>NC_140583.1:1132868990-1134072826 GCF_964204655.1 Triturus cristatus | reverse complement strand
TACGTGCAAGACATGTGTAATTGGACTATGGGAAATATTCCTGTCTCCACAGAGGGTGTTTTTTGTAGACAAGACACTTATTTCACCGCCACAGTTGTGTGTTGCTGTTGTTGTACTCGGGTTGTATGGGGGATATGTTTTTGACATACATGCGGAGTTGACTGCGACAGCGTCTTATCTGCTGCTAGTGGATCAAGTACAGCAGCGGAAGGGCTTGTAGAGCAGGATCCATGGCAACCAGAAACATGTGGAGGTGGCTCACACTCAAGTTTCTATCTCCGCAGTTGTGCTTCCGCCATCTCAGAAGAGCTGGTTTCTCCTCTGTGTTCTGATGGGCTGATTGACGCATCATGATCTGTCCGGTGGACAGAACGTCATTTCACACAGAGGTCTTTATTGGCTCCCTTGGCAGTGTTGTGGAGCAAAAAATCTGGCGGATCCGGAAACTCTGCGACAGGTGGAAAAAGGGCTATCTTTGCCCATTTTAATATGGCGGTTGCAAGGACCGCCGCAGGAGTGACTAAATGCAAGTTTTCTGTCACCGCCAGCACTGCGAAGGTACCTACGACCACCACCGTAATCAGCCCCTAAGTGGTCAAAGATCAAAATTGCAATGCCAGATTCTTAAAAATCTTTTTTGGGAACTCTTTGCCAAAAGAATCAGAGGCTGCCACCGGACGGCTGCCAAGCCACAACTGCCAATGTTGAACGCTGGTTTAGTCCGCTGAAAGGATGACGGCTTCAAGAAAATATTGTGAGTCCAAACGTAGAGGATTTTACTAGAACCAATGCTGAACAGTACCTCGTCAACAGCAGCACCTTCAATGGGCCTGGACTTCGGCTGCCTTGAGTTATGATACAGTCAAGAGCCTCGAACTTCAAGCCGAGGCTCACACTGAGGTCCTGTCCTTCAGCTGTACACCATTGATGAGCCCCTTTTTGGATCCAGTCTGCACCCAACCCTCCAACAACCCTGTCAATGAGGAGTCTTCTCCAGAAAAAACGATTAGGTCAGAAGGTAAAATTATTATTTGGTCAAACCTGGTCCCTGCCTATGACCAGCGTTCTATTGAGGTCAGTCTTACCTTTTTGTCTTGGACCTGGTCTAGTGTGACCTGATACCCACAGATGGTGCTTTACGCTTTTTGGTGCTAGAAACATCATATCTCCAGTTCCAAACATCAGAATTGTGGTGTTTTTGGTCTGTTTGTTCATTACAATTTTATTTATTTTTATACATGTTTCCACTGTTTTAGTACTGGTAAATGCTTTAGGATATTTCTCCTAAGTGAAGCCCATCTGCTCTATGCTACAGCTATCAAAGGGTGAGCTCAGGTTAAATTCTAGAGACCTAATGGGACCTTTTAAGGAATAATGCTGTTATTACTGGAAGAGGACTACCATCCACATCAACTAATAATCAACTTTTGCACAGACATAGGGCCTGTTTTAGATCTTGGTGGACTGGTTACTCCAACACAACAGTGACGGATATCCCATCCGCAGAAATATGAATCCCATTATATCCTATGGGATTTATATTTCGGTGGACGGGATATCTGTCACCATTGTAACGCAGTAACCCATCCGCCGAGATCTAAAACAGGTCCATAGAATGCAGCTACAAAATTAGGATAAACATGCACTGATACATCTCCTTATGTAACCAATGCAGGGAAAATGAGAGTACAAATATGAATATGATTAGACAGTATTAGGTAGAAAGAATTCTAAAGGGTGTCCCAATCTTTGGGGATTGATGTAGCAAGACATGAAAGGGTTGTACATAATCAACTACTATACTATTGCTGTAAAGAATGATAGAAAAAATAGTAATGAACTTTCAAAGTTCAGGAAATAAATAAAATAAATATATTTTTGCAGAACCAACAAAAATGTGTCAGTGGTTTTTACATACTAAGTGGCATATATACAAGCCCCTATCACCACCAATCACCTTATTTACAATTGCCTTATTTACAAGGCAGCATTAAGGAATGTGGCTGAACGCTGCCTTGTAAATAAGCCCCCTTTTCACACTATTCTTAGTGTGAAAGGGGTGAGCAGTGGGTGTTGCGGTGGGCATTCCTCCGCAACACCCATTAATGTTTACGCTGTCCCCTATTTACAAGCGCAGCGTTAATAAGAGTCAGCGCCAAAACTAGGACCAGGGCAAACTGGTATTAAGTTGGTGGAACAAGGAGAAATGCATTATTTCTCCTCGTTTTTGTTTTTTCCATGGGTGCTGCCTCGTGCAGCACACATGGAAAAAGCAAAATACCTTGGATTGTTAATGTACAGGAAGGTCCTCCTTCCTATACACAAACAATCTTTAAAAAAATGCCATTTTGTGACTTCCATGTGTGCTGCATTAAGCAGAACACATAGAAGTGACAAAATGGCATTTTAAGATTGTTTATGTACTGGAAGGGGGTCCTTACTGTACATGAACAATCTTTCACCTGCACGCAGGCACCCTTGCACTATGGTGCAAGGGTGCCTGCATTGGCACTACACTGCTAAGTGTAGCACCAGAGCAGGGGGAAATGCAAGGCTGCACCATATTGTTGTAAATATGGTGCAGCCTTGCATTTCTGAAGTGGAGGAGTGAAGCGTCAAGCCGTGACGGCTAACTCCTCACTCCGCAACTTCCTTGAACATATGCCCCTAAATATCATGAACAAATGATGTATAGTGAGGCCTTATTTATATTAAATTATATGTGGCTAACTGAGAGCTGGATCTTAAATTTGTACAACATGCCTATTAAGTAAGTCATAAATTATGTTGCTATTCTCACAATGCCATTTACAAAACAATAGCTCAATTCACATAAGTAAAAATACTTGTGTAGATTTGCACATTTGTCTATTAACGACACCTAGGTAAGTAAGTAAGTAAAAGTTTATTGTTTCTGATTAATTAAAACCATTACAAAAGTTCATGACAAATACACATTTCATCAATTTCTGAATTTGAGAACAGTCTTAAAATGAAAATAAGAGTTAAAAAGTAAAAGTTTAAGAAGTGTTCATGATTCCTTGATTTTCTGTGCACCGTCATCTGTTGTAGGTTGTTTAAACTTAACTAGTTTCAGGAATTTTACCAACAGTCCATTCAGATGTAAAAGTCTTGGGTCGAAGCATGCAATGACTGCTTGTCTCCGTGTACGTATGTTAAGTTCGTTGAAGGTGGTTTTCAGGAGATCTACTCTTTCCTCTTTTAGCTTTTTGCAGGAGCATATCAGATGTTCCATATCTTCTTTCCCTGAGCCACACAGCCTACATGTGGGCCCACAGTTCTTTCTCAGCCAAGGTTGTAAGTGGGGTATGGCTGGTAAGATTCCGAGCCTATGTTTTAAAAATGCTTCTTTTGATTTCCTGCAGTAACCCAGTCCGAAGTATGCCTGTAACCCGGGCGATTTATAAGAGCTCAGTATCATCCTTGCATGGCGTCTGTGAGCAAAGGTAGCTTTATCCTCTGTAAAGGAGAGTCGCTTTATTTTCTTATTTACAACACGTTTAAATTGTGTGTTCGGAAGGGAAGTTTCCCATAGATCTTTTAGACCTGTCTTTGCTAGTGACTCCTCTAGGTAGTTTTTTGCAAGTGCAGTGGAGCTGCCGCGCAGGTTTTCCCAAAGCTGGTGATTCAGTGTGTTTTCAGGCGAGTTCTTTATTTTGTACCAGCATTTGATGTATGATCCTCGCATTGCGAGTAGTTGCTTGGTTAAACCAAATTCTAGCTGGATTTGAGCCTGTGAGGTATATGATGGTAGGTTTAGGAGGACTCTGTAAGCTTTTGATATAGTTATGTCCAGCAGTTTTGCATCTGTACCTCTTAAGGCTTCACTAGCGTAAGTAATTGATGACTCGATTTTTGCTTGAGCAACACGCCGTAGTGGCAGAAGAGTTGGCCCAGACAGATTGGTTTTAAGTTGTCTGAGAGTTGTTGCGATCAGCATACCTTTCCTCTTGGTGGCCTCAAGATGTTTTGAAAACTGGCCGCCCCTGTCGACAATGACGCCAAGATATTTGTATTCAGAGCAGTTCTCAATTGCCCTTATCCCAAAAGACCAAGAGAAGGATTTTCTTTTTTTGGATATTGTCAATGTTTTGGTTTTTTCAATGTTGACTTCGAGCAGGTTGTCCTCAACATATCCGTGCAGTACATTAATAAGGTGTTGCAGACCAACCTTAGTGTGACTAATCAGAACCACGTCGTCTGCATAGGATATGCTGGGCAGGGTTCGACCCCCCAAACGAGGGGCGTGTGCGTTACCGGCCTCTTGAGCTGGTGGCAAATCAGCTGTGTATAGGTTGAAGAGAGTTGGTGCTAAAACACACCCCTGCTTAAGGCCTTTTGTGGTTGTTATGCGCCTTGAAAGGTGAGTGCCATTTCCGAGCTTCACTTGGACCTTTACTTGGACCCATGTGTTGGAGTGCAGTTCTATCAGAAGATTTAAGAGTGGTGCGGGAATCCCCCATAGAGCTAGTTTCCTCCACAGATTTGCTCGATTGACATTGTCGAAGGCTGCATTAAAATCTACAAAACAGAAGTGGAGGCTTTGTTTGGTCTGTTCTGCTTTATCAATGAGTAGTGATAAAGCTAAAAGATTTGTAGTTGTTCCAGCATCTCTGCAAAATCCTGTTTGGCTAGGCGGAATTAAGTTGTTCTTGGCAGCCCATTCACGCAGCTGAATCAATAGTAGCCCTGCGAAATACTTTGCCACAATGTCCAATAGAGCGATGAGGCGATAGTTTTTAGGAAGAGCTCTGTCGCCTGCTTTATATATTGGTGAGATAACTGAGCCCTTCCATGACGCTGGGAGGCCCCCAGACAGGCTGGCCGAGATGAAAAGTGGGGTCAGAATTTCTGACCAGTACTCCGGATGGTGTTTAAAGAGAGGTGGTGGTATTCCATTTGGCCCTGGCGCTCCATCTTTCCTCCCTTTGGAAATTAGTTCCCTGATTGTAACAGCGCTGATTTCAGGTGCTGCCTCTTCATGTAGTGTTATTGTTTGCTGTGGGTTCGTCGCCTGAACATCCTGGCGCCTAATTATTCCTACAGCCTGTTGATTAAAGTGGGTAGCTAAAAAGAGTTCCCAGGAGTCATCTGTTACATGTGATGTTATGCCTCCATGTTTGGGGTTTAGGAATTTATTCAGGGTGGACCAGAAGCGCGCACTGTTGTTTGCTTTAATGTCACAGTGAAGTTTAGCCCAAAAGTCATCTTCTTTGCATCTTTTGACCTCCTATTTAAGTTTTTTAAGATCAGCCTTACGTCTGCGAAGCTGTTGGAGAGTGCTCGTGCCCCCTGAAGTGTCCTCTGCAGCCTTAGTAGTCTGTTTATGGCATTTTTTTGATGTTTCAGGGCCGATTTCTGAGCACTGGATATCTTCCCTGTGGTCATTGAGCCGTGAGACGGATGGTGCTGAACTGTGGTAGAGTAAAGGTTTGAAAATACATCCGTGAAGATCTCCCATAGGGCTATAGGATTGCCCATGGGGTATTTCAGACTGTTTAATTGAGATTTTGCTGCTGAGAGTACCTTCTTTGTGTTTGCCACAGAGTATTTCATTCTTTTGAGGTTTATTGTGTGGCAAGCTTGGGATCCTGTAGGATTGGGGAGGGTTAAGTCTGGAGAGGCCAGAATGGAGACTTCCTGAGGTCGGTGGTCACTGTCTCCTTTATCTCCTAGGCTGAAGTTTAATATATGATGGAAAAATGGGAGAGATACTAGAGTGTAGTCAATTGTGGAGGACATGTTACCTGAGTGGAATGAGGCGGCAGATGGTGAATCGTCTGCAAATCTTCCATTTAAGACTCTCAACCCTAAGTGCTCCATGTCTTCTAGACGCTCCTTTCCCATTTTGGAGATTTTTCCCTGGCCATTGGTGGATTGGGTTGGAATATTCCAGTAGAAGGACTGAGCTTCAATGTCATTGTTTGTGGACGGGCCTAGGATATATTGATTGAGGTCCCCTGACAGAATGAATTTAGAGGTGGTTTGCGTAGACATCAGTTGGTGCAGGTAGTCCAATAGAGATTTCGACTCCTGTTTTTTTCTTTTTTGGATTTATGTAGATGTTGATCACCAACACCTCTTCTTTTTTCCGTTTAAGGTTTAGTTTGATCTTTACTGTGTTTATGACTGGGGATTGATGAGTTAATTCCAGGGCACTGTGAATTTTTGTAATTTTAATGTAAGAGGCTAAGCCGCCCGCTAGCCGGCCATATTTACTTTTCCTTGTGGCTGAAGTGGAAAAACATGTGTAACCCTCTATTTGCACCGGGTTTTCTAACCATGTTTCCTGTAATAGGATAATGTCAAATGATTTTACATATCGAAGGAATTCAGCGTCTGCAGCCTTATTGTTTTGCCCGTTTATGTTCCATGAACACAGTTTTAGTAGCGTAGTGTCTAAATTCGAATCTGTCGTTATCAGGTTGCCCTGTCATTGTGGATAGTTCATGGCATTGATTGTCCTAAAGATCCGGATGTTTTTGAAATTTTCTGAGTGGGGAGCCATTGCGCCTTCTTGATGGTTCAGCACCTGCCTCTTTAACAGTGGACGACCCAGGGCGCCCCTTAGGACTGACGTGGTCTGTGGGTTTTTCAGAGGTAGTCCTTCACGGGGTCTCTCGAGCAGGGGGAACGGATATCCTGTGTTGTGGTATAAGGCTGATTGGATCCCCCATGCTTTGAGGGTTGTCTGCGCCTCCAGAATTTTATTAGCTATTTCGGACGACCTCCAGGTTGCTTTTGTGGCTTCCGAGTTCTGTAATTTATCCACTTTTATAAATTCTACTGAAAGAAGATCAGCTGAACATAAATTGTTTAGGGTTGGCATGGTGCTTAGGAGTCGAAGTAGGTTACCCCTATTCAAGATGTCAAATGGGCCCTTTGATTCATACTCTGGAGTGAAAACAATAATGGTAGGATTCATGGTTTGGGGTCCCGGCTGAGCTATTGGATAGTTGCCACCCAAGTAGGTTCCTCCATTGTTTGATATAGACTGTTGTAGGGGTCTCAGATTGGTTTCAAGAGTTGGAGTGTCTTGAGGCCTAGAAACTGAGGGGGCTTTAGGGGCTCTGTCTGGGTGGGGAGGCAGTTGGGCCCAGGGACCCAAAAGTCCAGAAAGTGTGGGTTCCTTGCCCGATGATTGGGGCGAGTAGAGGATGATCGTAGATTCCGGTACTGGGTCAGTACCGTGTGTGAGCAGCGCCTCCTTTGGCATGTTTGGTGGTAGTTGTCTTGGGAGGTTAACGGCTTCCCCGTTGCTGGTCCCACTGAGGACCATAGTACTGTAGGAGCCAGTGTGGCTGCTGGATAGGGCCCAACCTGCCCCCAAAATTGGAGCCTCTTTGTGAACTGCCGGGTTTCCCCCTATTGTAGGTTCACTTGTCTTGATAGGAATTTGTTCTGCACTTGTGGAGAGAGCTGTAAGAAATTTTGGTTCAGATTGCTCCTGTCCAGATTCTGTCTTGAAAAGGAGATAGCCCTCAGGAGAGGCTGAGGTTAGTTTTTTGTTGCGGCCTTTCCTTCTTTGTTGACGGCGCTGCTTGGCATTCTGAGTTGGGTTTTGGTGCTCGGAGGGACAAGGGTGGCATTTAGGAGAAGTGCACTCTGGGGTTGACAGAACAGATTTGTCAGTAGTTTTGGCTATGGAAGGATCCTTTTTTGGGTTTTCGAAGCTGGTTTTTGTGCTGGTGCTAGTGTCCGGTCCCTCTTTATAATGCCCCCTTGGTAAACCTTCAATCAGAGTAGATACTATTTCCGGAAGTGACGATAGTTTGTCAATAATTGGACCGCAACTGCAGATTAACTTTGCTTCCTGCTGAGCTCTACCAATTAGGAGGTTTAGTTGGCATAATTTCTCGTCAATCCGCCCCACAAAAAGGGCCAAGGTGTCAAGTATGGTCAGTTGTAGATCCATTTTGTCGGACTGGTAATGTAGAGTGTCAACCGTTCGTTGCATTGGATTTAGTAAAATGTCCCACGTTTTAGGTGCGTTCGATGTTTGGGTCCCTAGTTCGATCCCAGATAAGCTTAGGAGGCTTGGGGATTCCGAAAGGGCTGAAGTACTTTGTTGGTTTATTAAGTTTGGAGAAGTTACCACCTGATAGAAAGCCTGGTTAACGTGCTGATTTTCTTTGGTTTTGGCTATAGACAGAGGTTGTTTGGCAGGGGTGACCTGAATTTCAGGAAGGATTGTATCCCCCCATTCCTGTTGTCCCGAATAAGAGACGTTGGTAAGACTGTCTCGCCCTGAGTTTTGTATGGTTTCCGTGGCCTCCTTCGTCTGCTTGTAATGGCCCTCTTCGTGTACTATTGCAATTGCTTTTATAGGCAGTTGAGTGATCTTGGCGGAATCAGTGGTCTCCAGAGTGTGGGGCGAGGCGTTAATAGACTTAAAGAGGTCATTTAAGATAGAGCTATTGAGCGCCTCTTGCTCTTGGTTTAAAGCTTTACCTGGGCTTGACGTATGACTGAGCGAGGGTTGTCTTCCTTTCTGGTTGTATAAGGTGATTGAGGTGATTATGGGCTTTGAGCAGACTGTAAACCGGAGGGGGGCCGCCCTCCCTTGCCTTCCTTTTGCTGGGCTACTTTGCTGGTGGTACCCCTGTTGTCGGGTGCCTTTTTGTCATTTTTTCCGCTAGTTGACAGGGAGTCGTGGAAGGGGATGTGTTGGTGGCGTAAGGGGAGACCAGTCCCTGCGACGCTGGTGCTGGTGATTTTTTGCAAGGTAGAGGGAGAAGGGGGTCCTGTAGGCCCAAGATTTTGCCACTGGATGAGAAGATAGATGAAGGTGGGTCTTTTAGAAAATGAAATTTTGTTGTAATTTTTGGTTGACGAAGATGGTAATAATGAACTCCAGCCTGATGAGCTGAACCGCTACTGGACCCTTCTGGGGATATGACCAAGCTCCCGCTGGCCGAAATGTTGTCATCAGTTCGTTTGGCCTTAAGCTTGGGCTTAGTCACTGGCTGACCTCTTTTCTTGCCCGACCTCATTCTTGTGGCTGTATCGATATGCTCCGTATAGTGACCTGGGGTTCAGAGGTGACTGTGGATAACGGAAAATGGATAACTGAGAGTGACTGGATGGTCTCTGCTGCGGTGCCTGCTGCTTGAAAGAGGATTTTGGAGGAACTGGTGATTCAGGGGCGCTGATGCGGCTCCAGCCGCTAGGATGGACACAGACTGATCCTGCGAGGCGACAATGCAGCCGATGTCGCTGGTGGGGAGATGCCCGCGGCTCCTCCTGCTGCTGTTCCTGCCTCCTACCTCTTGAGGGAGAATCTCCAGCGGCAGTGGGGGCACTAGTGCGGCTCCTACCGCTACGCGGGGCACTGGCCCCTGCCTCCTGCCACTAGCGCGGCACCAGTGCAGTTCCCACGGCCCTCTCGGCTCCTCCTCTAGCTGCCAGGATCGGAGGCTGGAGACTGGTTCCAAATGCGGATCCTGTCGCCGCAGGGGGGACTAGCGCGGCCCAACTGCCAGTCAGGCTCCGCACCCACTGTTTATGGGGGTTTCTCACAGCCTGTTGCTCCCAGTGATCTGATCCCGCACTCCCTAATGTGGGGGGACTCACATCAATTCTGTGGCTCACATGGGTCCGGATGGGATCAGGGGAGTCCGGGCAGCCTTTCCACATCTGCAGCTACTGCCCTTGCGGCTCTCCTTCGGCTTTCCTCCGCTCTGCCTTCCTTCACTCTCGCAGCGACGCCCTCTTAATTGCGGGGGGCCGAGACTGGGACCGGGAGCCGATGGTAATGGCAACTGTGGCGGTGGCAGTTACACCGCGCAGGCACAAGCCCAGGCACAGGCCCAGCGCAGGCGCAGGTACAGGCACGGGCCGCAGATAACCCGAGCAGATACACTAAATCTATATTGTTTTGCAATTTACTATTTCTGAGAGTAAATATATACCTAAGTGTAGATTAGTATGTCTCCACCCCCCTGGCAGAGTCTCCTACAAAAGTGTACAGCCATTACTGACAATTCACAACTATGTGGATGTCTCCACCACTTTCATGGTAACCCTATATAGAAATATATAGTTGATAATTTTCAAAGATAGTTTTTCTTTAAAAAACATTTTAAATATTTTAATATAAATCAGAAATGCAAAATATTTTAAAATATTTAAATACACCTAGAAGTGATACAAAATTTTAAAGCACATTGACATGTTAAATTAAATGAGTATTACATAAATTAAATAACTATAACACTACCCACACACAGTACCTTTTTTGTTTAATATATATATTAAATGTTGTTAAATGTTATGTGTACAATTAATTTACAGTATGTTTAATCAAAAAGCAGTGTGGTTAATCAAATGTTATTGTCAATTTAAGTTTTATACTATATCTGGATTTAATAGCATTAATATTTAATAATGACATCATTTTTTTAATATTAAATAAAATATAACCATATACTTTTTAAATTTGAACAAAATGTTTTTATTTACTATTATTTCCTATGCATTGTGATTTTCAGTCTCTGCCTCCACTAGTTTCTATGGAAATATAGTGCAGAATCTGTGAGTGGTCATGTGTGAATTCTCAACTTATTCCAAGGCTGGGCTGAGCTACTTTTTACTAATGTTTTGTCATCGTTGGGTAAAATAGAACTCGTAAATAGAATTGGGTTTGCTCTTTGTGGGTAGGTTTTTGCAATAGACTGGCCCTCCTTAAACCCCTCCTTACTTTCCCTTAAACTCTTCCAGTTTTGTAGTAAGAATTCCGTGTTTTGCAAACCCTCAACCTAGCCCCTCCCACATTTACAATTGAAACATAGGCATAAGATTGTGAAGATCTCCCCACTGTGGTGGAGCTCTCCACACACAAAAGATAGGACAGGCATAAGCAGAGGTCTCCACCCATAGGCAAGGGAACAGCATTTTGTAGTACATGAGTAATGCTGCTTCAGAACTACTTCACATACTACGAAATGCAGCTTGTGAATCAGATCCAAAGTTTATTTCAGCCGTAACACAGCAAACATAACTAACATAGAGAGACTGGGTCGTACCACATTAAGGGCTGAGTTACAATGTCAGTCCTAATATTACAAGTGCAGAACCTACAGGCAGACAGCAGGCATCTAGAATCTCTTCTGTGAGACACTACCATGGACCTCAGAATAGCAAATTATTCTTTCTGTCTTAGCTACAGAAGTTGGAATATTACATCTTCCAGTTGTTCTGCCAGGAGGCCGGGCAAGGGTGTAGCTTGTTCAGTAAGGCTGGGGGCACGTGAGCTTCAAATTTCAAAATACATTATAACGACAAACAGTGTATATGAGAGGGGCTAAAGGGGCTGTGGAGAGGGAGAAAAGTGGAGATTGGGAGGGATACTAAGTGAGAGAAAACACAATATTTGGTAAATTAACCAACATTGTTGCAGTCTTTCAAAACAGAAAGGGAGAGTGTGTGTGCAGTTTTGTCTGTGTGTATGTAATGTCAGATGTTGGGCCACTATTTCAAGAGTTTAGCCACTCATTGGAATGAGGAGAAACACAACATTGCCCAACTCAAGTTTTCCGTGCTTGAAATAGTGGCCCAACATCCAGACACAGATCTTACCAGAAGTCTCCTCCAACGTGAGACATATTGGATTAAGCATCTGGACACCTTAATTAATAAGGGAATGAATGATAAAATTGATTTTGCTTGTTATTTATAAAACATTGTATTTTTCCATTTTCGACTGTAGAAAAATTACGCATGATTATTGAACGTTGTTTTCCTCTTGACATCTGTGCTTACACCACTTGGTTTTTTGATTTTTCCTCTTATACCCACACTTTGTTCACTACCACACTGTACTTTTTCATACTGTCACGTTTTTCATAGCCATTCTAAGATGTCCGCTCCATTCTTTCTTTCACATTCATTGAGTTTGTTCGTTTTTCGTTCAACATCCCCCCGACTTTTGTGTGTTCTCCCGCATTTTAGTTCCCCTTGTTTGTCATTCTGGTGTAGTTTTATTCGTGACGAGTTTTCTTCAGGCGTTCCTCATTGTTTTTTAGTCATTTACAGATGGCCGCCGAGTTTCCTTGAGACCTTATTCGGTAGTTTAGTACTGATGTCGCGAGATTCTCCTGCTCTCGTTCGTTTACCTGGAAGTATTTCTATCCGCCTTCTGTTTTGGTCACCACTGCCCGACGAAGACTTCTGTCCAGTACCTTCGTCTATCTTCTCGGATTGAACCCTGATTAGAGATCTTGTAGTGTCCCAGTTCGTTCTCTCGTATGTTCACCGTGATTGTCATTTTTATTTATACCGTAATGATCCCCCTTAGACACTTCCTCATTCAGATTTTCTTTTTCAGAATGAACCCATCATTTTTCCTTCGGGTTCGTATCAGGTATGCAGCCATCGTTTTCCTTCGCATGGATTTAAACTCCTTTTCGTCACTCTTTTCTCTTTATCACTTCTCTTGGTGGAGGTATATTTGACACACATCTTTTTTGAGTGTTTCATCGTATGATACATTGACCAGCACTCATTTATGTATGTATCAAAAATGACCTTGATAGATATGACGCGTTTTTTAGCATCTTTACCACACAAGTCCATTGATTATTTGTTATTTCTGTCTTAGAATTCCAAGCCCCTGAAGAAGAGCCGAGGTAGGCTCGAAATGCATTGGGCAACTAAACAAATGTATTGATTAACGAAGGAGTTCTTTTATGCAAACAACAAGAACGAACTTTATTGATATGCAATGAATAAAATTGTGATGTACTGATTACAGACTATCGTTTTATGTTTTACCTCAATCGTGAATTTGAAGTTCAAGAGCCAATGAACTGAGTGAAGTTTGATTTTGAAAATTCTGGAGGGATATATTCTTATACCCAGTAGCAACAGTGCACAGAGACAGGGTCCCACTGACCCCCAATTTGTTGTGCAAAGTTTGGCATTCACTGACTGTTGCTTGCCTTCTCTGCTGCACGCTTTCCAAAAAACAAACTATTCACAACGCTGATGTTTCTATAAACAGTGAGTGCCTCTTCTACCCATTTTGTTGTTTAGCTTTACAGTCACTGGACGAGAGCACCCAAACCATGTCATTCGACACGATTTCAAGTTTAACAGACAATAGAGCTAGCACCCTAGCTTATACTTCGGAACAAGCATCAGAAATGTATGCACTCATCCAAGATGTTAAAGCGTCTGATCTACAAGGCAGTTCTATAATCCAACAACTAAAACAATTAGAATACACAGTCAAAAGGGAAATGAACCAGCGTCTTCATGCGTCTACCTTAATTCAATATCATCGAGCAAAAAGGATACCACGAGGTTTGAGAATGACCATTAAACCCATGCTGTTCAGGTTTCATTTGAACAAAGATTTCATGGAACGGTGGTACTCAATTTTGAACAAATGCTCACTAGATTTAATTTTATTGCTAGTTGAAGAGTTGTCCAAAGTCATCAACGAGTTATCTCACGAGATAGATGAGATTAAACGCAATTTGTCCTCACGAATGGAGGAAGAAGATCTCAAAAAAGCTCTAGAAGATATCAACAACAGACTTGATAAATACACCAAAGAAATCCAAGAAGGAAAGTTGCGCAAATTCAAGAAGGATACGTTGGATTATAAGCTCAATGAAGTCTATACGTGGGCAGATGTCTATGCACAACGAAGAGCATATCAAAAGAAATTTACGACTACTACCTCATCAGAAGACAGTTTAGTCACCGATACCGACACTGCAACGACCAGACCATCAGCAAAAAGTCAACTAACAGTTTCAGATACCTCTAAAGACAATACTGAACAATCTGCGACACCAAGTTCAACACATTTTTTATCCAGGGACCAAGATTCCAATCAACCACCAGGTCTGTCAAAAAACGCAAAACAAGGAGAAGCCACAGCAAAAATAGGACGCACACGGAGCCAGAAGCAAACTTAGTAGTGAACATTTCATCAAGAGAGTTTACTTCAGCTCAAATTCAAACATTGAACAAAGGATTAGGATTTGTCCCCACTTATGACACAAATTTACTTGAGTGCGAACTAGCCCTTTTTAAATTTGTACGAGTATTACGGTTGCGACATTTCTTTACAAATGTTCTACCTCCCAAACCAGAAGAAGAGACTACAGATTTTTGGGAATTCCGACCTAAATCCAAATACCAAGCACCTGTTTCTCACAAGATACTGGATTCATTTGACAACTTAGTGAGGAAAGATTTTCAACAAATCAATTTCAAAAAATCTAAAAGAATCAATTTAACCAAACATGAGATCCACACTTTAAAGTCATTACAAAGAGACACTGAAATACAAATCCAAAAAGCTGACAAAGGGGGCGCCATTGTCTTAATGGATCGCTCTTTCTATTTCAACGCTGTCCAAGAACATGTGGCAGACACTCAAACATATTTGCTACTTGACAAAGACCCCATAATTGATCTTAAAACCACCTTAGGAAGCATTTTAGAACACGCTTTAGAGATGGGATGGGTCAGTATGGCCACAAAACAATTTCTCACAGTGGAGTAGCCTCGGAAACCTATTATATATATGCTACCGAAGATTCATAAAAATTTATCCAATCCTCCAATGCGACCGATCGTGACGGGTTGTGGCACTATTTTTGAACCCCTTGGTCATTATATCGGACCATTTTCTGCAACCTTTTGTACAAGGATGGCACTCATATATAAAAGACACCAAAGATTTTCTACAGAAACTAGAGATGGTAACTCCTTCAGAAGAAATTATGTTTTGTACGATTGATGTAAAATCATTGTACACTTCAATCCCGCATATAGCTGGCATGGAATCGGTAGAATGGGCACTGCTGTGCCAATCCTCATTAAGAGCGGATAAAGTTTTTATTTTAGAACTCTTACACTTCTGCTTATATCATAGCTATTTTTTCTGGAATGATCAATTCTTTTTGCAACAACAAGGAACATCTATGGGCTTTGCCGGGGCTCTGGCGTATGCCAATACTTACATGGCTAAATTCGAATCAGATCATATTTACAATGACACTGAATGGACTCACAATTCACTGCTATACTGCAGGTTTATAGATGATATATTCATTTTATGGACAAACACTCAGGATCTTTTGGAGAAAAAAATCAGAGACTTGAACCAGAAAGATGAACATATCCAATTCACACATCTAATCAATCACTCTAAGATGTCATACCTTGATGTGATTCTCACAAAAGAAGGAAGAAAGTTCAAAACCGAAGTGTACAAAAAAGAAACAGATGTCAACAGTGCGCTACATTTTCAAAGTTTTCACCCCAACAGCCTTAAACAAAACCTACCACTCTCTCAATTTTTAAGGATCAAAAGGATCTGTTCCAAACCAGAAGATATGGAGAGACATTCTTTACAGCAGCATGAGATGTACTTGAAAAGGGGATATCCTGAGGATGTGGTAGAATATGCAAAACAACGTTCAACCAAACATACCAGAGAAAGTTTATTAAAAGTACAGCCACGCAAACAGACAACGAGACAAGTTTTTGTGTCTAAATTTTCAACCGCTTCAAGCATAATGAAAAAAATAATCAATAAGCGCTGGGAAATGCTTCAAAATGAACCAGATTTTAACAACATCTTTAAAGACCCACCTATGTTTGCATATCAACGTTCGAAAAATATCAAAGAAATAATCAATACCCCCATTAAGCAACACTACACCAACTATAAAGGAATGACTAAATGCCGAAATTGCGTCCAATGTAATAATGTAATTGTTGGGAACATTTTACACCACCCTCTTACAGGAGAAAAGATCAATCTTTATCACAATTGTGATTGCAATTCATCTAAATTAATTTACTATATCAAATGTCCATGTGGCAAATTGTACGTTGGTAAGACCGAGCGAAAGATTAAAGTACGCATTTCTGAACATAAAAGCACAATAAGGACACAGAACAAAAACAGCAGTTTAGCCACTCATTGGAATGAGGAGAAACACAACATTGCCCAACTCAAGTTTTCCGTGCTTGAAATAGTGGCCCAACATCCAGACACAGATCTTACCAGAAGTCTCCTCCAACGCGAGACATATTGGATTAAGCGTCTGGAAACCTTAATTAATAAGGGAATGAATGATAAAATTGATTTTGCTTGTTATTTATAAAACATTGTATTTTTCCATTTTCGACTGTAGAAAAATGACGCATGATTATTGAACGTTGTTTTCCTCTTGAAATCTGTGCTTACACCACTTGGTTTTTTGATTTTTCCTCTTATACCCACACTTTGTTCACTACCACACTGTACTTTTTCATACTGTCACGTTTTTCATAGCCATTCTAAGATGGCCGCTCCATTCTTTCTTTCACATTCATTGAGTTTGTTCGTTTTTTGTTCAACATCCCCCCGACTTTCGTGTGTTCTCCCGCATTTTAGTTCCCCTTGTTTGTCATTCTGGTGTAGTTTTATTCGTGACGAGTTTTCTTCAGGCGTTCCTCATTGTTTTTTAGTCATTTACAGATGGCCGCCGAGTTTCTTTGAGACCTTATTCGGTAGTTTAGTACTGATGTCGCGAGATTCTCCTGCTCTCGTTCGTTTACCTGGAAATATTTCTATCCGCCTTCTGTTTTGGTCACCACTGCCCGACGAAGACTTCTATCCAGTACCTTCGTCTATCTTCTCGGATTGAACCCTGATTAGAGATCTTGTAGTGTCCCAATTCGTTCTCTCGTAAGTTCACCGTGATTGTCATTTTTATTTATACCGTAATGATCCCCCTTAGACACTTCCTCATTCAGATTTTCTTTTTCAGAATGAACCCATTATTTTTCCTTCGGGTTCGTATCAGGTATGCAGCCATCGTTTTCCTTCGCATGGATTTAAACTCCTTTTCATCACTCTTTTCTCTTTATCACTTCTCTTGGTGGAGGTATATTTGACACACATCTTTTTTGAGTGTTTCATCGTATGATACATTGACCAGCACTCATTTATGTATGTATCAAAAATGACCTTGATAGATATGACGCGTTTTTTAGCATCTTTACCACACAAGTCCATTGATTATTTGTTATTTCTGTCTTAGAATTCCAAGCCCCTGAAGAAGAGCTGAGGTAGGCTCGAAATGCATTGGGCAACTAAACAAATGTATTGATTAACGAAGGAGTTCTTTTATTCAAACAACAAGAACGAACTTTATTGATATGCAATGAATAAAATTGTGATGTACTGATTACAGAATATCGTATTATGTTTTCCCTCAATCGTGAATTTGAAGTTCAAGAGCCAATGAACTGAGTGAAGTTTGATTTTGAAAATTCTGGAGGGATATATTCTTATACCCAGTAGCAACAGTGCGCAGAGACAGGGTCCCACTGACCCCCAATTTGTTGTGCAAAGTTTGGCATTCACTGACTGTTGCTTGCCTTCTCTGCAGCACGCTTTCCAAAAAACGAACTATTCACAACGCTGATGTTTCTATAAACAGTGAGTGCCTCTTCTACCCATTTTGTTGTTACACTTTAATATAGATCACGTAATGAAATTCAACCAATAGCATGTGGTCCTTTACATACCCAAAAGTCTGTCCATACATTTGTGTACGGATTGGTACCTAGATACACATCAACTCATACGTAGTCCATGCAATGTGTGTGCATGCATGATGTAGATCTCATTCATGTGATTGTATTGTGCTGTATCTTTCAGGTAATTGGCTGAAAAGGTTCATTGGTGACAATTTAGGGGGATACAGCATATGTAACCACAGCAGTAGGTGGACTGTGAAATGGTCTGTATGCTGACAGTAAATTGCATACATACATCTGGTATGTAACACGTTGGCCTTATTCCTCAAAAATCACTTCAAAAGCATGGAAATAGGTCTATTATAGGCCTGGGCAAAATTTCCGTTCCGTTCGCGGAATTTGCGATAATTTGGCATTTCCGCGGAGAGCGCGAAAAATCTCAAAATTTCCGCATTCCGCAGCTTTGCGATAATTTGGTTCTTGCTCGCGCTGTAAAATAATACATTCTCGCGCCCGCGCGATCGCCTTACCTGAATCCCCGCGTTCGCCGACAAGTTTTCCCGATCCGGTCGCGTTCTCCATGAGATGTTGTATTGTTTTAGCCATTTGCTCTGTCTCGCGACAGTTCGCGCCCGCAGTGACGTCATGCGTCGCGCGATCACGTCTTTCTTCTCGCGATCATGCACCGCGAGAAGAGTGAAAACAAGATGGACGCGCCCGCAAGCAACCGCATGGGTAAGTTGGCGAGCCGCGAACACGCAGAAAATACCGCGAACGGGCGGGAAAAAAACTTCTGCATCTTCGCGATATTTCCGCATGTTTGCGGAGATTTTAAACATTTTCGCGATAATTTGCGAAAGTCGCTTTCGCAAATTCCGCCCACCCCTAGTCTATTATAGGGCATTGTGTATATGAGGGCACAAGTCATACATGTAACTGCATTGGCATGTGTGGACTGGTGTCATGTCCCACATCAGCTAATACCTATTCAGTTTGCACTGGGGTAGGACCATCATGGCCTGTATGGACCTGCCAACACAGCATTACCATAAATTTCCATATGCATGCATACACTAGCAATGAGCATCAGACAGGCAGGTTGAAGTTCATCCCTCCATTATATGTGCACATCAATTTTTGTGATAACATAATTTATACCACCATGCTGTTCTGTCAATTGCTCCTTTTTCACCCCATCTAACATGTCACCAATATGCAGTACTATGAGGGATGTAAAGATACCCATGATGCAGGATAACATTTGCCACATATCATAATAAATGTGGACTAAGGGGTGATCCCAAGTAATTCATTGGTATGGTCAATGGACTTACACACTAAATGCAACAAATAGAGATATGTAACGTTCCCAAGGGTTTTGTTATCATAAAAAATAAATTTTAGATATGGCACATAAAAAATATATAAATGGCACATCAAAAATACATATGCAGCATTTATACTAGTAAGCAATCATGTTTCGGTATGCTGTGCCTGTTCATATGGTCACCCAAGTCCATTGTAGTCCAAACTTTGGCTAGACGCTGAATTACAGGTACATACATGGAATCTAGAACAATTTGCTGTTTGAGTGGCATTAATGTCTGACATCCCTTCAATCAGTAGACAGTACCAATTTTGATAGGGTGGAGGAGCTTATTCTACAGGCATGTGCATGGTATGATGTGAGCACACAATAGGAGGACCAATACATTGAAAAAGCTGTTCACTGAGTACATTTCAACATTAGGGTGCCGATTCCGATTCTGTAAAGCCCGGGTACGATTCGTCGTACAGAGCGTATTCTCCATACGACTCGTACCTGGGAAATCCACCGTACAATCCAGCAAGTACGATTCGTACAGAAATACCATTTCCGTACGAATCATACAAAACACCATACGGCTAAAAATTACCTACGAGTCTGATCCTGGACAGTGCGTACGCGACATCCGTACGGAGTCAGGCAGCGTTTTAGAGACCAGCAAGTACGATTCGTCCCTACGTCACTCCGCATAGCAATTTTTTTTACGGCAGCCAAAAAAAGCCAGAAAAATGAGTCCGACGTGAAAACAGAGCCCCGGTACGCGACGGACAGCCATGGACCCCATCCTACGTGTCATCCCGGCCCTCTTAGCCTACGACCTGGTGCACCGAACCCGACTCACACGCCGCAGAAGGTGAGCACAACACCCAGGGGCCAAGGGGGATAAGGGGCAGGAAACATACCCCCTACCCAAATTAAAACCTACAATATTGAGGACATACATCACCTCAAGGGTCCGGTCACTCCGGGGGGCGTGTCCACCAATCCCTGCGTCACGCAACAACGGAAGTGGACGTGTACGCCTAACCCTACGGCAACACTACAATAGTGATATGCACCGTACTCACACATACATAGCGTGGGTACGGTCCAAAGCACTATATCAGTGGTGCCGTGGGGGTACATGTGGTACGGACCGTACACACGCTCTCAGAGCGTGTGTACTGTCCGTACCACCATTGTAGTGGTGCTGTAGGGGTACACGTGGTACGGACTGTACACACGCCCTCAGAGCGTGTGTACGGTCTGTACCTCCATTGTAGTGGTGCCGTAGGGGTACGCGTGGTACAGACTGTACACACGCCCTCAGAGCATGTGTACGGTCTGTATCACCATTGTACTGGTGCTGTAGGGGTACGCGTGGTACGGCCCGTACACACGTCCTCAGAGCATGTGTACAGTCCGTACCACCATTGTAGTGGTGCCATAGGGGTACGTGTGGTACGGACCGTACACACGCCCTCAGACCGTGTGTACGGTCCGAACCACCATTGTAGTGGTACCGTAGGGGTATGCGTGGTACGGACCCTACACACGCTCACAGGGCATGTGTACAAGCCGTACCATGCGTACCCCTATGGCACCACTACCATAGTGATATGGACCGCACCCATGCATACATAGCGTGGGTACGAGCCGTATCCCCATTGTATTTGTGCCGTAGGGGTACGGGTGGTACGGAACGTACACACCCAATGAATGCGGGGGTACGGTCCGTACCACACGTACCCCTACGGCGCCAGTACATTTGGGATACAAGGCGTACACACGCCACAAATGTTGGCCTACGGCCTGGTGCAGCAAATTACCACTATATTGGTGTGTGTGTGGGCCCAGGACAGCAGTGTAGTGCACCAAGGGGGTGGGTGGGTGGGTGGCTGCATAGGATTCCCAGCAGTGGACAGACATGTGAGGGGTGGCTGCAGAGGACTCCCAGCAGTGGCCTGCAATATGAAGGGTGGGTGCATATCACTCCCAGCAGTGGACAGACATGTGAGGGGTGGCTGCAGAGGACTCCCAGCAGTGGACAGACATGTGAGGGGTGGGTGCAGAGGACTCCCATCAGTGGACAGAGACATGGGGGTGGGTGCATATCACTCCCAGCAGTGGACAGACATGTGAGGGGTGGCTGCAGAGGACTCCCAGCAGTGGACAGACATGTGAGGGGTTGGTGCAGAGGACTCCCAGCAGTGGACAGAGACATGGGGGGGTGCAGAGGACTCCCAGCAGTGGCCTTCAATATGAGGGATGGGTAAATATCACTCCCAGCAGTGGACATACATGTGAGGGGTGGCTGCAGAGGACTCCCAGTAGTGGACAGAGGCACGGGGTGGGTGCAGAGGACTCCCAGCAGTGGCCTGCAATATGAGGGGTGGCTGCATATCACTCCAAGCAGTGGACAGACATGTGAGGGGTGGCTGCAGAGGACTCCCAGCAGTGGCATGCAATATGAGGGGTGGGTGCATATCACTCCCAGCAGTGGTCAGACATGTGAGGGGTGGCTGCAGAGGACTCCCAGCAGAGGACAGACATGTGAGGGGTGGGTGCAGAGGACTCCCATCAGTGGACAGAGACATGGGGGTGGGTGCATATCACTCTAAGCAGTGGACTGACATGTGAGGGGTGGCTGCAGAGGACTCCCAGCAGTGGACAGACATGTGAGGGGTGGGTGCAGAGGACTCCCAGCAGTGGACAGAGACATGGGGGTGGGTGCAGAGGACTCCCAGCAGTGGACAGAGACATGGGGGTGGGTGCAGAGGACTCCAAGCAGTGGACAGACATGTGAGGGGTGGTTGCAGAGGACTCCCAGCAGTGGACAGAGACATGGGGTGGGTGCATATCACTACCAGCAGTGGACAGACATGTCAGGGGTGGGTGTTTATGACTGCCAGCAGTGGACAGACATATATGGGTGGGTGCAGAGGACTCCCAGCAGTGGACAGAGACATGGGGGTGGGTGCAGAGGACTCCCAGCAGTAGACAGAGACATGGGGGGTGTACATCATTATCAGATGACCACAACTCCATGGGTGTATGTACGCATCCCTAACTTTGGACAATGATGATAGTGCCATAACAACACATCACTGACAGTAGTGTCCCACTCCCAGGAGGATGGATGTCACTACCCCACTGCATGGCACACCACATGTGGGTGTGAGGACAAATAACACATGCATACCCACCCCTTGCGCATGCAGCACAATACACACACTGAGATCATGCCACAAGACTATATAGTCATGTCACTGCCTACTAAACTAAGAGAGCCAAATGGAATACACACTGTCACACACATACCAGGACAGATAGGAATGTGCAGGTGCTGGGCCAGCCACCAAGATGTTGTCTCACATGGAAGGACTAGGGTGGAGTTCACACAGATACAATGCCCAAAATTGTGAGTCAGGTGTCCAAATACCCAGCTGAAAAAGTACCATATGTGTGCTAGGCCGGGAGTACACACATGCATAGTGCTGAAAAGTTAGAATTTCCCCATGAAGGCATTTCGACATACTCAAAACACAAGTACAGTGACTAGCAAGGATGGCACAGATGATGCAGCCGGAGACATTGCTGAGCAGCCATGGCCATAGTTGAAGGGATCCGTCACCAACAAAGAAAATGTAGACACAGGTCAGCACAACAATTGTGCAACTCTTTGCAGGGAAGATGTCAGGTGCCACAGAGGAAGGAACACTCCTTGGGACAATGTCTCAAAACAAAAATAACACACACTAACAATGAATCTTAGCAGAGACCTTGTGATGGCACGAAGACACCATGGTCCACCTCATGACCATCAGTGTAGAACATTGCTCAGAACCATAACACATTACCACTACACCAACTCCAGGAGCCTCAGCACCAACATCAATACCTGAAATGCAATAGTGTGCAAAGTAAAAATAAATGCTTTATTCAACATAAAAATAAAAAATTGTAATGACACTATATACAAAGGCCAATGGCCAGTCCACAACAGAAGTCCTTGGGGGGACACATGGGCACGCATCTCCCCTAGCCTGCCTGCACATTGGAACCCTCAGGTTCATCGACCGGGGAGGGGGGCATCATGGGGGAAGGACCAGGCACCGCAGGGACAGGAGGGGGAAGGTCAGGTGTGGTGGGTGCAGGGGTGGACGTCTCCAACACAGAGGGTGGGGCAGCGGCAAAGGTGGATGTTAGCACATCGCTGCACACTGCTGCCAAGGCATCCAGGGTAAGCCCTGCACCGGAAGAAACCCCAGGGCCAATGGAGGGGGGGTGGCAGAGGGGGGGTGGGCAAGGGATGGGGTGCAGCGCCCAGGGGGGAGGAGGTAGACAGGGGGGGGACTTGACTACCCTGGCCGGGGACTTCCTTGCCTGCTTGTGGGGTGGTGTCACAGTGTGGGTGATGGCCAGCTCTTCGGGTGTCAGTTTGGCAGGAGAGCCAAGGGGAGTGCTTTTGGAGGGACCGGGTTGTGAGGCCTGCGGACTCCGACTGTGGCTGCGTGCATGTCTTTTTGCCCCAGACGCAGTGGGTGTGCCTACATCCCCCTGAGTGTGCGTGACAGGAGGTGTGCGCTTGCCCTTACTTGGTGGTGTGCTGCCTGTGTCTGATGGGGTGCGTGCTTGGGAATGTCTGGGTGTGCATGGGACAGGTATGAGAGAGGGAAGTGTGGATGGGGCTGGGGTGGGGGGGATGAAGCGCTGCAGGAGACTCACTGCTGCCATCAGTGAAGAGTTCATGGACCGCAGAAACCTGTGTTGTTCAGACATCGATGCTGACATGCCTTCCATGAACGACACCATCTGTGTTAGCAGTGTGGTGTAGTCATGGAGGACAGTCAGCACCGATGCCTGCCCAACCTGCAACTGCCGCAGTATGTCCACAGACTCTGCACTGAGGGCAGCAGGGGTGACAGGGGCAGGGGGTGCGGTGCCTGTCCTGAAGGAGACATGGGGGTGCCCGGCACGGACAGAAGGGACCGGAGCAACTGGAAGGGCGATGCTGGGAATGGAGGAGGCGGGGACAGATGTTGGGCTGCTGCCAGGTGTTGTAGCAGCCTCCGCCCCCTCGATGAGGTCAGCCTCGGACCCGTCTGCATCGTAGTTGGATTTGCCACCAGACAGGTCCTCTGACTGACTCCCCTCGCCCTCCGTGCCACTGGCTCCCGCAGACTAGCCAACACTGGTGGCACTGGTGCTGGGTCCCTCATCCAGGTCCGTGCCGGTGTCTCCCTCGGTTTCCAATGATGATGCTGTGGGCAAGGTGAAGATACAAAAAAACATCAGTCACCTGTATACATCTGACACATGAGTACAAAAACAATAGGTCACAGTGCATATCAGGCAATGCATCATGAGTAACAGCTAGATTACTCCGCACATATGTAAGCCCTGTACTCCCCAGTTGGTAGACCCACCATGCCACTTGGACACAAGGAACAATAGGACACACCAGCCCAAAACTTGAATGAGAAAACACTGAGGAGCAAGCGTCTGGGAACAGGTGAGCACAGCAATACAATGAAGTCATGCCACCTCTTGTTTACCCTGAAAGAAACAGTAGTGGTGCACCCAAGGCTAAGTAACACACCTCAATACCAAAGGTGTCCCCACACTCAGAGACCTGAAAGTACTGTGGAACAAAAAACTCAAAACACTTGGTTCCTTGGGAATCACAATACTTGACACAATCGACATGGTCAGAATGTGGGAACGTGCCATTTTGTGAACAGAACACACATGTGCCTTCATAACAGATGGCTCCCAAGGAGGTGCACACAAAACTACATGTACCCAGTCATTGAAGAAGCTGCCAGCCTTATTTAAAGAAGCCACTGTTAGTAAGAAATGTAGTAGCAGCAAGTACATATACATGGGCCCACGGAGGGCTTGATGACTTGACACTCGTAAGTTGGTATCACCAACAACCAACGACCTACCCAATTTCCACAACACTGGGGGAACATGTAGATGTATAATCAGAAAAACAGTCTCATTAGAACAGTGCCTTCTTTCAAATTGTGCCAGTGTGTTCCCTGAAAGTGTAAAGGTGGTTTGGTGTGCACTTCCTTGGAACACATCTGTCATTCAGGCATATAATAGTTCTTAACAACAAAACATCAAACTAAAGCATAGAAAACATGAAGACCTGTTGACAAGTGTTGTGAGTGGCAAGGTACAATACTTTGTGACTAACAACTTGAATTATGTCAGTTGTCACATGGCCATCCGTTACCTGATGACACAGTTGCCAACACATCTGACCCACTGCCTGTCATGTGGAGTGGCACACATGTCCAAACACAGGACAAAGCATGAGCTAATGGGCCTGCTATGGTGTTGTAAATAGGCATACCTGCACTGAGGAGACACCCCCATGGCAAGCCATAATGTCCACACAGATGTCAGCACACAAAGACCGAACTACGTAGCATCTTGACCACACACTGTTGCAAAACATGAATGAGCAGGAATCATGTATCTAAACAATTGACACATGCTGCAAAGCACAAACATTAAACCCTGCACAACATCACTGGGGCACTGCACGTTGAGTCTCTGTCCAGCCAATTATCACACACAGGTCAGACCTGGCAAGGAGACATAAGGTCTGGCCATGTAGGCCTCGCCAGCACAAATCCCCCATACTCGAGACAATGTTATTGAGACAGAGCAAGAAGTGACACCTCTTAATCAGGCTTTACTAAAATGTGCAGCAAGACTTCCCAAATGTACTCCACACCACCTTGTGAGGCTGCCAACACATATTTGTGACAAAAAACCATTGACAGATAGTTGTGAATAGACACACAGGGCCCGATTCACAGAACTAACTTAAGACAAAATCCTAAACTTACTACTTTTGGTATTCACAGAAGTTAGGATTTTGTCTTACGTTTGTCTTAAGACAAACTTAAGACAAAATCCTAACTTCTGTGAATACCAAAAGTAGTAAGTTTAGGATTTTGTCTTAAGTTAGTTCTGTGAATCGCCCCGATGGCACTGCCCAGTGTGATTATTCACAAGCCAAATGGGGTCTTCCTGTCCAGTGGACACATGTAGCACACTTGGGATAAATACAAACGAGGCCAGGGAACAATGCCACAGAGGGAAACATATGCTGAACACACTGAGAATGGACACAGTGTTGGATGACACACATGATTACGAGGCAAGGGTGTGCCTCAGGGGACTGTAGTGGGCACACTGCTCCTTGTTCCTTGAATGATCTGACTGTAACATGAGCAACCGTCCTGGCACTATGCATATCTCCCACTCATGCACATCATGTCTGAGGCCACAACATTGGTCATGCATGCTGCAAGGGTGTACATTTGAAACCTCACACTCCCATGTTGAGACTCATCATAAGTGCCAACAAATATGTACCCCCAACAGAGTGAACAGGACAGGGCACAGGCAAGGTACCAACACATGTCACAGACCACCCACCCACATGATGCTGAAAGGAATGTGCACTTGGATCAACTGGCAGGCTAGATGACCATGTGCAATTTTGATTACACACAGACCAGGGGACACATGTCAAGCAGGGGAAGGGACGAATAAGAGCACCGGTTGACTTTGGGGGACAGAATATGCACTGCACATATAAACCCTGGCAGTGTATCCAGGCTACAGAGCACTTCCAAAAGCTGGGGACACACAACACAACAAACAGACAGGTACCTACCCCCTCCTTGCTGCTGTCCCTCCTATAACTGCCTATCCAGGTCAGGGAACACCACCGCCAGGACACGCATCATGTGGGTGGTCAGGCGTCGGTGCCGGCGTGGGGGCGTGGAGGTGAGAGCCCCAGCAGGACCCGGGCGATCCACCGGGTCCAGCACCAGATGTCCTGCCACCGTTTTCTGACTTGGGCTAGGCGCCGACTTCGACCCCCCGCCACTCTCACGGCCCTGACGATTCGCTTCCGAATCTCCCCCTTCTCGTAGGCAGTTACCTGTGAGGATGACAAAGTGAGACAACATTACTACACCTGCTCCATGTCAGAGAGACACACATTTGAACATTGATGATATGTTGAACAGGGCATAGGATGCTGCCAAGGAATCCCATCTTACTCATATCGACATTGGCCTCTGTGGAAGCCCCAATGCACTGCATGGCAATGAAACTACACAGGTGGCAGGAGTGGTGCGACACACTCCCTGATCATGGCACACACTGTGCATCACATGCAACACCAGGCTGATGGACAGCACCTCAAAGCAGTTACATGCCCCAGCCCACTGACGCAACCTCAGCAGAGTACACAGACACACACAGGCACAGATCAATCACCTGCCATTGGCTACAGCGGATACATACCTCACTCTGCACATGTGCCACTTGCCTGTGGGGTGTCACAGGTGTCGGGCTAGCCCAGCAAGTCAGACACACAGCACAGCTTACTCATCACATCAGATGGGTAGAGCTGTTGCCTCCTCCATGCAGCTGTGGTGCAACACTTCACATAGACACTCACCCACATGACAAGGAACCTTCACACACATCAATGTCCAGGAGGGCGTACACATCACTTGGACACTCTCACCACAGCTCCCCTCAACTCATACACATCTGTGGGTACAGTCACCTGTCACACCGGGGGGACCACTGAATCACCTCAGGACAATAGCCAAAAAATGCCACCCAGGATTTGCCATGCTGAATGTGTCATGTACAATGCAGTGAATGCCACAGTAAGCACAATGCAAGTGAGCAGTGCACACAGGAATTACTTCATGCTCTGCATGACAGACATAAGACTTCCCCCCCCTGAGACCCACTCTAAACCACATTGCATGTCTGTCACACCTGGACACAGTGCCAGAAGTGACAGCCACGAAACAGGTGCACAGTCAAAGTTAGTGGGGTCAGCATTCACCTGCTCCCCTGGTCTCCCATACAGGCTGGGGTACTGTAGGAGGAAGATATTCAGCAGGGCCTCATTCTTCTCCATGGTGAATGGCTGTGCCCTCTCCATAGTCCGCGACATGGTGCCAGAGGAAGCACAGACAGCAGCAGTGTGGTCGACAGGAAAGTTGTGCAGGCAAGTGCCCTCTCATGGGTTCTGGCTGAGAGTGATTGGTCAGACTCATTTGCATCCTACGTTTCCTCCAATCACTTTAAACATACACCAATGACACGAATTTGCATGGTTCAAATTTTGAGCATCATAGCAAGGCAAACACCACTTTATAATTTTTGGCCCAACTGACTTTTCAAGCCCACATGATGGCCACATTGCAACTGAAATCTCTGTATCCATGACAACCAGCATGCATTTTGGGCCTAATACTTGTCCTCTATGTAATTTTTGAATCCCAAAAACATGTACGGTGCGTTTCACACGTACCCGTACACATACGGCACCACTACAATAGTGATACAGACCGTACACACGCTCTGTGAGCGTGTGTACGGTCCGTATCACTGTGGTAGCGGTGCCGTAGGATTACACGCGTGTGTACGGTCCGTACCACGTGTACTCCTACGGCACCACTACTATAGTGATACGGACCGTACATACGCTCTCAGAGCGTATGTACGGTCCGTACCACGTGTACTCCTACAGCACCACTACTATAGTGATACGGACCGTACACACGCTCTCAGAGCGTGTGTACGGTGCGTTTCACATGCTTACACTGGTGATAGGAGGCGCACATGAAAGGAATGGAGGTCTCCGACTCGCACAAGGCTGTACATCAAGTCATTGTCATTGCAGACTTTCATGTGCAGGGCCTAGGTGTGTCAGGCAGTGATATTACACATGTCTCCTCATGTAGTTGCACAATTTATGTGTGATGACCTGTGTACACATGTCATGTGTGATGGGGCACTGTGAGGCACACTTCCCCTTCACAATTTGCACATGTGTGCCTGTAGTACAAAAGTGTCAAGCACAGCATCACTGGTATGGCACAGTCACCACCACCACCCACAACTGTTCCCTGATGCCAGGGACATGGACACTAACAACTGACATTTCACAATCACCATGCCCCGATGTGACTATGTCATGTGTGTGTCATGTGTTCCCATGAGCTTGCTGTTACTGTTCCGTCAACTACATCTGCTGTTGCTGCATCCAACATGTGTATGTGTGGAGATGGGCATGGCACACATCTACGCACACCATGCCACATGTGGATTCCCACGTAAGCAGGGCCTGTATACATCGGACATGATATTTTCACCTCAGGACATATCTGCGTCGTCTCAATGTCTGTGTTTTCTGTTTTCATGTGTACCCCTTCATGGCAATGTGTGTGATCTGTACATATGAGTTTCCACGTGACCTGTGTGTCTAGCTTGCCGTCAGCTGTCTGTATGAGATGACATCCTTCAAATGCAGCTATGTGGATGTATGTCACTCCTGTGATGTCTCTGGCTGTTCACTCAGACTGGCCCCAAGCTCATTTCAGGGCATGTCATGTAGACTTGCCATTCAACTGGTGTATCTGGCTTTTCGTAGGAGTATCACCAAGCTGGCATACGTGTCCTGGATGTATTGCACACACCAGACTCTGTATTTAGCAGATGTGTAGTAGCAGTTGAGCATGTGCTCTGTTCATTGACATTGATGTTGTTATGCTCTCAATCCTTGTCATTCATCACCAATTTCTGTAGGGCACCACCTGTCCCCTGAACAATGCTAGACTTGGGTGCCATGAGGGAACGTGCCTGCATCCGACATTACCAATTCACTCAACAGTTGATTGAGGACTTGACCGCCAAGGTGGCACCACACCTCCAACCGCGACACAGGTATCCCACTGCGCTGACCCCCAAGATGAAGGTGATGGCAGCCCTAAATTTGTTTGCAACAGGTACGTTTCAATTCACCATAGCTGATGTTGGTGGCATGTCACAGACCATGTTCAGCCGTGTCCTGCGTGATGTTTTGGCAGCCATGTTGGAGCACCTTGATGAATTCATCCATTTTCCAACTCCTGAGGAGTTGACAGGTGTCAAGGGTGATTTCTGTGCCCTGGGAGGGATACCCCATGTCATTGGGTCCATTGATGGGACACATGTGGCTTTGGTACCACCACAGGCACAGGAGGTAGCTTATTGCAACCGTAAACATTACCACTCTATAAATGCCCTTGTGGTGTGTCTTGCTAACATGCTGATTTCCCATGTCTGTGCAAATTTTCCAGGGTCAGCACACGATGCCTACATCATGAGGCGTAGCAGGGTGCCACAAATGATGCTGCAGCTGCACAACGAACGAGCATGTCTTGTTGGTGGGTATACTCTGTTTGTCCTGTGTGTTGCTGTATCTCTGGCTCTCACTGCATCTCGTGACCCACTTATTTACATGATGTTTCCATGTAGGGGACTCTGGCTATCCCAACATGCCATGGCTGATGACGCCTCTCCGCAACGCAAGGTCAGCTGCAGATCACCGGTACAACAATGCACACGGGCAGACCAGGCGAGTGATTGAGAGGACGTTTGGCCTCCTGAAGAGCCGATTCCGGTGCCTTCACAAGACAGGCGGGTCCCTCCCATATGCACCGGCGAAGGACTGCAAAATCTTCATCGTGTGCTGCATGCTGCACAACATGGCAGTGGAGAAGGCAGTGCCACTCATCCTGGAGCAGGATGAGCAGGAACATCCACCCGTGGAAGATGAAGGGCTTGGTCACGAGGCAAGTGATGAGGAGGAGGAGGATATCCGGAGTCAGCTCATACGCAACTTCTTCTCATAATGGCGAGACACTGGGTCTGAGTGTGCACGCTTGGAGGCTTGGGTGGCATGTGTTGCAATGTGTGTGTCCAGCTGACTGTATGCTAAGTGACTTAGATTTGTGTTCTGATGTGTGACTCGAGTGATGATGTAATTTCACAAATTTTAGCAGGGACAGTTAATTTTTAATTAGCATGGGGACAACATTGTTCCTGTTTAGTAAAGGTCCATGTATGCGGTGAAAAAATATTTTCGCTGACTTCTTGTGTTTCTGTCATTCCCAGGTTCTTGTGCATGTTGTCTGCTCGTGTCATCGTTGTCCTCCTGCTATTCCTCATGAGTATTGCAACGTGGGCTGAATCAGGGTTCCATGCACGGACATGGGCAAATTTCATTTTGGGTAAGGATTGCAGCAAGGCATTTTGGGGGTGGTACGTGTTTGGAATGTGTGGGGACTGCCTCTGTGCATGTTGTGTTACCATGCATACATGTTGACTCACCATGGGGCACATAACATGTAGCATGACTCCCATGATTTGACAGTCACCCTTCGTGACAGTCATCTGTAATGGATTTAGGATTCTGATTAAGGCATCAATGTGTGTCAAACTTCCCTCTGAAACATACGGAATGCTACGGGTGGACATAGTGTGGGATATCCCCATGACGGGCTCAATGGGGAATTGCAGCCTCTCCGTGTGCAGCAGGAGGTGTTTGGCTCATCCCCTTAACTTGTGTGCCAGTTCATTTGGATTTACTACATCAGTGTTGTGAAGGGGGTGTCCAGCGTAGGTCCCACATGTTCAGTCAAATGACCTGTGAGTCTGTTCATATTGATGCATTTCCCTCATTGTGAGCTTGAGTAATAAAGGTGTTCCTCACCCTCCGAAGTGCCTCATCTCTGTAAATGCAGGACTCTTGCCACTTTGCATGCGTCATCTCTGGCATAGTTATCAAAGATTGTGCATATCAGTGTATGTGTAGTTCGGCAACATGCATGCAGTTCTTTATGGATAATGATCTCCAGTGTGCATGAAGTCCATGGTTGTGTATGTATTTGGTCAGGTTGCTCCCACCAACGGGCTGTCAACGCCTGCTGAGGGTGTGTCTCCTGTGCGTAGCTCGGCCTTCTGTTTCCTGATCCTGTGTCAGTCATCTTTGGTGATTGTTCATCCATTTTCTCTGGGTGAGCCATGAGTAACCTGACACTCCTTCCTTAACATGCACCTGTTGCAGTTGTCCTTTCTGACATCCTTTTCTTTGTGTGCTACTTTTGGCCTACTTTCCAGTACATGCCGCCTGCTGCTGCGGCCCCTGCGGTAAGGGCCCACCAAGTTCCCGGATTCTGCAACCCACACGCCTCCAAGATGCTCCTCCCTTCCTCCCTCCACCCATTCATTAGGCTGTCATCAGCTTGTCTGTGCTACTGTTGCGGCCAGGCGGTGCCAATGGCAGGACCGTCAGCGCATGCAACGTGCACATTGCATGACCCTCATGTCCTTGCATGACCCACATCACACAATAGTCTCATGTTGCAGCCACCCTCCAAGCAATGTCCAAGCAAAAATCTACCGCCTGCTCTCAGGCATAACCTAGGCGCACACATGACACCTTTGCATGCTGAGTGTGCAGCTCCAACTGCCTACACAGCGCTGCCCCACCTTCCAGGCCCTGTCACACCAACCAGGTCATGTCCCTCCTACTCCACACCGGCTCCGTCCAACAGCACGACATTGGACTCTGTTACCTCCTCAACACAATAGGCCCACACATCACCATCATGGCAGTGACCTGGATGAAAGCATCCTCAGCACACAACTTCTTCATTGCCATCTCAGATGGATACAAGAGCACCCACAGGGACGGCACTAACAATCCCGGAGGATGAATTGATATCTATTCCCAAGTACGCACTCAGGGTCACAAATCCGGTTTGGCACAAACCCCTGCAAACCATCAGAGTAACACTCATCTACAGATCTCCAGGCCTACATCTACAAATCCACAAAGCCATCAACACGTCCATCATCACACACGCCCTCACATCCACAGGATACATGTGGCTGTGGGCCAGGAACTTCTGGCTGGATGAGAACAACACCAGCATCCATCAGTGGTCCATCCACATTAGCATCCACGTCTCCGACGGGCAACACACTGCTCACACCCCGCTACCAATCCCCCAAAGATGCTTGATGTAAGTCAACACAGACATGCTGTGTGGGACACTGGAGCCAACACCACTGCCACACCCTGCAACCTCACTCACTGGATCAGCAACTGATCCAACAATCTAGCCACGTTGATGGACTTTCCTGTGACGCACATCAACAATTAAGCAACCTGGGTCAAGGTAGACCTACTGGACTCATACACGTCTAGCAGGACTCTTGTGCACAGCTTGCAACACAAATACCCATCAGTGGCCTTACAACCCTGGAAAACGGCACACACAGCCATCACCATATCATCAGCAAGGACAATTAGAGATCCTTCAGATGGGGAGGAGGACATAAAAAAGCACGACATCAAGGAGCTCATCAGCATCGTGAGTGCACTGACATCAGCTCTCCATCCAAAAGACACCCCACCCTTGCAAGTATGAGCCAATCCCTTGCACCTTCCTACCACTGCAAGCTCATGGACATACACGCAAGCCTTGGCACACAGAGGCAGAACGCACTATTATACGCGGGACCAACCACCCTCAGGTTTTGGATTTCCTTCAGCAGCAGATACAACACCCGGCTCATGTGCAACATCCCCTGGGGATCTCCATCAGGCCCCTTCCCACACAACATCTCAACCACATCATTCCCCATCCTTGTAGCCCCCGTCCAGCACGTCATGTATGTATCTTTGGAGTTAGCCACATTCCATGGTAGATAGAGGCATGCAGTGACCAAGGACCTTCTCAGACAATGAACGACAGAAACGCTGGCTCTCAAGGAACCTCAACGTGCTTCCCTAGCCAGCAAATGTCATCAGGAAGACAGTCAATGAGCAACTGGCAACCTTCCTCCACGCAAAGAGCTCCAGGCAACCTGCACAAGACCGTCTTCCACACTAATCACCCCACTGCAACCGTCATCATTGCCATCCAACACCGACAACTTTGCCCTGCTCAACCATAGTGAGGACACCCCCCTTGACCTCTCCACAGCATTATGCACGATGTGGTCACAAACTGTCATCTCACACATCTCCAACACTGGTATCCAGGGGATGGACCAGGATGAAATCACCAAGTGGCTCACCAGCAAGGCCATGGGAGTGGGACTCACGCCTTCAGCATGTAGTACAGTGGCGTCATCTGGCACATGGCCCAGGGCTCATCTCTCAGCGTGTCAATCTTCAATGTGTTCATGACCACCCTCTCCACCATCACATGCGCACACAACCTCATCATCAACTCGTATGCCATTGACAGCCAGCTGCTCCTCACCCTCACCAAAGACACAGCCATTGCCAGTTCCAACCTTCAAGAAGGCATGAGGTCCGTTGATGAATGGTTGAACATCATCCACCTGAGGCTGGACTTGTACATGACTGAGGTAATCATCTGAGGATTGTCCCCTTACAGCTGGGTTAACTCCTTGTGTTCCACCCGCCAGGGCACTGCACCAGCACAAAGTGGCCATGCACACAAGATGGTGTGCATCATGGACTCGTCGCTCACAATTGCCATGCAACTCACCAGCATCTGTACCTCATGCTGCAACACCCTCCGCATGATGCACATGACCCACAGATAGATCCACTCCAAGGCAAGACAGACCATCCCCCAGGTCCACGACACCAGCCGTGTCAACTACAGCCCCGCCCTCTATGGAGCAAGTACAGCCAAACTCCCGGAAAACTTGTCCGCATCCAGGGTGCATCTGCACACCTCAGCTTCAACATCCCGCACCCCAGCCACTTCACCGTCCACCTGAGATAGTTGCAATGGATCACTGTCTGCTGCAGGATGACCTTCACACTCCTCACCCACACTCAGGAGGCAGTCCACAACTGCAGGCCCCAAACCAACCTTGGACGTCTGTCATCCAAGACCCCGTTGGGCCAACTCCGTGCATCCAACCTTGCCCTGGCCAACATTCTTCACATCCACCGCACTCCAGCATGCAGGACATAGTTCTCCCACCTGGCTACACATACCTGGGACTCCCTCCCCAGGCACCTCCACATGAGCCATGACCTCTACACCTTAATGATGCTCTTCCAAAATGGTCTGTCCGCACAGTATTGCAAGCCCCCCTCAGCAGCTTGAGGCCATCACGGGTGAGTATTGTGCTCCATGTCTGTATTGCATGATACATTGTGACCCATGTGTGTCCTGTACCGGACTCAGATCCAAGGGTATGGATGGCTGGAGTTCGTTCAACACTCAGGCATAGTTTGACATTTCCCCACACGTATGTTGTGGACTCATGCAAAATGACTACAACCTCTAATTAAAGAAAGTTTGTTTTATTCTCGGTGGGGGGCATATATTGTGGGTGAAAATAGGTGCTATACAGTGTGGCTAGAATCCAAAGTTCACAGGGGGAGATGGGATCCTTGGCATTTGAAGTCATCAGAGTCCAGAACACAGTGTTTGTCATCATTGGTCAGACTGTGACCAGCAAGTACATGTGGCAGAGAATGTCAGTGGATGAGGTGCTGCTGTTGCGCATGAAGGCCAGGTGCCAGGCCAGGTGACCTGGGAGATGTGGATGGTCTGCTGCCTCTCACGGTCTTTTCCGTGTACGACCCACCTTCCTCGCGGGACCCTCAGATGTAGGCCTTGACGATGTTTGGGACGCTCCGTCGGACGAATCCTCCTCCTCCTCCCTCCCTGTGGCTGGTGTTGGTCTTCGCCTGGTGGCACAGGGAGGGTTGCCCATGTTGTCGGCGATCAGACGGAGTGAATGGCTTATGTCCGTTTGCACCGCCAGGAGCTCAGCCAGTCTTGCCTTCATCCGTCCTTGGTGTTGTTGTTGACTGGCGTGTTGCTCGGCCTGCTGGTTCTTAATCTCTGTGAGGGTCTCCACTACCTGGCTGATGGCCCTGGTGTCACGCCGTTATGCCTCCATGATGTTGCGTATGTGTGACATACCGGTCCCTTCAGCTGGCTGGTCAGGTTCTCGCCTCCACCTGCCTCCACTACCACCAACCCTGCCCACACAAGCCTGGCCTGCTGTTGTGGGCACATCAGGCCTATGGGACCCCTGAGGGATGACAGTTGCGGGGTTGTCTGCCTCCTCCTGGGTGCCTGGCGAACCTTGTGCCTCCAGGTCAGACTGGCTCAGTTGTTCACTGCGTGCAGGGCTCCTGGGTGTCTCCTGGGATGTGGCAAGAATTGGGGTGGTGGTTGGCACAGATGTACCTGAGGCAGGTGCTGCAGGGGCTTGGACACCAGAGGGTCCAGGTGGGTTGGGGTCATCCGCGGAGTGTTGAGAGGCGTCGCTGCCGGTGGGATCCGGTTCCTCCCGAGCCTGGGACTGTGATTCTTCCCCCCCATTGTTGAGGGGAAATCCATGACGTTGCCCTGTGTGTGAGAGAGAGACAATGTTAATGCTGTTTCATGCGACATCCATGTTTCATACATATTCAAGTTGGCACAGTTCCTCCAGGTAGTTGTATGTGCCTAGCATTCCCCTCACTGTTCACTTGTGGATGGGTATGTTGCGGGGGCAGATTGATATGTTCTCCTGAGTGTTTGCCATGTATATTTTTGGCTTGGATGCTTCTTTGGCTATGGATTGATCTTGTTGTGTCACATGTCCATTGTGAGAGTGGGCAAATCCATTGCCTGCCCCTGGGGTGTGTGCTTGAATAAGGGGTGTGAGTGACAGGGCCTGCTCGTGGGTGTAGTGTGATTTGGCTGTGGGTCTCCCAGGTGATGTATCTGTCCCCTCGTGGTGCATGCTGGCATGACAGTGAGTGTGAGTTCCTGTCATAGATATCTGAGCTTGTGGTGTTGGTGTTTGAGTTTACAGTGGTCACAGGAGTTTATTTTGCTGGCTACAGCAGGGCCAAGTGTCAGCTACCTTGTCAGTACTTTGCCAGTCCCTGTGCATTGAGCATGGTGTATGGGTATGTACCTGGGCCAAATGGGCTGAGGACAATGGTGTCTGATTCTGAGTTGAACAATGTGTTTTGTGAGCCCCACCCTCCCAGCATCCCAGACATCCAGTCTTGGGTTTGTGCTTTGTGTAGCCTGGGACATGGCATGGCCTTGCTTTGTGGATGGCGCATACACATGTTAGTGGTATGAGCGTTGTTTTTGAGTGTGGTGGTGTCCGGTGAGGGCTGGGGCATAGTTGTGTGCATTTGATGTAGTTGGGGTGTGGATGCCATTACCCCCATGTTACGTAAGTTTTTAGTGTACTCACCAGGCTCTGCAACTCCTTTGACTCTGTGTACTCCCACCGGCGGAAGCAGAGCCATCACCTTCTCCTCCCAGGGATGGTATTGTACCGATCTGCGGGGCGGCCCACCTCCAGTGATGTTGCTCTGGGCGTAGTCCTCGTTCATTTTGCGCTTGACTGCCCTCCGCAGATCGTACCACCTGGCTTGGCATTCATTCCTGGTCCTTCTGATGGGCGCAACAGCATTCACCCTATCGACGATCCTCTGCCACAGGCGTGATTTTTCGGCTATGCTGGTCTGTCTGACCAATGTTCCAAAGAGCTGTGGCTCGACTCTGATGACTTCGTTGACAAGGATGTCCAGCTCCTCCCTTGTGAACTTTGGATTCTTGTCTGTGGGCATGGTGTGGGGTGAGGGTGTGGATGGTTGTGGGTGTGTGGGTGTGAATGTGAAGGTGTGTGTGGGAATGTGGAGAGGGGGTTTGTGTGAAGGAGTGTGTGTGAAGGTGTATATGTTAAGGTGTATGGATGCAGTTGTTGGGGTGTGCTCTGTAGCTGCAGTGAGTCTGTTGCAAAGGCTCATGGTTTGTGTGTGAGGGCCCTTTTTATTGGTCCATTTGTGGGTGGGCCTGAGATTGATTTTTTGGTGGGTGTGTTATAAGAGGTGGTTGTGAGTTTGGGCCTCTGTTTACCTGGTTGGATGTGCCAGGTCAGTCATTTTGATGTTTTTTGTACTGTAGATGTGTTTTGTGGTGTTGTGCGAGTCTAATTGACCCTCCTTGTGCTGTTTTACAGTGTCCTGGTTCAGTATGAGTCGTTTTTGTGTATGTAAGGTGCGTCCATACGCGATGTTGTTGTACCGTGCTCGCATACGCAATGTTGTTGTAAGGTCCGTACATACGCGATGCTGGGGGACGGTTCAGGGGTACGGTGCGTCCAAGTACGGTGCTGGGGTACGGTGCGTCAAAGTACGGGGCTGGGGTACGGTGCGTACAAGTACGGGGCTGGGGTACGGTGCTGGGGTTTGGTGCGTCCAAGTACGTGGCTTGGGGACGGTGCGTCCAAGTACGGGGCTGGGGTACGGTGCTGGGGTACGGTGTGTACAAGTACGGGGCTGGGATATGGTGCTGGGGTACAGTGCGTACAAGTACGGGGCTTGGGTACGGTGCGTCCAAGTACTTGGCTGGGGTACGGTGCTGGGGTACGGTGCGTACAATTACGGGGCTGGGGTACGGTGCTGGGGTACGGTGCGTACAAGTACGGGGCTAGGGTACGGTGCTGGGGTACAGTGCGTACAAGTACAGGGCTTGGGTACGGTGCTGGGGTACAGTGCGTCCAAGTATGGGGCTTGGGTATGGTGCTGGTGTACGGTGTGTACAAGTACGGGGCTGGGGTACGGTGCGCACAAGTACAGGGCTGGGGTACGGTACTTGGGTATGGTGCGTACAAGTACGGGGCTGGGGTACGGTGCTGGTGTACGGTGCGTACAAGTACGGGGCTTGGGTACGGCGCTGGGGTACGGTGCATCCAAGTACGGGGCTTGGGTATGGTGTTGGGGTACAGTGCGTACAAGTATGGGGCTGGGGTATGGTGCGTACAAGTACGGGGCTGGGGTACGGTGCTGGGGTACGGTGCGTACAAGTACCGGGCTGGGGTACGGTGCGGACATGGGGGGTACGGTGCTGACATACGGGGGTACGGTGCTGACATATGGGGGTACTTGCGGACATATGCGGGGGGAGGGAGGGCTGTACGACTCATGTCCCGGGCACAAGTTTACCCGGGATACGAGTGGTACAGAGTTCGCTCCGTACGGGACGTTTTACATAAGCTTGTGTATTCGGAAGGGCGGTACAGATCGTACATGTGCGCTCGGACTTCGATTTACGATTTGTATGTAAAACTGTCCGGGTACGTCTCGTAGACTTTTCCCGAAGCGATTCGTATGTATTTTTCACGTACGAATCGTACTTCACTGGTGGGAAGGGACTTGTACGAATCGTACTTAAAAAAATACGGATACGAGTCGTACGGGAATTTTTTTTACCCAATCGGAATCGGCACCTTGATGTGCAACTGACAGTTGGTAGTATTGTCTGGGATGGAAAACCGCCATTACAACATGATCATAACCATGTATGACCATTACCACGAACCCATTACCCCGCATATGCCTTCATCATGCATGCCTTTAAGTACTCAGGCCTTTAACACAAATATGCCTTTAATAAGCGTGCCTTTACAATGAATTTCATTTAAAAGTAAAAGGAAGTGTCATTAATTTTAATTTTGTAAAGGCATGAATGGTAAAGGCATATGTGTGGTAAAGGTTTTACAGGTAAGTACAGGTAAGTATTGAGTGAGATATATATATATATACATATATATTCATGAAAAAACAATGGCTACAAAGACGTCATAGTTAGGGTCAGATTTCACTTGCACAAGCTCAATGAAATTCAGCCTTTATAGTCAGCTGAGCTAATTAAAACTCGCGTCCCTCAATACACTTCTTATGACCTCACATATTACATCACTCATGACATGGTAGGTGACATCACTGATGACATCTCAAATTAGAAAACTGATGACATCAGTGGTGACACCTTTAAAAGAACCACTCACATACCCACTCACACCCTCATATAACCACTTGTACTCACCCTCACAAACCCATGCAACCACTCACAGACCCATATCATAACTTACACACTTACTCACTCTTCCATAGAGCCACACACACACCCACTCACTTGCTTGTACAGCCCCTTACACCACCATTCACCCATCCAGGTAGCCACTCATACAACCGGAAACTCAACTGTGCAGTCACATAGCCACACACTCATCCATATAGCCACTTACACACCCACCTATTTACCTACACAGTAACTCACACACCCACTCACTCACCAATACAGCCTCTCAACACAGCCACTCACTCACACATACAAGCATTCACATACTCACTCACACAACCATACAAACACATATATACCCATTCATACATCCATACAAGCACTCACACATCCAGTCTCACAGACACTCATTCTTCAATACAGCCACTCACACACCAATTCACTTAACCAGACACACACCGAAACAGCCACTCATTCACTGATAGAGCCACTTATACACTAAGGGCCAGATGTAGGTGGCTAAATACCGGTTGGTAACCCCGAAATTCGGTAAATTTCAGGGTTACCGACCGGTATTTAGCCATTGCTAATGTAGGTGATGATTTGGTAAATACTGAATCTGTATTTACCGAATCGGTATTTACCGAATCTGTATTTACCGAATCGGTATTTACAGATTCGGTAAATGCAATGTAGAAAGAACATAAAAGAGTGCTTATGTGCTTTAAGAATTCGTTAATTACCACCAACTTCAAGTTGGGGGTAATTAACGAATTCCTTTCAAAATTCACTTTAGAATTTTTTTTTTAAGTGCCATGTGGCACACATCCATGCCCTTAGGGCATGTATGTGCGCCACATGTGCACACAGACACATTTCAGGGGTGCAACAGGGTGTCCTGGCACCCTTGAAATACCTCCCGGTATTACCGATTCGGTAATACCGAATTGCTAATACAGAATAGCTTTAGATTAATTCCTATGGGCCTCCAAGCCCATAGGAATGAATGGGTAGGTATTCCTAATTACCGAATCGGTATTACCGATTCGGTAATAAGGAATATTAAGGAATCTGTATTTTTTACCGATTCATTACCTACTTAAGAAATACCTATTTCTTAATACTGAATCATTAAAATTTGGTATTAAGAATTCGGTATTTGTGGATTACCTACATCTGGACCCAAGTCATATATTCATACAGCCACTCAGACACCCACTCACTCACCCATGCTGTCACTACACATCCACTCACTCACCATCTCACACAGCCACACAGCTACTCACACACCCACTTATACACCCATACAGCCAATCACACACCAAGACAAACAAGGATACAGTCACTAGCAACTAACAAAATATATATTAGAAGCAGTATTACTCATTTGTGATATCATCAGTGATGTCATCAGTAATGTCACTGAACAGACCATGTCATGAGTGATGTAACATCCCTGGTTTATATGACTAAGGTAATCCCCATTGCCACAATCTACCCATGAGGACACAGGGTCACTCATGAACAAGACCATTTTCCAGATATGTCGCATACACCAATGTTCCTCAGTTGTTCAACCAGACATTTGCAATGCAAGGGGGTTCCATGATTTCTCTGGCCCCTTGGGCTCTTTTGTCTATATTAAACTTAAGCCGAAGTCGAGGGTTTTGGCTGAGGGTTTGATGAATATGGGATTGTGGATTCGCATAGCAGTTGAACCAAGGACTTGATTTAGGTTTAACCCTTCAACTCTTTGCTATCCATTGTCTCAATTAAGGGGTAATATTCATGAAAAGACCGAGCATTTAGATACATTAATGGCAGACTGACTGAACAAAGCATCCAAACCTGTCACTAATCTTAACGACGGGCATTGCTCCACTCTAGATCTATTACATATATCTACCAGAGAATTATTTAGAGATGCTCCTCCTGGCCCAGGTGCTCTCCATCTGGATTCCACCAATCGCACCTTACCTTTCAACATCCTTTCTTGAAATGTTGCCGGAAATAGGGGTAAATTGGATGACCCATCCTGGGGGAATTTTATTGACCGATTTGACTTGTGTTTTTTTCAAGAAACTTGGGCGATTATCCCCCCTATAGATCAGGGTATGCAACTTATCATACACCTGCAACTAGGACAGGAAAGGTTCACTCATCAGGCGACCCTCTCATTTGGGCTCAAATAGATATTAATGCCAAAATAAGTATAAGTCCTCATATTTCACATGATGGCATGGGCATTTCCCTTATTTGTTTTGATACTTATACTTATCAGTTTTATAATGTGTACAGTAGGATATCTAGAGAAGCAGGAGAGACTGAGGTGATACAGGATCTTGCCCAAACTAGAGCTGCTCTTGATTCTCATAATACCGCTAATTTTGCGGGTGATTTAAATTCCTCATATATGCCCTATGGTAGGTGCCACCCCTCTATAACTAGTAAAGAGGATGAAGAATGTGGCATACCTACTCTAAATATTTCTCCCTTACAACACTATACTGGAGCTGCATATCATCTCCTTTCCTTTACCTTAATTTGGGATCTGAGAACATGTAATAGCCGTTCACCTTCAGAACTTAATGCACTGCATACTTTTAATCGCCTAGGACATACAAGTAGAATTGATTATATCTTAATTCCTGTTCAACTCTGGAAGAACCTGGTCGATTTTAAGATAATTAATAGGGACAACAGTGACCATAATGCCCTTTCATGAACATTGAATGGTTTGTTTTACCATCTGACCGATGTTCCTATATCATTTGCTTCAAATCTTGTGCTCTCTAATGATAGATGTAGGATTAAATGGGGTAATGTAGTTAAATATTTATGTTAACCCTGGGCGTAGTTAGCTTAGTCGCGTTAAGCTACGCTACGCGAAGTGCACTTTGTTGTGCTACTCATAGCTACGCGAACTGCATAGTGTGGTAGGGAAATGCTGTTCGCAATGATTGCACAGTGCCGGATGCTTGTCCGCACTGTGCAGTCATTGCTAATAGCATAATGCACAGTGCAAGCGGTCATTTTCTGCCGCTCGAGTAGATTTGTACTCGAGCAGCAGCTTTCTCAACACGGACTGGTAGTTTCTCATCGCGAGCGGTCGTGAGCATACGCGACCACTCGCAATGAGAAACCTGACCTCCCCGCGTTGAGAATCTCACCGGGAGGTTTGTTTTCCACGCTCGCGATCGGCAACTTGTTGCCGATCACGAACAAGGAAAAAGTCTCAACGGGATGTTGATTTTGCTCGCTCGCAGTCGCCAACTTGACGTTGAGGACCCCGAGCGTGCAAAAAATGTCCACTACGCGTTTTTGCACTGTGCCACATGCAATTCGCGTAGTGCGTAGTTGCGCTCACTACGCACACTCCTCGAGCGTAGCGTAGTTTTCCGCCCAGGGTTAATTTATGTGTAAGGAAATCCATGGATGGGCACTTAGGAAAGTGCTTTTGGAGTTAGCTAAAACATGATAAATGATGTCTTTTTCCAAACCTTAGGTAAATGCTTCATGCGTATTTTTAAGCCAACAAGGTTTGTCCCAAATATAAATGCCCTTGGTTTAGCGTGACGTGTACCAGCAAAAGAAATTACATTTGAGAGGGTCCTAGACAGGAAGATGCATCCCCAATTAGAATTCAATGGAGAGAGTATAAGCAGACTAGATAAAGCGCTTAAGGAATGGAAAGCAAAGTTATGGGAAGACATCTATGAGACAGCTGCTTCAAAAGACATTAGGACATTTTGGAAGGTGGTACCAAATGGCAACAAAGGTCAATCAAGGTTATTCCCAGACACAATTTTGCCAGGAGTTTGGCATGCACATTTTCCTGTCTTGTATAGGGCCCAGGAAGTTTTTGGGACAGATGATGTTAGGCAACAAAATGATGTCATCCATTCTCCTGTAGACCCTCTGGTTTTGGAACTGACGGATAAAATGAAAGCAGTTAAAGCTATTGCCCCTGGCAATGCTGTCGGCCTGACGGGGTTCTGGGTGACTTATTTTTGGCCTTTTATTTTAACAAGTTGGTAAAATATATTTGGAAAGTGGGATATTTTCCACCAGTTGGAAAGTGACTCAAATTGTGCCTATTCATAAAAAGGGTCTGAGGGACTCTCCACTAATTTATAAGCCTATCAGTGTACTACATGTGGCCCAAAATGATTTTGCTTGACAAATTCTAGGAAAATTAGTTTCTGGGATAGAAGACGATCAGAAAATCTCTGCACTGCAGGCTGGTTTTAGAAGAGGGGTTAGTACGATTGATTGGATCTTTACATTTTTTTAATGTATTGGAAAATAATTGTTATGCAGAATGAACATCTTTCTTTGCAGACTTAAAGTCAGTATTTGACTTAGTCCCCAGGGAACATTAATGGGTAAGCTTGAGGAAAAACGGGGTCCCAATTAACATTTTAAACAAACTGGATCACCTGCTGTCTTGCTTCACCTTTCAGATAATACAGAGTTCCACAAATTTCACTCCCACACGGTGGCTCAAACATGGCGAAACAGGAGACATAAAACAAAACCACACCTAGAAAAGGGTTTCACTTTACAAAATGCAAAGACTCTCTTTGTAGAATAAGGCTTGTGGTTTTATTTATGCAATGCTGTCTAAGAGAAAGGCTTTCCCAGATGTTAAATGAACCACATTCAAATGTATAAGAAATATATATTTATATGCAAGCAATAATAACACACTTGGTAAATGCAAATGTTAAATGCGTAGATAATGATATGAAATACAAGCAGCAAATATTATGGGCTAAAACTCAAGAAAATATACTGGACACCCTGCAAGAGATCAGAAAGGTATATGTACACTAAATTCATCAAATTATTACTTTGGATGTGCACTCTGACTCATTCACACATCACAAACAAAACACACCTCCTGCTGTGCTCTTGATTGAGGGGTGAAGTCCCCTTGCCTCTTGAGGGTCCCGGTGGGCCAAGTAACCCTACTGTTAACTCTAGTAAGCCCCACACAGCTGGATTGATAAAAGGTGGTCAGAGGCCATGTCCCATTTCTACACCACTCTGCAAACTCGCTTCCAAGAGGCAAAGCAGAATTGCTTTTAGACAAGGGGAGCTGCATGTTAGCCTCTTGGTGCAGTACTGGTGGAGCGAGGAAGTCCTCTTGTGTCCTGAGGACCTCAGGACAAAAGTGGACTTCATCCCTCGAGCAGCAGTGCGCCAGGAGGTGCGTTTGCAGAGTGGTGTAAAAAAGGGGCATAGCCTCAGACCACTCTCAGCAATTCAGCTGCATGGAGCTTACTGAAGGTACCCAGTGGGCTAGTTGGCCCCCAAGGACCCTCAGGATTCATGGGAACTTAATTTCCGAACCCAGAACGCACCAGGAGGCACCTTTGCAGAGTGGTGGAGAAAGGGGGTGTGGCCTGTGTCCACCTGTCAGCTATCCCACTATCTGGGGCATACTGGAGATATCAGGTAGGGTAGTTCGCCTCTAAGTACCCCCAGCAGCAAAAGGAGACTTTAATGCCCATCCAAGAGCACACCAGGAAGTGCTTTTGCAGAGTGGTCGGGAAAGTGGGCATGGCGTGCTATGAGAACTTAGCAATTCTGCTGTGTGGGACTTACTGGAGGTAATAGGAGGGGTAATTGGTGTGTTATAGCGTGGTGGAAGGTGCTTTGTAAACCTAGAATGGTCACCTGTTACTTATTGCTAAATATGGGTGTTAAATTTGTACTAATTGTGTGCAAGCCACTCTAGCTTCTTTCTGCACCTCTCTTGCCTCTTTCACAGCCTACTTCAATCTTTCTGCACCATTTCTTGCCTCTTTCTGCACCCCTCTTCCTTTTTTCTGCACTCCTCCTGCCTCTTTCTGCACCTATGTTCCTTCTTTGTGCTCTTCTTTTGTTTCTTTCTGCACCTCTCTTGCTTCTTTCTCTACCCCTCTTTTCTCTTTCTGTATTTTTATTATTATATTATTATTAATCTTATAAGGCGCATAGCTACCAAAAAGGTTTCCCAGCGCCACTGTGCAGGAAAAAGTACAAGTAGCCAAACTGTCACAAACCTATTGATTGAATAACCATGCCTTTAAGTGCCTACAAAAGTTGCTGAAAACAGTTTCTTTCCTAAGAAATAAAGGAAGAGAATTCCAAAGAAGAGGACTTAAATAAGCAAAGGATCGACCACGATGGGAACGTTTGATCCTAGGTACTTAAAACTTAGCCTGGGTAGCAGAATGGAGGGACCGCAAAGGAAGATAAGTATGAAAAATGGCCTTTAGACATTGAGGGGCACTGCCAGACTTCACCTTGAACATATAGCTCAGGGTCTTGAACTTTACACGACTCTCGACCCTGAGCCAATGAAGTTCACGAAGAGAACTGGAGACAGGAGTCATTCGCGGAATCTGGCAAAGCAGCCTAGCCACTGCATTCTGCACCAATTGCAGTCTGCGTTTCACATCCTTATTGGCTGCCAAATATATGATGTTGCCGTAGTCCAATCTGGATGTGATAAGTGCTTGGACTACCGTTTTTTGAGTGGAACTAGGCAACATCCAAAGGATCTTCCTGAGCCATTTCAGGATTGTGAAGCAGGTAGAAGCCACTTTACCGCTTGCTGCTTCATTAAGAGTTGATTATCAATAATCACACCCAGATTGCAAACTTGAGTGGCAGGTGTAGGGAGAGTCCCCATTTCAGGTGGCCAGTGCTGGGGGCCCCAGAGGTCTACATTCTTACCCAAAATAAGGACCTCAGTCTTCTCCCCATTGAGCTTCAATGAATTAGCCTCCATCCATTCAACAATTTTCCTAAGCCCTGTCTGAAGAGAAGATGATTCCGTAAACCTATTTGCTGACAAAGAAAAAATTATTTGAGTATCGTCGGCATAGGAGAAAATAGACAGTCCTGCATCTTTGTTGCTTCTTTCTGCACTTATCTTGCATCTTTCTGCATCCCTCTTGCTTCTTGCCGCACCCCTTGTGCCTCCTTCACACCCTTCTTTCCTATTTCTGAATGCCTCTTTCTGCACCTCTGTTCCTTCTTTCTGCACCTCTCTGGTTTCTTTCTGTATCCCTCTTGCCTATTTCTCCACCCCATTTCCCCCTTTCTGCAATTTTGTTGCTTCTTTCTGCACTTTTCTTGCTTATTTCTGCACCCCTCTTGCTTTTTTTTTTGCATCCCATGGTCCTCTTTATGTACCCCTCTTCCTCTTTCTGCACTTCTCATGCCTCTTTCTGCACCTCTAATGCTTCTGTCTGTACTTCTCTTGCCTCTTTCTGCACCCATCTTGCATCTTTCTGCACCTCTGTTACTTCTTTCTTCACTTCCCTTGCTTCTTTCTGCGCTTCTGTTGCTTCTGTCTACAGTCTTCTTGCCTCTTTCAGCACACTTCTTCCCTCTTTGTGCACCACTCTTACCTCTTTCTGCACCCGTGTTCCCTTTTTCTGTACCTCTCTTGCCTGTTTCTGCAACTCTCTTGCCTTTTTCTGCAGTTCTCTTGCCTCCTTCTGCACCTCTGTTGCTTCTTTCTGCACTTCTCTAGCCTCTTTCTGCACCACTGTTGCTTCACTCTGCACATCCCATGCATCTTTCTGCAACTATCTTGCTTCTTTCTGCACCCCTGTTGTCTCTTGCTGCACTTGTCATTCCTCTTTCTGTACCTCTCTTGCCTCTTGCTGCATCTTACTTGCCTCTTTCTGCACTTCTCTTGCTTCTTTCTATACATCTGTTTCTTTTTTCAGCAAATCTCTTGCCTCTTTCTGCACTTCTCTTGCCTGTTTCTTTATATCTCCTGCCTCTTTCTACACCTCTCTTGCCTCCTTCCGCACCTCGCTGGCTTCTTTCTGCACACCTCTTGCCCTTTTCTGCACCCCTCTTCCCTCATTGTGTGACTCTCTGGCCTCTTTGTATACCTCTCTTCCCTCTTTCTGCACCACTCTTGCCTCTGTTTGTACCTCTGTTGCTTCTTCCTGCACTTCTCTTGCCTCTTATTGCACCATTTGTGCCTCTTTCTGCACCCCTGTTGGTTCTCTCTGCACTGCTCTTGATTTTATCTGCTACACTCTTGCACATTTATGCACCCCTCTTGCCTTTTTGTACACCTCTCCTGTCTCATTCTGCACCTCACTTGCCTCTTTCAGCACTTCTCTTGCTTCTTTCCACACCTCTGTTACTTCTTTCAGCAATTCTCTTGCTTCTTCCTGCACTTTTCCTGCTTCTTTCTGTACCTCTCTTACATCATTCTGCACCTCTGTTGCCTCTTTCTGCGCCTGACTTGCTTCTTTCTACACCCCCTTGCCTCTTTCTACACCCCTTTTTTCTCTTTCTGCACCCCTCTTTTCTCTTTCTGCACTGCTCTTGCCTCTTTCTGCACCACTGTTTCCTCTTTCTGCACCTTTCTTGCCTGTTTTTGTACCTCTCTTGCTTCTTCCTGTACGTCTGCTGCTTCTTTCTGCACTTCTCTTGCTCTTTATGCACCCTTTATGCCTCTTTCAGCACCTCTGTTGCTTCTTTCTGCACTTCTCTTCCTTCTTTCTGCACGCCTCCTGTCTCATTGTGTACTTCCCTTTCCTCTTTGTGCACCTCTCCTTCCTTTTTCTGGACAACTGTGAGACGTTGACCTGATATATGCTGTCCACTAGTCATAGTGGGCACCTTGTATCTGTCCAAACAACCCCTTTTGGTGATAGGTTAAAGACAACCTTTATTGAAAGCTATCCTAGTGGTAGCTATGGAGAGCAGCCTTCAGGCTAAGTCTTGAAGGAATGTAAAGCAGCTTGTTTTACCAGTCTCTTGAATGACCAAATCAAAATACATCCACAACAGGTATATATTTAATATATATGTAGTTAAGATAAAACACACCCCTCTAGTCTCTTTATGAGGCTGGAGTTCGAAGTACTTAAGTTACAAGTCAGTATTCAACAGTAAAAGCACAAATACACGTTTGGACCCTAGGGGCGTACCAAACCATATACCAATAAAGTGGTATAAGAACCACGACTGAACTAGACACAAGGCCTAGAGCCTGTATAAGTGCTTGGACCACAAGGAACCACCCAAGGTAGTGACACAGGGGACCCACGGGGGACACGTGCAGTGTGAGAACACAGCCGCAAATCGCCGTTGACTTCTATGGGGAATGTCGCGGTTGGAAATTAAGAGTTTAAGGACACTTAGAGGATGACTACGAGCGAACCCTTTTGGACTTAGAGGTGTCTGGGGCCAACACCCATGGGAGCATCAGAGTACTTGAGTTACCTCACCCAGGGAAGCCGGGTGCAAAGGGGTCTTTTGGTGTCGGGTCGCGTCGCTGTTTCCAATGGAAGCTGGCAAAGAAGTGCTGCTGCCGTGGAGAGGAGAAGTGTCCGAAGAGATCCAAGCCTGGATTGAGGATGGAAGGAACCTGAAAGCAGAGGTGACGGTCTGGGTCACTTACCTGTGACCAGGGGCACAATAGTCCAATGCCCAAAGATGTTGGGTGCTTCAGGTGAGTTGACAGGTGTCTTCCTCTTGACTCTTCAGCCATGAGGTCCAGGAGGCGTTGACAATGACCAGGAGCTGGATTCAAGCTGTCCCATGAAGTCTGTTGAGTGCTGCAGTGTCGGCGACCAGGATGGACCCAACAAGCCTTGGCAACGGCAAGTCACGTGGAAATAGATGAAGGACGTCGATGCAGACCAGCAAGGTCTGTGGGACTCACCCAGCGAAGGTAAGTTGGGGCACGTCTGGAGCAACCAGGAAAGTCCAATCAGAAGAGGAGTTACCTTTGTGGGGACCCACTAGCCAACAGGCTAGCGATCTCGAAGGAGCCTTGAGCGGTTGCACTTAAAACTGGCCCACGGGTCACTCGTGGAGTTGAGGCCAGAGATCTTCGGTGCAGGAAGTGCTCAAGGCTGGGGCTACTCGGAGCCCAAAGCACAACTTCGTGGAAGACCAGGAAGATGATGGATCAGCAAAAGATCACTGTGTCCAGGGGTCCCGGTTCCATGTCACGCATGATAGCCACAGGCCTCAGCTTTGCTGTAGACTCAGGGTGGCCTCGGGGAAATCTGGAAATCCACCTCTGGCAATGCAAAAGTTCAGCATCCGACGGGAGCTTCAGAGTTGCAGACCGTGCAGTCGCTTCTTTGGTGCCTGCCAAGCAGGGTAGTCAATCCTTGACCCCAAGGGAGATTTCTTCAGTCTTCTAAGCAAAGTAGAACGTCAAAGGTCCAGGATTTATATTGCAGAGTTTTGTCCAGGGTAATCTAAAGTCTCAAGGACTGGGTTCCCATACTTATACAAAGTTTAGGGGTTGGACATACTCTAGGGACCCACCTATAGGAGGGTTTGGAAAGAGTGGCGGTTACACCCATTTCCTTTGTCCAGTTTCGCACCAGAGCAGGTGCAGGTAGCCCCTGCAACCAGTTTGAACTGGACTATGCACAGGGACACCAAGTGTGCCCCCAGTGCAGGACTTCAAAGCACCAGAGAGTGCTCCCGCCCAGCCCCAATACGCATCTGCCTGGAGAGGTGGTTACACCTCCCTGGGATAGGAAACCTATTGTCCAGGCCTCCCCTGCCGGAGTTTCGGTCAGCAGCACCTGTGTCTATGGCACTGGCATCCATTTTGTGATGCCAGGGCTTTAGAAAGTCTTTTCCGGGTAGACAAGTGTGAATATGTCTCTCCCTCCAGAAGGGTGGAATGCTACCCCCGCCGCCAGAACTGGCGGGGGGGGTAGTATTCCATAGTGTTTGACACCAAACATGACATGTTTCCGTGCAGCTAGTCCAAAGTTAGCATTTACCGCTAGGTTATAATGCACTTAAGAGTATACGGTCAGGCTGTACCACAAACAGCATCAGAGGAGGTACTTTGAACGCTGCAGAGGGGCTCTGCTCATGCAGGAGCACCCTCTCACATAAAATCCAAGCACTCTGCTTCAGGATTGTTAAGGCCTGCCATAGGAGTGACTTATAGGTTTTATATGTGTGTGCAATGGTAGTGATATAGGTAGCCTATACCACTGTAAGGGATGCAGGCACCACCTTACCCAGGCTGCAGTAGCAGACCTGTGGTGTCATTTTGGAGTGCTTCCCAGGGGTGGCATAATACATGTTTCAGCCCCTAGTAGGCCTCTGAGGTACCTATGCCCTAGGTACATAGTATACCATATACTAGGGGCTTATAAGGCACTCCAGAATCCAATTAGAAATGTACCTAATGTACATGGAAACCATTTTAGAAAGGAAGCAGCTAGGCTGGGGTCCTGATTAGCAGAGCCACAGCCAGACTAATGTCGAAAAACAGTGAAACACCAGCAAAAAGTGGGGGTACCCATGTGAAGCAGATCCTACTCTCCTACACAACCCCCCCCAAAATGCAGGGACATTAAACTAACCTTGACCAGTTGAGTCTTCATGTTCTACGTGGAAATACCTAGAGAGTCCATCTGCCTTGGCATGGTTACTCCCAGGTCTATGTTCCACTGTAAAGTCCATCCCCTGTAGGGAAATGGACCAACTAAGCAGTTTGGGGTTTTCACCCTTCATTTGTTTTAGCCATAAGAGGGGCGTATGGTCTGTCTGAATCAGGAAGTGAGTACCAAACAAATATGGCCTCAACTTCTTCAGAGCCCAAACCACAGCAAAGGCCTCCCTCTCAATGGCTGACCAACGTTTCTCTCTAGGGGTCAGCCTTCTGCTTATAAAAGCCACTGGCTGATCCCGACCTTCATCATTCAATTGTGACAGTACAGCCCCTACCCCCAATGCAGATGCATCTGTTTGGACAATGAACTTCTTGGAGTAATCAGGACTCTGTAGAATGGGAGCAGTGCACATGGCCTGCTTCAGGTCATCAAATGCCTTTTGACAGCTAGCTGTCCACTGAACCTTTTTGGGCATTTTCTTAGAAGTTAGGTCATTCAGGGGTGTCACTATTGATCCATACCCCTTGACAAATCTTCTATAGTACCCAGTCAGGCCTAATAAGGCTCTCACCTGAGTCTGGGTGGTTGGAGCAACCCAGTCCATGATGGTCTAGATTTAGCTCTGCAGTGGTTGAACATGGCCTCCACCTACAAGGTGGCCCAGGTACACAACCTGACTGCTCTATCTGGCACTTGATGGCCTTGATAGTGAGGCCTGCCTTTTGCAGGGCCTCCAAAACATTCCTTAGGTGGACCAGGTGATCCTCCCAGGTGGAGCTAAAGACAGCAATATCATCTAGATAAGCTGCACTCTAGCTTCCAGACCTGTGAGAACTGTATTCACCAACCTCTGGAAAGTGGCAGGTGCATTCTTCAAACCAAAGGGCATCACCACAAATTGGTAGCGCCCACTTGGGGTCGAAAATGCTGTTTTTTGCATTGCATCATCAGCTAGTCTGATCTGCCAGTAGCCAGATTTCAAGTGAAATGTGCTAAGGTACTTGGCTGAGGCAAAAGTATCTATAAGCTCATCTGCCCTTGGAATTGGATGGGCATCAGTCCTAGAGACTGCATTGAGACCCCTGTAGTCCACACAAAACCTCATCTCTCTTTTCCCACCACTGGTGTGAGGTTTTGGCACAAGGACCACTAGACAAGCCCAAGGGCTATCCGAGGGTTCAATAACTCCCAAATTCAACATTTTCTGGACTTCTGTCCTGATACAGTCCCTGAGATGGTCAGGTTGCCTATGAATCTTATTTTTAATAGGCAGACTGTCCCCAGTGTCCACTTCATGAGTGCACCAGGTAGTCTGACTTGGAGTCAGAGAAAACATGTTTCTGAACTGATTGAGCACCTGTCTGCAATCAGTTTGCTGCTGGGCAGTGAAGCTGCCTGCCAAGGCCACACCATCAACTGACCCATCATCAGGGTTCTGTGAGAGGAGGTCAGGGAGTGGGTCACTCTTTATCTCCTGCCCTCATCAGTAGCCATGAGCAAGCCCATGTCAGCCCTGTGTACGTGTGGCTTTAGCCTATTGACATGGAGAACCCTGTGGGGACTCCTGGGAGTTCCTAGGTCTACTAAGTAAGTAACCTCTCCCTTCTGTTCAACAATAGTGTGGGATCCACTCCATTTGTCTTGGAGAGGTGCTGGGGCCACAGGCTCCAACACCCACACTTTCTGTCCTGGCTGGTAAACAGTCAGAACAGCCTTTTGGTCATGCCAGGCTTTCTGCAGTTCCTGGCTAGCCTCAAGGTTATTAGTTGCCTTTTTCATGTACTCAGCTATCCTGGAGCGGAGGCCAAGTACATAGTCTACTATGTCTTGCTTTGGGGGCCTGAGTGGTAACTCCCATCCTTCCTTCACCAAACACAGTGGATCCCTGGCAGGGTGACTAAACTAGAGTTCAAAGGGGCTGTAGCCACCCCCCTTTTGTGGCACCTCCCTGTATGCAAACACAAGGCAGGGCAAGAGAATGTCCCATCTTCGCCTAAGCTTTTCTGGGAGCCCTTTAATCATGCCCTTTAAGGTTTTGTTGAACCTTTCAATCAAACCACAGCATTGTGGGTGATAGGATGTGGTGAACTTGTAAGTCACTCCACACTCTTTCCACATTGCCCTTAAGTAACCATACATGAAGTTGGTATCTCTGTCTGATACCACCTCCTTAGGAAAACCCACTCTTGAGAAAACTCCCAAGAGGGCTCTGGCCCCCACAGGTGATGTAGTGGTCCTAAGGGGAATAGCTTCAGGGTACCTGGTAGCATGATCCACTACCACCAGGATACTTCTGTGCACAGATGCTGTTTGGGGATCCAAGGGACAAACAATGTCAATCCCCACCCTTTCAAAGGGCAACCCCACCACAGGTAGCTGTATCAGGGGGGCCTTTGTAGTGCCACCTGCTTTGCCACTGGCTTGGCAGGTTACACAGTAGCGACAAAACTCCTTTGCGCCTTCAGACATGTGGGGCCAGTAAAAGTGAGGGACAAGTTTGTCCTAAGTCTTGTTCTGGCCCAGGTGACCTGCTAAAGGGATATCATGGGCTAGGGTCAATAGGAAGCCCCTGAACTTCAGAGGTATAACCAACCTCCTGGTGGCACCAGGCTTGGGGTCTCTACACTCTGAGTACAGGAGTCCATCATCCCAATGCACCTTATGGGTACCACTAGCACTCCCAGCAGACTCAGCAGCAGCTTGCTCTCTGAGGGGCTCAAGAGAGGGGCAGCTCTGCTGCTCCTGGCTCAGATCTGCCCTGGAAGGGCCCACTGTCCCCAAGAACTCAACCTGATCAGGCTCAAGCTCCTCTGGGCCAGTTCCTTCTTCAGAACTGTGATCATCTCCCTCAAGAGACTGATCCTCCTTCTTAGTCAGGGGGGAAGGCTCTGCCTTAACCCTTCTGCTCCTCCTCTTGGATGGCATTGGTCCATTATTCCATATTCCAAGGCCTGTTCAGTTTCAGACATTTTGGCCTGTAACCTGGTCACAGCAAACACATCTGCAGGGATGCCCAGCATTTCTGCATGAGTCCTGAGCTCTACTTCTGCCCAAGCTGAAACCTCTAGATCATTGCCAAGCAAGCATTCGACTGGTAGGTCTGCACTCACCACAACACAAAAGTTCAGCATCCGATGGGAGCTTCAGAGTTGCAGACCGGACAGTTGCTTCTTTGGTGCCTGCCAAGAAGGGGAGTCACTCCTTGACTCCAAGGGAGATTTTTTCAGTCTTCTAGTTGAAATAGAACATCGAAGGTCCAGGATATATGTTGCAGAGTTTCGTCCAGGGCAATCCAAAGTCTCAAGGACTGGGTTCCCATACTTGTACAAAGTTTGGGGGTTGGACATACTCTAGGGACCCACCTATGGGAGGGTTTGGAAAGAGGGGTGGTTACACCCATTTCCTTTGTCCAGTTTCACGCCAGAGCAGGGGCGGGTAGCCCCTGCAACTGGTTTGAACTGGACTATGCACAGGGACACCAAGTGTGCCCTCAGTGCTGGACTTCAAAGCACCAGAGAGTGCTCCCGCCTAGCCCCAATACACATCTGCCTGTCTGGGGAGATGGTTACACCTCCCTGGGACAGGAAACCTATTGTCCAGGCATCCCCTGCAAGAGTTTCAGTCAGCAGCAGGAGGCCAGACCTGTGTCTGTGGCAGTGGCATCCATTTTGTGATGCCAGGGCTTTAGAAAGTCTTTACCGGGTAGACCTGTGTGAACATGTCTCTCCCTCTAGAAGGGTGGAATGCGACCCCCGCCACCAGATCTGTTGGGGGGGTAGTATTACATAGTGTTTGACACCAAACACGACATGTTTCCGTGCAGCCAGTCCAAAGTTAGCATTTACAGCGAATTATAATGCACATAAGAGTATATGGTCAGGCTGCACCACAAACAGCATCAGAGGAGGTACTCCGAACACTGAAGAGGGGCTCTGCTCATGCAGGGGCACCCTCTCACATAAAAACCAAGCATAGGAGTGACTTATAGGTTTTATATGTGTGTGCAATGGTAGTGATATAGGTAGCCTATACCACTGTAAGGGGTGCAGGCAACACCTTACCCAGGCTGCAGTAGCAGACCTGTGGTGTCATTTTAGAGTGCTTCCCAGGGGTGGCATAATACATGCTTCAGCCCCTGGTAGGCCTCTGAGGTACCTATGCCCTAGGTACATAGTATACCATATACTAGGGGCTTCTAAGGCACTCCAGAATCCCATTAGAAATGTACCTAATGTACATGGAAACCATTTTAGAGAGGAAGCAGCTAGGCTGGGGTCCTGATTAGCAATGACACAGCCAGACTAAGGTCTTCTTTTGCTTCTTTCAGCACCGCTGTTGCTTCTTTCAGCAATTCTCTTTCCTATTTCTGCACTTCTCTTGCTTGTTTCTGCACCTCTCTTGTGTCTTTCTGCACCTCTGCTGCCTCTTTCTTCACCTCACTTATTTCTTTCTGTACCCCTCTCGACACTTTCTTCACACCTCTTTTTGTACCCCTGTTTCCTCTTTCTGCACCTTTCATGCCTGTTTCTGCACCTCTTTTGCTTCTTTCTACACCTCAGTTGCTTCTTTCAGCAATGCTCTTGCCTGTTTCTGCACCTCTGTCCCTCCTTTCTGCAACCCTTGTGCCTCTTCCTGCACTCCTCTTCCCTCTTTCCGCTCCACTCTTGTCTCTTTATGCACCTCTGTTGCTTCTTTATGCACTTCTTTTGTTTCTTTCTGCACCTTTCTTGTTTCTTTCTGTTCCCCTTGTGCCACTTACTGCACCCCTTGTGCCACTTTCACACCCCTCTTCCCTATTTCTGCACCCCTCTTACCTCTTTCTGCACCTCTGTCACTTCTTTCTGTACGTCTCTTGTTTCTTTCTGTATCTCTTTTGCCTATTTGTCCACCTCACTTCCTCATTTATGCATCTTTGTTGCTTCTTTATGCACTTCCCTTGCTTCTTTTTGCATCCCATGGTCCTCTTTCTGCACCCCTCTTCCCTCTTTCTGCACCTCTTGTGCCTCTTTCTGCACCTCTGTTGCTTCTGTCTGCACTTCTCTTGCCTCTTTCTGCACCCCCTTGCCTCTTTTTGCACCTCTGTTGCTTGTTTGTGCACTTCCCTTGCTTCTTTCTGCATCCTTCTTCCCTCTTTCTGCACCTCTCTTCCCTCTTTCCGCACCCCTGTTCCCTTTTTCTGCACGTCTCTTACCTGTGTCTGCACCGCTCTTGCCTTTTTCTGCAGTTCTCTTGCCTCATTCTGCACCTCCGTTGTTTCTTTCTGCACTTCCCATGTTTATTTCTGCACCTGTCTTGCTTTTTTCTGCACTCCTGTTGTCTCTTTCTGCACTGGTCTTCCCTCTTTCTGTACCTCTCTTGTCTCTTTCTGTATCTTACTTGCCTCTTTCTGCACATCTCTTGCTTCTTTCTTCACCTCTGTTGCTTCTTTCGGCAATTCTCTTGCTTCTTTCTGCACCTCTCTTGCCTGTTTCTGCAATTCTCTTGCCACATTCTGCACCTCTGTTGTTTCTTTCTGCACTTCCCATGCTTCTTTCGGCACCTGTCTTGCTTCTTTCTGCACTCCTGTTATCTCTTTATGCACTCGGCTTCCCTCTTTCTGCACCTCTCTTGCCTCTTTCTGCATCTTTCTTGCCTCTTTCTGTACTTCTCTTGCTCCTTTCTACACCTCTGTTGCTTCTGTGCGCAACCCTCTTGCTGCTTTCCGCATCCCTTGTGCCTCTTTCACACCCCTCTTCCCTATTTCTGCACCCCTCTTGTTTCTTTCTGTATCTCTCTTGCCTATTTCTACACCCTACTTCCCCCTTTCTACATCATTGTTGCTTCTTTGTGCACTTCTCTTGCCTCTTTTTGCATCCCGTGGTCTTCTTTCTGCACCCCTCTTCCCTATTTCTGCACTTCTCATGCCTCTTTCTGTACCTCTGTTGCTTCTGTCTGCACTTCTCTTGCTTCTTTCTGCACCCTTCTTCCCTCTTTCTGCACCTCTCTTCCCTCTTTCTGCACCCCTGTTCCCTTTTTCTGCATGTCTCTTACCTGTTTCTGCAACTCTCTTGCCATTTTCTGCAGTTCTTGTGCCTCCTTCTGCACCTCTGTTGCTTCTTTCTGCACTTCCCATGCTTCTTTCTGCACCTGTCTTGTTTCTTTCTGCACCCCTGTCGTCTCTTTCTGAACTAGTCTTCCCTCTTTCTGCACCTCTCTTGCCTCTTGCTGCATCTTACTTGCCTCTTTCTGCACTTCTCTTGATTCTTTCTATACCGCTGTTGCTTTTTTCACCAATTCTCTTGCCTCTTTCTGCACTTCTCTTGCCTGTTTCTGTACCTCTTTTGCCTCTTTCTACACCTCTATTTCCTCTTTCTGTACCTCACTTGCTTCTTTCTGCACAACTCTTGCCTCTTTCTGCACCCCTCCTCCCTCTTTCTGCACCTCACTTGCCTTTTTCTGCAGTTCTCTTGACTCATTCTACACCTGTTGTTTCTTTATGCACTACCCATGCTTCTTTCTGCACCTGTCTTGCTTCTATATGCACTCCTGTTGTCTCTTTCTGCACTCGGCTTGCCTCTTTCTGCATCTTTCTTGCCTCTTTCTGCATCTTTCTTGCCTCTTTCTGCACTTCTCTTGCTTCTTTCTACACCTCTGTTGCTTCTTTCAGTAATTCTCTTGCATCTTTCTGTACTTCTCTTGCATGTTTCTGTACCTCTCTTGCCTCTTTCTACACCTCTCTTGCCTCTTTGTGCATCTCTCTTCCTTCTTCCCATACCTCTCTTCCTTCTTTCTGCATCCCTCTTGCCTCTTATTGCACCCTTTGTGCCTTTCTCAGCACATCTGTTGGCTCTCTCTGTACTGCTCCTGCTTCTATCTGCTACTCTCTTGCACATTACTGCACCCGTCTTGCCTCTTTTTGCACCTCTCTTGCCTGCTTATGTACCTCACTTGCCTCTTTTAGCACTTCTCTTGCTTCTTTCCAAACCTCTGTTGCTTCTTTCAGCAATTCTCTTGCTTCTTTCTGTACTTTTCTTGCTTGTTTCTGCACCTCTCTTGCATCTTTCTACACCTCTGTTGCCTCTTTCTGTACCTCACTTGCTTCTTTCTGCACCCCGCTTTCCTCTTTCTACACCCCTCTTTTCTCTTTCTGCACCCTTCTTTTCTCTTTCTGCATCTCTCTTGCCTCTTTCTGCACCCCTGTTCCTCTTTTTGCACCTTTCCTGCCTGTTTCTGTACCTCTCTTGCCTCTTTCTGTAAGTCTTTTGCTTCTTTCTGCACTTCTTTTGCTCTTTCTGCACCCTTCATGCCTCTTTCAGCACCTCTCCTGCTTCTTTCTGCACTTATCTTCCTTCTTTCTGCACACCTCCTGCCTCCTTCTGTACCTCTCTTGCCTCTTTGTGCACCTCTCCTACCTTTTTCTGGACCCTTCTTGCCTCTTTTTGCACCTCTGTTGGTTCATTCTGCACTGAACTTGCTTCTGTCTGCACCTTGCCTCTTTCTGCACTTCTTTTGCTTCTTTCTACACCTCTGTTGCTTCTTTCAGCATTTCTCTTGCTTCTTTATGCACCTACTTGCCTCTTTCCGCACTTATGTCTTCTTTTTACACCTCAGTTGTGTCTTTCAGCAATTCTCTTGCCTCTTTCTGCACTTCTCATGCATGTTTCTGTACCTCTCTTGCATCTTTCTACACCTCTGTTGCCTCTTTCTGCACCCCTCTTGCCACTTTCTTGCAACCTCTTTTTGTACCCCTGTTCCCTCTTTCTGCACCTTTCATGCCTGTTTCTGCACCTCTTTTGCTTCTTTCTATACCTCAGTTGTTTCTTTCAGCAATTCTCTTGCCTCTTTCTGCACCTCTGTCCCTCCTTTCTGCAACCCTTGTGCCTCTTTCTGCACTCCTCTTCACTCTTTCTGTTCCCCTCTTGTTTCTTTATGCTCCTATGTTGCTTCTTTCTGCACTTCTTTTGTTTCTTTCTCCACCTTTCTTGCTTCTTTCTGTATCCCTTGTTCCTCTTACTACACCCCTCTTCCCTCTTTATGCACTCCTCTTGCCTCTTTTTACACTTATGTTCCTTCTTTCTGCACTTCTTTTGTTTTTTTCAGCACCTCTCTTGCTTCTTTCCGCAACCCTCTTGCTTCTTTCCGCACCCCTTATGCCTCTTTCACACCCCTTTTCCCTATTTCTGCACCCCAATTGCCTCTTTCTGCACCTCTGTTCCTTCTTTCTGTACCATCTTGTTTCTTTCTGTATCTCTCTTGCCCATTTCTACACCCCACTTACCCCTTTCTGCATCATTGCTGCTTCTTTATGCACTTCCCTAGCTTCTTTTTGCATCCCACGGTCCTCTTTCTGCACCCCTCTTGCCTCTTTCTGTACTTCTCTTGCCTCTTTCTGCACCCCTCTTGCCTCTTTTTGCACCTCTGTTGCTTCTTTGTGTACTTCCCTTCCTTCTTTCTGCTCCCTTCTTCCCTCTTTCTGCACATCTTTTACCTCTTTGTACAACTCTCTTGCTTCCTTCTACACCTTTCTTCCATCATTCTGCACTACTCTTGCCTCTTTTTGTACCTCTTTTGCTTCTTTCTGCACTCTTCTTGCCTCTTATTGCACCCTTAGTGCCTCTTTCAGCACATCTGTTGGTTCTCTCTGCACTGCTCCTGCTTCTATCTGCTACTCTCTTGCACATTTCTGCACCTCTCTTGCCTGTTTCTGCCCTCACTTGCCTTTTTCAGCACTTCTCTTGCTTCTTTCCACACCTCTGTTGCTTCTTTCTGCAATTCTCTTGCTTCTTTCTATACTTTTCCTGTTTCTGCACCTCTATTGCATCTTTCTGCACCTCTGTTGCCTCTTTCTCCACCTCACTTGCTTATTCCTGCCCCCCTTTGACTCTTCTTTCTACACGCCTCTTTTCTCTTTCTGCACCCCTCTTTTCTCTTTCTGCACCTCTCTTGCCTCTTTCTGTACCCCTGTTTCCTGTTTATGCACCTATCCTACCTGTTTCTGTACCTCTCTTGCCTCTTTCTCTACGTCTGTTGCTTCTTTCTGCACTTCTTTTGCTCTTTCTAGCACCTCTCTTGATTCTTTTTGCACTTCTCTTCCTTCTTTTTGCACACCTCCTACCTCGTTCTGTACCTTTCTTGCCTCTTTGTGCATCTCTCCTACCTTTTTCCAGACCCCTCTTGCCTCTTTTTGCACCTCTGTTGGTTTATTCTGCACTGCTCTTGCTTCTTTCTACACCTTACTTGATTCTTTCTGCATTCTTTTGCTTCTTCTATACCTCTGTTGCATCTTTCAGCAATTCTCTTGCCTCTTTCTACACTTCTCTTGCTTATTTCTGCACCCCCCTAGTGTCTTTCTGTACCTCTGCTGCTTCTTTCCGTACCTCACTTACTTCTTTCTGCACCCCTCTTGCCTCTTTTTGCATCACTGTTGGTTCATTCTGCACCTCACTTGCCTCTTTCTGCACTTCTTTTGCTTTTTTCTACACCTCAGTTGCTTCTTTCAGCAATTCTCTTGCCTCTTTCTGCACTTCTCTTGCTTTTTTCTGCACCTCTCTTGTGTCTTTCTGCACCTCTGTTGCCTCTTTCTGCACCTCACTTACTTCTTTCTGCACCCCTCTTGCCTCTTTCTGCATACCTCTTTTTGAACCCTTGTTCCTATTTTGGCACCTTTCATGCCTGTTTCTGCACCTCTTTTGCTTCTTTCTACACCCCAGTTGCTTCTTTCACCAATTCTCTTGCCTTTTTCTGCACTTCTCTTCCTTCTTTCTGCACCCCGCCTGCCTCTTTCTGTACCTCTCCTGCTCCTTCTGCACATCTTCTCCCTCTTTCTGCACTCCTCTTGCCTCTTTTTCACTTCTGTTGCAATTACATGCTTTCACTTGAAGCATGAATGACCCTTGTGAATAAACAACAAGGGTATAGATACCATTTCACCATTGCTGCACAGATCACAAAATGTATCTTTGCCATCTTTAGCATTTTTTCATAAACTGAGTACAACACATATATTTTGCAAATGTAAAGTAAAGGCTCTCTCCTTCTTCTAATACATATATGCCAAAAATAACCATATTTTGACTGTAACAGGGAGTGGTTTCTCTACTACATATGGTACCTACATAATTGTTTCACAGCATCCTCAATCCAGGTGACCGGAATTAAGGAATATTTTACAAACCTGCCTCACTCCATGTTCTCCTATTTTGAGGGGCCCTTGGAAGCAAAAAGACCACTGGTGACCATTCTCCAGGACAAAAAGCATATGTTAATGGTCTTCAAGGGACTCTAACGGGGCACTTGTATAATACACGATGGGTAAGAGCATATACTCACTTTATCAAAGACGTTTTATCAAACAATCACCACGGTTGCAGGATGGAGTATCTAGTATGCACACAAGCAGCATTTAAACACATTATTTCTGATTTTGGTGTCTGTCTTTATATAAAAGTATGTAATGTATTGTTATATTTCTTGTCTCAACAAATCTGAGAGGGCATAAAATGACTCCAGTGTGAGCAATTGCTCTTTTGCAAGACTCCGATATACTACTTTCCACACCTATGGATATTTCCAATATGTTCAGTACACTATAACCCCGTGTAGATTAGGGACATACTTTTCGGTCCTGAAGAATTTCTGCTGACCCTCTAAGGGCACCCCAGACAAGGAACATATTGATTTTTGCTAGATCCTAAGGTGCATTGTCATCCTTACTGGTTCATATGATTGTTGGTAAACTTGAAATTGGCAGGTTCTGGAAATAAAAGAGAAATATAATTGCCATAGCCAGTGTTAATACACCACTCAATCTACTACTCTCCTCCACACCTCCGAAAAAAAGCACCATCCGTCTGTTTTGCAAAAACCAAACATTGAGATTTGAAGATCTCCAGTAGAAATCCACCTCAAGGGATATGCTAGGTGCTGTAGTGCCCATCCAGTGAGAAGCATGGCCCAATTATGAAGAATGCCACTCAGGTGGTAAAGGGCCAATGCATCATATAAAGGATACCCTTTATGACCAGTTTAACCCATCTACCTTAGTGTAGAGTCAGTTACGCAACGGTCAAATTCCTCTCATCACCACTTTTTTTTGCAGCCATAGGGAAGTGTGAGAGGTTAATTCTCTTGCCTAATCCTAAAAGATGGGACGTAAAAACGTTTAAAAGTTGTTTCATCTGGGGAATCGACAGAGGACTGGGCACACCTGCCAAGTCAATCATCTAAAGTTGCGTTGCCTTCTGGGCCAAAGATTCATGTTGGTCTCACGCTGAACTTTTCCACAGCAGCAAATTGGTTTCAGCAGGATGTCACGGGCAAGGCTCTTTGGAGCTCTGTTTGGCTACAGCTTGCAGCCTTGCCCCACTGGAGGGATATGAGCTCCAAAATGGTGACTAAATTCGGAGGTAGAAATCCTTACTGGGTAAAGACTCCTACAGTGTCCGACTGGCGAGTGACTTTCGTGAGCGCATATTGTTAGTTTTTCCTTCTCTGTGCATTCCTGCCAAAAGCCTATAGTTTCACTGGGATGTCTTCTCATGGTTTTCTGGCCTTGTGGAACCCACATCAGCCACAACCTGCCACTTTGTCCAATCAAGGATTTTTGACTTCCCTTTCAGATACTTAAGGGCTTATTTATAAAAGCCCTGCATCACTTTTGCACCATGTAATGTGGTACATGCATGACGCAGGTCTCTCATAAAGATTTATTAAACCACTCAAAGCCATCCTGCTTGGATTTGAGTGGCATCATAAATCATGAGTAAGGCGACAAAGCTCAAATCTCTGTGTTACCTTACTCTGTGCCTGTGAAGGGTCCCATGGGTGTTATTATGGTTTTTACAATGCAACACCTACGGAATTTGATCGTCCCCAAATTTACAAAGTAATGTACACCTGGGGAAGTGTCAAATCTGTATGCCTACCGAGGTGAGGCATAACAAGGAGAAATACATGAATTTCTCAATTGTTCCCTCTTTACAGCATTCTGCAGCACACATAGAAAGAGAAAAATGCCTCATAGGATTGTTTGTGTCCAGGAAGGAACCAATCCTGCCTGCAACTGAGACACCCTTGGATCATGGTGCAAGGGTGCCTACATTGGTACTAGGCTGCCAAAACGGTACCAGTGAAGACAGAAGTACTGGAATGTGCTGTATTGCTTAATAAAGTGCAATCTTCTCCATTCACTTTGGCATAAGGCAGCACAGCAAGGTGCCTTGCTGCACTGCCCTACACAAAAATGCCATAAATGAGGCCCTTATTCAGCAGGTAAAACGTCTGACTAGGATGAACCCTGGCTTTGTATCCAACCAGTGTTCTATCACTGTCAGCACTAAAACTCATCCTTGTCCTGGGCCAGCATGACCATTTGCCAGTTGTTGGGGCTTTGCACATTTTTGTCCTAAAACTTAATTTAAACTTAAAAAAATCATATCCCTGTGTTCCCCTTAGATTTTTGTTGTTTGAGTGTCAATTTTATCATTTAAATATTTCCATTTCTATGCATTTAAGTAGGATTTTTGGTGTGTTGTGTTTTGACATTTTAATTGTTTATGTACTTAAAATGCTTTACACATTTTCCCAAGTTAAGCTGACTCCCTCTGTGCCACAGCTACCAAGGGTTGACCTCAGGTTTAAATTACTGACATTTTTACAGGGATATATTGCCATTATTACTTGTGGTGGACTACCATCTACCCCAACTATCAATCTACTTTCTCACAATATTGAGTTATGGCATAAAGTTATGCCGCAAATAGAACTCTTATTGTTTGGTGAAGAAGTCCTTTGGCTGTTGTCTTTGGTCTAACGTCTTAATGACAAAATGACATCCTTGATATTTTTACCTTGTTAAAATCCTATTTGTAGTGTAGGAAGTATGACATACATTTGACTGAGGCTATTCCATAGAAGGTACCAACATTATTTGAGTCTTCCTTATAAAGTGGTGTCTTTCATGGAACTTGATGATGAATCTGATGGGCCCGGTATTTGATTCCTGTTTCATTTTGCAGGTCAAGAGAGTGGATAAGTTGATGGATTTCATATGTTGTGGTATTTTCTTCATTTATTTAAACTTACAACCTCTGTTGGGTAGTTATTTCATATTGCCTATGTTTTAATGTGTCTTCATTGCATTTACATCTTGTACCAAACAGTTCTCCTTTTGGAGTCGAAGGATGACAACTGTTGGCCACAAGAATGGAATCAATTGCTGTTTGATGAACTATGTGGTATGGTTTATAGATTGCTCAAATTAATGTAGATTGTAGGGTCCAACAATTCACTTTAAATTTGATCTTATGGGTAGGAAATGTCATCTTGCCACATCAGCAAAATGTTATCAATATGGCATCCCCATATTAAATGAGGTGTATACTCTGTAGACCCATCATCTCATAGCTGTTTCTCTGTGTTGCCATTACAGTACTTTCATCAGGGTACCTTGTATTTGTAGTAAATCTCATTATTGAACATAAAGATATTATTATAGAGACAAAAGTCCAACAAATGTATCATCATATTGTAATACAGTGATTTTTTTATTGGGGTAGAGGGTAGCCAACCATAAGTAATAAAGTCACTACCCTGTTAGCTCCTGGCAAAATATAATATAATATCAAAACTTTTAAAAGATAAAAAAACAGGACAGTAAATAAAATCCTACTTCAATTTATACTAATAGAACAACATTTAATGCATAAAATGAGATGAATATAGCAAAATCCAATAGGGGGAACCATAGATATGAATTTTAGAAGATTTACTGTTAAAATCTCCAAGAAAAATTAGTGCAACAATCAGTAATCACTATTTTCATGTGTACAGGACGTAGGTGTGATTTCAGGCTGACCGTGATGGAGTGTAGGTTGGAAAACACCAAGCAGGTTAATTGAGGTCACAAATTTTATCCTAGGTATTAGTCTTTGAACTAAAAGTCAAAATCCTTCAGCGAACAAGGTTGTGAGCTGTATCCAATAATGATAATGTCCCACAAGGCAGGATACCTTCAATCCAAAGGTTTGCTGAAACATATTTGCTGCTTTATAGAAGTCCCAAGGAGAAGAACCCTGTTTCTTCAGCCCAGTGAAGTCACGCCTTTGCTGGATCGACTCTGATTTTTGGTCCTAGTCTTCTGACAGGAAGAAGTCCGAATTTTTCAAAGTCTGGCAGCTTTCATAGGAGAAGTCCAATTAAACATGCCAAAAGCCCAGTACCTCAGAGACAGCATTTAAGGGACAGCAGTCACTCCAGCAGAGGCCACAAGCAGGTCTAGTATAGCCCATTTGCAGCTGGTCAGTTGTGTGCTACAGGAAAAAGACCTCTTGCAGCTTGTTGTGTCCCTGTAGCCACACATGTAGTTAGCTAACTGGCACTTGGAGTTCACTTTCTTGTCCTGGCTAAAAGTGGGAACAGGTCTATCCCTTATGGTCTCCTCACAGGTCTCAAACAGCTGGTGCAACCCTTCTGTTCTTCGGCAGGTCCACAAAGTGTATTGAGGCCCTATGGTTGTGATGCCAGCTTTGTAGGTTACACTAGCCAATGCACAGGGGTAATTTCTGATCCTTACAAAAATAATGGGGAAAGAATTCCAGGGGCAACCTTTCCCATTTTCGCAGCACATCTTGTTTGTGTTACTGCAAACTATGCCATATTGCACCATTCTAAATGAAAACAAAAATGTCATAGGCCTTCTGCCCCTGTAGAGAGCCTGTGGGCTTACAAATAGTGTGTTTTTGGTAATGAGCGATCTCCCCCTTCTTAGAGATCAAAAACTGGTTCTAGGACCAGCTCCTCCTCCCACTGGGCTGGTGTCCAGCTTGCTACACTGGGCCTAAAGAACAAAGTAACCCTTTCCCTAAATCTCCCCTTACTTTACACAGCAAATGAGCAGACTTCACAACTGTCCATTTCAAGTTAATGACATTCCGGACCCATTCCAGTGGCTCATATGAATGACAAACAAGTCTAGCCCCAGCCTCTCCCATCTCCAGGCCTCATCCATTGTGTCTGATCTGGTAGCAGTTTTCACACGTCATTAAGATCAATCACAAGCTGGGATAGCAGAGTAATATTTTAATCTATGCACTAATTTTATGTGAAGACCCGGAGGCCAATATTATGCAATATTATCCTTTTTTGCCACCATTCAGCAACATGTTAAATGCTTCTAGAACTTAAAACATTAAAATATTCCAAACATAATAAAACACCCAGCAACCAGTCATCTTTCTTCTTTTTTTATTGCTGCTGCTTATTTCAGTTAAGTAATATATGCTGGTCGTTTTCATATCAATTTTGTACTGTGTGTTGGTCGAGTTTGTTTTAGTGCAGTTGTCTGGTTAGCGCATGGAATGTTTTCATGAGAGAATTAGCAGCGCTTATGTGTGGCGAACAGCTGTTGATTTAGATTGTAAGAATTTAGGGGCTGATTAGGATGACAGGTGGACTTTAGTCCACCCCCCATCCTTGCGGTGCTGGGACTTGCCGCCATACGTGTGGCGGTCCCGTTCCGCAAATTGGGATGTGACTGCCACGCTGGCGGTTGCATTTCGCATTCCCAATAAAGGCATGTTGTGCATTGCCATGCACAACATGGCAGGCACTGTGCGGTGCCTGCCACCTTGTGCATGGCAATGTAGTGGGTACCATAGGTACCCCCCATGTGCAGCCCTCCGCCCCCACACCCACACAGGTGGCAGCAACAGGCCCCCAAAACAATTCCCCGCAAGCCTTTCCATGTCGGGGAAGCCACCATTGAAAGGCATGTGACACCCTGCAATCTAATATGGATGGCTGTGGCTGCTAGGCACCACCACCATAGTGAGGCCAAATTCCGCCTGGCCGGCAATCGTAACGATTGCTGACTGGCGGCAAAGTGGCAGACGCACTTTGTGTCCACTGCAATACTATGGAGGGGTAAATCGGGTTGAGATGGTGGGCGGATCGCCACTGCCGTCGCAGCGGTGGCGATCACCCACCATCATAATCACCCCCCTAGTTTGTTTCATCGTTGTTTGTGCCATTTTGTCAAACGGGATAATTTGTGTATTTTCTAAAGATAAAAAAGTTAGTTGTTTTTGCCATTTTGGGTCCTACCTCTACATGTTTCAAACTCAAACCGTTAGGCGGTGCGGTTGGGGCTCACTGGACGAGTTGCTATGGTGATGTATGCCGCTCGCTTCAATGCCTTGTTGCGTGGCTGCTTCGGTGGGAGCTCAGGGCTGGTAGCAGGGAACGCGTCAGAGGTGTAGGTATTTGTTCACAGGGAATATTTAATTAAAAACTCTTTTGGTCATTGACAATGAATTTTCTGGTCAGAAAAATATCGAGTTTAGGCTTCATTCTCATTTGAGGCAATTGCTGGTTATTTTGGATATTTTTATGGTGAGGAATATATGAGCTTGGCATTATTTCTTATTGTGCTAAGGTGGTAATAGTTTTAATTTAAATTCAACATGGAAATTAATGAACAAATTGAGAAGATTACTACTGAGGTTTTACTCAGAATGGAAAGAAAGAAAGAACTGCTTGCACAGAAGTCATCCGGTGGGGATGAGGAGCAATTTTGGTCAGCTTCTGAGGCAGAAGTGGCCTAAAGATCTGCAAGGAAAGCTTCACGTAAGAGGAAGCATGTGTCAACCAGCGATGGGCTGGCAAAGAGAAAGAAATCTATTCTGGTAGCACCTGTTTGCTATGATGACAGACAAAGGGATGCTGCTGAGGGCATCAAAGATGGGCAGACTGAAGGCCTTCAAAAAGACAATGGCCAAAAGTCAGGAAGGCGTAAACATAAGCTGGTCATTGTGACAAATCTTCTGGGAGTGCGGAGGTTGAACTCAGTTGTTCATCTGATTTTGACTCAGAGGATGATTCTTTTGTGAAAGGGAGCATGCATAAAGAGGGAAAATTAAAAAAGGAGGATGGCTCGATTTTGGATCGTTTTGGTCATGGCATGTTGGCCCACTTTCAATCAAGCACCCTTTATCTCCTGAATAGTTCCCCTCTGAACATGTGGCACAATATATTGAATATTGTATTAGAAGGGAAATTCCCAAGGAGGTGCGAGTCAGATTAAGGTCAGAATGTCCAAGGTCCTCTGTTGAAAAGAAAGTTTTAGTGATTCCTGAGCTGGATGCTAAAATTATAGCTTATATTGCCAAAGAGGGTTGGGACCCCAGGAAAGGCCTCGATAAAGGTTGAGGCATTGTCAAGATAAGCTCCCGGATGCAGTGGTCCCACTGACAAAAGTATTTGAAAAGTCTGAGGAGGCTTATATGTATAAGAATGATATTGATGTGGATATATTATGGAATATCCCTGATCCACTTACTCCACCGGTAAAAGCATGGACTCCCCTTGTCTTGCAAATGCAGTCTTTCTCTCTAGCTGCAGCATTGCGAGCATGTAATGGTAGGGTAATGCCAGATAGACCTGGGAAAAAGACCTTTAACAAAGCTAGCTACGCCTCAATAATTGACTATATCTTTATTGAAGCTAAGTATTGGGATAGACTTTATGATTTTATGGTCATGGAGAGGTTGGACAGTGATCACAACGCTCTAGTCCTGACACTTAAACCAGGAAGCTTCGGGCTTAAAACTCGACCCCGGTTGAAAATCCTTTACCCGAACCACTAATAATTAGAAACTGTAGAAGAAGAGTAAAGTGGCCAGTATTCCAAATCTCTAGCAGTAAATTAGCGGAACTGTATGGTATAATAATTCCATTTATTGAAAAGATGGAGGCCGTCGGACCCTTGGTCAGCCCTACCGACATCCATGGGAAATTGGTCATCGCGTTACGGGATATTCTGTACCCAGTAAAAAGGGCCACATATCCTAGGACTGAAACGGCTAGATGGTTTAATAAAACGTGCTGCCTAGCTAAAAAGGACCTGCTGTCTGTAATAAAAACAAAAGATAGAGAAGCAATTAGAATTAATCGTTCTCTATATAAAAAGGCTATTGGTGAAGCAAAGAAAGCAGGGGAAGTTGTACTGTGGGAACAGTTGGGCCATGCGCTCGGTTGTAAGGACATTAAATTATTTTGGTCCATTGTTGCAACTGGAGTAAATGGGTATTCTTCTGCACCTGCCCCAAATATAGCTGCCTCAATTTGGGAAAACACTTTGGTGACTTGTATGGCACACATGACCTTGATAGAATTTTTGCAGATACCTTTGATTTTTCTCTTGTCCAAGTGGATCTTGCCTCTATTGAATCCTTTACTTTGGCTGAGGTGGAATCCGCAATTGGGAAAATGCTTTTAAATAAAGCACCAGGTCTTGACAAACTGCCCGGAGATCTATTTAAGTCCCAACCAAAGATTTGGGCACCCTACCTGGTTGTCCTATTTAATAGCATTGTACAGGGGAGTGAAGTGCCCTACACTTGGCTTGGGGCTGAAATTGTACCTGTTTTTAAAAAGGGTTGCCCATTGACTCCCTCCAACTATAGACCTATTAGTTTAATAGACACCTCACAAAAACTAATGGGGAGAGTCCTTTTGGACAGGGTCCTTGGCTGGATTGAGGAGAATGAAATCCTGACCACCTTCCATGGAGGCTTCAGGGCTGGTACTTCCACCTTAGACCAGATCTTTCATCTGCAGGTCCTGTACTGGAAAACTGCCTTGGTTGAGGGTGGCAGCCTCTACCTGGTGTTTGTGGACCTGCGGGCTGCTTTTGATCTGGTCCCTCGTGCCAAATTATGGCAAGTCTTGGCAGACCTGGGCCTTCCATCTTATCTATTGGCTGTCTTAGTTAGGCTTCATGCCAATAATTATGCCCAAGTAAGATGTGGTAAATATGGCGAACTCACTGATCGCTTTCCTGTTTCAAAAGGAGTTCGCCAAGGGTGTGTCCTGGCCCCCACACTGTTCAGCCTTTACATTAACGGCCTCATTGACCATTTAAACTCTATAAAAAATACTGACACTCCCAGACTAGCTTCAGGACGTGTGCCCGCATTGATGTTCGCGGACGATACCTTGTTATTATCTAGAACGTCGACGGTCATACAAAACACGCTGAATGGTTTCGCCAAATTCTGTGAATTAAGAGGACTCGAAATAAATTTGGAAAAAAACAAATATATGATCTTTAACCCCCCTGTGCGGGTGCGTCCCAATCCAGTCTTATTTGGTATTCCCCTCGAGAGAGTTAAAACCTTTGTATATTTGGGTGTGACTTTAACTGAGAAATTTTCTTGGAACTCCCAGATTGCAAAGTCAACACTCAAGTTTGCTCAATTGACAGGGGGCTTGAATAAAGTTTTTAAAAGATCGAGTTTTAAGCCAGTCTCTCCCGCCCTTGAAATTTACTGTAGACAGGCTAGAGTGGCCGCAACATACGGGGCCGAACTCTGGGGACACAAGCAGTCAGTGTCTCTTTCAAGGGCTGAGCAATCCTTTTTAAGATCTCTCTTGGGGCTTCCTTCCAGCACACCGTTGATCCCTCTTAGGCTTGATCTTGGGTTGGTCCCCATAGAGGAGATCATCAGTGCAAAACCCATCCTGTACTGGAAAAGGCTTTGGTCTGTGCCCGAACTGACCTCATTCAAATTAGAGTTTGCTGAGATCTGGCCTGCACTTAAACCAAAAAAGATCCCTTGGCTTGTGTATATTAATAAAGCTTGTACTTCATTAGGACTTCTGGAAATGTGGGCGAATCCGGAGGAAAGTTGCCCTGCGATATCAAGGAAGGAAATTCTTTCTTTGGTGTCCTTGGAAAACTCTTCTTCACACCAGAGTTCTTTAATTACGGGTAGGTTGACCTTGGAATTCCTCCTGGTTAAACAAGACCCTAAACTCGAGGAATTCATGGACCAAATAGAACCCCCACTTGCCCGCAAATTGTACATCCAGCTAAGGTATGGTACCTTACCGGTTAGGTCTCTTACTTCCAAGTGGCAGGCACAAAATTTGGAAAGCTGTCCTGCTTGTAACTATAAATCTGAGTCTGTTTTACACACTTTGTTCTTTTGCCCCGCGTATCACTTAATCAGGAAAAGTTGGCTGATCCCCATTTGTAGGAATCTGGGTCTTCGCCATTTTAAGCAGGCCTACAGGATTCTAGTTTATGATACCGACCCAAAAATTGTCTTCGCTGTATCCCGCTATCTCTACAGCACGTGGCGAAGGAGACTAACGTTCTTAACTTAACTACCTTCATATTGATGACTTCAGTTTAATCTCTTTTTAAAAAACAGGATTTTTAACTCTGAAATGTTATTTATTGTCTTATTGTGTATATGTAATTGAGGATGTATGTTTGTACGCTTTTATGGTCTTCTGACCGAAATAAAGTTATCAAATGAAATGAAATGATATTGATGTTGATGAACTTTGTCAGTGGGTCTAGAGGGCAATCTGCCTTTTAGGTAATGCCAATACAGCATGATCAACTGAAAGACAGAAAAGCATCCTGTTGAAAATCGATCCTAAACTGGTGGAATTAGCAGGCAAAGAAGAGGGTCCTTTTGTGAATTATCTTTTGTTTGGGGATTCTTTTATAAAGAAGCTCTCCAGATATGTGGGTGCCTTAGCTCTCTACAAAAATCTCCAAAAGAGATTAAGAAAGTGTTTCAGGAGCATGTTTTTAGCATGGCCAGGAGAACGGGGAGTCGGTTCCTCGGTCGTGGTCAGGGCATCACTGGAGGCTCCTTTATATGAGGATTCAGAGGATTTCAATGTCAACAATCCTTTCATGGAGGCAGATTTTTTCCCCAGAGGAGAAGAACATGGGAAGATTCAGTAGGGGGATAGATGAAACAGAGGCTCAGTCAGTTAGTCAACACCTTTCCGTTTTCCCCTTAAAATTGGGCGTCAGACTTGCATAATTTGATCAACAATTGGTTGTTTATTACAAGGTATCCGAGGATGTTAGAGACTGTTTGGGGTTTTCTAACAGAGTTTGTAGGACGACCAGTGTCAAATTGCATGCTAAGAAGGATTGTTTTTCAAAGGGAACAAATGAGGTTGCTTGATTTGGAGATAAAGGAATTGATTACAAAAGTAGAGTAGTGAGAGAGATGGTTTATGTAGAAGGTATTGTAAGTAATATTTTTCTTGTAGAGAAAAAATCAAGGGTATGCATCCAGTAATAAACTTGAGACAACTGAACAATTGGGTTGTTTACCATCACTTCAAGATGGAAGGGATACATTTGTCAAAGGATGTGTTGCAAAAAGGAGATTGGATGACACAATTGGATCAGAAACAGGCTTATCTTGCAGTCTCAATTTGAGAGAACCATCGGAGGTTTTTGAGATTCCTGTGGAAGAAGAACTTGTGGAAGTTTGTGTGTCTGCCTTTCGGACTTTTGTCGGCACCTTGGTGCTTTAATAAGATCCTTCACCCAGTAGAGGCTTATTTGAGAGAGAGGGGTGTTCGTCTGATAATTTATCTGGATGACATCTTACTTGGATCAGAACAGAACAGATTTGGTTCCCCCACACACATTTTGCAGTGAGACTGTTGGAGTTCTTAGGTTTTGTAGTCAACAAAAGCAAGAAACAGATGGTACAATGCCAACAAACTCAATTTCTTGGTCTTGTTGTGGATACATTGGAAGGTGTATTGAGGCTGCCGAAAGAGAAACTAAAAACGATAAGGAAAGAACTAAGTAATACTCTAAAGTTAGATTGTGTTTCGCTGAAAATGTTAGCCTGTATTGTAGGCCTTCTATCCTCTACTATTCAGGCTATTTTCCCAGGGCCCTTGCATTATCAGGTCTTACAAAGATTGACACCATGTCACTTGAGGGATGGTTTGAAAGCCTTTCTTTCTCAGAAAGCAAGGCAGGAGTTTTTGGTGGTTGAAGAATATGGATGCGTGGAACGGGCGTGCGATTTGTGGAGAAAATGCAGACTTGATTGTAGAGTTGAATGCAATTTGGAAGATTGGGGTGAAAGTTGTGGATTACTAAGAACAGGTGGCCGTTGGATGAAACGAGAAAATAATTTGAATATAAATTGTTTGGAGCTATTAGCAGGTTCTTTTGCAATCAGATGTTTTGTGGAGAAAAGTGTCAATTGTTCTGTGGTCTTGAGAATGGAAAATGTTCCTGCTGTGAGATATGTTAACAGGTTGGGAGGTCCACGTTCAGAAGGCCGAGCATACATAGCAAAAATCTTTTTGGGAATATTGCATGGAGAGAGGCCTATCTGTTCAAGTGGAACACATTCCAGGTTTGTCAAATTCAGTAGCGGATTGGTTTTCAAGGAATTTCCAAGATTCCAGGGACTGGATGCTAGGCAAAAGTGGTTCAGGAGCTTGGACCAATTGTGGGGTCCATTTCAAGTGGATCTGTTTGTGAACAGACTCAATTCTCAGGTAGAGAAGTTCTTCAGTTGGCGCCCAGACCCTGATGCAGCTGGGATAGATGCTTTCTTACAAGATTGGAGCAGTCTTCAAGCTAACGCTTTCCCTCCTTTTGCCATCATCACAAGAGTGACAGAGATGATCCGCAAATGGAAGGAAACAGTGGTAGTGATCACTCCCCTTTGGAGTTTACAAGTGTGGTACCCGAACATGTTGGAAAGAAGTGTAAATCTTCCAGTGCTGTTACCGGTCTTTTGGGAAATTTTGCGAGGTCGTCAGGGGGAGGATCACAGTCTTTTGAAAGCAGGTTAGCTTCAATAGGTGGCTTGGAAACTTTCCATAAAGTTTGGAAAAAGCCAGGACTTTCTACAGAAGTTTCAAAACTCATAGAGGGGTCATGGGCACCAGGAAGGCATACAAATTAGCCTGAGGAAAATTGATTTCCTGGTGTGTGAAAGGGTTTTGGATCACTTTTCAGCAGATATAGATCAAGTTTTGAATTTCTTGTCAAAATTATTTTCTAGAGGTTTGACATACAGATTGGTCAATTTATATAAGTCAGCTATTTCAGGGGGTCACTCTTTGGTTAATGTGTAGTTAATTAAGACCATTACAATTTATCATTAAAAATATTGTGTTAATTCCTTATGTTGAAATGGTCCAAGCAGTTGCAACATTTAGGAAAGCAAAATACTTGGTTCTTGCCGGAACTTGAAAATTCAGTCGTCATTCTTAAATGTGAAACAGAGTACACATTACATTTAAAATTGGTGATTAATGTATAGCAAAGTTAATTCAATGTACAAAATAATCAAAATATAGGCTGACCTGTTTTACTAATATTAATAAAGTGCATTGTGCTATCAAGAGCTACCATAAAAATGGAGCTCAATGTACAAAATTGAAAAATCAATATTGTATACATCCCTACTTTATGGGAGTATTGAGTATGCAAAATGGGCAGAGTAAATTTGCTCCATTATTTCCCACGGTTTTTCCTAGATTGCATACAATTTCTAGTATACGTCTTTGGTCTATGAAATGCCTTATATAACCTGTTTATATTGGGCCAGGGTAGAATTAATCAGTACAGTTAAAAAGCTTAACATTCTATATTTCCTCACATTCATGGAGGTTGATGTTCTAGGAATAGTTTGTACAGTTCCTGCTACCCCTGCTGCATTTGTAGCAGTTTGCTAACTTGTAGAAGAAACTTTGTTGTCCTGCATGAGAGCTGGAGTGACTGGCTATTTAGTAAAGCCATTAGGGCAGGTCGACAAGATCTTATCCGCAGTGACCGGAGAGCTGGAAGTAGAAATTGGCGTCGCCATTGACTGACGGCTGGACAAAGACACAGAAAATGTTGGACTGCTCTTCCCCACTCTCACAAAGTCAGCACAGATAGGTCAGCCAGGGGTGTGTCCATGATGGTACCTGGTCTTTTGAGGAAAAAGCTTCCAAACGAATAAGGAGTAGTGTCTGCTGTATTGTTGGAGATATGTGATGTACGGGATACAGCTGCAGCAAACTAAGCCCCATATGAAGATAAGACCATCAATCCATGTTTTTGCTTGCAATTACTGCTTTATCTAGGAACCAGGCTTTCTGTTTAGCAGTTTTATTTTGCAATTTTTTTTAATGCAGGGAAACTGGTGTTTGTGACCCATGCTTCATTCAGATTGAGGATGGTTAACTCTTTCTGAAGCACTGTTGGCCAATCTTTCTTACTTTTTGGCTGATTCTTTAGTTCAGACCAGTAGAGAACTGCCAGGGAATCTTTGTATGCCACTCTCATCCGCCAATACAGTTTGATTATTGCTGATGACCTTACCGGCAGTTGATTGAATAGCCCAAATTCCAGTCAGACCTGCGCATCGGTGGTGAATTGCGGGATTCGAAAAATGTGTTTAAAAAAAGTGGATTGTTGTAAGTTCAAGAAATTTGCATCTTTGCCGTTAAAAAGTTCAGAGCCGTAAGTGAGTGTCGGGAGAAACTTGGCAGCAATTACTTGTAGAAGGTGGGAATCGGACGGCCACCTTAGTTTTGATCGTAGTGTGTTTTTAATCATGCGAAGTGCAGTTTGTTCGCCTGGGCTCGTCTTTTGGTTAGGTGGGCTTTAAGTGTTTATTTGAAGTCCATCAACTCCTCTAGATATTTGTATGAGCCAACCAGCTCTATTCTGTTCTCTGCTGCAAACCATTTTTTTGCATTGTGACTGTTGGTATTTGCAGAAAAGCAGATGATCTTTGTTTTATTATAGTTTAAAAGTAGTCCAAGCGCCTCTTTGTATTTCAACAGCTTAGTTATCAATCGCTGGAGACCGATTAGGGTCTGGCTGCATAATACTATGTCGTCAGCATATTGTAGACTTATGACTTGGTGGTTTGCTAGCTTGGGTGGGACACTTTGGACTTCTGACAGCTTGGCATCTTATTCTGCTGTGAAAATGTTAAATGAACTGGTGGCTAGCACGCATCCTTGTTTTAATCCTCTGTACGTTCGAATATTCCCTGTAGTTCTCTCTCCATTGCCCAGCTTGTCCCAGACCCATGTATGTGAGTACAGGTTTGTTATAGCTCTTAGTAACTTTGGCATGGCACCCCATTTTGCCACCTTTATTCATAGGAGCTCTCTTAGTACCATGTTGAAAGCTGCTTGTAAGTCCCCTTAACACGTGGACTTTTGTAGAGATTTTTCAGCAAGGAGATTCAAAGCCAAAAGATTACTCATTGTACTTGTGCCTGGTCTGAATCCTGTTTGTGAGATTGAAAGCACCTTGCTGGAATGACCCATTCTTCAAGGTCTGTGAAAAGATTCGAGGAATGTAATTCTGATCTGCTGCCGGCTTTAAAAATTGGGTGAAGGATGCTGTCTCTCCACGATGAGGGTATACTCTTTGATGAATGGTTTTTCAGTAGGTCAGGATGTTATTGTAAGAAGACTGTTAAGAAGTTTTAGGATTGCTAAACCTCCAGGATCTAGATATTCAATTCTCTGGGATGTCCTGAAGGGTCTTTTCCTAGAGTCATGAAGTGATAATGGTTATCTGAGTCTTAGGGATTTATCGATCAAGCTGACTTTGTTATTGTGTCTGGTTTCTTTTTGTAGGGTTTCAGATGTTTGAGCTTTGGAGGTGCCCTTTAGGTCTTTTACTCCAGATGGAATTTGGTTCCCTTTAAGACAGAGAAATAAGACAAACTCATCACCAATCTTTTTCCTTACTTTGATGAGAGAAGGAAGTTGTGCGCCGTTCGATGTGTTAAGGAATATGAACATAGGAATATGCTACTAAGTCCGTCTGGTTTTTAACAATTACTTATTTCTTTCAGACACCCTTATAGGGCTGTTTCTTCACCAACTTTAGCAAGATGGGTGAATGAAATGACGAAGAAATGTGCTCTGGATGTTTTTATGTTTGGTGCGCGTTCTGTGAGAGGTGTGGCTGCTTCTAAAGCATGTATGGTAGGTGGTAGTCTGCAGGACATCTTGCGCTGTTTGATTTGTCCTCTGATTCTCTATTTAGACATTTTTACTTTAAATCAATTGTGAGTGCAGCTACTTATTTGGTTGATAAGCTTTAAACTTGCATAATATTGGCCTCTGGGTGGTGACATAAAATGTAGATTTTCCACACCCTGGTGGGGTAAAATCTGGATTTATTAAAGACACAGAGACTAATATTATCCCACCCAGATTTGTATTAACCCGTCCCTGCTGTTATTTATTTTTTTCACTACAGGACAAGTTTAAGACCTTGCTGGAAATTCTTTGGAGTGTTCTACTTCTTGGGAGTTTATTGGTAAAGAAGACGTTTTTGATTTCACTTTGAGGAACTTTATTAAGAGCTTATTTACTTCCAAATTCGCATTTCATAAAAGAAGGAAGAGGACTGGTTGCTCTGGTTTTTTATTATGTTTGGAATGTTTTCATGTTTTAAGTTCTAGAAGCTTGTAATATGCTGTTGAGTGGTGGCAATAAAGGATATTATTCCATAACATTAGTCTCTGTGTCTTTAATAAAATCCAGATTTTCAGCCCACCAGCCTGTGGCATCTTCATTTTCCTCATAGGACAGTCAGAGCCTCCTTCCAAGAAAAAGGTTTTTCACTACAGGGACATGGTAACATTAAGGGACAGATTTAGAAGTCAGTGGAGGGAAACACTCTGTCACAAACTTGACGGGTATCTCTTCTGCTATATTACAATCACATACTATCCCATAAACGTTTGTGACAGAGAATTTCCTCTGTCGACTTCTAAATCAGCCTGTAGGTTTCTAAGTACCCCACTTTTAAAAATCGTGTACTTAACCATGTGGGGTGAATTATTAATATTAGAGGTGAAGTCTTTGTCCCCTGTCAAAAGAGTTCCTTAATAGGTCAAGCTGCAGGTTTCAACTACAACAATAGGGCTACTGCAGTAAGCCTTACACCATGTTTACTGCTGTCACACTAATTGGTGGCAAAAAAGGTACTGCAGTTCACAGGTGACATTTATAATTCCATGCCGTTAGTGTATTTTCTACACCATGAATTTACAGGAGGGGTAACTATGCCAATTAGGAATTTACATGTTTTTAGGGGTCAGAGCATGTATATTTGCCCCTGGGCAACAGTGCTGCATTGTGCAGAGTCTAAAAACCAACAATACAATTTAGAAAAATAAAATTGGGATAACATATCACAGAATTGTTCAGTGCCTTGTAGTGCACATATCTTTTAGTAAGTGTTTTTAGTGACTAAGCATCTGATTACGATCTTGGCGGATGGGATACTTTGTCACAAACGTGACGGATATCCTGTCCACCGTATTACAAGTTCTATAGGATATAGTGGATATAGTGGAATTGTAATTTAGCGGACGCGAGATCCGTCATATTTGTGACAGAGTAACACTGTCCACCAAGATTGCAATCAGGCCCTAATGCCATCTATAATTTAATAGAAATACATCGACTGAATAACATCAATTTTATCCATATATAGATGTTTTATCATTGGATATTCTTTGAAGGACGGGGCCCTCTAGGGCCACGCGGGTTCTTACGACCACCTGCTATGCCTTCCCAAATGAAGAGTTGGTCAGAGAGAAGAGAATGAAAACTTACATTTATTCAGGTATGTATTCTGCAGAGGAGCACAGTCAGACCTTCACCCTAAGATGTTGGTCAAGGGGACTGACTCCCCAGGGTACGCTAATACATAATAAACCTTTCTGGAGACTTCGGCCACGCCTCTGGGGGAAAATTACCGGCTTGAGCCGGGCATGAACAAAAGAGGTACACAAAGATGAGCTAGCACCTGCCAGAGGGGTGCACTATCAGTATTTCAAGGCCACTGTGCCGAGTCTCAGCATCTCCTAACGTGGGAGCAGAACTACATGGAGAGATTGGAATGTGCAAAGAGAATAACAGTTCATTAGCAAGTTGAGTTACAGCCTTAAACCAAAGAGAATAATAACTGAGAGGAGTTGGCCTAACGGCTAGGGTGCTCGACCTTGGACCTGAGGAACTGGGTTCGAGTCTCGGTAACGACGCTGAACATCCTGTGATTCTGGGCAAATCAGTTAATCTCCCTGTGCCCATCAAAAAATGAATGTGTGTCCTCATGTAACGTAACTGGAACTGGTGCTATGTAAAGTGCTCTGATACCTGAAAGAAGGTCCTTGGTTGAAGATAGAAATCAATAACTTTTCCAATCCTGCGAAAATACTGACTCAATATCTGATATGTTAGGGTGTCATGGCGCCTGGCACCCTCTATTTTAGGCAAGAAATAGAATGTGTCCGTTATGTGAAGAACAATGGAGACGTGGTCTCCTTCTAATTTCAGTAGGCCTTTGAAGTATCCTATTTATCATTTTTACTTTAATTATGATAGAATCTCCAAGGGTGGGTCATCCTATGGTTTTTGGTAGCTTGTGGTGTCGAACAACTGTCATTCAGCTTCCTTATGTTGTCATCAGGGTGTTGTATAATGTTGCCTTTCATATCTGGCTCTTTTCCGCTGCTTTCCAAATTGCTAATGAGTGCGTAATTGCGCTCAATTGTCGAGTTTTTGCTATTTGTAGTTTTAGACTTGTGTTTCCAAATCATTGATAATGGAAGTGCAAACAAGGTTTATGGAATTTGCTAATGGTAAAACAGGTTTGGAATTGTTTTCAAATGAATTGAAATGTGTTGCTGTCATATTTTCCAGCCATGATTTCCAAATGCATGAAGTAATGTGGCCCAAGACTGGATCGTACAGATATTAAAAATTCACTTCCAATTCTACAGGTATGGAGGCGGTTTGTACAGGTAGTTTTGTTGATAAAGTGGTTTTATATTTGCCTTTGAAAAATGAATATAATTTCAGTTTTGTGATAATTGTATGAAGATAAGTTTAGTTGTGAATGTTTGGTACAATTCTTTGCTGTATACACTGTGGGTGTTGCATGATTGTTGCCTGTACAAACAGAAAAGTATTGCAATAAAGTAGGTTGGCCAAGGTGCAAAAACACTTTGATATATTACTGGAGTGGACCTCAAGTCCAAGTTTCATCTAAGTTGCCTTTTAAATACAAATGTATTATATTTAACTTTTGGTTCTAGGACAACTGGGCACATCATTCTGGAGTGAGCGTTTACATTTAATAAGCAGTATAACATTTGTAAACCGAAAAATAAACCTCCCTTCATTCTCCAAGCAATTATTCTGTAAGAGTCGTTGCAGAACTTTTGACTTATGCCCATGACCTTCTTTTAAAAGCCATTGCTTTAACGGAATTGCTTTTAAAATGGCAGTTTAGCTGCGTGGAACATTAACAAACTACTAGCAGGAACGTGGGAAGTCTGACATTTGCATGGTAACAGCTAGTGCTGTGCAGGAAGGAGGCTCCAGTACAAATTGTTCCGCTAATTTGTTTTCGTAACTACTTCTACCCCAATCAGCATGTGTACACTTTCACACCTTGGAAAAAATCGTAAACAGGCTATTTTATTAAATTTACTTTACATATTAAAGCAACAAGAGAGAAAGAATCAGTAGGACACTAGCTTACAGTTATAGTTAGGTATGATTTCCTAAAGGAAATGTCTTTTTTGGTGTGCTAATAATCTTTGCTGCTGTTTGACTAATCTTCACAAAACTATTGAAAAAGTGCTGTATTTTTGCTTAGCTCCTTCATGGAAAGTTTCAGGGAGATCCCTCATCCCAAAATGCCAAGTCCCCATGCATATTTCCTTCAGGATTTTTGAACTGCGCTACAGCCAAAACTGCAGAACGAATTACACCAAATTTGGCAGGAAGATAGATCTTAGGCCAGAGAGTGTGATTTTGTGATTTGGTGTAAATCCATTCTGTAGCTGTTGAGATATTAGGGTCCCAAAATTGTATATGTGGTTGGTTGGGTTTGAGGGACTCTTGCAATAGCAAGGGTCCCATGGGAGTGAGTTCTCTGATAGGCTGGCCACAACTTGAATAAAAGTGTTGCTGCACCCATGACAGGCCTCTGAAACGTAGTCCTCTGTCCTGAAAATGTTTAAAAAAATATAAGGAGGTAGGGATACCCTGCCACAAGAGCCCTTGTGGGGAGGGGTCCCCTGGGGTTGACATTTTTTTAAGTTTATATTTGCTGCAATCCCACAGGATTGAGGTAAAAATGGCAAATGTTTTTGAGGTTAAATGACCCCAGGACCAAGTTAAAATGTATATGTTTAAGGGGGCATGCATGGGCCCCGTCCCAGAGCTGATTATGGCCCCAAGGACCCATCTCCAGGGACACAATATCATTATGAAAGGGGAGAGTTGCACAGTCCCACTCCTGTAGCTTATTACAGCAAAAGGGAACCAATCCCCAGGACACAGCATATTATTTAACGTGGAGCGGGACGTGGCCCCCTTCCCAAGCCAATTACAGCCCAGGGACCTTATCCCTAAGGGCCCAGCATAATATTCACAGGAGAGGGGGTTGCTCAGCTGCACTCTCAAAGACAAATACAGTCATTCCTTGAGGCACAGCATAATTATAAAAGACCCAGTTTCCGTGCCCGCAAGAGCATGGGCTTGGAAATCTTGCCTGCTCCCACCGGCTGTGTAGGTCAGCTCTCTGCAAAAAAAAGTCAGCGGGGTGGGAGCCGGCATTTGTTTTCTGTACCTGTGTTCTTGTGGACATTGAAACTAAGATTGCTCCTGCCTGTGGAAGCAGCGAAAAATACCTGCTCCTGCTGTTCAGGAGCAATATTGTCTCCCACTGTATCCAGGATGGGTGCATGAGGGGAGCCAGTGGGCCCACGGCCCCCCTGAGACTCACACCATGCTTCCCAATGTTGTGGCTTGTGGAAGCTCTAGGTGGGACATACACATTAGTCTCCGGGCGATGGGGACTCCAGGGCTGTAAAGGCTCAGGAAGCCAGCCGCACACCCACAACCCTTAAGAAAAAGGCTTGTCAGAAGGATTCCCTAGGGGTGAAAGGCTCAGGGAGGGGGGCCACGTGCCCTCTCCACATAATAAAGAATACCGACATGAGGGTTGGGGTTTCCAGAGCCTGTAAACACTCAGGAAGGTAGAGGATACATGTCCCCAACCGCATGAAAAAACAATAAAAAAAGATCTGGGTGACTCAGGTTGGCAGAGAAACACACAAAATATATTCTTCCAAAATTAACATAAAAATAAGTGGCAGGAGCCACTCATTTATTAATAACTGCTCCCTAGAAAACTAAAATCCACCATGAACCTTTTTTTAATTTTGGTGGAGATAGTGTAGCAGTACCTCTGCAACAATAAAAAGAAAACGGTAAGTCTCCTGGGTCATTGAATCCATGACCCCAGGGGAGCTTACCATATTTGTTAGAGCACTCCTAGTTGGAGCTTTAACATCTTCAAGTTATCAAAAACTCAAATACATTTAGATTATTTTTAATGAAAAATTTCTGTGAAGCAAGCACTTTTTATTAAACATCGTATTGTGTGAATTAATACAATTTACATTTTAATCTAATTATAGGTCATTTTCTGACAAAGACAATGGTGATGTCATATATGTTGTTATGCTGACTCTTTCATACAGACTCTTTTTATATTTCGGCATTTTTACCCATTGACAAGGTCAATGTGTCTGCCTAACTTAAAAACAAACTCTTTATATTGTAACATTACAAACTCAGCCGTGCCTTGCTCGGCATGTGGTTTGCTTTATTTATGGTAATAAAATATTATATATCTTTAAAAAACCAAGAAATTCACAGGAAATAACAAAGGATAAGTGAAGTTATAGTTTGTGTAGTAAGATGGGTTCTGCCCATCTAGTCCACCTGGATTTTTTGCTTTTTGATCACCTGGTTTTTGACCTTTTACTGTGATGGAGTTTCATTACCTGTGATTTACCCACAGTAAACTCTTGACAAATAGACGGTGCACGTCTACCTCCAGTGTCTACCTTTTCAGAGAAGGCTGCTGCAGCGCATCAATGGTAAGAGGCACTTGGCTGGTTACACATGAACATGTGTGCATACACGTGTGCACACGTGCAAGGGATGTGCCTCGGAGACTCCTGTCATGCACAGCCCAGGAACTTAGCACAGGTATTGTGGTGCAGAATGGACTCTGCAGCAATAGGTATTGACCTGGGTGAGGCCGTAAAATGTTGGTGTACACATATAGGGAAAGTGTCAGTGTAGTTGACTGTCTTGTCCGCAGTGTCACTTCATTATAGTCTTATGGGGAAGGTAGTATTAAAGTGCTTCTCTGCTTGCCCTTGGTCTGCAGAGACCAAAATTGTAGCGATTTACAGCTTAACCTGTGTGAAAAGAACTATTCTGCAAAGTCCAAAGGCATATCTGTACAGAATATGGGTCATCCATTAATGTCATATTTCTCTGTCTCAGCTCAGGATCAGAGGCCAAGCCCTTTGCCACCCTGTTGGGCTGGGATAATTACTTTTCTCTCCAGCTGCAAGAACAAAGGCCTCCCCCCACAAAGGGAGCAATTAGCAGTGCATAAGTCAGCTCCTGAGAAGGAAAGGGGTGGGGTAGATTTCTCTACATCAATCAGCCAGCTGTCACACTATGCCAGGAAGAGGGCCTGCCCAAGCCCACTAAACAAAGGATGGAGCCCAGACCTCTGGAGCCAAACCAAGAGGTGGGGATCCTTTAATGTTTTGCTGGGGAAGGCCTGGCAGGGATGTCAGTGAGTGGTGAAGCTGAGACCCCCAGTGCAGATGTGACAAGTGACTTCCGGGTGATGCCATTTTCAAATATCCCAACAGGCTGTGCAGGAAGTTTGGGACTGGGGCGGAGTGGCAATGTGGCACCTCAGGATAGGCCACTGGTGCATCCCTGCTGGAGCCTCCCACCCCCACTTAAAAGGGCCTGCGCTTACTGGAACTGGAGGCAGCACCATGGACAATTGGAAGGAGTAATCCCTCACTGCCGTCTGGACTAAGGACTTTGACTCTAATTGACCCTATCACCAGTGGAACACTCCGCAGGACCAGGAAAGCTGTTCACTTTACACCGCCTGAGGACTAGTTCGGGAAAAGATAGGGCTTCTAGACCAAGGAGGAGAGAAACCCAGAGGGAAATCAAAGAAAAATTCTCGGGCAGGGAGCCAGTGAAACCTGCTGCGTTTGTCACCTTTGTGGCCAGGAGGCATGAAGAAAGTGCTCCAAGTGGCTAGGGATCGCCATCAGCGGCCAAACAAGACCAATAGCTTTAAATTGCCCCAATGGAGTTAGAGATATTGCCTTTGCACGTATGGGTTACCTTTGACCACCAGCATGATCCCAGAGCACATGAAGCTCTGCTGTTGGAGGATATGGGGGCACCATCTGAGACAAAGAACAGTGGGGGAGAACCACTGCACTTTCCATGCAAGAGAAGAAAGGAGCCCAGAACGCCATCCTTGGGCCCTGGGAAGATTTCTGTTGTGACGGAGTGCTGTAGCGATTCCCTGTCTGAGGAGGAAAGGACTAGGGCCCCCATCGCTGGGCCCGAGAAGACATCAAATGCAAAGGAGTGCAATTGCACTGCCCCTTTCGAGGAGGAAAGGGGCCAGGGAATCCATGGGAGAAGGCATCTGTTGCGAGGGAGTATTGTTACACTCCCCCATTTGAGGAAGAAGGGGCCCAGGACCCCATCCCTAAGCCTTGGGAAAAAAGGAGAATGGGGAACAGCACCACACAAACTGCATGGCCAGCCTTCCCCACTTCTCGCTCTTGTGACTGGAGAAGCAGGAGACCAGCCACAGCCTACATGCCTGCAGGCAGGAGCAGGCAGTCTAGAACAGTGCTGCAGACTCCTGCGGCAGAACACTGGAGTACTGCTGGTAGAGGGGCCAGCGGGGACAGCCTCAATGAGCATCCTCAACACAAAGGGTAGCAACCTGCAGTAGGGTATGCAAATTCTTGCTTGCCAAAATATCTCGCCAAGCGAGAGCCAACAATAAGTCCATTCCCAGAGGGGGTGGGAGCAGGAAAACTGCTCCTCCCCGCTGGGAGGAGACTTTCAATTGTTTGCCCACCCACTGTCAAGTGGGCTGGGAAATAGATAAAAAGATTTCTCCGGCACATTGGAAGGTGATTATTTAGCAGTTCCCTGCTAGGGCAATGCCAGTGACCACAGGGGCAATGACGCTCCACCCACGGTCCCCAACATTGTTCACTGGGTGATCTGGATTGCCTTCAAGGCAGCCGTGAGGAAGGGGCCGGGCCTTGGGGGATCGGTTCCCTGGAAGCAAAATCGGCTCTGGAGGAGGGACTGCATGGCCACCTGCCCCATTAACTTTTATCCAGGTTCCTGGGGCCAAAATCCCTCTCCCTTGTTTAAATGAATAGGAGTATTCAAATATGCAAACTTCCCTGAAGCTCTGTCTATTTGGTGCCATCCCATCCTCCTTAGTACTTTGCAACGGTCTTCCCACATTTTACCAGGAAGATGGACAGCTTACCAAAAGGCACCCTGCACATTTACAGATAATGTTGGTTCTGTGTTGCTGATGCCAAAGAAAATGAGGCTATCTCCACCAAAACAAAGACGCACTTGCATCATATAGTTAAGTGAAAAAAGCTCTTGTTTGGAAGAGAATCACCTCTTTAAAGTCTTGGTGTCTTATCTCTTCATCACAGATTTCTGGATGAAGGCAGCTCCTTCTTACTACTGTGGCTTCTAGCAGTAGAAGAACCATCAGGACTGCAATTGAATTGAGCTCCACAGCCATTCTCACAGTTCTCGCTGTGTTGCCTTGATTACACGTGCTGAACTTGACATAGCTAAATTAATATTGATGTGCAAAAATGCTACATCTGCGGGGCACTTTTTTGGTACGAAAAAAAGATAAAAGTGGATAACTGTGTGTTTATCCCCTGGTATGCACACATTTGTGCCTCCTACATTAAGGGCCCCATTAGGATGGCAGGCGGATCGCCACCGCCGGCTCGGTGGTGGCGATCTGCCCGCCATCCCAACTAAACTACCCCCAACCATATTACCATTGCGGGGGTACCACGATGGACCGAAAGTCAGTCTGCCATTTTTCCGCCGGCCGGCAATCATTCCGATTGCCGGTCGGGCGTACTTGGGCAAAAATATGGTGGCGGTGCCTAGCAGGCATGGCCGTCTATATTATGATGTCCTGTTTACAAGGCCTTTCCATGGTGGCAATGTTGCAGTGGAAATGCCAGCGGAAATTTCTTTGGGGGCCTGTTGCAGGCCCCTGGGATCATGGGGGGTGGGGGGCAGCACTTGGGGGGTACCTATGGTACCCCCCTACATTGCCATGCTCAAGGTGGCAGGCACAGCACGGTGCCTGCCATGTTGTGCATAGCAAAGTGCAACATGCCATTTTGGCATTGCGGTGGGTGCTGCTGTAAGCAGCACCCACCGCAATCTTAGGTATACAGGATGCGACCGCCAGGGTGGCGGTCACATCCTAATCAGTGGCACCACTGGCCATCAGTCCCAGGACCGCTAGGGTCTGCTCGCCATCCTAATGGGGCACTTAGTGTCAGGTATCTGCTTTGAAACTACTGACAGTGCACACTCCTCCATGAGGGATATGATGACAGCCAATTAGGGAACTCATCTGTAATCACCAGTAAGTCCCACACATCAGGATTGTAGGAGCTTGTCAGAGGCCCTACCCCCTTTGTCTATCACTCTGCAAACGTGTCTCCTGGTGCACTACTCATTGGGGGATGAAGTCCCCTTGGATGCTGAGGGTCCTCGGGCCAAGAACCCTAATATTACTTCCAGTAAGTCCTACACAGCGGGATTGCTGAGAGCACGTTGGACGCCCACCCCTTTTCCCAACCACTCTGCAAATGCACCTTCTGGTGCATTACTCGTTGGGAGATGAAGTTTGCTTGGATGCTGAGGGTCCTTGGAGGCCAAGAACCCCTCTTGTTCCCATCAGTAAGTTCCACACAGTTGTTTGGTTAGGGATGGAATCTACTTGTATGCTGAGAATCCCCGGCAGCCAAGAACCTCTCCTGTTACCTCTAGTAAGTCCCACACAGTGGGATTGCAGAGAGTTGGTCGGGGGCTACCCTCTTTTTCTACTACTCTGCAAATGCACCTCCTGGTGCACTATTAGTTGGGGGATGAATTCCCCTTCGATGCTGAGAGTCCTTGGAGGCCAAGAACCCCTCCTGTTACCTCCAGTAAGTCCCACACAGCAGGATTGCTGAGAGCCGGTCGGAGGCCCCAGAACCTTTCTCCACCACTCTGCAAATGTGCATAGTAGTCAAAAAAACATAGAAATGTACCAAAAAGACTAAAGGATGCAGGGTCATTATAGTTAGGAAATAGAATAAAAAAACCTTAGAAATGCATTAGAAAAACCAAAGGTTACATGGATGTCATAGTTAGGAAATAGAATTAAATATCCCTTAGAAATTCACTGAAAATAACAAAGCTTACAGGGACGATATAGTTAGGCTAGTACAAAACCATAGAAATTCAGCAGTTATAGTTATCTAAGCTAACTATATCTTACACCCCTGCAATGCACTGCTTATGACCTCACAAATGTGCATCACTCATGACATGGTAAGTGTTGGGAAACATCCATTACAACTCATGCATTACATTGTAATGCTTTTTTTAATGTAGCATTACAACGAATGTGCCATTACAACACATGCTATTACAATGCATGCCATTACAACACATTTACCATTACAAAGCATGATATTACCTTGAGAATTAAGGTAAGTGTTCAGGTAAGTTTTATATATACATTTTATAGTTATATTTTAATTCACTGAAAAAACCATAGGTTTCAGGCCTGATATAGTTAGGAATTAGCATTTAAAAAACATTAGAAATTCACTGAAAAAATAATAGGTTTTAGGGGTGTTATAGTTAGCTGGACATTTCACTCGAACAAATCCATTGAAATTCCTCCGATATAGTTAGTTGTACTAACTACATCTCGCGCGCCCGCAATCCACTGCTGATGATGTCACATATTACATCATTCATGACATGGTCAGTGACATCACTGATGACATCTCAAATGACATTACTGATGACATCATCCAGTGAATGTGGTTTGGTTCGTTATTTAAATATGTATTATATATATATAGCAATTTGCATTGAAGAATGAGTGGATATATAAATATAAATATCTGGATGGAGGATTTAGTAGCAGTGTGATTGACTGTTTACTTGACTAATTTATAGTGTCTCACTAAATATATTGGATAGTGACTAAACCGTGAATATCTGTATCACTTTGTCAGTTGTTGTGTAAACTGCTGCACCAGTTTGTTACTAGCTACGTGAAAGTCTATATTATTTATTGATTAGTTAACTGAGTATTTGTATGGGAGAGTGAATGCGTGTGAGGTTCGGTGGGGGTGTGTGACTGCCCAAAGATGTATGAATAGTTGATTAAGTAGGTATCTGAAGTTAAAACTATATGTTATAACAGTTGTTTGGGTGAGTGAATATCTTTATGGGTGTGGCGATGAGCCAATATATGTCTCAATGGTACATGTCCGACAAACTAGGAAAATAAAAGCCAGTGTATGTGTCAGTTGTTGTATATAAATAAGTATATATAAGACTCAGTGATTGTATGAGTGGCTGTGTGGATAACAGTATACTTGTAATAGTGTTTTTATAACACAGTAAGTATGAGTTATTATCTATATGAATAGATGAAGTGGTGTTTTTATATGTGTATAGCTAAGTAAAAGTAAGTATGATCCATTGTTTGCATAAGTGAGTATGATGAGTTCATAAGTGATTAGGATGTGTGCTGGTGTGTAATGTTGATATAGGTGAATAAATATATTTGATAGTGTTCTATTGATCATTTACAGCATGTATGAGTGAATCTATAGGTAAGTGATTAGATGTGTGTATAGATCTAGGAATCACTGAGTGGCTGTTTAGAAACTTGTATTGGTGTGTCACTGGTTTTAAATCTGGCACTCTGTATTTTATAGTGAGTGATGAAAGGTTATACTAGTGTATGATGAGGTGTATCTGATTGTCACGTGGATGATGTCATTTGAGATGTCATCAGTGATGTCACTGACCATGTCATGAATGATGTAATATGTGACATCATCAGCAGTGGGTTGCGGGCACGAGATGTAGTTAGTACAACTAACTATATCGGAGGAATTTCAATGGTTTTGTTTGAGTGAAATGTCCAGCTAACTATAACACCCCTAAAACCTATTGTTTTTTTCAGTTAATTTCTAAGGTTTTTTAAATGCTAATTCCTAACTACATCAGGCCTGAAACCTATGTTTTTTTAGAGAATTTCAAAGGTTTTTTAAATGCTAATTCCTAACTATATCAGGCCTGAAACCTATGGTTTTTTCAGTGAATTTCAAAGGTTTTTTAAATGCTAATTCCTAACTATATCAGGCCTGAAACCTATGGTTTTTTCAGTGAATTTCAAAGGTTTTGTAAATGACAATTTTTTATGTATTAATTGTTATACTGATTTTTTTGATACTGATTTACTGCATTTCTTTAACTATTTATATTTAGATATAATTTTTTTAATTACATTATAATTACATTATAAATTACAATACAAAATATACTTTCTCAGAATGAATTACTTTAGTTTAAATACTTTGCAAATAGGCAATAGATTTTTAAGTACAGTAGTTACAGTTGTTGCAATGGGCAACGCAATTTCAAAACAATGCAACATTGAGCTCAATGTGAATTTCTAGTCAAATGCAATTAGTTACTTTATGGATTACTTTTCTAACCACAGGACTGGATCGTAGATTCAGTCCATGGACAACTCCTGTAAAAAGTTGAGTAAAAGTGTTTTGGTTACAGTAGTGATTTTTAAGGAATTTTATTGTATTTTAAAAGTTGATACTTTGAAATGTTTTCACATAGAATCACCAATGTTATCCTGTGGCAGAAAATTCACTTAGCAGGTAAGTAGTGTTATTGTTACTTTTTCTTACTCAGTGGTGGATCCTGGATCCAGCACTGGTGAATCTCCTGTAAACAGTTGAAAGAATGTGTTTAAGTCATACAGACGATTTTTTATGAATATTTTTAGTTTGTGAAAATATACACTTAGAAACTTTTCTGCTGAAAACTACACAATGGATTCCTATGGAAGGAAATACAAGTTACTAGTAAGTACGCTTAGAATTACTTTTCAGGGTCAGTGCTTGGCTAAAAGATGCAGCACTGGGTTCTCTCCTGATAACAGGTGAGTAAATCGGAATTCGTAGTTCTACTGATTTTAGAGGAATACTTGCACATTTCAAAAATGGACACAAACGTTTTTGCTGAAAACACACAATGGATTCCTATGGAAGGAAATACAAGTTACTGGTAAGTATGCTTAGAATTACTTTCCAGGGTCAGTGCTGTGCTAAAAGATGCCGCCCTGGGTTCTCTCCTGATAACAGGTGAGTAAATCGGAATTCGTAGTTCGGCTGATTTTAGAGGAATATTTGTACGTTTCAAAATTGGACACTTAGAAACTTTTCTGGCGAAAACCACACAATGGATTCCTATGGAAGGAAATACATTTTAATCGTAAGTACGCTTAAAATTACTTTCCAGGGTCAGCGCTGGGCTAAAAGATGAAGCACTTGGTTCTCTCCTGATAACAGGTGAGTAAATCGAAATTCGTAGTTCGACTGATTTTAGAGGAATATTTGTACCTTTCAAAAATGGGCACAGAAACTTTTCTGGTGAAAGCCACCCAATGGATTCCTATGGAAGGAAATACAAGTTACTGGTAAGTACGCTCAGAATTAATTTTCAGGATAAGTGCTGGGCTAAAAGATGCAGCACTGGGTTCTCTTCTGATAACAGGTGAGTAAATCAGAATTTATAGTTCGTCTGATTTTAGAGGAATATTTGTACGTTTCAAAATTGGACACTTAGAAACTTTTCTGGTGAAAACCACACAATGGATTCCTATGGAAAGAAATACAAGTTACTGGTAAGTACGCTTAGAATTACTTTTCAGGGTCAGTGCTGGGCTAAAAGATGGAGCCCTGGGTTCTCTCCTGATAACAGGTGAGTAAATCGGAATTCGTAGTTCGGCTGATGTTAGAGGAATATTTGTTCATTTCAAAATTGGACACTTAGAAACTTTTCTGCTGAAAACCACACAATGGATTCCTATGAAAGGAAATACAAGTTACTGGTAAGTACGCTTATAATTACTTCTCAGGGTCAGTGCTGGGCTAAAAGATGCAGCCCTCGGTTCTCTCCTGATAACAGGTGAGTAAATCGAAATTCGTAGTTCGCCAGATTTTAGAGGAATATTTGTACGTTTCAAAAATAGACCTTTAGAAACTTTTCTGTTGAAAACCACACAATGGATTCCTATGGAAGGAAATACAAGTCACTGGTAAGTATGCTTAGAATTACTTTCCAGGGTCAGTGCTAGGCTAAAAGATGCAGCACTGGGTTCTCTCCTGATAACAGGTGAGTAAATCGGAATTCGTAGTTCGGCAGATTTTAGAGGAATATTTGTACGTTTCAAAAATGGACACTTAGAAACTTTTCTGCTGAAAACCACACAATGGATTCCTATGGAAGGAAATACAAGTTACTGGTAAGTACGCTTAGAATTACTTTCCAGGGTCAGTGCTAGGCTAAAAGATGCAGCACAGGGTTCTCTCCAGATAACCGGTGAGTAAATCGGAATTCGTAGTTCGGCTGATTTTAGAGGAATATTTGTACAATGGTGAAGGAAGGGGGCAGGGTCTGAGGTGACGTGTGCAAACACGCCCTGTGGCATGTTTAAACTTGGGGAATTAATTCCTCTTCAATCCTACGGTCCCCTGGCGGCCAACTAGCCCACCAGGTACCTCCAGTATGCGCCAGGGAGCTGCGTTGCAGAGAGGTGTAAAAAGGGACATGGCCTCATTACACCTCTCTGCAACGCAACCCCCTGGCACATACTGGAGGTTCCTGGTTGGCTAGTTGGCCCCCAGGAACCCCCAGTCTTCAAGGGGAATTAGTTCCCCCACTGCAAACGCTTCAGGGGGCGCGTTTGCAGAGTGGTGCAAGGAGGGGGCGTGGCCTCTGGCCTGATCCTGTCTTTTTTTGTTGATTTTTTTTGAAGGAGGGCCCTTCTTTTTCTAATTTATTGGCCCTGGGGACCTCATCCCCTAGGGCCTCCCCCCAATTTGTTTTTCTAAAAAAAAAAAATCGGGAAGGGGGCTGCGTGGCCCCCCTCCCTTGGCCAATTCCGTGCCCCGGGGACCCCATCCCCCGGGGCATGGCCAATTTTTTTTAAAAAAATCTATTTTGGAGGGGTGCTGCGTAGCCCCCCTCCTCAGGCCATTTCAAGGCCCCCAGGGACCCCATCCCCCAGGACCGGCCATTTTTTTTTAAATATATTTTTTTAATGTTACTTGGGGAGAGGGCTGCGTGGCCCCCCTCCTGGGCCACTGGTAGCCTCGGGGACCCCATCACCTGGGGCTGGACCTCTCCATTGGGGACCGAGGGTGGGGTCCCCAATCCCTCCACGGTCCCGCCGGCTTCCTGCCTCCTGCAGGAGCCGGCATTGCTTTTCCACATGGGGAGCAGCTAACATGCTGCTCCCCATATGGAAAACCAATATGCTTTGCTTCATTGAAGGTTTCCCTGCTCTCGCTTCAATGAAGCAAAGCAGTTTGCAATGGCAGGGTGGGAGCCGTGAGGCTCCCGCCCTGCCATTGCAAACAGCAGTGTCCTGGGGTGGGCACCCCGGGACACTGCAGGAGCTGGCCCTGGGGGGTGGCAATCCCCAGGGCCTATATAAGGCTCCAGGAGGGGGGCCACGCTGCCCCTCCCACATTGGGAAGTTGCCCCGGGGGTGGTGGTCCCCGGGGCTGGGGGGGCCTGAGATCCCCCCACACCAAATGTATTGAAGCCAAGGGGGGTGGCGGTCCCCGGTGCTGCGGGAGGGCCGTGAGCCCCTCTGCCGATATTATGTTAGAACCCCGGGGGGTGGCAGTCCTTAGGGCAGTGTGGGGGGGATTGTGACCCCCCCACACTTCATTTTTCAATATGCTCCTTGGATTTGGCCCCCCAGGGGCAAATTAGCATATTCAGCACGGGAGCCCGTGCAGAATTTTTTTTTCTATTGGCAGGATGCGCGCATCTAGCGTGCATCCTCCCGTTTAAAAAAAAAACATTTTTTTTTTTTGGCCTTGGGGGCCCTTGTGGGGCCCCCTGAGCAGGCCTAGGGGGTCAGGGTGTTTCTACCCTGCCCCCTTTTCGCGTTTTGCGATGTCTTTTTTGGGGTTTCTTGTGCCTCGGTTCTACCAACACTTCCTGATTCAGAGTGTTGGCAGCCAATTAAAATTCAGTTTGTGACCGTGAGGGTGCGTGGATCCTCCGAGGCCATAGTTATATATGTACTTTTAACTGTCATTTTCTCAGGAACTACTGAACGGATTTACACCATTTACACCTGAACTGAGGACTACCTCTTTGCCAAATTTGGTGTAATTCCGTTCAGCAGTTCGGGCTGTAGCTGCGGCTAAAGGTCCTATGGGAAAATGCATGGGGGAAAACATGTTTTGGGACCCCCCTTTTTCTCGGCCCCATTTGACGAATCACCGTGAAACTTTCAGGATAGGAGCAGACCAGAGCTCGCCAAAAGTTTGAAAAATTTCACGAAGATTCGTCAATCGGCGCCAGAGTTATTCCAAATAGAATGTTGCGGATTTCCTATGGAAAATAGGTCCTAACTATATCTACCTACTGGCTACCGCCAGTAGGTAATACCTAGGTATTAGTACTTTTTAAATGTAATATTATTTTTAAGTAATTTAATAATAATTCAAAATAATACTTTTGAGCCTGTGACATCCTTTTTCTCTGACGGGGTGTAAAGGAAATAGGGCTCTTGGATGGGTGTGTATTCATTATTAATTCACGGGTATTTATTGTAATACCTGGGTATTAATATCTATTCCCTTTGATATTATTTTAAGTAATTTAATAATAATTTAAAATAATACTTGTGAGGGTGTGACAGCCTTTGTCTGGAATGGGATGCAAGTGAAAGAGGGGTTTTGGGTGGGGGAGCGTATTAATGTTTGAATGTTCATTTTACTACCTGCTATTAATAAATATTTCATTTAATAGTATTTTGAAGTAATTTAATAATAATTAGAAATAATACTTGTGAGGGTGTGACACCCTTTCTCTTGCACAGGATGCAAGGAAAATATATATTTTTTGTGGGTATTGTATTACTACTCTGGTGTTATTTTTTATACCTGTGTATTAGTCAGTCTGTTAGAAAAACTTTATTCGGTTTTTGCTTTTAAACCATAAAAGTTACATTGACATAAAACAGTTTCAAAAAGTGCACCAATTGAGATAGCAACCAATACAACAATAAGATTACATGTAATAAATAAATAGAAAAAGCCTGAGGAAATACTCTTTACACATCCATATAACTCCTAGATTTAACAGTGGCTTTTAAAAACCCTACTATAAAAAATATACAGTCCTCTTTCAATAATTGAAGGTACATCAGGGCCGGCCGAGCCTGTCTAAAATTCATTCTTTTAAAAATAGTAACCAGAAAGCGTTTACGCGGAATTTCATATATTTTCCATAATAACAGGAAGTGCAATGTGTCCCGCGGAGATTGACCATCGCAGCCACAGGGCACTATATCTTGACCTCTATTGAAACCCTTGGGTCTGGCGAGCAAAAGATGAAAAAGGTTCAACCGGAACCTGGTTAACAAAAACTTTTCATGTGTGAACAGAGACCCCATGAGATAGGGTTCCGTCATGGGGGTTGTTTTGAGCATTATATATGTCCGCACACTAGCTTTCAGCACCTCCTTAGCTTCCCTTTCCATTTTCCTCAGTGAAAAAAAGGCTAATTTGGTTGATTCCACATCTTTCTTTGTAATGACATCAGGGTTGGCAAATAAGTCCCCCCGCCCTAACTCATCAAGACTTTTTTAAATATATCTCAGCCAAGAAATACGAGCCAAGTTGTCCAGAGTCATGCATTCTCTTAGGATCAGGTGAGTGAGAGGAAGATCTTTGTTTAACCAACATTTGAGCCAGAAAATAAAAGGTCGCAGGGCAAGTGCATCACTTAAATAGGGAACCCCCAGTTCCTTGTGAACCGCTAAATTGTATGTGCCACGATGAACACATAGTAAGCGTTTCAAAGAATCATTCTCCGCTATCTGTAAGGTTTCCGCAGTAGTGTATCCCCAAATTTCACTGCCATATGTGGCTATGGCCAGGCTTTTGGCCTGATACACTTGCAACATAGCTCCTGTTGGCTTCTTCCCTATTTTGGATGCAAAGTTAAAAATTGCTGAATTAACCCTGGCCAGATCCCCTTTTTTCTTCTGTAATAGGGGGCCCCATTCGAGCTGGTCATCAAAGAGGACCCCTAAATAGGAAAATACATTTGTGCGGGGGATCTTGGAATCACCTATACTAAACTGGAAATTCTTTTTCCCCAATTGCCCTACTTGCATGACATACGACTTGGAATTGTTGATTGCCAGATCCCGGTCAGTCATGAATCTGGAAAAGGCAGTTAAAAGCGATTGCAGACCCAGTTCAGTCCTGGATATGAGGACGGCGTCGTCCGCATATAACAGGACGGGAATCCCTCGCCGTCCTACACTAGGGTAATCAACTCCCGTTGCCCTAAGTACACTGTCCAGTTCATTAATATACAAATTAAATAAAAAAGGGGCCAGAATACAACCCTGCCGGACACCCTTTTTGATATTGAAATCCCTTGTGACCTGCAGATCCTGTGAGAACTTGACATTAGCTTTCGTTGACATGTGCAGATCCTCCAGAAAGTTGACAATACTGTTCTCCACTCCCATTGTCCTCATGGACTGCCATAGCTTGTTCCTGTTGACACAGTCAAACGCAGATGACAAGTCCATGAAGGCAAGGTCAATTGTCCCATTACGAGCAACAGTATATTTACTCAGTATCATAAATAAATTAAGACACTGAGCAACGGTGGAACGACCCGCTCGAAAACCATACTGGACTTCCGACAGAATCTTATTGTCTTCCACCCAAGTTGATAGTCTCTGTAAAAGGACTCGTCCCACCACTTTAACCACTGAGTCAATAAGTGAAATTGGTCTATAGCAGTGGGTACTATTTCTATCGCCCTTTTTAAAAACAGGAACTATGGTAGAGGTTGCCCAAGACTGGGGACAGCCATTCTTTGCTGCAGCATTGAAAACTGCCACCAGTATCGGTGCCCAGAAGGAGGGGTCTGACTTAAATAGGTCTGGGGGGATCCCGTCAGGACCAGGCGCTTTGCCAGCCGATAATCCTATGGTACCTTCCAGGATCTCACCCTTCTCAAATGTTAATTCAGGGTCCTTCCTATCCTGGGAGTTCCTGCAACCAAGTTCAGACGGGCAATCAAACATAGTTTTAAAATAAAAGACCCACTCCTCCTCAGTAATGTGTGGTCCAAGGCCCCCCCCCCCCTTCATGGTCAAACAGGGGCCTCGAGCTATTTCGGAGGGTCACGGAATCAATCAATTCCTTCCACGCTTCTTCCTTCAGTGATCCCCTCCTCTTGGCAAGGGCTACCTTGTATTCCCTGTGACAGTTGGAGACTTCTGATTGAATTCTAGGTTTTGATGACAGGACTTCCCTCAGCCTCTTGGCTGCTTTAGAGCAATGAGAGTCAAACCATCTAGGACCAGACAAGGTTTGACCTCTGGCTGGAGCACATAATAGTTCAGCCACTTTTTGTGAAACAGAGTCGAATGCACCAAGGAGAACTTTTGGAAGAGATCACTCCATTGTACATACGGACAGTTCATCAGCAGATACTATTTTAACCTTGTTATAAAATATTTCTGGGGATATCTGAGACCATTTTAATCTGTGCTTCCCATCTGTTGATCTCAGTACACCCTTACTTGGAGCATCCCTACATTTAGCTGAGAGTGGGCCTGTTATGTGAAGAGTTAAGGGGTTATGATCACTAAATTCACTTTCTGCAATATTACAATTATTGATATAAAATTGTAAAGAGGGTGAAATTAAAATAAAATCAATAAAAGATCCCCTCCCATGTCCTTTGAAAGTGGGCACAGTAAAGTTAGTGCTCGGGTCAGTTAGGATCATAGTAGCTACAAAATCTAGTTCATTTGTCATGGTATTCAGCAACTCACCTTGAGCGGTATGCTCAAAGTGAAAACCCTTCATACGGGGACACCCCAACTCAGAAATACACGTAGTTGTTGGCTCACCACAAGCATGTATATTAAAATCACCAGAGACCAGAAGGTTATGAAGACTTGGACCTAGGGATTGTTTTATGGTTACTCCCAGGGCAACTATATAGCTAGGCTCCTGCGTGGAAGAGAAAGAATTGTAAAAGTTAACAATTCCCCAACTGATGTCCCCCCTTCGGGCCACTAATGCCAATATTCCTGGATGTGTGGTGGACATCACCTGCAACTTACAATCAATAGCCACGGAAATGTATGTGACTAGTCCGCCCTTTGGTCTCCCACTCACAGAGGGTCTAGCTGGGACGAAAAAGGCCTTATAGCCCTCCAGGAACAGGTCACAATCCACCGACCACGTTTCCTGGAGGCTAATTACCAAAAATTGCTTAGCATAGGACACCCACCGTGGATCCTGAAGCTTAGATGCCAACCCTGCTATTTTCCAGGATAGGAAATTATTCGAACTCGGCACTGGGAGCTCCACGACTACCTCCCCTAAAGCCAGAAGAGGTACGACCGGCTTAGACCCAATAAATATGGGATCCCGCAGTCAATCGCATTCCTCCATGCCTGTTAAGGCAGCAAATCTGTTATTTGATGCCACTATATGACCAGTACCAAATTGCCTATCTAATTCTGGCTGTGGTTGGACCAAGGGAATGGACTGATGTCTAGGGAGTGTTCTTGTTAAACAGCCACCACAACGGGGCACCCCATGGCCATCCATGGTCATGTCCCCATAGAAAGGTGGCCTGTAAAAATAGCCCAAGGGTAAGGGCTTAATGACAGAACCCGCTAAAGGGGTGAGACTGTGGTCCCCAGACAGAATACGGCCTGCGGTAAAAGGGTGTTCAAAATTGATGATGATACAGTCGCCAGTCCCCTGTTTACGTGAGCTCCCAATCCAGCTAACTCTGCATGCCATAAGTATATTTTTAGATACATGATCACCCAAGGTGGTATTATATGTGAACCAATGATTTATTTTATTTACCAGCTGCTCATAATCTTCACTCTTCCCATTTGGAAGAATAGGGACATTCCCCAAAATCACAACATATGGAGTGGATTTGGGTGGGAGATCAATAGTTGGAAGAGTCAGCATCTGAAGGGCCCTTCCCTCAGATCTCTTATCCCTCTGAGGCATAAGGGACTCTATTCTTAGAGACGGCTGCTGTGTGGAAGCTGAAATATCTACATTAGTGGACCTTAAACCATTAAAACTATTCTTATCTGACGCCTCTCTGTTTTCTGTTTGTCTCACACTCGGGTCTACCTCTACTCCTTTCTGCCCATCTCTTTCCCCTTCCTTGTCTATTTGGGCTTTGGGCTTATTTGTACTTACTGATGGAATGACCGACGAATTATAAACCATCGACCTTTCTAATTTAGATAGCTTGTCTTCTACTAAACTTATTTTTTGAAAAATGGGGTCTAATAAGGTAGATAGGATGGTTTCCAGCCTGCCCCAAAAGTCCCCCTCCAACGTACTGTCAATTAATGGCCCTTCCCATATTCTGATTCGGGGAATTAAGATTGCCCACACCAGCAACACTTATAGGATCAACTAGCTCTTTCCTCCCAAATGTCCCCTTTACGGATTTATTTGATTTCGTTGTTCCCCCGTTCTTCCTTAATACAACAGGGGCTTCATTAATGCGGTTAGATTTTATTTTTGCTTTCTGCCCTCTAGTTCTCGCTATCGTTTTATCTGGGCAAGTTTCCTGCTCCGTAGATGTACAGGAGACGGAATTAATCAGTGTTGCTGGGACAACAAGTGGCGACTGACTCAGCCGTGGTGGAGATATGTCCTGATTCAACCCTGACAGAGCATTAGGAGAAGCAGGAGTTGAGGAAAACCTGCCTTGCGAAATGTGAGGCTCCAGGGATAACCTACGTTCTGTCGATTTAATTTCATTAATGAGGACAAACTCAGCCCTCGTTAAAAAGGGATCTAAGGTCCCCACCACACTTTTCCCTGGGTTTGATTTCCGCATGTTCATGATTAGCAGCTTCTGGGCATTCAGGTTTGTTTTCTCAAAACCCTTATAAAGTACAAATTTGCTTATAGAAATAAAGTGACTAGTGCAATATGGAATGCGCAGAATACAAATACAAATAAATACAAATAAATTACAACAAGGAGCACAAATAGCAAATTAAAAATAGTCCGCAGTTCTCTCAGTGTGTATTAATTTCTATTACCTTTACTATTAATTGTAAGTAATTTGAAAATACTTACAAATAATACTTGTGAGGGTGTGACAACGTTTCTCTTGTACCGGACACAAGGGAAATAGGGGTTTTGGGTGGGTAAGTGTATTAATACTCGGATATTACGTTTAATACTTTATTTTTAATTACAATTTATAATATTAGTTGTTTAAAAATATGTTTAGTAATTTAATAAAAAAGTATTAGGTTTTAATATTTACAATGTGGCATGTAAAGATATAGAAATGGACTTTTGAGGAAGGGCTGACTAGTTTTTAAATGACATTATTTACGAAAGAATAGTTGAGATGTGATATGTAAGAAATTAATATAACGTTTTAACATAAGTATAAAAGCTTATAAGTACACTCCAAGTATTTTTTTTAAAACAAAGAACAACATAATTTTAAAAATAAATTTCTTCAAAACTCGGATTTGGAGCCAGACGCGGATGGGGGTAGCTACGCATCACTGACACAATCTCCTCTACCCGGAGATGGGATTTGTACTTTTAAATATTGAGCACAGCTGCTAATCGAAAGCGAATACCTTTCAGGGACCTGCCCCCCCCCGTCGCTTGATTGTATGACCTGGAATTATCGTCATACTTGAAATAATGTTAACAAGACAGTGTTCAGCCGTGAACAAGTCGCATGTACGATATTACTAGAGGCGACGAAACACGTGTTGGCTTGGGAACCACTGTGAAGACTGTGAAATCACTATGGAAACAAGAATATTAAATTGAAGGAATTCACAAGAAAGAAACGGAGATTCACTTATTGTGTTACATGCTTATTTTGCATAATAATCTTTGTAAACTTTATTTCTGCGTGTGCTTGGGTACCCTCATTCTTGACTATGTGTTGCTTTTGCCACAATCTCTTAGGGAGGCTAGTGGTTCTCCCCTACCCTTTAGCACCGTAACTAATTTGGAACTTCACAGATACCGGGTGTACTCACCATATGCGCCTATTGTCTATTAACAATACCACTGCCCAGAACATAAACTACCTTTACTATTAATTGTAAGTAATTTGAAAATACTTACAAATAATACTTGTGAGGGTGTGACAACGTTTCTCTTGCACCGGATACAAGGGAAATAGGGGTTTTGGGTGGGTAAGTGTATTAATACTCGGATATTACGTTTAATACTTGATTTTTAATTACAATTTATAATATTAATTGTTTAAAAATATGTTTAGTAATTTAATAAAAAAGTATTAGGATTTAATATTTACAATGTGGCATGTAAAGATATAGAAATGGATTTTTGAGGAAGGGCTGACTAGTTTTTAAATGACATTATTTACGAAAGAATAGTTGAGATGTGATATGTAAGAAATTAATATAACTTTTAAACATACGTATAAAAGCTTATAAGTACACTCCAAGTATTTTTTTTAAAACAAAGAACAACATAATTTTAAAAATAAATTTCTTCAAAATGTTTAAATATAATAAATATATAGGACACCTAAAAGTATCAACACAATAAGGGAGGGTGTATAGTAGATACAGGCGCTACTACACAGTAACACTTCTTTTCAGATTACAAAATCACTTTTTGTGGTACATCAGACAGTGGGAAACACCCAATTCCCTATTGAGAAGCAATATACAAAATACGTTGATGCACACACTCTGCAATTAAATACAATAGCAACTCCTTAAGATTTCAGCAGAAAAATGAGTAGGGCTCCTTCTCTTTTGTTTTCTTCATTTATTCTTATTTAGTTCTCCAATCCCCAACGCGTTTCGTCGCTTGGGTAGTCAAACCGTGCGACTTCCTCAGGGCATACCTAAAAGTATGTTTTACATCAATATAAACATGTAAAATTACATATAATTTTTTTTAAAAAAGTCTATTAAAAGAACATAATAACATTTTTTTTAAACCTTTTTTTTACAATACTTCCCACGTTTTTCTATTGGAGTGAGTTGGTGAAATTGTCCTTTTTTATTTGTACTTTTACAGATGATGTACGCGGTTGAGCATTTTTTTCTACACTCTGTTGAGCGTCACGATCAAGATCAGAAGCAAGGAAGAGCTGTGGTCAGGTAAGACAAACTTAATTTTTTTGATGGATTTTAACCCTTTCCCTGCTCATGACGGAACCGTTCCGTCATGAGCCACGGTTGCCGTGTGCTCATGACGGAACGGTTCCATCATGACACGCCCGTTGGCGGCCGCTCCGCCTACGCGGCGCTGTTTCCCCGCCTGTGCGGGGGGACAACGCAAATGGGCGGAGTCGTGACGGAACCGTTCCGTCATGAGCACAGCTCAACTGTGGCTCATGACGGCGCGGCTCCGTCATGAGCACAGGCCCACCGCGCTGCCCCCCTGCCCCCCCCAGCGCTGCAGCGGAATGTCCGCAGCAGCGAAGGGGTTAAGGGTGGCATACTTTATTGTAAGCAGAGAAGAGAGAGGTAGTTAGATGGATGTTAGTATTTGGAAGTAGGTTTTTACTTTTTTTGTTTTCAAATATTTTTATTGGGTTTTCAAGGAAAATAACATTATAAATGATAATAACAATAATAACAACAATAATAATAATAATAATAATAATAATAATAACAATTATAATGATAATTATAGCGAAATAGAAAGCAAGGGAGAACTACAAAAGAAGAAGAAAAATGGCAAGAGATTACAAATTAAGTGGCAGTTGGAATTGCAGTTAGGTTAGAGATACAGGTGGACTATATATATCACATTCTGATACAGGTGGTCTATATATATCACATTCTACAGTTGATCTATGATAAAGTACATTGCAGGCATTCAATTGAGGACATAAAGGATTGTATACGATGCACTATAAGGATATCATGTTAGGACATCAAATACAGTAGTAAAGTAATCACAGTCACATATCCTAAGTACAAACCTAATGTCAAAACATCAATAACAAGAAGCTCTCACATCTCCTCCCACATCAAATCCCACTGTATAATATAAAGACATTTTGGGGTAGTGTGAGGTAAGTCCAATGTGGAACTATCCTTATGTGGAGGGGCAGGCGATAGGACACATGTTTGTTCTCGATATCCATAGGGAGGGTGTTTGTGCAATGGTAGTCATCGAGAGGTTCAGTAGAGTGTATATGTTAGTTTATTGAAACTTATGAGTTTCATCGAGGGTCATATATAAAGGAAAAGGCATCCAAGGACCTCCATAGCGTCCTATTTGGGGGACGCAAGGGCGACGAGTATAGAGAGATATTATCCGCCCCTCTGAGAAAGGACAACCATTCTTGCCACGTTCTGAAGGAGACTTCTTTGAAGTTCTTCCATTTATTGAGTACTTTTGCAGGCAAGTGTAAGCATTAGATCTAACAGATAACGGTCATTATCATTCAGTAGCATTGAGTCTAGAAATCCCGGAAGGATGTAGGAGAATTTCCTGGGGGGGGTCGATATTGAATGTTTTGTTTATACACTTGTATATTTTGTCCCAATATGTTTGAAGGATAGGGCATTGGAAGAGCATTTGAACTAGATCACCAACATGTGCATTACAATTCCAGCATGTAGCGCTCTTGCTGAGGTTAAGCTTAAAGATCCTTTCAGGGGTCCAATATCTGTTTATTAGCATAAGTTTTGTTTGGGATACTAGTGGAGAGATTTTATTTGAAAAGGGAGTTTTATGTATCTTGCCCAAGTCAAAGAGGTTGTATCTAGTGTTAGATTCAGAATCCTGTTTTAGCTCGCTTCTCAAGTGTGATTTGCGTGGTTTTGGGGACAAAGGTTTGTAGATTTTAGCTACAGTGTGCCCTGACTTTAGTAGCTGGAGTATCCTTGGGAGGATCGATGGTTCGGTGAATAGCATTGAACGTCACGTGAGCTGTGCCTTTAGTTTCAGAAATTTATGAAAATCTAAGGAGTCTAAACCAAACCGTGATTGTAGTTTGTCAAAGGGAGAAAGGAGTTTCCGTGAAAATAGGTCTTTGACTAGGTTTATGCAATTTTTTTACCAATTTTCTCAGAGCAACATTTCTTTATCCACCTTCAGGTAAGGGTTGCGCCATAGAGAGGCTGAGTTGGATTTGTTGATTTTTACCGCTGACATTTGATCCAGGCATAGTAGGGCTCTTTTAGTATTTTGAATGATATATTTAGAATGAGGGATAGAAGAGGTATCCATGGTTAGGAGAGCAGGTAAAGGGATTTTGTTAATGATGGACCTTTCTATGTCCACCCATACTGGGATGTAGTCAGGGTCCTTTAATACACAGTTAGATCCTTGCTTGCAATGATACGCAGTTTGATAGTTCCTAAAGTTTGGAAGGCCCAAACCCCCTTTTTCTTTAGATTGTTGACGTTTATTCATGAAAATTCTGGGCCTCTTTCCTTGTCAGAGAAACATGTTAAAATCTTATAAATCTTGGTTAAGAACTCATTAGAGAGTGTCATAGGCAACATACTGGCCATGTAGTTTACTATGGGGTGATCATCATCTTTAATGTCTTTGCTCTTCCCTACCAGGATAAAAAGTTTGGTGACCAACCGTCTAGTAATGTGGACATTTTTTTGATGAGTGCATTCTCATTAGCCTGCAGGGTGGTGATTACATCTCTGGTGAAGTCTAAGCCTAGGTATTTGACACTATTTGATTGCCATGTAAGGCCCGAGGTGCCATTTATTTCTTTGTCGCCAAGATTATTGAGCAGTTTTACCTCAGTCTTATCTTTATTGAGCTTATAAACTGATACTGTGGAGAAGTATTCTATTGAGAACATTAGGGCAGTAATAGCAAACTCTACATTCTCTGAGATGACTAACACGTCATCTGCATAAGCTGTTATTTTGACCGTGTTGTTGTTGAAGCATATTCCTGTGATCCCTTTTTTGTTCCGTAGGTGATAAAGGAACAGCTCAATTGCTAATAGGAATAAGGAAGGTGAGAGTGGGCATCCTTGTCTGGTTCCATGCTCTAGCTTAAAAGATCAGGAGAGGCTCCCACCTGCTCTTACTTTGGAGGACTGGTTAAAATACAGTGCCATTACCATTCAAATAAAATTGTCTCCCAGGTAGAAATTTTTGAGTGTCGCTTTAAGGTAGGACCAATCGATTTTGTCGTAAGCCTTTTCGGCATCCAATGTGATTGCTACTGTGGGGCAGTCTGCTAGTTTTGCTTTCTCCAAGGCATGACAAAGTTTGTGTAGTATCACTGGAAAGTCTGTTCTTTCGAAATCCCACTTGTGAAGGGTGAATACGTTTGGATAAATATTTTTTAAGACGTTTAGCAAGGATCATGGCATCAATTTTGCAATCTATGTTAATCAGGGATATAGACCTGTAATTTTTAGATTGTGATAGGTCCTTCCCTTCCTTGGGTATCACCGCTATGATAGCCTCTGCAGGTGTCCAATTTATCTGTCCAGATTCACAAAATTCGTTGAAACATGTTTAGAAGAGGGGGAATCAGAACAGATGCGAATGACTTGTAGAATTATGCATTGAACCCATCAGGTCCAGGCGCTTTCCCTACCTTAAGGGATTTTATCATGTGCCCAATTTCGTTGGCAGATATTGGGCCAATGATTTCACACATGTCTTGTTCTGAGAGAGTAGGTAGGTAAAATTTGCTTAAGAAGTTTTGGGCTTTAGTGGTGCATAGGTTGTGGTTTTTGCTATACAATGTACTGTAAAAATTCTTGAATATTTCTGCTATTTTGTCAGGATAAGAGTGAGCGTTGCCCTTCTGGTCCAGTAAGGTCTTAATCGTATTTTTCTGTAGTTTGAATTGTATGTAAGAAGCTAAGCTCTTCTCTGCCTTGTTAGATTTACAGAGCCTAATGCTCTTTTGTTTATTCATCCACATTCCTGCCCTATTACTTATTATTTTATTACACTCATATTTCTTTTTAACCAATTCATTCAAGACAGAGGTTTCTCTAGAGGCAATGTGTTTCCCGTCCAGTATAGATATCTCTTTTTCTACTTTTTGAAGATTGCTGTTGGTGTCCCTATTCATGATGGACCTAATTTTAATGATCTCACCCCTAAGAGTGCTTTTAAGTGCTTCCCATCTTGTGAGGTCCAAGGTGTCTCTAATTTTATTTATCTTGAGGTAGTTATGGATTGTACATTTAATACTTTGCCTGTTTGAATCTATATTTAATACCTCATCATTAAATCTCCATAGAGATTGTTTTTTTTTAAAGTTTTGCGTCAGTAATGGATAAACCAATGCATGAGTGATCTGAGATCACTCTTGGCTCAATGGAAGTTTGATCTATTCTGTTTACAGCAGTATCAGAAATAAGCAGATAATCAATGCGTGATTAAGAATTATGGGGGGATGAATAAAAGGTTAAGGGGCACATGCATCAACCATTTTTGCGAGCGCAAACGGTGCGATTTGCAAAAATCGTCCGTTTGCGCCCGCAAAAAGGGCTTTTGCGATGCATGAAGGGTCAAGGCACTCGCAATTTGAGAATTTGCAATTAATTGCGAGTTCTCAAATTGCGATTGCATTTAAGGAATTGCAAATTAAGATTCCTTAAATGCAATGCATTAAAGTAAAATAATTAGCGATTTCGCTGATATGGGGCGCAAATTACCATGAAGTTGAACTTCATGGTAATTTGCAAAAACTTTGAAAAATGCACAAAAGTGCATTTTTCAAAGTGGTAGGTTACACACACACATGTCCTTTGGACATGTGTGTGTGCAACATTTGTACACAGATCGATTTCAGGGGTGCAACAGGGTGTCTTTTTGACACCCTTGCACCCTTGAAATTGCATTCTCAATTTGCGATTCTCTAATTGAGAATCGCAAATTAAGAACTTCCTCCCATTCATTCCTATGGGCCTCTAGGCCCATAGGAATGAATGGGGAGGTATTCCTTAATTGCGACTCACAACTTGCGACTCGCAATTAAGAAATATTTAGAAATCACTATTTTGTAAGTGATTTCTAAATGCATAGGCTTTTGCGTTTTCTTATTAGCGAATCCTTATTTTTCGCTAATAAGGAATCGCAAATGGCATTTTTGATGCATGTGCTAGGTAATTCCTACCAGTGGGATTCTGTAATCTCCAAATGTCAGTCAAATTAAAACATTTACATACATTTTTAAGAGCTTTGTGTGACTTGTTGACATGAAAGAGACAGCGTGAGTCCCTATCTAAAGCTGGGTCCAAGGGAAGATTAAAGTCGCTCGCAAGTATGTGCATGGGGGTGTCTGGAATTGTTTTAATTTGTTTACTGAGAACTTCCCAGAAGGCCGAGTTGTCGTTGTTGGGGGCAGAAATGTTTGTGATGTAGAATCCCATGTTATTTTGCCAATTTTGTTGTAACTCACCTACCCTGTGTGTCAGTTGAGCTTGAAACAAGGTCTATGTTGGCTTTTTTGGCTACTAAAGTCAGGACACAGTTTTTTTCACCAATCGCATCTGAACCTGCAACGTCGCTGTAAAACTTATTTCTAAGTGAGTTGAATTGCTTGGAGACGGTTTTAGTTTCTTGTAACAAGATGATGTCACCCCTCTGTTTGTGGAGATAGTCAAGAATGTTCCTTCTTTTGATTGGGTGGCTTATGCCTTTGACATTCAGCAAGACTATCTTGATGTTGTGTTGGGCCATAGCTATCGGTAAGAACTGAGACATGATAGGTTTGATATGGTCATAGTGTGTGATTCTCTACATAGGGGAATCCTTTTGGATCATTTTCTCACGGTATGGGTAAGGAGTGGACCTCCTTTTTGTATGAACAATAGAATCATTATGCGCTCTGATGCTACCACCTGTATGAACAAAGGTTTCACTGCAATTCCTGACATCTGAATAATAAAAACAATAATGATATTAAAAATGATATTTACAGCAGGCAAAGAAAAACAAAACAAGTGCATAAGGGAAATCAAGATTCAAAACCCTTCCCCCTCCATCCCAGCCCCCAAAGTAGTGAACTGGCATGGTGACAGTGGTATAGAGCTCCCCTCCCATGGAAAACCAGATTAGATTAAGCTGAACGCAGGAGAGCTACCTATGCTCTAAGGCATGAACAGCAATAATCGGATGGAGATAAAAGTCTCTGCTAGACATAATGACTGCTCGATTAAATGTATGAGCAGTTTGGAACAATTGTAACAAGCTAGTTGCTATAGCCATTTGCCTGGTGCTAATTGTGTGGTGTATGGTGATATGAACCTAAGAGAGTATATACTAGGACAATGAATCATCTGCCAAAAAGTGACACTGTATGAAAATATATATTAAAGTATGATATGTGCCATAGGAAGGACAGAGCTTTCTTGATTACATCCACTATAGGGGACTAACAGTGGACTAACAGCATGGACTAACAGCATGACTGAGCATAGATAGAAACATCACAAAAATACCGGTGGGTAGGAGGGTCGAGGGGAAGTTTACAGACCTGCACGGACAAAATCCCCTATTTACTAATCATATACCAACAAGGAATCTGTGGGTCTACTTGGAAAAAACTGAATGCTGCCAGTGAACAAAACAAAATGCTCCAAAGAAAAAGTCCTCATAAAGAGGACGAAGTCCCATCACCCACCGAAGTGGCATGCTTCATCATATGGGGCCTCCTCTTATCCACACCTGGTGTGGTTAAGGAGCTACAACTCCTTTGCTATTGTAAAACGAGGAGCTCGCGGATGTTTCTTAATGGTAACAACCTCGGTGTACGAATATTAATAGAGACTGAAGCTGCCAAACGTGTGGTGAAAACTACATGAGTAGTGAAGTGCAGTGTAAAAAACAGTGTATTAAAATTGACTCCCTAAAGAAAAATATGTTTATTAAATATCTTTAGATGTCAAAAAAGAAAAAGAAAAAATGTGTTCCATACCTATTGTCGAACACACTATGAACAAATATGATCAATAATATACATGGTCAACATGTTTCAGCCATAAATGATCGTACATTTTGATCTTGGCTTTCTTCATGACCGATTCATACTACTGCATCAAACAAAGATGAAAAAAGTGTAAAAAATCACACAACAGTCTTAAACTAGAACGATACCACCTACAGAAATGCCTGCTCCTAGAAGAGTGAGTGGAACTGCAGGGGTTCGGAATGATCACCTGTTCAAGAACACAAGAGGGGAAAGGGCAAGAAACAGGAGAACATATCAATGTCACAAGTGGTTTTGAAACACAGCAAACAGTTTATAAAACAACTGGAGAAATAATAGCCAGTTGAAGTACTAGGGTCTCTGAATAACTTTCTTACCCGTAATGAATCGGGGACGAACGTCTCCACTCCTGGTAACAACTCAGGGCGTGAGGCAGCGCTCTATGTAAAAAATGACAAACAAGGACGAACTAATACCAATACACATTGCTAGAGTCTGTTAAAAAGCAATGGCAAAGCTATATCGCTGTGCCTCTTAAAATCACTCAACTGGACTCTCTGAGCCACAATATTAGTTATTATCAAGGGACACAACTGGACAGTATTCATGATCTAGTTTGGTATAACAGGGGACTGCCCAGAAAAGAGCAACATAAGAAGTAATATTGCCCAAACCGCTCATAGAGGAGCGTCCAGATATATCTGAAAACCATGGAGCTATAACTAAAAATTCAAAATGGAAAACCTCCGTGTGAGGAGCCCGAAATGTCAGGCCACATAGCCAATGTGTCGCCACTGTGTTAAGAGCCCCAACACGGATGACACCCTAACTGGGTTATCTAAAACTAAATGGGGACCCAAGTCAAGGTACACCTTGTATCTGACGTGACGCTACCTGTATGAAGCAAACAAAAACACCTTCCTTGTTGCTTATAAAAAGGCGTCCGAGTGCTCGGTAGATTAAAAGATTACAGTGGTAGTCTCGCGAAGGAGACTGACTAGGAGTGGGGCCAAGTGTATACATGTTCGCCAAAGGGAAGCTGAAACAAACCAAACAATGACCCAACAGGTCAGAGTATTGTCTGAGCCCATAACAATTACCGCAAAAGTAAGTACGAACACAAACACACATTAAATAATAAAGAGAAAAAATCAAAGTGCGCAAACTGATTTAGCGACCTCGTCACGTGATAGGAGTATACCGGCTTCTCGCTAGGGTAACGATGCGACTGCATCCCTGACATTTATGGGATGCGACATCTTAGTCAAACACAAGTTGTTCCCTGTGGTGTTATTATTAACAATAAAAAGAAAAAAGAGAGGGTTTACCCTTCGGGCAATTCTTGAGGCTGAGACGTAATTGCTCCACGGTTGACAACTTTAGGAAGCATGCCGACTCTCTGACTCAGAATCTTCTAGCAAGGCGATACCCTTCCAGATTGGTACGACAATCGTTTAAACGGGCCTCGAACAACAACCGTGATTCATTACTTGAACCGGCCGAATCCAAACCAGATTTGAACAGACTGACTTGTGTTAACACCTTTAGTACACAATCTAGTCAGATTAAAAAAATTATACGGAAACACTGGCGGATTCTAAATGTTGGTCTTGTTCAACTTCCACCTCCATTGTTCTCATTCAAGAGAAGTGCCAATCTACGTGACACACTAGTGCATACACCTCCCAGAAGCTGTCAGTTTTCTCCTGCTACTGTAGATGGGTGTGGTCACCAGGGAAGTCAGTTTGTAGGGGTAAATAAAAATGTTAATGAAAATATGTTTTTAAATCAATTTTTACGCATGATACAGAATCTGACAGAAAGCGTATTTTTTATGCTGTTTGCTGAATTGCCTAGAGGACGTCAAGGAGTGGATGACCAACTCCTCCCTCAAACTGAACGGAGAAAAAACAGAGCTCATGCTTCTAGGCCCAGCTTCGCCAGTACCTTTCATTTCCTTGTGGCCCCAAGTTCTGGGCGTTTCCCCAACTCCCAAGGAAAGCGTTAAAAGCCTAGGAGTGTGGCTGGACAAGAAGCTTTCCTTTTCCACGCAGGCCACCAAGCTGTCCGCCACCTGCTTTGGCATACTTAGAACTTTGAGGAAAGTACTCCCACTTCTGCCTCTAGAAGCCAACAAGGTGGCAGTACAAGGTCTCATCCAGTCCCGCCTGGACTCAAATAATGCACTATATGTAGGGGCTCCTGAGATGACTCTCCGGAAGCTGCAGGTGGTGCAAAATTGCGCCGCTCGCACCTTGCTGCAGATTCCGCGAACCCTGTCAGCCAGACCCGCATTGAAAAGTCTTCACTGGTTGCCAGTGAAGCACAGAGTGGCATTCAAGGCGCTGTGTATTGCGCACCGGGCCTTCTGGAAGACGGGACCCGCTATCAACAACAACCTTGTCATCCCTTACCACCCAAACAGGAACCTCCGCTCCACTAAGGCCTTCTTGGCAGTGGTTCCTAGAGTGAAGAGAGCCAGGTCCGGAGGTAGGCTGTTCTCACTGAACACTGCCAAGCTCTGGAATACCCTCCCCTGTTCACTTCGTTCCAACCCAGACCTGCTCTCGTTCCGGAAAGAGCTGAAGACATTACTATTTGCCAAAGCCTCCGAGCTCTAATCCCGGTGCTCCGTCTCGTCTCTCTGTCTCACCTCAGCGCTTGGACGCCCCTGGGCAGCAACCGCGCTCAATAAATTTATTTTCAATTCAATTCAATTTTTCAATTTTTGTTCAGAATAGCAGCCATTTTGGGTAAATGGTGGTTAGGCAGATTTAGTGGTGGAAGGGCACCATTTTTTTTTTCGATAATGGCTAGGAGGTTTTAGTGGAAATAGTGGAAAGACATCACATTATTATGATTTGTTTGTATATGCTGGTTTTAATAATTAATCCACTTTTTTTATTCTTAAAAGTATATGTATATGTTGAAATATTTTAATAATAAAATATCTTAGGAAACCATTATTTTTTCCCAAAATTTTTTTTTACTGTTTTCGCACAAATTATAGGTGCATACTGAACATGGTATAATTTATATGTGTTGTAATGGTATTTTTTTGTATTGCTATGTGTTGTAATAGTTGGTGGTGTAATGGCACTTTATGTGTATCTCTAGCAACATGTGTTGTAATGGATGGCGTTGTAATACTATTTGTTGTAATGGTTGACACATTGTAAAATCTGCATTTTAAAAGTATGCGTTGTAATGTCATATATTCTCAGCTACATCACTGATTACACCTCAAATGACAACACTGATGACATCATCCACAGAAACACTCACATCCCATTCACACCCCCATACAACCTCTTGTACCCCCGCTTACATACCCAAACAACCATTCACGTACTCATAAAAGTACTCCTACATCCACTTACTCATCCATAGAGCCACTCACACAATCACTCACTCACCCCTAGAGCTACTAATACAACTAGTCACTCACCCATACTGCCACCCACACAGCCACACGCTCACCCATACACCTACTACATACCCACTTATTCACGTATACAACCACTCACACACCTATGCAGCATCTCAACACAGTCACTCAGTCACCCATACAACCAATCACACACTCACATACCCGCACTTACATACACATTCATACATCCATACACATACTCACACACCAGTTTACTCACCCATACAGCCATTCACACAGACATGTATACTCCAATAGAGCCATTCACACACGAAATCACTTAACTAAAACTCTCACTTAAAGAGCCACTTACTCACCCATACAGCACACTTACACACCCAGTCACTCACTCATAGAGACCTTCAGACACCCAATTACTCACCCATACAGTCACTCACAAACCCACTCACCGAACTATACAGCCACTGATACACCCACTCAATCACCATTACCGCTTCTCACACTGCCACTCACGCACCAATACAGCTACTCACATACCCACTTATACACCCCATAGCCTCTCACACACCCATATAGCCACTCAGACACCCACTGACACACAGATATATGCAGCCACTCACATATTATTTGTTAAAAGTAGTATAAGTCATTAGTAGTACACATGGTAAAGTAATTCAACTTTTGTAGTAGATTACTATGTATTTTTAACACTCATAAATTCATTGAAAACAATTAAACTCACTGGACGATGTAATCAGTGATCGGTGATGTCATCAGTGATGCCATTTGAGATATCATCAGTAATGTCACTGACCATGTCATGAGTGATGTAATATGTGAGGTCATGGGCAGTGCATTGCAGGGGCATAGGTTATAGTAAGCGCAGGTAATCAATCAATTAATCAAGGCATTTATATAGCGCACTACTCACCCAGAGGGTCTCAAGGCGCTAGGGGAGGGGGGGTCTGCTACTGCTCGAACAGCCAGGTCTTGAGTTGTTTCCTGAAGGCGAGGTGGTCCTGGGTCAGGCGGAGGTGGGTTGGGAGGGAGTTCCATGTCTTGGCGGCGAGGTAGGAGAAGGACCGTCCCCCTGTGGTGGCTCTTCGGATGTGGGGGACGGTGGCGAGGGCGTGGCCGGTCGATCGAAGCTGGCGTTTGGGAGCGTAGAAGTTGAGGTGGCTGTTGAGGTATCCTGGGCCTTGGTTGTGTAGGGCTTTGTGTGCGTGGGTGAGGAGACGGAAGGTGATTCTCTTGTTGACCGGGAGCCAGTGCAGGTCTCTCAGGTGTCCGGAGATGTGGCTGTGACGGGGGATGTCCAGGATGAGTCGTGCTGAGGTGTTCTGGATCCGCTGGAGTCTCTTCTGGAGTTTGGCGGTGGTTCCGGCGTAAAGGGAGTTGCCGTAGTCCAGACGGCTGGTGACGAGGGCCTGGGTGACCGTCTTCCTGGTCTCGGTGGGGATCCACCGGAAGATCTTACGTAGCATGCGCAGGATGTTGAAGCACGACGAGGAGACGGCGTTGGCTAGTCTGGTCATGGAGAGGGAGGAGTACAGGATGCAGCCCAGGTTGCGTGCATGGTCTGTTGGTTGGGGTGCGCTGCCTAGGGCGGGGGGCCACCAGGAGTCCTCCCAGGCGGAGGGTGAGGATCCCAGGATGAGGACTTCCGTCTTGTCCGAGTTCAGTTTCAGGCGACTGTTCTTCATCCATTCGGCTACCTCTTTCATCCCTTCGTGAAGGTTGGCTCTGGCGGTGGTGGGGTCGTTGGTGAGGGAGAGGATCAGCTGGGTATCGTTGGCGTAGGAGATGATGTTGAGGTTGTGCTGGCGTGCGATGTCTGCGAGGGGGCTCATGTAGAAGTTGAAGAGGGTTGGACTGAGCGAGGACCCTTGAGGAACGCCGCAGATGACTACGGTGGCTTCAGATCTGAACGGGGGGAGGCGGACTCTCTGTGTCCTTCCGGCGAGGAAGGAGATGATCCATTCCAGTGCCTTCTCCTGGATTCCGACGTTGCTGAGTCGCTGCACTAGTGTACGGTGGCAGACAGTGTCGAAGGCCGCGGAGAGGTAAAGGAGGATGAGGGCCGCTGTTTCTCCGTTGTCAAGCAGTGCTCGGATGTCATCGGTGGCTGCGATCAGGGCGGTCTCGGTGCTGTGGTTGGCTCGGAAGCCAGACTGCGAGAGGTCGAGGGATCCGTTTGTCTCGAGGAAGGCGGCCAGCTGCTTGTTGACGGTCTTCTCGATGACTTTTGCAGGGAACGGGAGCAGCGAGATGGGGCGGTAGTTCTTGAGGTCGGTGGGGTCGGCTGATGGCTTCTTTAGTAGAGCGCTGAGTTTGGCGTGCTTCCAGCTCTCCGGGAAGGTCGCGGTGTCGAAGGAGGTGTTGATGATGTCCCGCAGGTGGGGTGCGATGACAGCGTCGGCCTTGTTGAAGACGTGGTGAGGGCAGGGGTCGGTCGGAGATCCGGAGTGGATGGAGTTCATCGTGCGGACGGTATCTTCGGTGCTGATCGGGGTCCAGGCGCGGAGGGTGGTGATGGGGGGCGGTGGTTCGGTCGTGGCGTGCGTCGGTTGAGTGCTGAAGCTGTTGTGTATGTCCGCGATCTTGTTGTGGAAGTAGGAGGCGAGGGAGTTGCAGAGGTCTTGCGAAGGGGTGATGTCGCTGTTTCTGGCAATGGGGTTGGAGAGCTCTTTGACGATGTTGAAGAGTTCCTTGCTGTTGTGTGCGTTTTTGTCCAGTCGTTCCTTGAATGCAGTTTTCTTGGTTGCGTGGATGAGTTGGTGGTGTTTTCGGGTGGCGAGCTTGAGGGCAGTCATGTTGTCCGGTGTTGGGTCTCTGCGCCAGGTTTTCTCGAGGGCTCGGCAGTCCTTCTTGGAGCTCTTGAGTTCGTCGGTGAACCATGGGGCTTTCTTGCTGCCGGGTCTGCTAGGCGGGGTCCTCAGGGGGGCGAGGTCGTCTGCGCAGTCGCTGATCCATTTCGTGAGGTTGGTGGCCGCTTGGCTGGGGTTCGTTGCGCTGGTGGGTGGGTTCTTGCTCAGGGAAGTCGCAAGCTGGTCGGCTGTGATCTTGTTCCAGCTTCTGCGTGCAACCTGTTGCTGTTGGTAGTGGATCGTGGTCCTTTTGAAGCTGAAGTGGACGCAGCTGTGGTCCGTCCAGTGGAGTCCGGTGGCGTGGCTGAAGGCGATGTTCTTGCTGGATGAGAAGAATGGGTCGAGTGTGTGTCCGGCGTAGTGGGTGGGGGTGGTCACCAGCTGCTTGAGTCCGAGGTTTGCGAGGTTGTCCAGCAGGGTGGTGGTGTTGCGGTCGTTGTTGTTCTCCAGGTGGAAGTTGAGGTCCCCGAGGAGGATGTAGTCAGCGGAGGGGAGGGCGTGCGGGCTGATGAAGTCGGCGATGTCTTCGCTGAATTGTGTGCGTGGTCCCGGGGGTCTGTAGATGAGGGTGCCTCTGAGGGTGGACTTGGGGTTGATGTGGACCTGGAAGTGCAGGTGCTCGGCGGGTGCGAGGGTGTCGTCGTTGTTGGTCGTGATGCGGATGGTGTTCCTGTGGATGATGGCGATGCCTCCTCCGGTCTGGTTGATGCGGTCCCTTCGGATGATCTTATAGCCGTCTGGGATGGCGATGGCGATGTCGGGCGCTGAAGAGGCGTTCATCCAGGTTTCCGTGAGGAAGGCGACGTCTGGTGAAGTAGCGTCGAGCAGGTTCCTGAGCTCGATGGCGTGTCTGTGGACGGAGCGGGTGTTGAGTAGGATGCACTTTAGGTGGCTGCTGCTGTTGCTCACCTTGGTCTTGGTCGGTGCAGGAGTAGTGCAGGTCCGGATGCAGGTGAACTTGCAGGAGTGGCAGCAGAAGGGTCCGTGGGTGTGTCTCGGGGTGGCTCGGTAGCAACCCGGGGTTCGGCCGGCGTTTAGTGCGTAGAGTTCGGTGGCGTCGTAGATCCGGCGGGAGGGCTGGAGTCTGCGGGGGCCAGGGGTCCTGGCACTGGGCGCGGTACAGGCACGGACGGGCGCAGACGGGCTTACCTTTGGCGCACCTTCGGCGCTCAGTCGGTGCTCCCGCTGCATGCGTCCGCTGCGCGGTCGCTGAGGGGGCGACATAAGAAGGGAGCCGGGAGGGCGGGTCAGCTGGGAGGCGGGATCGTGGTAGCCAATCGTCTGGCGTGGGGGCGGGGCCGCAGGCAGGCAGCGGTGGGAAAAAAAGGGTGCAGGCTAAGCGGGCGGCCCAGCGGCGGCTGGGGCGTTGCAATCGGCGTCGGCTCGCAGCGGCGATGTGCTCAGGCAGCAGGAGGCTCAGGAGCAGGAGAGGTGAGGAGCGTGGGGGCGACCAGGCCGAAGGCGCAGTGGTCTATCTGCTGAATTTCTATGGTTTTGTACCATTGAAATCTGAGCCTTACTATAACGTCCCTATAACCTTTGATTTTTTCAGTGACTCTCTAGGTTTTAAAATGTTTTATTTACCAAGTATATCATTGCTGTAACCTATGTTTTAGAAAGATAATTTCTAAGGTTTTTTAAAATTCTATTTCCTAACTATAACATCCCTGTAAACTTTGTTTTTTTTAATTGAAAACATTTTCAAAACTAGTATTACGTCCACTCCGGCTGCAGACTTGAAAGTTTCCTGGTGATCCTTCAAGCAGGCCCTGAGAAAATGGGGGTCCCAAAAAGCATTTTCTCTATGTTATTTCCCATGGAAAATGTAGGCACGGCTCTATCTCAAACTGCGGAATGGAGTTACATCATATTTGGCAGAAAGGTAGATATTTGTTCGTGGATGTGCTTTTCTATGATTTAGTGTAAATCCATTCAGTAATTTTAGAGATATTAACTCCAATCCAAAGTTTTATATAAAGTTAAACGGAGGATCCACAGCCCTGATATGCTCCTGTGAGAACCATCGCACCAGGAGGAGTTCTTTAATTGGCTGGCCACTAGCTGTCTAAAATGTTATGGCTGCCATTTTATAAAGCAGAGCTGGGGATGGATCTAAATGTAAGGAACATGGAAGGGGTCAGGATAGGAGTACCCTGACCCCATGCGTGTATTATAAGGGTGTGGAAGGAATTCGTTATGAGTTTAGAATGCCTAAATCAGATTTTTTTTCCACATGGATAGGGTTGCAACTCTATCAGGACAGTCAGCGCAGACCCCATGTAACTCACAAAAGAGGTGTGAATCCTTTCCAAAATAAATAAAAAAAATGGGTTTGCCTGTCATTTTATGAAGCTGGAGCTGGTCCTGGGTGATCGATGTAAATGGAAAGAAATGAAGAAACATAGAAGGGTCAGGGTAGGAGTATTCTCCTGACTCCATGGGTGTGTTGTAGGGGTGTGTCATGGATTTGTTATGAAGTTTAGAATGACAAAATCTGTTTTTTTTCTGCATAGGTTGAGTTGCAACCCCTGTATATTGTTTCCGTGGAGTCACAAACCTTGCTGAAATAAATTTAAAAAATGTATTCAATCATTCGCTCATATAGTAAAGCATGCACTTAGAGTCACACAGACACTAACACATCGACCTACAGACCCTCTGAGAGATGCATGTATCTACTCACAGACCCACTCATAGACACACACACCCACTCACAGAACCACTCAGAGAGTCACTGAAGCACTTAGAGACCTACTCACAGACTCATGTATATACTCCCAGACTCACTCAGACACTCATGCATTCATTCACAGAGCCACACAGAGAGTCATTCATGCACTCACATGCTCACTCAGATACTCATGCACTCACTCACAGACCTACTTTAAGAATCACACACTCACTCACAGACCCACTAAGAGTCATGCACTCACTCATAGACCCACTCAGAGACTCACACACCCACTTAGAGAATGGACAGTCACTCACACACTCACATTCCAACTCTGATACTGATACCCCCACTCACAGACCCAGTCAGAGACTCATGCCTTTACCCACAGACTCACTCAGAGACTTATGCACCCACTCACAGACTCATCAGTCATGCAATCAGTCGGACAATCACTCAGAGATGCAAGCACTCAATCTCAGACTCACTTAGACACTTATGCACCCAGTTACACACACTGATTGAGAGATTTGTGCACCTACTCACAGTCTCACTGAGACACCCATGCCCCCTCTCACAGACAAACTAAGACACTCATGCTTCTACTAAGACACTCATGCACTCATTCAGAGACCCACTTGGATAGTCACGCGCCAATTCATAGACCCACTCAGATAGTGATAGACCCACTCACAAAGTCACTTAGAGACTTATGCACCTAGTCACACACCTATTGAGAGACTATTTCACCCGCATACAGATTTACTGAGAGACTGATTTACCCACTCACAGACTCACTCAGATACTTATGCACCCACTCACAGATCCACTCAGAAATTCATGCTCCCACTCATAGGCCCACTAAGACACTGATGCACCCACTCACAGACCACTTGTGAGACTCCCACTCCCACAGACTCAATTAAACACTAATGCTCCTAGTCACACACCTATTAAGATACTTACACACACATTCACAGTCCCACTCAGGTACTCATCCACCTATTCACAGACCCATTGAGACAATCATGCACCTACTGACGGACCTACTCACACACTCATTCAAAAACTCATGCCTGCAATCACAGACCCACTCAGAGACTCACTCACCCACTTAAATCCCCACTAAGACAGTCATGTACCCACTCAGACTGAGAAAGTGATATATGTAGTCACAGACCCACTCACACTTATGAACCCATATGAAAATACAGTGAAACACTTACAAAACTACACACTCACTACTTGGTTTGTGGATCGGCGACAGGGTAATGACGTCACTTTAAAAAAAAAAGATTTAAAATTAATAATATTTAGTGTTGGGCAAAAGGGTGGCTCTGAGGAGATCCTTTAGTTTCATTGTGAGCATGTGACAGCCACACATAAGACCTTATACAGAGTTTCAGGTTGCTGAGAAACACCCTGTTGCCTTCATCTGTAAAGTGAACTCCATCACTAATGTAAATTCCATGCATGTTGAAACATAGATTGTTGTTGTAGATAGAGCCCATGTTATGGTCTCTGAAGAATGCAGAAACAGCTTTACTAACATCTTTCCTGGCTTTGTCAATCTGCCGACAGAATTGTTTGACAACTTCCATTTCTGCCTTTGTACACCAAAACAGTTCCAGGCAAAAGTGTCATTAATTGGTCAAAGGTCTCTTTCATTACAATGTCCAAACCAACCCCAGTAACAGTGTTTAGGTCATTGCCACCACAGTGCACGTTTAAGAGGTCTGGATGTTGGCAATGTGAATTACTCGCAACCAAAGGCAGCAATTGGTGCCAATTTAAATCTTTCTAGCTAAACCAAATAATATCAACATTAGGCAAACCCAAGTCCCTGCCAATGATACTCTTTCTGATTTACTCTCTAGCTCTGAAGATAGAGCTGTGACTCACAATCGACACTCTAACCATTCTGAAGGAAGAAGCAGTAGTATACAGGAGAAGGCTGCAGCTGAATATGTTTGTTGGTAGAATGAACAACTGATAAAATGGAGGAGTGGAGTTGGTTTTAGAAAATGACGTATTTTATTGGGTGGTGTAAATAATGTGTTAAGTAAAATTAGGTTGTGATTTAATTGCTAATGTAAATACATCTGTGATTGGCTGTAGATAAGTGTTTCATAAATTACACAATTGTGATTGAGCTTACATTTTTTAAGCACACCTGCTATAGTTAAACTTGAAACTGGTATGGTCCAGCTAGAAAATATGCAAAACTTTGGCTGGCTGGTACAGTAGAGTGTTTCAAAGCACGATTTGATGAGAACTCAAGCAAAGCAGTGTGGGAGAAGGCTTCCAAATAGTTTGTGGTGTGCTTTTTCAATATATACTAGTTTTGATCCAGGATATAGTGTGAAATATGCATTTCCAATCGACTAATATGATTGCATCTGATATGTAATTGAAAACCTATACTAGTATTATTGTAAATGCTGTACTGGACTCCCGTATGGAGTCGCAATTCCAGCATGGCATTACACTGGGGGCTACACTGGTTGCTGCGATGGGGTCACAACTCCACCCACAGGCACTACAAGATCGGGTTTCTCATCAGAACACTAGTAAAGGGTTCAAAAGAACTGACCAATGAAAACTACTATGAGAATTAGAAGAAATGAAGGAAACATTTACATGTGCTTATGATATCCGTATCACTAGACAAAGAGAGGGAATAATTGCCATTACTAGTTCCTTCTTACAGAGAGAGAGACTAATCATTTTCTGTGTGCAGACATTTGAAGTGAAACTCTTCTAATATTTGAAGATCTACAAAGCTAATTACCAGGTATTTTAACAATGAGGAGATTGATAATGTATATATATTTATAAAGTTAGACTGTTATAAGTGATAGTTTAATGTAGTAATTTTAGAATATTAGTTATATATAACATATGAAATAAATGTAAAGGATTTTAAATATTTGCTTATAGATAAGTGCAGTGGATATGAACTAGATAGCTATTGCAATAGTAATTGATGTGTACATGTAAAGAGTATTATGGATTGGTATTTGCATATGTGAACTCTCCGCATCAATAAAACCTATCTTTTCAACCATGCATTCATAATTAGATGGTTGAATAGTCAGTGCTGGTTTGGTGAATAATTTTAAGTGCTATATTTACTTTTGCTACCTTATATGGAATTGGTATATTTTATTTGTTTATAAGGTTTTACTTTTAGTAGACTCTTGTGCTGTAGAACATGTGTATGAAGTGTTACTGCTTGCTTCATTTGAGTTTTAAAAAACATTGTCAAATTTTAAATTGGTGTCATACTACACATAACTTAACTATTAAGTAGCAGATCTGCAGACCATAGGGTGCTCTCCAATGTGCATGGAAAGTAGCACATGTAGTTAGAAGTGTCAATGAGCTACGTATACCTTTTCAAGTCCATGTGGTCAATATACATCCAGTCTTGCACTCTTATTAAAATCTCAGATAACCATGTAGAAAAGTAGTAAACTACTAAAACATCCCCTAAGACAGTGTCAAAATCCGGTAAACAGTCCCACATATGCAAAGACAGAACTGCTATGGATCTAGCACTAATGCAGACAGTGATCCACTCAGCTAAATAACCTAATAGTAACTAATACACCCAGGAGGCAATCTATGCTGCCCCTTAAATATACATTTACAGACTGATACAGTCACAAAAAAAGCCAGTGATCTACCAACAAACTTAGTAACTTACGAAAACACCCCCCCACAACAGTACTGAAACACTCATTCAGATATCTACTAAAGAACTGACATTACCAAGTCAGCCATTCAGAGAAGTAGCCCTTCACAAATGCCTCAGGTCTAGTAGGGTTGAGCCTGTGAATGCAGTTTTTCTTCTAGGCCAACTTGGCATTTAAAAACTCTCTGACAAGCCTTAACCTACTATTTTATCACATGTAACTCAGTGGAAAGGTAGCCTGTAGGTAGCCCATAGTATATGTCCTATGTGCATAAAAGCTAACACATGTAGTTTGACGTTTAGGTTGGCTACATGGACACTTACAGGCACATATGCTCAATTATACATGCAGTGTTTCACTCTAATTCAAATCTTATGTAAGCACATAGAAAAGGGGAGAACCAGAAAAACATCCCCATGCAGACAGAACTGTTATGCATCTAGCACTAATGGAGGCAGTAACTAACTCACTTAAATACCTCAGTAACAGATAACACACCTAAGAGGGAATCTGTGCTGCCCTTTACATATACAATTACTGAGCTTTACAGTCACAAACAAAAGCAGAAATGTACCAATAAACTTACTTAAATATGTAAATACATCCCGCCCACATAGGGACTGGCACACTTATTCAGACATCTAATAAAGAACTGACACTACAAAGTGAACCATCTAGTGAAATAGCTTAAACATGTAGAGGCCTGGTATACTTGAGGGTGTGCACCAGTTCTACTGCTAGCCAACTGGGCAGTCAGAACTGCTTGACAAGTGTTAGCCTGCTGTTCTCCCACATATAACCCCTAATGTAGGTTGTAGGTCCACTCCTATGTGCTTACAAGCTAAAACATGTAGTAAGAAGTTACAGAGCGCTATATGCACAATTAAGAGCCTATATGCTCAGTTATTTATCCACTCACCTACCCTCATTTGCATCTAATATAAGGAGTACACAAGCAGAGACCCACTAATACACCCCTGAGACAGTGTCAGAAGCATATACACATTCACTCACATGCACATAACCAATTTCCATGTATTCAGAATCAACAGAGACAGTGTCACACTCCCTGAACTAACCCATTATGTAACACACCCAACTGACAGTCCATGCTTCTCCTTTACATATACAATTAAAAAAGCCATAAACTCACAAATCAAGGTAGCGATGTTCCAAGAAACGTACTTACATATGGAAACACACTGCAACATAGGGACTGACACCCTCATTCAGAAAACCAGCAAAATAGCTGACACTACCAAGTTACTCATCCAGGGAAGTAGACTTTAAATGTGTCTCAGCCCTTGTACAGTTGAGACTTTGCATCCAGTTCTACTGGTAGGCTGACTTGGCATTAACACCCCCTTCAGAAGCTTTCACCTGCTGTTCTACCTCGTGAAACTGGCCTCTAAGGTACATTGTAGCTACGCCATAGAGTATTCTAGTCATAGAACAGATTCTTGTGTATTTAGGTGCAAAATCATATAAAATAGTACTATAATCATATAACTATGAATGTTTATTAATGGTTTTAAATATGGAACATTCAAATTATATTCTAGTTTCTTTTTAGATATCTGATTCAGTTCAAACACAAGAATATAAGATGTCAAGAAAGGGACAGAGAAGAAAATAACACAAATAAAAGTAGTACTTTCAGTAAACTCAGAAGAAAAACAGGATAATTGACAAAATATTGTACATAAAAGAATCTGCTGGAAAAAGAACTAAGCAGTTTCTTAAAAAAGTAGTTAGAAAAATGAAAAAAATGGAAAATTACGTTAACCAATAGAAAACTTGCCAAGTACTGAGAGACAAACACCAGTAATTGATGTTGAAAGTGTAAACTATTCTAAAAAAAACAAGCATGGCAGAGACAGCACAAAGATTTAGGAAAAATGCTTAGAAGTAGAGTATTACATAGTAAGATATGTAAACCAAAGTGTGACTAAATAAAATAGCATAAGGGAAGAACAGCAGCTTGTAATCAAAACCAACACAGAGAAATTACAAAATCATTGTTTGTATTAATATTAAACAGAGTGAAAACACTGGTTAAAAAATGTTAAATATTAAGAGATAAAGTCAGAAAATGAAACGTGGAAATAAAAGCAACCTTTGTCAAATTTTTAAAGGTGAATGGAAACATACATCTAGCACTGATCCTTTTTAACAAAGAAAGCTATTTCTGAGAGAACACATTATTGCATGCAGTTGAAACAACTGGTCCATGTTATGAAGGGTGGTATTCCTGGTGCAAAAGAGGAAATTGCTCCTGAGAATGTTGAGAAAGTGATTGCTGAAGAGGTACAGGGAGGCTATAGATAGGCACCTGTATATAAGTGGAATTGTAGCAGTAGTTGTAGTTTTTGGCAGGAATCTATTGATATACTGAGATGTTTTCCACATGAGTTTTCATGCTGAAGTTTGAAGCTGAAAATGGCAATTTTGCAGGGCTGCGATCCATGCAAATTGAGAATGCATAGTAATTTGCAAGGACATTCACTAGCATGGCTATCAAAGAAAGAGTGCCAAAGCATCTTTCATCATGTAAGATTGTTAGCTGTTCACCAGTTTGAAAGGCGGAATTGAACTACAAATATGTTGTAAAGGAAGAGTTGTAAACTTATGTTCAGATTTTAAATTGAATATTGAAACTATTGTTGTAGACAGAGATTATCAAGATCCAATTGTTATTCTAGAAAATGGTGCGCCTACAAAGATTTAAAAAAAATCTGCCCAAAATTAGTAGATAGTGGTAAAAGTTAAAAATGCAATATTATACCTGGTACAAATTAATGTTTATTATAAGAATGGTGTTTTTTTTCAATATGCAACATGTACAGGGTGAAATATTACCATCAAGTGGACAGATTGAAAAAGTGGATCAATCCAGATGAGAAGAGATTTATGAACACATCAGCATCCTACCCCTACATTCAAAAGAAATAATCGGTGATGCCATTTCAATTGAAGCAAGCAAAAGGGGCTCCCATGAGTAGATGGGAGAAAAGTTTAGAAGCTCTCTGTTTTCTACAACTCTTCCACACTGGAGAAGTGCCTGCTTTAATGACCACCCTGTAGAGATACCAGCATCTCAATACCGGTCAACAAGAGTATACTCAGAAGATCCAAGGTTTCGGCAGTGTATTCCCTAAATATTTCTTCTTCTATTTGATAGTGATTTATTGGGACTTTCATATGCTGTTAACCATATAATAAAGACAGGATTTCATCTACAAAATCTCTCTGCAAGGGAATTCACTGGCAAACTTCATGGAAGAGATGATAACTTGGAATATAGGTTAATCAATTTGATGGCATGCCAATGGGGCACCAACGAGTTTTGGAATCGTCGTCATGGTGAACTCCAATGCATGTTGAGAAACCTAACACTCAGTTGTTCTGAGTATGCATGGATTCATGTGCTTGAATTCTTGAGAGAAGCAAATTCAGACAAAAAGAATACCAAAGTGAAGACAGCTGACAAACTGTGTTCCTTGCATCCCACCATTGTTTGCAGGTATTTTAACCACAGGTTTGAAGTCATGATATCTTTAATCTACAACAAAAGAAATCCTTCTCTTGAAAAAGTAACTGATTTCTTTTGGCAAAAAGAGTACCAAGCCAGAAGTGCTCTTCATATACACAGCCATTCTGGATAAAGGATGCACCAACATTAGGGACAGAAAGTAATGCGATTGTCCAGTCTTTCATTGACCAGTAGGTCACATGTGCCATCCCAGTACATGGTGGTGAAAACACCATCAGACAACAAGTTTTAAGGTTTCAAAGTCACAGATGTGGGTAATAAGATGTGGGTAATACTACGATTGAAAATATAGATGCAAAGGTAGATTTTATACAAGATATTGTTTCGGACTGTCATTTCACAAGGAAGAGTAAACAGCCTCTTGTCAGCCGTAAGACATACAGTAACTCAGAAACCATCAAAACATGCATACAACCTAAGGAAAACAGAAGCTTCAAAGCATATTAATGATTGCGATCCATTTTTCTGAAAATGTGGAATGAAAACATTGATATTCAGTTAATTGCAGACAATTTGATTGCTGTTCCTCACTGCGTCACATAATACATTACAAAATCAGAAAAGTCAGAGATAAAAGAGATATTGGAGGAGGTTTCTGCAAAAAAGAGTCTCAGCAAGGAATTGTCCAGGTTCAGCTTGAAGATGCTTTCCCATAGAGAGATAGGATCTTATGAGTGCTCGGATAGGTTGAGATAAGCCAGTGTGCTCTCAAAGTCAAGAGGAATTATTTGAGTGAGCCTAGGCCTAGCTAGCACAATACGTAGCAGAGTTTGGGCCAGACAGTACTGATATTGTCAAAACAAATATGTTGGATACATACTATCCACAAAGGAATCCACATCTGGAAGCTATGTGTCTCCATGATGTACTTCAACACTGCAGGTATAAAAGGAGTGTAACAGAAAACATACAAGAAGAAAAGTACACAGTAGTTGGATGTGACAGATGTTTGGTCAATCATGCCAAAGGAAATCTTATTAACCATAGAAAACTCAGCTGCCAAACTCTAGGTGAGAGAGATTATGACAGTTTAGGGGCTTATTTCAACATTATAAATGACAATACTCAGTGTTCAGTCTTTCCTATCTATTTGAAAATGTTAAATGATGAGATGGAACAAGAAGATACGATTGCAGCTGAAATAACTAAAGAAAGTTCAAAAGTAGCTAAACTTCCAGATCATTGAGTCAAGAACCTCTTGGAGATCCAATTATTCAGAATGCAGCAGAAATAGCCATGAATGAAGTGGAAACTAAAATTGATACAGAATACTATTGATTTTGAAGAGCTAGAAGGACAACTAAACACTGAGCAGAAAGAAATCTTTATTGAAGTAAAAGAGAAAATACAACATGGATTTCTCCACAAGAAGAAAGAAGTTCAGTCAGTCAGTCACACAGCTTTATTCGATCTCTTTAAACGGATCATAAAAGCGCAAGTTATCTAAAAATTCCAACACAATATATACACATATATACACATTTAAAATGAGAATTAAACAATTGCAGTGATCCGGGTAAATTCATATAAAAAACGTTTATGAAAAAAGCTGTTCAGATTTTAACATTATTTAATTAGTTCTTGCTACTAAAATGTCGTCCCACCTTTTTCCTCTTCCTAAGACAAGCCCACAAAAATGAGGCAACAGAACAGCATACAAATGGATCCGGTAGAGTTTTTAAAAAGTACATGGCCACCCGGCACTGCCTAAAATTGTGGTACCTCAGGATTGGGAGTATGAATGCTTTCCTTTCCTCTGTATAGGTCTTGCAAAATAATACAAAGTGTAGATCTGACTGTACTGCGTAGTTGTTACAGGGATAGGGTAAGAGGTCTGCTAATTTATATTTATTTTGAGGGTATCCCAGGAGTAGCGGGATCATGTTCATGTGGAAACGCAAAAGGATAAATCTGTGTTGTGCATTATTTATGCATGATAAATACTGAAATCCTTCCCCCGATCTTGGTGGTACCACATCATAAAGAATGGAGGAATGAGGAATAAGTTTCTTTTCTCTTCGGACGTACTTTGATCTCTTAATGAATAAATCAGTTATTCTTTCCTTTGAAACACTTTTGCAGGACTCAGGGTCCTGAAATATTTCTCCCATCCCTAAAGCTTTCAGATGGACCTCTACGTAATTTAACCATCCAATTCTTTTATAATAATCTAATTTACAACAGTCCTTGATAATGGTTTGTGTCAAATCCACCGGAGACCTCCGCCATACTGATAGCCACAACAAGACTGGAGCCAGTCTTATGTTGTCGCTCAAATAAGGAAGCCCCAATTCACAGTGTAAAATATGATTTGGGGCTGATTGTGGTAAGGACACATGGTTTTTAAAAAAGGAGTCTTCTATTTGTTGTAGCGGTGCAACATTAGACATACCCCACACTCCGGCCCCATATAGTGCAGCGGACTTTGATTTAGCTGAATATATATTCTTAATTGCAATGAGTGGGCTGCCTCCCAACTTCATAGCAAATCATTTGACAGCGTTAACACTCCTTTGCATGCCCTGGGCTCTTGCTGCCATTAAATTAGACTATGAGTGGTCTTTTTCAAAAAGCACTCCAAGGTATGAAAAGGAGTTGAGTTTCTCGATTTTCTTGCCTGCCAACTGGAAATGAGGATGTTTCTCACCTCTTGCAGCTCCAGATACGATTATAAATGATTTAGATTCATTGACCTTTAGAAAGAAGTTCAATGCTCATCATTTAAAGCTATTCTATTATACATCAGTGGTCTGACTGGAGCAGGAAAAAGTGTCTTAATTAAAGTTCTCACCAGATATCAACACAGTACTACAGAATCAAGTATATCCTATGTAGTAACAGCACCAACTGGATTACCAGCACACAACACTAAAATAATTTCTTTTCATTGACCATGTATGCTACCTATTGAACATGATAATAAACTGGAGTACCAGAAGTTATCCAGTGAAGAATCTCAAGAGTACTGAAAAAATTGAAACTTGTAATCATCGACAAGGTGAGCATGGTCTACAACTTAATGCTTGCCTTTGTACACTAGAGAATGCAACAGATTTTAAAAGTAGAGTATGATGTGCTGTTTGGAGGAAAGCATTTAATTGTATTCAGTGACCTACTACAACTTACCCCTGTGAAAGGGCAACCTGTTTTCAAGACAATTTTCCACAATGAGACAAGGAATTCCATTTGTCAACGTAAATATTCAGTTAAACTTCAAATACAAGGAACTAGTAAAACATATGCTTTAAGCATCTGATGTGGAATGTGGAGATATTCTAAAGGACATTATATTAGGAGTTTTGACAAAACACAGTAAAAATGGTTTGGAAAGTTGACTAATCAAGAAACTGTTTAATCTCAAAACACATCAGCACAACTAATGTACAATTTAATTGCAGAATACAAATCTATAGTTTGTTTAATGCCTACAATACAAGAGTGCTCCAAGTTTAACGAAGAACTACTAAAACTGAAAAAACAGCATATTTTGGAAATTACATCTATCAATAAAATGGAATACCAGGGATCAAAAATACTACTAACTGAAAGACTACAAGAAAAATTGAATTCTTTGTTGAAGTCTGTATTGAAGACTGCAGGTTTAGGAAAAGTGTTTACGCTTGTGTAAAATCTGTTGAGTAACTTGGTTGCATTATTTAAATGTAGACGAAGGGTTAATAAATGGGGCTATGGGTAAATTCATTGATATCAATAATTATCCAAACAAGGATCAGAAAGAATTCTTGACTATAAAATGTGATCAGATTAATGGTATAAAGCAGATTGGGCAATGTGTTATACATTTTTTGCTTGTAAAGACTTGTATGTCTGAAGAACAACAGTTCCCAGTGTCCCTAGCGTTTGCTGTAACTATCCACAAATCTTAAGGTTTAAGTGTAGATACAGCTTTTGTAAACATCTGCAGCAGTGTGCTCAAAGCAGGATTCCCATTTCTTGCATTATCTTGAGTAAGAACATTGTCCTGACTGTATTTGATGAAATTTGACAAAAACGTTAGTGTCAATGGAAATTGTGTAAGAATGTACAATTGGTTAAGAAGTCTATATGTTCCTTATGTAACTCAATACCTTATGTATGAGGAACGAATAATGTGTCCCAGAAGCATACAAAAGAATCAACTGATATCAAAGAAAAGGAAGCTATAGAGAAAAATGTACAAACTGCGAAGGAGAAATAAGTGAACATTTAGACGATATTGTATGACACCAATTGGAAAGCACTTAAGGAATCAACTGCTATGCAAATATAATTCTTAATGAAGTGTTTCACTTACCACATATAGTTAATCAAATGTATTTTCTTTTTTTAAAGATTCGGTTCTGCATGGTATTATTTACTCCAACTTTTATTTCAGTTACAACTTTAATATATTCTACTTCAGGCATTCGAGATCTTCTTTGGATACATGTACCAGATCAGAAATATTTGGTCTCAACATTCAACAAGATGCACAAGAATTTATAATGGTCATACTTGCAGTTTTAAAAGAAGAACAAGTAAATATTGGTGACTTATTTGGACTAACTTACAAATCGGGACATGGGTGGGAAGATTGCTCATTTAAAACTACCACTGTAATAAATGCTGAACGATTGCTGTATATAACACTACCAGATTGCAAAACAGTGTCTTTTGACAGATTAATAAAAAAGCAAACTAAAAAATCAGCTGCCCAAATTGTGGATCAGAGGTTGTACCTACTTTGCAAATACAAAGAAATGGGAAATACCTTATAATAATACTGCAACAATGTAGAGCAGATCTAAGGTTTCCAACTTAGATCTGAGGATCTTAGTTGGAAACCGAAATTACAAGCTTCAAAGCAGGTCAAATATCAATTTATGTAAGAACTTATACAACTGTAGCTATCATCTTTCATGAAGGACTTAATATAACATCTGGACACTACATTGTCTATTTAGAGAGTGACAGTGAATGGATGGATTGCAATGATAGCAATCTTAAATTCAAAGGTAAACTGTAGTTCAAACTATGAAATTCTTACCACTTGTTTCTTCAATCAAAGTTCTAACAACATCATTTGACCTTTTGGGGATGATGTTCTTAAAAAACATAATCTACAATATAACAGTCAGTCAGTCAAATAACTTTATTCGATCTTAAAATAAGATCATAAAAGTGCAATACATCCACCAGTGGAATCTCACAAAAACCATAACATTCAATGATATTTTACAAAACATATCAGCTCAAAGTTTACATAAGAAAAATATATAAAGATAACAATTAAAAGAAAAGCATAAAAACCCAGTCATACAAAGATAAAAACTGTCCTTAACTAGCCTCCTAAGTATTCAATTCATAATGTAATAAACATAATTCTGTATAATGAAGTCTAGTTAAAATAGTTGACAGATATGATCAGTTAATTGATTCCTTAATTTTTTTTTAAATCTCCTAGTCGTAATCGCCAGACAAAAGTAAGATACCAGACAATAGCACACGAAGGGATCAGACAGCATTTGACAAAAGTACAGAGCAGTCCAGCATTGTATGAATTTATGTTTCCGCATAAGTGGGACAATAAACCTTTTGCGATGTGACAAATACAATTTACAAAAAAAGATAAAGTGCAAATTAAATTGTGAAGAGATTCCATTACACGGACAAACTGGCAATTCTTTTGGGGAATAGTTTCCAGCTGGATAACCCAACACACATGGAATTAGATTCAATCGAAATCTCACCAAAACAAAACGGTGTCCCATAGTAGTAATAAAAGCTAAGTGGGAGTTTGAATAACAAAGGATTTAAGGTAACCCTGAGTGTATTATTTCCATAGTTTTGTTTTGATTTCTTTTATGCCTATCATTCCATCTGTATGTTAGGAAATGATTTTTAATTTCGGCTTTCAAAATCTTTTGACAGTTAACTGGATCCCTATAAAGGGATTGCAGTCCCAAAGCAGTTAATGTTTCTTTCATATATTGAATCCAAGGAACACTCTGTGTCTGATCAAGGGTTAAACAATCCCTAATAATATTTTGTGTTAGGGCCACAGTTTCCCTTCTCCAAATTGAGTGCCATAATAAAACCGGATGTATGCAAAAGAAACAATTGATGGAAGGAATGCTGGACAATGCAAACATTCGCCCCCAGTCACAAGGAACTGGGTTAAATCCATCATTCTTTTGCTCACCACACCACCCCAGTTTGGACCCAGCCATATGCAAATCAGTCTTGACCCTGTTCCTGGCGGGAACAGTCCAGCCCGAACTGCCAAGCCAGGTCCTCCCTGGACTGGAATCAAGCATCCTGGGACTGGTTTCAATGCATCACACTTCATCAGCCAGTCTATCTTGAGTGCAGTGGTGTAGTGAGCACAGGACCCACGTCTGGGCATACCCTTCCCACTTAGGGTGACATATGCAAAAGAAACAGTTGATGAATGGAATGCTGGACAATGAAATCATTCACCCTAGTCACAAGGATCTGGGTTAAATCCATCATTCTATTGCTCACCACACCACCCCAGTTTGGACCCAGACATATGCAAATCAGTCTTGACCCTGTTCCTGGTGGGAACAATCCAGTCCGAACTGCCAAGCCAGATCCTCCCTGTACCGAAAACGAGCATCCTAGGACCGGTTTCAGGGCATCACCCCTCATCAGCCAGGCTAGCTTGAGTGCAGTGGTGTAGTGAGCACAGGACCCACGTCTGGGCATACCCTTCCCACTTAGGGTGACATATGCAAAAGAAACAATTGATGGACGGAATGCTGTACAATGAAAACATTCCCCCCAGTCACAAGGATCTGGGTTAAATCCATCATTCTTTTGCTCACAACACCACCCCAGTTTGGACCCAGCCATATGCAAATCAGTTTTGACCCTGTTCCTGGTGAGAACATTCCAGCCCAAACTGCCCAGCCAGGTCCTCCCTGGTCCGGAAACAACCTTCCTGGGTCCGGTTTCAGGGCATCACCCTTCATCAGCCAGGCTAGCTTGAATCCAGTGGTGTAGTAAGCAGGGGACCCACGTCTGGGCATACCCTTCCCACTTACGGAGCAATATGCAAAAGAAACAGTTGATGGACCGAATGCTAGACAAAACATACATTCACTGCCAGTCACAAGGATCTGGGTTAAATCCATCATTCTTTTGCTCACCACACCACCCCAGTTAGGACCCAGCCATACGCAAATCAGTCTTGACCCTGTTCCTGCTGTTCTTTTTGCATTCATAATAAAACCGGATCTTAGCAGATTAAATCTCATATATAGGGTGCGTTCAGCTCTTTATGAAGATTAAAATTAGAACAGCTAATTAGGTAGTGCTAAAAGTGTTTTGTAAAAGCAGTCTTCAATACGTTGCAAGATGTCAACCTTTGCCATTCCCCAAATCGCTGCCCTATATGTGGCTGCTGAGATTGCATTGGCTTAATAGATCTTTTGAATTACCTTCAATGGCTTGGATCATAATTTCCACCTTATGACAAGCAATATGGAAAGAGGGAGTTGCCCATAATTAGAATATAGGTTTTTGTTTCTTTGACCAAAGGTCCAATGAAGCCATATAGCGGACATGCTCATCAATTAACCTGTGTCGAGCTACCCTCGTCCTGGCTATCAGTACTGCATCGTCTGCATATAACAGTATAGGTATGCGCATTCTATTTACTATAGGGACATCTGTTGTAGAATTTACCACTGTGGATTCAACCCCATTTTTTAAAACTGAGAACCAAAAGGGAGTCAGGACACAAACCTGCCTGACTCCTCTAAGAATAGGGAACCATCTAGTGCATTCCTCCTGGTTACCATACTGTACACATGCCGATGATTGGGAATACAACTTTTGTATAAATATTATGATGGCTACTCCCATTTCCTTCATAATCCTCCACATTTTATAGTGTGAGACACAATCAAACGCTGCAGAGAGATCCATAAAAGTCATGTAAAGTTTGCCATCTTTAGCTAAAGTGTACATGGCTGCAATCAAATTTAATTTAAACTTTGGTCCAGGGTAGGGGGCGCTAAAGAGCGCACGGCAAGATGGCTGCACTCTAGTGTAGCTCTACCCGGCTGGTCTCCAATCTGCCAAATATCCGTCCACAATTGCTGCATCAGTGCCTCGGAACAGCCTGGCCTGCAGTGTGAACTTCTCCTGCTCACATCGGGGGTATCGCAGATTACTGGGGGCCGCCACAATGACCAAGATCGAGACGGGTGTGGACCCGTTTGCAAACTTGCAAACTGGTGGCCGCCACGAAGCCACAGTTATGGAGATCGCCCACTGACGATCCTGACGGCGAAGGCAGGCGGCAATTGCTTCACAGCGGGCTGTGCAGGAGCAGCATGTGATCAACCGCTTTGGAGCTGCTTGTGCTTTGCGGCCACTAGTGCTGCCTGATCTGTCAGGAGTGCGGCCAGCACTCACCACACTGAATCGGAGCTGCTGACCAAGCACGGTGAGGTGCGGAGGCCTGATGGGCACTGCCGACGCCTGGTGTGAGTTCCAGGGCGGCCCAAAAGCATCATTGGTACACCTGGTGCCAGTTGCGGTAAGTGGGGTGCGGCCTTGCCTTGACCTATGGCTGCAGAGGCGGGTGTGGGCCTTGGGGTGGGCAGCGGCCTGCAAGCTGTGGCTGGCAGCCAGAGAGGAGCGGGGGCCTGATCATTTTGGTGGCGCGCCTGACATCGTGGAGCAGCGGTCACAAGAGCGGTCTGCATTTGGGGCACTAGGCGCTCTCTTTGAATTGCTGATGTCAACACAGATGTGCCTGGATCAGTGCTACATTGCTTAACTGCCCCTTAACCACTATTCAGCTACTTCATACCTGCATAAATACATTTGCGGGCTGGCATTGTTTTTTCTGGCTTACATTGAGACTGCTGGTTGCCTGATTTCTTGTCACATGTAGGTCGAAGTGCACAGGACATCCTGAAGTTCTTTGGTTGCCTCTGGCCTGCTGACACGTGGGACCCTAGTGAGCACTACTGAGCTGTGCCATAGTATTTCTGAGAGCACGAGTAGTGGGAGTATATGCCAGTGGATGTATCCATAGCTGCCCCTCTAGGCACAATAGCTGCTTGGCTCTGAGGGCGTAGTATTTGGCAATCAGGGACAAAAGTATTGCAGGTCAGATGATTCCAAGTGCACCCCTGCTCTTTTTCTATAGCCCTGCCCACCACACACAATGGGGAAAACAGAAAAGTCCCAACCTAGCCTTACGTTTGAGGCGCGAAAATCCAGTAAAATGCAGCAGAAGGTGGCCTCTGATTCGGAGGCGGACGCCTCAGGTGACGGCCCATCCACACTAGAAATCACACTGTTGGCCATGAAAAAAAGCCTCCAATCCATAGAAGGGACTATGGCTGCCCTGAATCCTAGGCTGGACCACATGTCTGCACAACTTGAGAAGCAAACCACAAGAATGAAGGAGGTCGAACTGAGGGTCTCCACCACAGAAGATGGTCTCAGTGAGATCTCTGGCAAAGCACTTAATATGGAAAAAGTCCTTGCGCTCATTCAAGTGAAAAATTAGGTTTTAGAGGCCCGTTCATGGTGCAACAATATTAGAACTACGGGCCTTCCGGAGTCCACCAATACCGGCAGAATGAAGACCTTCATTGTGAATCTGATCAGAGACATTTATGGCCCAGAGAACCTATCCAATATGTTCATCATTGAGCGGGCTCATCGCTCCCTGGCAGCGAGGCCGGTGCCTGGTGCTCCGCCTCGCCGTATAATCGCTTGGCTCTTCAATTATAGAGACCGTGACACCATTTTGGAGCTAGCCAGAGAAAAGAACACCATTGATCATCAGAGCAACTCGCTGTTCTTCTTTTCACATTTTACTGTTGCAGTCCAATCGGCGTGTAAGCAGTATGGGTCCGTGAAGAAGCTGCTACAATCTGAGGGCATCCCATATGCTATGCTGTATCCTGCTCATCAGCGTATTGATCAGGATGGGGACTCCAAAAATGTTACCACCCCGAAAGCGGTGATGATCCACGCGAAGACTTTGAAACGGTGACGCCGGGTAACCCCGGCTGATCCTGATGATGAGGAACAGTAGGCTGGACCAGTAGGCTGGATGGTGGCTGACAGGCGACAATTTTACTTTCTGTTCATTTGTCGGCCTCACTGTGGATCATATAATGTGGCTCCTTGTTGTTGATACATCCCTGTTGTATGAGGCTCATTACTGCAGGATGGACTGCATTGATGCACTATGTTCATTAATATGTTTATTATATCCTAGCACAGGCACTAGACCTAATCAGCCACCTTCTACTTTGGGGGAGGCAAGTAGCTCTCTTACGTTCCCCACATGGGAGTACCTCACAAGTTGCAAGTTGTTTGTTTTACATGTTGGGTCTGTCTACTCAGGGATGGGATGGCTTTGGTATGTTGGGTTCGCTGAAGTGGGTGGGGGGTTGGTGGGGGCAGTGGGGGGGAAATGGATGGCACTTTGTTATGGCATGGACTCTGGACCCTGGCAACACACTACTGTAATTGGTCATCACACTGTTATGCATATCTGTTAAATGCACGCCAATTGTAGTAATATAAAGTTCCTAATTTGGAACGTACGTGGCTTAAATAGTCCCAAGAAAATCCACTCTGTATTGTCCTATCTGGACAGACTGTATGTCCAGGTAGCATTCTTGCAAGAGATACATCTTACACAGCTTTTTAAGAAAAATGTGGGCAAGCGCTGGGCTGGGGTAAAAGATTGCTTTCTCCTACTCCTCCTACTCCCGAGGGGAGCTAACACTTCTGAAGAAGGGTATTCCCTTAACTGTCCTTACTTCAGAGACGGATGATCAGGGTAGATTGGCTATTGTACATGGTAAGCTTGGCGGTGTGGGAGTGCTACTGGTTAATGTGTATGGCCAGAATGTCGATGACCATTCCTTCTTTGCTGATATGTGGCACCGTATATCCACGTTTCTTCCCGCTGAAATCCTATGGGGGCAACTTTAACACCTGCCTTGATGTAACTGTAGACAGACTGGGATGCAGGGCTCCGTGACGCAGGCTTACAATGGACGCTTTCCTGGGGTTATTGGAGGGTGAGAAAATCCATGACATCTGCAAATGCGGCACCTTGGGGCACGAGAAAGTACCTTGATATCCATTGTGCACGGTATGTGGTCCCGCTTGGACTACTGGCTTATCTCTGAGGTAGCTTGCACCTGGATGGTTGACGTTAACCATTTGGCCAAGATGCTGTCTGATCACTCCCCAGTATTGCTTGAAATGCGCATACCTGAGTGCGAGAGGCCCCGTTTGTGTGGCAATTGCAACCGGCTTCACTGACTGATCAAGTTTTTAAGAGCACTGTGGGTGATGCGATTTGCAACTATTTAAGGAGAATGAGGGCACGTTGGACAGTGCGGGAGTCCTGTGGGAAGCATTCAAGGCCACGATACGGGGTTTGTGTATAGGGGCACAAGCTGTGGTATTGAAAGATTTATGTCGCAGAATTAGTGCGCTCGCTGCGGATATAACCTCTCTGGAGTGGGACTATGAGCGATGCCGTGTCCCTGAAAAATTGGCTGCGATACAGGACTTGGTTTCATAGCACAATCAAACTGTAGACAAAGAGATGGCACATAGATCACTCTGAAACGCGTCACGTTACTATGGGGAGGGTGGACAGCCTAGGCGTTCACTTGCCCAGAAGTTAGCGGCACCCCAGAGTCAGGAATTCATCACTTAAATGTTAGATGAGGAGGGAAAGACACACTTCACCACACCAGAGATCAATAGGGTGGTGCTAGACTTTTACTCTGGTCTTTATGGGGGATCGACTCAGGTCCCGGCAGTTGATATCAACTCTTATTTGGACGATATTGTGCTAGGTTGGTTATCAGTTGACCAGCAAGAATATCTCATGCAGCCCTTTGACATCAAGGATGTCAAACTGGCTATCACGTCTCTCACAATATGTAGGCAGGCAAGATAGGCAAGAAGGAGGGTGGGGGCATGCACAAAGGATCACGGAGGCTACAAGGGAGGGGTAGGAGCTGGGCACAGATAAGAGAGTTCAGGGGAAGGAGACTCACAACAGGCCACATGGGGCAGGCAGGAGGAGCAGTTGCAGCACAACAGACCAGGGGGGGCAGAAGGATGTGGCTGTAAAATGGACCATGGAGGACAGGAGGAAGGGGATAGGGGCATGGAACGTGGACAGGCAGGGTGGAGGTGGCAGGGATAGGATAGGATAACCATTTATATAGCGCAACAAATGCCGAAGCGTCTTGGCACGATGGAGAGGTTACATTCATCTGACAATGCTAGGCAGATAGGAGGGGAGTGGCAGCTCAGCAGAAAACTTAGAGTGGATAGGAGGGGCAGGTCCATGGAACATGGTGGGCAAAATGGATGGATCTGGGGCATGCACACAGACATCAGAGGGCAGGGGGAAGGAGATTAGGGGCAGCAAGCTAAGCACAGAGGCTAAGCAGGAGAGCAATGATGGGCAGGAGGAGTGGACTGGGACATCATGCTAAATGGAGGGCAGTGGCAGCACATCAGACCATGCATGGCAGGAAGGGTGGGGCTAGTGCATGGATTCAGACAACAGAGGATAGTAGAAAGTGGATGGGGCAGCAAGCTAACTGTTAAGAGAAGGCGGGTAGGCCAGTGGCAGAACATCTGCCACACAGGGCTGTAATGAGGGAGCAGGGCCATGGACTTGGACAATGGATGGCAAGGAGGTGGGGAGGCAGGAGCAGCAAGCTTGGGTGGGGGGCAGCACAATGTCAGGCCAGTCCCTGCTTCCAACCCCCCACCATCCATTGTGATAGGAATCTTACTTAACATAAAAAATCTAGAAATTCACTTAAAAAACAAAGATTACAGAGACGTTATGGTTAAACTCAGATTTTACTCATACAAAACCACTGAAATTCAGCAGTTATAGTTACCTGAGCTAACCATAACGTACGCCCCTGCAATGCACTGCTTATGACCTCAGACATTACATCATTCATGACATAGTCAGTGACATCACTCAAGACATCACTCATGACATCTCAAATGAGCTGTGAATGGAATGGAACTATAATCACTAGAACTTTCTTTAGTGATAGTGTGTGTATATTAACACCCCTTTTTTATTTCTTTTCTTTCGTGTAAGAAAGTCTATAATATGCAATGTGCCCAGATCAATATGGCCGATAGCCTTTCACTTTAAAATAATGTGTAGTCCATTGTTTATGTTGATATTTGCAATCATAAGTATGTTTATTATGAACAAGTCACATTGACAAATATACAGGTACGGCGGTCACGGGGCAAGATATGCTGAAATTACATTTTGTGCATATTAACACTTGTTTTCTTTTCTTTATTGTATGAATTCCTGAATTTTTGCATTGTGACCAAGCCAATATGCCTGACAGCTTTTTGGTTTAATGTAATATGTAGTCCTTTGTTAATGTTGGCAACTGGAGCCATTTCTACATTGAAATAAGGAATCTACAATGACGTCTTGTATCGTGATCAAGGTTCGAACTAGCCGAAGCGCGTGGATCGAATCCTTTTTATATTAAATACTTCCAAACTTCAAACCGAGTGCTGATTCCTTCCTTGTAAGAGTGAGAGGAGATTGAATATATACATATATATACCTCTCTTGCTTCTTTCTGCACTTTGCTTGCCTCTCTCTGCACTTCTCTTGCCTCTTTCCTCACATCTCTTGCCTCTTTCTGCACTTCTCTTGCTACTTTCTGCAGCTCATTCTCTTCTTTCTGTACCTCTCTTGCCTATTTCTGCACCTTGCTTGCCTCTTTCTTCATCTCTCTTCCCTCTTTCTGCAGCTCACGCTCATCTTTCTGTACCTCTCTTGCCTCTTTCTGTACCTCTCTTGCCTTTTTCTGCACTTCTATCGATTCTTTCTGCACCTTTCTTCTTCTTTCTTCACTTCTCTTGCCTTTTTCTGCATTTCTCTTGCCTCTTTCTGTACTTCTCTTGCCTCTTTCTGCACCTCTCTTGCCTCTTCCTGTACCTCACTCTTTTCTTTCTGTACCTCCCTGGCTTCTTTCTGCACCTCTCTTGCTTTTTCTGCACTTCCCTTGCTTCTTTCTGTGCCTTTCTTCCTTTTTCTTCCTTTTTCGTGCCTGTTTTTGCACTTTTTTCCTCTTTCTGGACCTCTCTTGCCTCTTTCTGCACCCCCTTTGCCTCTTCCTGGACCTCTCTTGTCTCTTTCTGCACCTCACTTGCCTCTTTCTGTGCCTTTCTTCCTCTTTCTGCACCTCACTCTCTTCTTTTTGCAACTCATTTGCTTCTTTCTGTGCCTCTCTTGCTTCTTTACGCACTTCTCTTGCTTCTTTCTGCACCTCTCTTGCCTCTGTCATCACTTCTCCTTCTTCTTTCTGCACCTTTCTTCCTCTTTTTGCACCTCTCTTGCTTTTTTCTGCACTTTTATTGCCTTTTTTGTACTTCTCTTGCTTCTTTCTGCACTTCTCTTGCCTCTTTCTGCGCCTTTCTTTCTCTTTCTGCACATGTCTTACCTATCTTGGTGTAGTTAGAAATTAGCATTTAAAAAACCTTAGAAATTCACTGATAAAATCACAGGTTTCAGGGATGTTATAGATGTAAATTAGCATTTAAAACCTTAGAAATTCACTGGAAAAAACTATAGGTTTCAGGGACATCATAGTTAGAAATTAGCATTTAAAAAACCTTTGAAATTCACTGAAAGAACCATAGTTTTCAGAGACGTTATAGATAGAAATTAGCATTTAAAAAACATTTGAAATTCACTGAAGAAAACATAGGTTTCAGGGACGTTATAGTTAAAAATTAGCCTTTAAAAACCATAGAAATTCACTGAAAAAAACATAGGTTTCAGGGACGTTATATTTAGATGGACATTTTACTAGTACAAAACCATAGAAATTCACCCGTTATAGTTAGTTGAGCTAACTATAACTCGCGCCCCCACAATGCACTGCTGATCCCAGAAATGAGGTAAATACTCCATGACCACAATCATGTATATATTCATAAATAGTAAATGCCAACACGCAGTGGGCTCATGAAAATATTCCATGGCCATACTTCAGAACAGAAGCAGCAAAATTAAAATATCAATAATGCTCTGGATGGGCATAATTAATGCTTGCCTCCCAAACCTCAATCTTGCCCTAGATGGGCCCATATCTAAGGGACACTCCTCCTCATTTCATTAATTAAGTTGACAATCACGGAAATACATAGTATATAACTGTGGATGATAGACAGGGAAACCAAAATTCACCATATATAATTCATGTTACATGTACATATGAGCATTACACTATATCTAAAAAAAAAAATGTTTTCCAACCAAACATCCTAATAAAAAGGAGAAGGTCCCTAAGCTGCATATTCACTCCAATCACTACATTCCAAAATTTCCTAATTCAGAGATAATCTCACAGTAAACAAAGACAACAACAAAATTAAGCAATATATATACAACAATAAAGCCAAAGCCTTCAATCTCCCAAATGCACAGCCAGTTCCTCACTACTATTGAGGCCCTGGGGTGATTTCATCTGGAGATCAATTATGAAGCGGGATTCCAGCCGCCGTAACCTCATGAATCTATCCCCACCCCGTGGGTTGATTGGCACATGATCAAGACAGAAGTAACTTAACAAATCCCTGTTGCGATGATGTTTCTTATCAAAGTGATGTGCAACTGGATAACTTTCATCCCCGTTGACTATTGCCCTTATGTGTTCTAAAATCCTGATTTTGGTCGAGTGAATCATGCTGCCTCTATTACGTAGGCCACACGGGCTGGTCAGGCAACACACAATATAGGGGATAGTACAAGTTTGGAATTTTCTGATACTCCTCTGGGTTCCTATAGATTGAATATCGCATGTCGGGACCCTCTTACTGCCTTTGCAGGCTTTACATTTCCCACATGGGAAAAACCCATTTAATGATCCAAAGGCAGATCTGGGAGTTTCCGTGATAAGATGGTAATGGACAAGGTCATTCTTCAATGATCTTGCCTTCCTGAAAGTAACAAGTGGGTTCGATGGTAAGTCCTTCCCTATTATACTATTCATCTGTAAAATATGCCAATTTTTCCTCAAAATCTTCTTGAGGTCACCAGCATTCTCAGAGTAGGTAGTTATCAAGGGGAATTTGTCTTCCACTACTAGTGGTTCCCTTGCAGTGGTTCCCTTGCTTCATTGTCTCTATTTAACAATAGCTCGTCTCTAGTCAGAGAGTTAGCTTTCTTCAATGCTTTGCCCAAGACTGTCTGGCTATACCCTTTCACCTGGAAACGTCTCATGCAATCTTTCACAGCTACTTGAAATTCTGCATCACTTGAGCTATTCCTCTATAGTCTCAACAGCTTCCCATAGGGGATACTGTTGATGAGATTTACAGGATGGCTACTTGAAGCATGAAGGGTAGAATTACCCGCGGTTGACTTAAAATAAAGTCTAGCATTAAGTCTCCCCTCTTGCACATAGATATTCAGATCAAGATAGTTAACTGATTCAGAGCTAACTTCACCCGTAAACTCTAGATTGACCTCATTCATGTTCAATACCTTGATGAAGTCTAATGCTGTTTCCAGTGAACCATTCCAAATGATGAACAGGTCATTGATATAGCGGTACCATGTGACCACTCGATCCGTCTGTCCCTTATTGGACTTGACCCAGGCCACCTGCTCCTCCCACCAGCCCATGAAAAGGTTTGCGAACCTGGGGGCGAAGCAGGTGCCCATGGCCGTTCCTGAGACCTATCTAAACAGTTGAGTCTGAAAGAGAAAATGTTTATTATGGAGACAAAATCTTACAAAGTCCAACACCAAAGCACTATGTTCCATGTATTTCAAGGGACGTGTGTCCAGAAAATATTTTATGGCCACAAGGCCGTCCTCATGAGCAATCGATGAATACAGGCTCGTGATATCAAGCACCACCGGTTTGAAACCGTCTTCCCTCTTCACAGATGCAATATGCCCCAAGAAATCTTTGGTGTCTGTTAGAACTGGCGATTTCTGGTTGGCTAGGGCTTTCGCCAAAGCCAGGCAGAAACCACCACTCTAGTCAGGGCAAGGAAGTTACACGCCAAAGATAACCCCTGCTCACCCCCTTGGTAGCTTGGCACGAGCAGTCAGGCTTATCTCTGAGGCAATGTGTAAAGCGTTTGCGTGCGCACCCAGCAACAACACCCAAGGCCCACCACAAAGGAAACTCCACACAAGGTATTCTATAAAAATAGCCTTTGTATTATAAAACACATTAGATAAAAACACACACTTTACAATGTGCCAACAGGCACGGGCAGAATTTACAAGGGATTATTTGTACAGGGGACAGGGCCACATGGACCACTGTCAAGAAGTAGCACTGTTAGATATTTAGCACTTAGCACCAAATATAAAATTACTGTAGCACAAAAATAACATATATATAGCACACAACCAGTAACTACTGGTATCCGGTAAGTACCACCTACGCAACCCTAACCACCTTAGGAGACTGTCACGCAGGGAACTAGAACCTCACTAGCACCACCTGTACTAGGAGACAGCAATACCTGTAGGGGTAATAGAACGTTACACATGATGCATCACATTCAGAGGTGTAGGGAAGGAAAACACATGATGCATAAAAACACATTCAGAGGTGCAAGGAAAAGAACAATTGCGCAAGAACTCATATGCCACCACCTGTGGCAGTCCCTAGGCCAACTGGCCTTGTCAGGGCTAGGACGCCCTGTGTTCAAGTCAGGCTGCGCCAGCTGCGCAAACCAAAACGTAAAATGTCCCCCACCTAAATGTGGCAGCTGCCCACTAAGTGCTGGGCAGCTGTGGAACGAGCTCAGTCACCGACATGCCTCTGGGGCCCCCTCTAGGGCTCTGTCCATACAAAATGCCCCCTCGAGCCTCGCAGGCTCTAAACAAGAACGCTCCCCTTCGTTGGAGCGCTCAGGGCGCTCTGGGCAACTAATGCGGGCCTCGTAGGAGCCTCTCGGGGCTCGGAAACACTGCCCCATGTTCGGAGTCACACTGGACTCTGGGGAAATATAATGACCCTTGTTGGAGCCTCACTCGGGCTCTAGAACTAGTGTCGGTCCCCTCACACGCTGCCGCTGCCCACTGTCAGGTGGGGCAGCGGGAAGGAGGACCGAGCACGGCGCCCGCAGTGCCCGGACGCTGCAAAGGGGGGGCGGCACCGAGAAACGTGCCCCGTCACACCCCCAGCCACCCAACAGCTGAGCCCAACTCACCGGGGTGAAGGCTCCGGTCCCGGTATGGTGGAGTCCTGCTCTGGGACTCAGGAATCCTCCCAGCGCCAGCACCACTCCTGGGATCACGCTGGCTTCCTCTGGGCGACGCGGGGCTCGCCTCTCCTCATACGAGGGCACCGGCGCGCAGGGTCGGCTCCTGCCTGCTCCGGGGCCCAAATGCAGCCGCGAGTCTCAGGAAGGAGGCGGGGTAGGCTCCCGCCCTCCTAATTTCGCTTCCGGTTGTCCCAGAGTCCCGCCCTCGGCCTGTCTGACTTCCTGCAAGCCCGGCCGCGGCGGTGATCTCCAAACTCGGTCCACAGAGGGGTAGGCTCCCTCGGTAGAGGTGATATACGGCGGGGTGGGCTCCCGCCATAAGTATAATCCAATAAGCGGGGTGGGCACCCGCAAGCACACCACAATGCGGGGTGGGCACCCGCCAATTAAATAATTAAATGAGCGGGGTGGGCACCCGCTATCAGGATCAAAAAGCGCTCACAGCGCTATACAGCAACACAGCGCTCCCAGCGCTCTAAAGCCCATAAAGCGCTCCCAGGCGCTGCGAGTCAAAAAGGTCCAGCAGAGAGTCCTTAAAGAAGGCAGGGGGGCAAAGACTGGGCCCAGAGCCAGCTCACAGGGCCCTCCATCAGGGAGGCAGTCCCCAGTGGCGGTCTCTCCTGGCGCCCAGCAGCAGCAGGCCCCCCCTCAAGTGGATCCTGCAAGAGAACACCAAATGTAAGGGGACACAGCCCCTTTTTATACAGTAAATTCTTTGTCTGCAAGGTGCAGGGAAGGGGCGAACCAGTTACATCTGGTTCCTGAGCACTTTGTTTTGCTCAGCCCCTCTCCCTATTCACTGGCAGGCCAGGGTCATCAGACGCACCACAGGGGCCGGAGCCAGCTGTGTGTGGGGGAAGCCCTGTCCTATTCAGGACCCAGGTATTCTCCTCCCCAGCCATCAGTATGCTAAACTCCCATTCACCACTGGGTGACTCCTCCTGACTCTGGGGATTTCCCTAGTCCGCCACATGACCTCCACCAGCCAATCGCCAGACAAGCCACACATTTCATACTGCACACTGAAGTGCCCACTTCTAGAAGTGGCACTTCCACACTAGGTACATGCACGCCGCACACATCATCGCGCAGCATTCAATCACACGAGTCCGCACATACCCAACTCGGGCCTGCACACCCCACGCATCAGGAACTACCAGGACACATACATTCCCCCATGCATTCCTATGGGAGGGCAGGCCAACCTCACAACATGCACGCACTTTACCCTGGGACACAGCGGTAAAGTGCGCAGAAACCCAAAAATCACTACACCAAGTCACCAATAAAAAGCAAAAAGTTTCGGGGTGAACCTGCCAGAAGGGCCGGGTCCAACAGTGTCCTTAATATAGGATTTCAAATCCTTGACATGTTGTAGAAGAAAGAAATCTACATACATCGACATATACTCAGTCAAACTCCCTTGTGAAGCCACTATCGGTCTTCCAGGCGGCTCCAGTTTGTTCTGATGCACCTTGGGGAGGTGGTAGAAAGTTGGAATTGTTGGATTCAGTCGTCTCAAAAACAAGTATTCATCCATTTCAAGCAAACCCTTACTGTGTCATTTCGATATCAATTGATGGTAATCGGTAATACTTTGATGATATTTCTTCTCTGAAAGGGCAACATAATTCCATAGGTCAGAAAGTTATCGAATGGCCTCCTTGTTGTACTTCTCCTTGCTCTGTAAGACGATGTTCCCACCTTTGTTGAAAGGTTTGCACACAATAGCTGTATCCTCACTCAATTTCTTCAATGCCAAACGTTGTTTAACAGAAAAATTCCTGTTACTCTTGTTTCTAGTAAGGTATTTCTTTTTGCATCGAAGCCGCGTCAGGTCTTTGATCACGGATTCAGAGAATGTTTCAATAGAATCCGGTTGCATCTGCAGGAGGGGGGAAGGGCTGCATGCCCCACTTTCCTCAATGGAATTACCAGCCCTGGGTGATGGGTTCCCGGGGGCCTCAAGGATTCTTTGGGAGTGGAGCAACATGCCCCTCCTCTAAATAATTATTGCATTGACAGCTCGAGTTGGCTATTTTTCAAAGTAAGCCTTTTTTCTCTTTTTTTTTTTTTTTTAAATGGACTGCGGATCCACTTCTGTGGATCCATGGCCCCGTTTCGAAAAAATGGCTGTCAGTTCCAGAAGCAGGTCTAGGGGGTCAAGGTTTGCCTTCTCGACCACCTTAGCATCTCCTCATTATTATATTCACTTCAGACATTGGCATGAAGAAAGAGTACAAATGATGTACAATGAGCTCTGCATATTCTTATAAAACCATCATAGATGGGTAATCAAAATTATGCCTGAACAGAATTTTTATTACCTTTCAAAATAGTGAAATTTTCCATTTTTACATTATGCGAAATGTTAAAAAATGTTCACATTTCATGGGGGCACAATTTTGCACTACGTAATAGCACAAGAGTTGCGTTTGAACAGATAATGCTTTGTGAGAAACTGGTGTAAAATAAATTGTTTATTGGATTCCTGTTTTCCTCCAAGTTATTCTCTTACATAAATTTTCATGTGCGATACCTTGAAGATAATTGTACAAAATTTCACATATTTTCACATAGATTTCTGGAATTTCTAAGAAAAACACAATATCACACTTCCTCAAATATATGTGCATGATGCACTGTTTTACACTGAATGGGGTCAATCGTTGTTTTGCTGGTCTGTCAGTCAATCATACTGTACATAGTTTCGTCATTTCGACTATTTTAACAAAAATATCGTCTGTCCTGTAAATATGTGCTGATTTGACAACACTGATAGTACTTTAAGAGTCAGCACACACTGAATCTTGTAATTTGCTCCTGTACTCAGCCATTTTGTGGACCATTGAGCCACTGGCGTATATGCTTGTTGGGTCTCACATCAGTTATATTGTTGATCCATGAATGAGCTGGTGTCTGCACTTGGTGATGTTGGGTACAGTGGCATAATGCTGAGATGTTATACATCAAATCATGATTGGGAAAAGTACTGTAATGCCTGGTGCCGCTGTCATTAAAGCAAGTACAGATTATTAAAAGCTTTTATAAGCAGCATGATTTCACTCAATAAAGTTGTAACCTAGTCAGCCATCTTGGTATCCCTCAGGGACCATATTGACAGCATCATGAATGAAAACAAAAAAAAACCCTGTTTATTTTTTGTAGTTTCTGTTCTGTGTCCTTGCAATAACTCTCCAGCTGCAAATAAGAGTCTGATGAGGAGGTATGGGAGGGGCATATCATCAATCCTGGAATATTGCATGAGTCAAAGTGTTCATCATGTCACTTCTGTCACTCCTGTAGTTTTAGCGAACTATGTTCATACTTGGGGTTAGCAGTGGCATGGAAAGAAGGCCCGGTGGATTACATTATTGCTGATTAAATATACTGGCATGTGCCGTGGGATTTCAGGCAGGGTCCACACCATGGCACATGCCTGAAGTGCATCAGGTTTCATATTATTTCTCAGAGTTGGAACATAAATTATATGTAATGTAGTGCTACAAATGGAATGCTGCCACTGGGAAAAAACACTGATCCGATTTATGAACAGCAATGACAACAGTGCGTTTACAGCACAGCTTGCCCCTTCCTCCCATTCCCCTCAGCACCCTCCACATGATGTCTTTCTATCGCTTCCTGTGAAAGTTAACTTCCAACTTGATACTCGGAAGGCAAATCAGGAAAGTGGGATTCACACTGAAATCTAATGAGGTGTAGATAAGATAGACTATTACATTATGTGTAGACACCCGTATTGAAGCAAATGTAATCAATGTTACACTAATATTCTATATTAAGGTCCTTTTTTATTTCAATTTATTTTAATTGTTGTTATTGTGAATTTGCTGATATCTGCTTAAGCAATTAAAAAGCGCTTCCTACGTCTGGATGTCTAATTACATTAAATTGAAGTAGGTATGTACATTAGTGACTTCTAATCATCTACTCTGAATCAGTGCGTAAACTCTTATATCTCCTTTGGGGGTGCTTTCATCCAATAGAAAGACCTTAGAAAGGAAAGAGCAGTATTTCGCAAGACTGGGTCTGAAGAAAGAACAGAATAGCCTCGCAGAGCAGATCCCTGTAAATACCGCTGCAATATGCTTGCCAGAAAGGTATTTTTTTAGATATTGGCCATTGAGGCCCTTGTCACATACAGGGAGGATTAATGCTGTCTTAAGTAATTGAAGAGCTGGAGTAGCATCTATGTTTACTAACTTAGAAAGTGGTAAATGGTTATGTGTCACTGGAAATTTCAAAGCATGTGCGGCATTTGGCTGGAAATATAGAGGCGGCTGTTGACATTTCTAAAGTTAACATCTGACATAACCCAATATTGTACACAAAGGAAAATACCACCATAATTACAATATCACACCATACATCCTAAACATAATGCAACACAAAAACTGCAGTACAACACAACAAAATCATATTGTAATAATTAAACGAAGAGCAGCACAAACATCACAACAGACTGCCACAAAGAAAAGGTTCTCAAACATTCCTGTCATAGAATACCATCTCCAGAATCCTACTTTCACAATACAGAGGTAAAATGTATTGTAAGCAAAAAATCATTTGTGGTCAGGATCTTGCTATTTCTTGCTCCATCAGATGACACACTTAAATATACAACATGCAAGCTTCATAAACAGAAAAACAAGCAAAAAAGCAGGAAACTACAATGAAACTCTTGCTCTTAAATACTGTTTGGTGCCTGAAATAATCGCTTATGCATACTCAACAGTAGCGTAGCAATTGTGGGGCGGCAGCCTCCCACAGCTCTTACCTGCCGTCTCCAGGTGGCAATCACCAGCACATACCACCCCGCACATCAGACGTTGCAGGGTGGCAATCAGAGGAATCTCACCAGCACCCCTCCCACTCTTCAATGCAGGGACCGCCATGGGCTACACCACTGCACACACACTGCATACACACATACACACACACTGAAAAAAACAACACTAAACATGACATTATAGTTAGGTGTTGGAATGAGATACAAATTAAAAACCCAAAAAACACTGAAGGCCTGATTACGAGTGCAGCGGGTGGTGCACCACTGGCAGTCCAGTCATTCAGGCGGTGGACTATGCAAAGCAGTACTGGCGCAATCCCACCTAACATATTACGGGTTTCCCCACTGCCAGCGTTTTTATGGGCATAAGTCCGCCATGAAAATGCTGGCGGTGGGGAAATGCCCCATGCCCCTGCCATGGATATGCATTCAGGAAGACACAACATGTGCCCTCCTGTCTGCTTGCACCCCCAGTTCCAGCACGGCATGAACTTCACAGTCTATGCCGTACTAGAACATTTTTGCCGTTTCCCTATTGATGCCTATTTTTCTGCTACCTTCATGGGAAAGGCAAAAGGAAAAAGGGCCATCTGCCTACATGAGTTGAGCTCGTAATCAGGTTGTTGGTCCTTGCGCTGCTTTCGCGCAGCTGTGCTGCCTCAAAGGCCGCGCAACTGTGCCAAAGTCGTAATCAGGCCCTTATATACTCCGGTTATATAATTGCACCATCATGCATTGTCATGAACTCACATGTTACATCACTCATGATATGTTAATTTACGTCATTGATTATATCACCAATTATATTTAAATAAACAGTTTATTGAAATTACTGAGATCAGCCAATGATTATCAAAATGTGCTGTAGGCTTTGTGTATAAAGACTAATAAAAAAGAGTAAATCAATAATTTGACTCTTATAAGTTGTCTTTAGGCTTTCAAAAGATGCCAAAGAATGTATTTCAGAAGTGAGGCTCTTTTAATTGATGCCATGGCCATTTTACTTGTAATCTCCCAAAGGTTGAATGCACTGGGAGTAGGTCACTTGCAGAGAACTGGCTGCAGAACTTCTTTGAGCAATATACCCCTGTGTCAACCTTAACTGTGAAAGGCTGAAGGATGAGCAAGTAGGGTGCTGGATGATCATGGAAGGTTGGGTACAGGGCTTGGCCACAGTTGAGTACCTGCAGCAAATGCCCTGCTGTGAATGACGCCTTGCATAGCAGGGGTTGGGTTTATGCAGAGGGTTGGGAACAGATTCTGGACATAGGGCAAGTTCCCCATCCAACTCCTATTGTATCTTGAATATGGAGTTGTGATATCCAGCCAACCAGCAACCATCCAATCCAAGTGTGTGTTGACTGGTTGCGGTAGGGAGGGTGCAGACTATGGTTGCAGGTGAAGCCTTGTGTTAAATATGTGCTACATATGGCCGGAAATTATGTACAGTGGAGTTTTGATGGCTGTGAAAGGATTTGGTGCAGGCTAGGCACTCAGTCTAAAACCTGATGGGGATTGGATGCAGGGACTGGCTGGTGACTATAACTGAGATGTTATAGGTGATGTTAACAATGATCTCATGTAGCATGTCAAGAGTGATGTAATATGCGAGGGTTATAAGCAGAATGTTATGGGGATGCAAGTTATATTTATTTAATTAAATTATAACTAGCATATTTCAGTGGTTTCTTCACCTAACTACAACATCCCTTTACCCATTGTTTTTTTCAGTGCATTTCTAGGGTTGTTTTTCACATATCCTAAGGACGTAGCACTAAACCTAGCTATAACATAACTTTAACCTTGTTTTTAATAATATATATATAGTATATAAATAAAAATACATATAACACAGAAGCAGCTGCCAACAGGAAATTATATATGAAAATTGAAGTTGTGCTGCTCCTGAATGATTTATAATTCAGCAATATACAAAGGACAGTAGGTTACATAGTCAGAGAGCTGGGAAACCATTTCTTTGGAATGTAATGCCCTCACAAACCCAGTTGGGTGTCATGCTTCATCATCGGGCTGCTCCACGTCTGGCCGGCGTTGCAATGCCTGACAGGCTCCTGATGAGGGGCACTTTGGCGGAGATCTTTTTCCAAATAGCCATTTGGTGCTGTGGGGGTGAGAGATTTAGTGAGTGTAGATGAATAAGTGGTCTGTGATGTTTATGTGAGTTAAAACAGAGTTGGGAGTACCAGCAAAAATAACTTTAACTGTGGGGTCTCCTACCCTGATTAAAATAAAGAGGAAAGAAAAGGTGCAATGCTAAGTTAATGTCTTAGGTGTGGCACTCTTCCATGTGGTTGGTCAACATGTTTCTTTGCAATTCTTCAAGTCTTGAGGCGTTTTGTCAGGACCTATAGTTAAAAAACTATCTACACTAAGGTGGATTGGAAAACAATAATGAATTAATGTTTAGGATTTAAGCCACCATGACTTACTCTGTCTAATGGCTGGTAGTACTGGTTCTACCCTAATTGGGATATACTACTGCTTCATCAATCCCCGGCAGGTCAAGATATGAGGAACTTCCCCATATAGTTTGCGTAGTACACAATGTGTCCAAGGTCCTACCCACTGCTACCAGGAGGACATTATAGTCAGAACCACAAATCTTCACAAAACGTTCCACAAATAAGTCTCAACAACCTTAGTTCCTTCCTGAAAAGTTTTGGAATGCTCCATAAAATGGGAGCTGAGAAAAAGATAGGGTCCCAAAACGCATTTCCTTCATTTGATTTTTCATGGGAAAATTAGTCACAGCTACAGCCAAAACAGCTGAAAAGAACTACACCAAATCTGGCAGAGAGCTAGATCTTATCCTGAAAGAGCTGTTTTGTGATCTAATGTAAATCTGTTCAGTAGTATATAAGAAATTAAGGTTAAAAATGTATTTAAATATAGTGGCGCAGATCCACCACAGATGAATGGTGCATCCTCCCGCATTGTGCTTGGTTGGCCCTGATTAAAATCACTAGATACACAGACTTACTCGGTCAACTACATGTTGTGTTTGGCTGCCCCCAACCTGAATGAAAAGTTGTGGCTGCCATCTTAGGACTCAGTCCAGTGTCCTAGACAATAAAATTCAATAAGGTATAATGGGGCAGGATCGGGTACACTAAGCCCTTGGGCCATGTGGGGGGGGTCTGAGAGGTTGTGCATTCTTGGGGAGTTTGACACCCATGTGTGTTTGGATGTAGACAGGCGGCTGGTCGCTGACCCTGACTGCAGGCCAGGCTCTGTACCAACCCCACACCGTGCACGGCATGGGAACCCACAGAGGGTTGGTTGCAGGGCCTAGTAAAAAGTCTGGCCTGGGCCCATCTCTATGATGTGCATGACGATAGACATCTTAATTTTTGTAAAGAAAAAACATAGATATTTACTGAAAAAATTACAGTTAGGAGATCTAATAATATTACGTTACAATAAAAAACTTAGATAGTCACTACAAAAGCCAAATAGTTAACCTCTTGGTTTATTTTAAAAGAAATGCAAAGTAATATTTTATTACTATACCTAACTAAGCCTACTGCGTGCCTTGACTACAGGACGTGGCTTGCAGATAGGCTATGCACCCAATTTCCCATGAGTTTGCAAGGCCCTGCTGCTGGCGGAACTGCATGGTCCTGCAACACTCCAAATCCTGCTTTTTTGTTTGCACTGCTGCACCAAAGTACAACAGTAAAATAACACAGGGGGGCATGCTATGCACAGTGGTAGTACAGGAGTAGAGCAGTGGAAGCACAAAAAAAATATTTTTAATTGGACCCTAGAAAGGGTCCCTCTAGTACCCTCACATTGGCCTGTGATTTAGGATACCCAGGGTAACCCAGACTCTGTGGCCTAAAATGGTGGCTGCAACATTGTCTTCATGTTGTTGTCAGCCAACCAGATCACATGTTTTGAGCTTGCGGTACAGTTAAGATATTTAAAGCAAAACATACACAATAACTCTTGCACTCTATCAAATTTTGCTGCTGGCAGACTGCTTTTTTTATACCACAACTGTGTGTTCTGAGCATGGCTGGTGGTGTAAATGTGTCGTGCATTGTACCTTTGTATACCATAAATGATGAATTTCATTGTTCTTTAGTTTTTGCATAGCCATACCATATCTTTAAAATTAGTGTTTTTTTCTTATTTACAAACTGCACTCACTTGCTATGTGATCCATTTTCCAGTGTACACAACAATTAACCATGTACAACGAAGACCTGCAACCGACATTATGTGAATCCTACCTGGGCTTTCCCTCAGACACAGCACTCAGTGTTTTACCTATTTTTTAATTAAAATTTACTATTTTCACGAAAAACTGCAAATTTAAAAATTTGCAATGTTTCTGAAATGTAATTTGAAAACATGGGGCCTGTTTCTGAATACTAAATAGACAGCATGATCATGATTTCTGTCCAATATTAAGTTCTATCATGGAAAATGTATTATTATTCTTGCTTTTCATCCCTGTTTCCCATCCCACCAAGTACAGTCAAGCTCGAGGCAGAACTCCTCTCATAGTTACTACCCTTTGTCATGGAATTTGTGATCCACAGTACAAAGGTTTGGGTGAATCAATGGGCGTATGACTGCATGTATGGGTGATTCAGTGGGTGCATGACTGACTGTAAATGTGAGTGATTAGATGTCTCAGTAAATGTATGGGTGAGTGACTTGTGTGAATATCTATCAGTTTGTTTGTTGGTGTCTAAGTGGCTGTATTGGTGTGTGAGTGGGTACATGAGTTTCTGTATGGGTGAGTGATTGGTTGTCTCACTAACAACTTCATTTAAACACAATCATGTTCACTTTCAGTGTCTGAAAATATTAAAATATCATGATTAAATTGCATCATATGCCATACCCTCAAACACATTAGACATCAGTTCAAAAGCTGCTGTGGCAGATATGCCAAAAAGCATTCTGCATAATTGAAAAACCCCACCAGGAGTTACAAATGCAGTTAGATGATGAGAGGATTTGTCGAGTTCAACCTGGTGGTAACCTAACCTTCAGTCTCATTTACTAAACATGCTGGCTTGTCCATTTTTAATGATCAGATTTTCAATTCTTGGTAAAGGATGATTGTCCACCCATATTGCTCCACTGACACACCTTAAATCCACACACATGCAAAGTTCGCCTGACTTCTTCTTTGCCAATACAGTGGGGATAACCACAAAGTAGCTTCGGTCTTCACAATGATACCTTGTGCACACATATCTTTCAACATTGCTGAAAGATCCTCTCTTACACTGAGGGGAATATTGCATAACATTTGTATTTCACTGGAGATACACCCTGCTTGACTTTAATAGTGTAAATAAAATCTGACATCTTGACCAATTTATCTTGGAATACTTTGCTATCATTTCTTTCCCACACTTCTTTAGATCCACAAACATATCCTGGTCTTATAGTAATTCCAAATTCAGCTTGATTAACCCAGCCAAGAACATTGAAACCTTTCTTAGACAGATATACTTTCCCTTTGATTGACTCACCTAAAACACTGATGACATCCCTGAAAAAAACAATTAATTCCACCCTAGTCCCTTCAAAGGCCACTGTCAAAATATCTGGTGGAAGAAAGGTTTTACTGGACCAGGACCACTCAATATTCTCTTGAGAAATGATAGTGATGCGGGCTCCAGTGTTGACTAAAAGTTTGATGCCATGCCCTTCAATAATATAGTGGTACAAAAGGGGGTGGTGATGGACGGAGCATCAGAACCAATCAAACACTCACACCCAGTCAACAGATCTGGGTTTGATCCATCACCGTTCTTTAGCCCACTCTGCCACCCCAGTTCAGACATGGCTATATGCAAATCAGTCTGACCCTGTGCCTCATGGGAACAGTCCAGCCCGAACTGCCAAGCCATGTCTTCCCTGGTCCGGAAACGAGCTTCCTAGGACCGGTTTCTGGCATTTCAGCCGTCTTCAGCCAGGCTTGCTTGAATCCAGTGGCAAAGTGAGCAAGGGACTCACGTCTGAGCATACCCTGCCAACTTATGGCGAACATAGCGGTACAAAAGGGGGTGGTGATGGACGGAGCATCAGAACCAATCAAACACTCACACCCAGTCAACAGATCTGGGTTTGATCCATCACCGTTCTTTAGCCCACTCTGCCACCCCAGTTCCGACATGGCCATATGCAAATCAGTCTGACCCTGTGCCTCATGGGAACAGTCCAGCCTGAACTGCCAAGCCATGTCTTCCCTGGACCGGAAACAAGCTTCCTAGGACCGGTTTCTGGTATTTCAGCCGTCTTCAGCCAGGCTTGCTTGAATCCAGTGGCAAAATGAGCAAGGGACTCACGTCTGAGCATACCCTGCCAACTTATGGCGAACATAAGTTGGCAGGGTATGCTCAGACGTGAGTCCCTTGCTCACTTTGCCACTGGTTTCGAGCAAGCCTGGCTGAAGACGGCTGAAATGCCAGAAACCGGTCCTAGGAAGCTTGTTTCCGTCCAGGGAAGGCATGGCTTGGCAGTTCGGGCTGGACTGTTCCCATGAGGCACAGGGTCAGGCTGATTTGCATATGGCCATGTCTGAACTGGGGTGGCAAAGTGGGCTAAAAAACGGTGATGGATCAAACCCAGATCTGTTGACTGGGTGTGAGTGTTTGATTGGTTCTGATGCTCTGTCCATCACCACCCCCTTTAGTACCGCTTTGTTCGCCATAAGTTGGCAGGGTATGCTCAGACGTGAGTCCCTTGCTCACTTTGCCACTGGTTTCAAGCAAGCCTGGCTGAAGACGGCTGAAATGCCGGAAACCGGTCCTAGGAAGCTTGTTTCCATCCAGGGAAGGCATGGCTTGGCAGTTCGGGCTGGACTGTTCCCATGAGGCACAGGGTCAGGCTGATTTGCATATGGCCATGTCTGTACTGGGGTGGCAAAGTGGGCTAAAAAACGGTGATGGATCAAACCCAGATCTGTTGACTGGGCGTGAGTGTTTGATTGGTTCTGATGCTCTGTCCATCACCACCCCCTTTTGTACCGCTTTGTTCGCCATAAGTTGGCAGGGTATGCTCAGACGTGAGTCCCTTGCTCACTTTGCCACTGGTTTCAAGCAAGCCTGGCTGAAGACGGCTGAAATGCCAGAAACCGGTCCTAGGAAGCTTGTTTCCGTCCAGGGAAGGCATGGCTTGGCAGTTCGGGCTGGACTGTTCCCATGAGGCACAGGGTCAGGCTGATTTGCATATGGCCATGTCTGAACTGGGGTGGCAAAGTGGGCTAAAAAACGGTGATGGATCAAACCCAGATCTGTTGACTGGGTGTGAGTGTTTGATTGGTTCTGATGCTCTGTCCATCACCACCCCCTTTTGAACCGCTATGCCCTTCAATAATGACATTGACATCAGGATCTACAATATGTTTACCATCCTCAATATGAACATTCATACTACTTCCTTACATACTTCAAAACTCCCCTCTACATTAACTCATCTTGTTGATTGATAACGCAACAAACGCAACAAACCCTTTTGTTCTTACCATCTCTACAAACCCTGAAGAAGTGAGCCATTTTCCCACATTTTTTACATTCTTGTCCTTGCGCAGGACAGAACCTAAAAGAAGATAAATAAGATGAGGAACCACTCCTGAAACAGTGTGGGACGTTGAGTTGGGTTTAAACACTTTTTTTTGCTTTAACGTAACCTTGAAGAACCCTCAATGCTCTTGGCTAGATCTATTGCTTCATATAACAATGGATTTTTACACACCAATAAACATTCTTGTACTTTTTTCCACAAGATCTTGCCACTAACTGGTCTCTGCTGTGAAAATATCGAACTCGCATTTAGCAGCTAACATTTTCAGTACTGTAATGTATGTGTCAATACTCTCATTGGGCTGTTGTGTCCTAGTAAAGAACATATACCTGTAACTCACCATGTTTTTAGTTTTTGAAAAATACTTATTCCGTTGAGCTACCACTGTATCAAATTCATCCAAATACTCGTCTTCTGCAGGAACGTGCTCAGGTAAGTGATGAAACACCTTTTGCCCTTCAACTCCTAAATAATAATACATCAAGCTCTTTCTTCTCTCAGGTCTGAATTTCTGAGCATCGATCGCACCTAAATAAGTTTTAAAAGATTGTAGCCATAAGTTCCATTCCAGTGGTGGCTCCCCAGGATCTTGTAAAAATGCATCATGTTAAAAATGAAAATGCAACTTACAAAACTAACACAACTTGTTGGAAAGCACGCAAATCGCTGTGAATTGCACCAAAAGTAGTATCTTCTTCTTTATGGAATTGTGTAAATAACTAAGAAAAAGAAAAATTGTTTGCACAGTATCCACGTTATGATAAGTGAGCAAATCGCAGTGAATTGCACCAAAGAGGAAGAATCCTTTTCTTTATGGAAATCTGTGATCCGCTATGAAAGACACAATAAATGTTTTGAATTCGAGGAGTACCCTTAATCAGAAAGTGGTGAATCCGATTTCTTTTTGTATAGGACTTTTGGAAGGAGAAGTCCTACTTTTGTGTCAATGCAGGAAGTTCACTGAGCTGACTCATCGAGGCTCATTAGCGCATGAAGATTGGGACTGCTCTGACTCACTGAGGCTCTTATCACCAGGAGATATGACACTGCTCACGTAGAACAGGGTATGATCTTTTACTAGTTTTCACAGCGTGCAATGATTAAAGTTGTTGTAAAATGGGTTACGCCTTCTGCCACCTCGTCTCTATGAAGGCATTTCTGCATGCTCATCAACTGCCACTAAGCTTGACAGCACACTCACGCCCCTGAGCAGCGGCTTTGTTGAAGACCCTCCTCTTGTTAACTCCCAGGCTAATTAATGGGGTACACAAAAACAAGTAGACGCCATCAGGCAAAACATGCGTTGCGCTTCTCACCTACGAATTATGGCGAAGAGTGCCTCACTTAGGGGCATATTAACAAGCCAGGCGATAAAATTATCGCCGCTTTAGCGGCAGAAAACTGCCGCTAAAACGGCGATAATGGGCTTGATAATATGCTCTATGGAATTCCAATTGAAGCCCATGTTAGATGTCCTTCACATCTAACATGGGCTTCAATGGGAATTCCATAGAGCATATTATCAAGCCCATTATCGCCGTTTTAGCGGCAGTTTTCTGCCGCTAAAGCGGCGATAATTTTATCGCCTAGCTTGTTAATATGCCCCTGAATTGGTCCAGAAATCTCAGAGGAAAATCACTTGCTGGCCCCTGTTGCTTTGTGTAATCTTCTTTGCTTCACACATCATGGACCGGGTCGTCACCAAAATCTTGAAGTGATGAACGTACATGCCGAGGTTGTTGGAAGTGTTTATTAGCTCTTCAGGAGCGACATGCCTCCGTTAACAGTGGCCAGGGATGAGCTGCTATGCCTGGAATGCCATGATGTGAAATGACATTCCATGACATGACTACATTCTGTAGAATGAATCACCACAGGAGTTTGCTAATGCCCGCAACCCACACTCCAGAAAGAAGTGATCTATAGCACAGTACATGCAAGATGTTTCTTTTCTTCTTTCTTTTTTTAATGTACCCAACCTGCTACACGCCTGAGCCTCCCCCCCAGTAGATGCCAGTTGCCAGTACTTAGGGGTGATATATCTTTTGAAAAGGAAGGTTTGACCCTGGAAAGATGGTTAACCTGCCAGGTCAACATGACAAATTAATCTGTGCACACAGGCTCTGCAGAGGCATCCCTGAGACTTGTTTGCCGGGCTACTTAAGTGGGTGGCACCTTCTGTTCTGCAGCCCTACTAATAACTTTTAATTTACAGGACCTGGGCACATATAGTGCACTTTACTAGGGGCATATAAATAAATTTAAAATGACAAGCAGGCGCAAACAAATTATTCCATGTTTTAAGGAGAGAGCACATGCATTTTAGGAATGGTTAGCAGTGGTAAAGTGCACAAAGTCCTAGTACCAACAAAAACAAGATCACCAAAAAGGGGAGGAGGAAGGCAAAACTTTGGGGTTGACCATGCAGAAAGGGCCATTTTCAACACCTGTAAAGAACTTTAGTGCACAAAAAATTAACCTGATTCCATAAATGTCTCCTTTCTGCTCATCGTAGTTTTATTTTAGTAAAACCAGGCATAACAATAGAAAGTCAGTTTACCTTTCCCTGTATTGCTTCACTGCAGCTGCAATTAATTATGGTGTGTCACCTGTCTTTTACCTTCACTGTTGGCTTTTGCAGGAGGCATTGTAAATTCCGAACTCAAGTCTAATATGTTATTAAAGTTGAGTTGCTAGGTGTTTCATTACTACCGGCGACTGGAGAAGTCAGAACTCACCTATAACAAGGAAATCAGAGGAGGGTTTAAACCGGCATTGCACACTCCCATTTGTTATATATTTGCAATTAACTACTGGCTGCTCTCCCATCACTCGTGTTTTTTACCATTCCTTGGCGTCAGTATTCAAATAGTTATTTTTGCAAAGCTTCATAAAGGGTTCTGCATTTATGTGCATGATGGAATGGTTGTTTTTCTTCTGTAAAGATCAACCATTGCAAAAATAGCGAACACCATTCAGAGTCAACTTTGGCTAACCTCCTCTTACCAACACTGACATTTTTCCAAGAAATTAAAACATCCTTATCAGTAAAAATGCCAGGCCGTATGGCGGTAGCACCTGCTTTAATTTAAAATGCTCACATTTTTCTAACAGGATTAATGCAATCCAAACAGCTAATCTTCTATTCAAGTTGTGCGTAATGCTGGCGATCGTGTATTTTGTTTTTTGAGCCCAGCATGAAGCATCATGCTTTCCCAAATGCACAGAATGCACCACAGCAAATTAATGATGTGGCCTTAATGTTTAATCACTGGAAGTGTTTATTAGACGCTCACACACAGGGAATAAAACAGAGGTGGCTAATTGGTGTGAAGTGTGGCCAATTAAAGAGAAGTAGAACCAATATATCAGGAACTGAAAATGGCACACAAGATTTATATGGCAATTCTGTAAAACAAAATGTGGACCTCCATATATCAGATTTAGAAGAGGACCTGCTACTGATAGAGCAGAGATTGCATCTAAAGGATTTTATGACAAAGAAACGATTTATGACACCTTTTCACAAGAAAATAGCAAACGTGTGCAAGTTACTCATAATGAGAAATGACACTATTATACAAAATATAGTTACTGCATCATAAAAGCATGCAGAAGAAAGGTAGGTTAGATATATGTTATTCATTCAAATAATATAAGTGTGATTTTAATAATGAAAATATATCATATTTATTAACATGCATTAGAAATATGTAAAATGGTAAATTCTCACGTTCTGGAGTTTATCATTAATCAACGTGATTTTTCTATATGAGTGTGAACATTAATAAGACTAAATTGAAATTAATATGAATTAACTTGGTTTTGTGTGAAAAATGTAAGTGACATTTCATGTAATACCGTGTACACTGAACATGTAGAATAGTAGGTGTTGCACAATCAAAATTAACCCTCCTTTCATGAAACTTCTCTAGAATGTATTTCATATATCTTATAAACGAAAATGTTTAGACAAAATATTAGTTATATGTACACATTGGTATTTTCAAAATGTTATGAGTACCCTATACTCACATGTATTAATTTCAACCATATTGAAAGGATTATTAGTGCTTAAATGATATATATTTAAACCTATATGCATTGCTTTTTCTTTTAAATGTATGATCCATTATTAATATGAGTTTGTCGTATATAAGTTTAAATTCATGCAGGAATCATTCTTAAAGTGAAATTTCTGACTGCTATAACCAGAGTATAGTAACATTCCACAATATTGCCTGCAATGTTTAATTAATAATTGTTTCCTTTGAGTTTCCTTTATTGTGCAGGGCACTTGTTACAATTCAGACCAGCTGCCTGGGAAAGTGCCCTTCTGAACTTTCTATGTCTTTTACTCAATGTGCCATTTTTCAATGTGTCCCATACTGAATAACGTAAGCAACTGCGTAACAGATCCACCTACTCTTCTGGATTTGTGTCTGCTTTACTGTCGCATTTCACTCATCCTATAGGAACTGACCAATGAACTGAGTGGTCTGACAAACTAAAGCAATGCCAGAAGGTGTCGCCCCTGAACTGACTGAGTATAATTGCCTATTTTAAGGGATTTATACGGACCTGAAGTGAATGTGAGTGTGCAGTGTGAAGGCTCCTTGTTGAGATGCTGTGACCCTTGCTGTTACCGTGGTAGACAAAGACAGATTTCTCTCTTAATGGACTGGACTGGCTACTTGAAACTTCGCTGAACTTTCCTGAGAGTCTTTTACGAAAGCCTTTCCTGGCTACCTATTCATACTGACGTACATGCTGTATGTGCTAGGGGGTCTAGCTTGGCTGAGGGAGTCTGCTCCCTCTGATATCCTTACCTTACCTGAAATCCTGAGCTTTGGTATTTGATTAAATCAACTTAATTTAAATTCAAATCAGAATGCTAAATTTATTCATGTTAATTGTTTCCATTTAATCTGATAAACCAAAATTAACTGACTAAACTGACTCTGCTATTCTGATTTATAGTTCCTTGTAAGTGTGTATTTACTTTTGGCTACCCTATACCTAAATATAACTGCAAAGAAAAAGTTTCTGATCATCAGATGCTATCATTTTGTATTGCTACAATGGAAGTTCTGGTTTGTATGATACTTGCCCGCCTACGTTTCTTTAGGAGATTTGGGTTTGCAGTGATCATATATTGTATCCATGGTATTGTCCTGAGATTTATCTATATGAGTTTAAGTTTTTAGTTTGTAAACAGTTTTCCTATTCTTGGTCCTCATTAGGTAACTGTCAGTTTCCCCAATATCCAACCCCTCTCAGCACAGAGCAAGGTTCATTGTAGGACCAATTGATTTAGTAAAGTAACTAAAGGGCCCAGTAAACACAGCATCACTAATTCTGGTAGCATGTCAGATAGTTTACTGTCTGACGAAGTTAGGATATGAGGGGGATGTCTATTGAGGTTCCCATAGGGCTCTCCCAAAGCTCAAGTTCACGAAAGGTGATGAAGTGCTAGTCTTGAAGAAGTACGAGAAGATGATGAGAACAGTGGTGTGAAAATTAGTAGGGTTGTTCTTTGTTGTTCCTTAAAGTTTAGATTGTGGTAAAGTGGTTATGCAAAATGTTGTGCTTATGCTTGAGCTGGGTATTTTTTGTTGTAAAATTGAAGTTGTCATCAGGTCCGAAGTGACCTAAGATCCCTTGATACACACAGAATGGTGGTCTCCATGTTGCATACACTGAGTAAGATTGTCTGCTGTGGTTTGAGTGTGCTGTGCATAAGGCCTCATCAGCAGTACCTTAAGAGAAGGGAACTTTGTGGGGGTGGGAATTATAGTCATTGCAGTTGTTCTCAGTGCACAGAGAATAATTGTAAGGATTTAAGTGAGGTAGCGCTGGTTAAGGCTTTCCTTGGAGTGTGTGGTAGATGAAAAAACTGTTTGAGTGCATGAAAGTCTATACATTTCCTTTTGGTGGAGCAGACAAGACTACAAGTTGCCCATTATAAAGAAATCAGAAAATGGCTTTTATACAGGAGTACAGAATCCTTTGCATTATACGTGTGTGTGTGTTTATATTTATACGCTGTCGCCAGTCATTCAACTGTTGGGGATACGGCGATCTACCGACTCCAGCATCATGTTCCACGGAGCTTCATGGTTGACGAGGGGTTTGTCAAAGGAATCATCTGTACAGCGTGACAAGACATCTTAAATGAGTGGCAGCAGGCTTTGGAGGACTTTTAAGAACATTGTGAATTGCGAGGGTGCCAATATGGAGGATAATGCTATTAGGATACAAGCAACCAATCCCCTTCCTCCATTCAGGCACTGCTGCCAATGAAATTTCATCTATCATTTTAAAATACAATGTCAATACACATGCCGCTGTTTGGTTTACCGCGAGCAGAGGAAGGCAAACGCCGAAACACGTTGTTGCATGAATAAAACAATTTTTGATGGAACCCCGTGAGTGCAGTATGTTTCCGTTGGAGACAGGAGCCTTCATATATATATATATATATATATATATACTCACCTAGTTTCCATAGAAGAAGCATTTTTTGGCTTGGCTAAAACTTTGGCGTCGTTTGACCAGTCTATATGAAATATTCCCAAAAAGGTGTCAAGGTAGTTTCTGGTTGTCATGGAAAGTTCGGTGGTGATTCATGCAGTGGAAACCCAGAATTTGGGGCACAAAATAAGGATGTGTTTGTAATGTTAACTCCAATAGGAACCTTTAGACCCACACCTACAGCCCAAACTGCTGAGCAGACTTACACCAAATTTGGCAGGAAGGTAGATGTTGGTTCATGGAAGAGATCACAGATATTTCTTGGTGAATTGCAATTACTTGCGAATGCAAGTGCCAACAGGAATGCTCTGATTGTCTGGGCGGAAGCTGAACAGAAAGTTGTGCCCACCATTTTATTGATCGGGACCGGTTCCTGGGTCTGACAATTTCTCAAAAAGCTAACATAAGAGGTCAGAGTAGAGGTACTCTGACCCCTTATTTGAGAAATGGGGGTGTTAGTGACACAAGTTATGTGTCCAAAATAGTTTTTTTAAATTGTGCACAATACTCGTGATGACAACGCAATAGCCAATGTGGGCCCCAACATGTATCGTTGCGGGGACGTCGGGACTATCATGATGTCTTCGCGCAAATATTTGTCAAAATGTTAAAAAAAATATCAGTTAATCATTAATACACATTATGATAGAGGTATTGAGATTCTGATTAATGTTTTTATAGACTTGAGTATATAGTGAGCTATGTACTCTGATGGTTAGAATTAAATATATAGTTATCATTTTTTAATGTGGTGGTGGCTATTGAATTCCTGCTTTTGTTTTCTGCTTTGATGATGTAATTGATGGGATCCGGATGACCAATGTCATCGCGATCTCTGACATCACCGCAATAACGGAAAATAGGTTTTAGAGATGGTTGTTCTAGAAATACACTAGAAAAACATGAGTTTGAAGTGTACCGTAATAAACCCCTAGTGTGTAAAATACTGTAATGTGTGTGCATATATGTTTTCTCACTTGATGGGAACGGCGCGATCGTCGCGGATAACGGCGATGTTGCGATGCCCCAAATACCAGCGAAAATGGAAAAACGGTCTTAAAGATGGGGTTTAAAGAAACCTAGTACAAAAATATGAGTTTAAACATGCTTTGAAAGAATTATGTATATAGGAATATGTGTAGTGCAATGTTCAGAATGGAATAATTTTAGATATTATTTTTGGATGTGTTGGTGGTCAGGGAATATCTGCTTTTATTTTCTGTTTTTGTGATGTCTCTGCGGGGATCGCAACGTTACCGTGAAGATCCCAAAAACAAATAAAAAAAAATCTTTACAACAACACTTTACAATATTTCAGGTACTAGGTTGGCTCTGACAAAAAGTGTGCAATGGTTGTGTGTATATGGCTGCTACACATAAGACCTGATGCAGAGTTTCAGGTTACTTAGAAACACCCTGTTGCCTTCAACTGTAAACTGAACTTCAATATTTCTATAAATTCCATGCACATCAAAACGCAGATACAGCCTATGCGATGGTCTCTGAAGAATGGAGAAACAGTTTTATTTACATGTTTCCTGGCTATATCAATCTGTGGACAGAACTGATTTGACCGCTTCCCTTTTTGTCTTTGGCATATATTAGAGTACACCAAGACAGTGTGAGCGAAAAACAACATCAGTTTTGCAAAGGATTCTTTCATTCGGATTTCCAGCCCTACCCCAGTCAATGTTTCAAGGTCATTACCACCACAGTGCACAATCATCAGGTGAGGAGCTTGGGAATCCACAATGGATTTAAAAAAAGCCAGCAACAGATGAAACTTTACCCTCTCTGGACAAACCAAGTAATCTGCAAATTTGGCATGGCAAACCCAAGTCTCTGTCAATACCTCTCCTTTTTGCAGCCTCTTCAGCCCAATAGATAGAGTAGTGAAGGAGCAATAATAGTCAAGATAAGGTGGAACCTGATTGAGGTAGTTTTCCAAAGAAAATGCAGTAAAAATGGACGTGTTTAAAAACAAATATAGATAGATAGATAGATAGATAGATAGATAGATAGATAGATAGATAGATAGATAGATAGATAGATAGATAGATAGATAGATAGATAGATAGATAGATAGATAGATAGATTTCATTGCAGGTTGTCAGCATTAAAGTGAAAAAAATTAGGTAGTATGTTGGATGCCTCAAGAAGAAAACTTGTTACTGGCTGTTGTTAAAAACATTTTAATACAGACATGGATATGCTTTTGAATCTGGGGAGTATTGTATCTCATTTGGAAGTAGCATATATTCCTTCTGGATTGTGCTGTGAACTTGTGACCTACTGGTTCCACTAGGTAGCTAGGTATACTCAGCTGAGAGTGTATTGGGGGAAGGGTGTTAAAGAGACAGAAGTTTTTTTTTTAAGTTGAGGAGTGTGCCACAATTTAAGTAACAGCTAGCTTTAACTTTCAACTCAGGACTATGTAATAAACTGTTGTGTAATATTTACAATTTTTAAAAATGAAGCAAGATATCGATTTGAACATCATGAATATGTGCTGACAGTAACCTCATTTTGAAAGAGAGGGACAGGGTTAACAGAGGCTAACCATTCACTAGTAGAGCTAGTGTAGTCTAAAATGAAAGACATGATTTCATTTGCTGCCTTTCTAATGATCATAGAGTGGAAAGTTGAAGAGTTGATATTTTATAGTTGCTTTCTATGAGAGTTGTGTACCATTCTTATTCTTTAGTTTTTACAAATCATAACAGTGTCACAACTATCTCAAAAGAGTGAAAAGAACAATAAAATCTTAGAGCTCAATTCACCGGTATGTATATAACTTTTTAATAATATAAAAAATGTACATTAGAAATGAAGATGTATATGGGAGTTTGATTAAAAAGAGTATCACAGTGATGTGAAAACAATATATAAGATGAACTGCTAGTAGAGGGTATGTGTTTAAGATGTTATTTCTGTTGACAATTACCATGACCAATGGTTTTTAACAAGCACAATGTGTTAAATGTCTAAGCATTATGTGCAGAATAGGTGCATCTCTATTATTTGCATTCTGCGAGTTGTGGTAGTTTTGGTCACGTTATTAAACAGGAGTACTGAAGTAATGAATAAAACATAAGAAAATGTGCTGTGCCTGTATTTAAATTATAAAGTAGTGATACTTGTTAGGTATGTATCAGGAAGTGTTTGTCAATGTGCTTTTTAACTTATATGATTGGTTTGCACATGTTTCGATGGTGAGATATGTTTTTTTCTGGTTGAGGATATTTATATGTATGATAAGACTGTTGAGTGTACTTAAAGATCCAGAGAAGTATATATTTTTGGAAAGATGGCCTGAATATCTTTTATGAAATCACATATATGTTTACATGGTGATCTATGTTCTTCAGGCTGTTGAAAATGTCATGTATATAGTGAGGGGGGTGCGTTTCTTTCAATATGCTATGTTTAAAATTGGAAGTGGTAATAGTGAAAAATTTATTTTGAGAGTTTGTGTGCTAGCTTCACTAGGCCTGTAACTGTTCTTTGAGAAATTCTGAATATATGTTTTAAAGGCACAATAAATATTTATGAAATGATGTAGGTATGACATTAGGAAAAGGGTTAGTGCTTTCAAAGGGTGAGAATTGTTGTTTTTCGTTTTAGAAAAGTATTGATGCATGTGGACGCTGAGTACAGATAACAGATCAATGAATACTCTTAGAGAGCCATGTATGCAATTATATATCAAGTGTGATATCTAGACTTATTCAATCACCAGGATACTACACATGCACTCTTCCAATCACACAGGAGCTAATTATGTACTCATTGAACTAAGCAAGCAAAACCATGCATTCATCCAGTCGCTCAGATAGTAGCAATATAGTGATGTGAATGCACAGGCACTAACTATGCAGATAGAGAACCACTGATGTAGTTCGTTTATACACTGGGAATCGATTTAATTAAATAACTTTATTCGATCTAATTGAAAAGTATAGATCATAAACGTACATACATTAAGATGAATCTTCTTTCTAAATCATTAAAAACTAGTGAGAGCTAGCACATAAAAAAAACAAGAACAACCCCTATTCAGTAGGGCTTCAGATGTAACAATTTTAAGGTTAACAAGATTTCTCAATGTGCTCTCAATGTTTTGTAAGGGGAACACAGTGCAAAATCAAATAACACAATGAGCCTACCCAAATACAAATTAATACATAACTAAAAATTTGTAACAATTAAACCACCAATCGCAATAATGTAAAACATTAAAAAATTTACAAAGTTTTTACAAATACCTATCATGTCAGGTCTGATTCACATACTTAATTTTCTTGATATTATACAAGCTCAGTTAAGTAGCTAGTTAAAATGTACACAATTCTCCATTATAAAATATGTCTCCTTCGCTTACAGGCCCCAAAAAAACAGACATAGGGATCTTTGAGGTTCTTCAGAAAAAACAAATCAATACGACATTGAGCAAAGTTGTGCCGCCTTATGAGAGGTAGAATAAATCTAGATCTCTGTTCTTTATAGAATGACTAAGAAAAAAAGATGGAGTTCAGATTGAGAATACTTTTTTCCTGGAAAGCCCAGCATCAGAGGAATTATATTGGTACGAAACCTCAGAAGGATGAACCTATACCATAAGTTTCTTACTCCCTCTAAGAACGAGTGTTTACCCCCGTTAAAGGCGGGATTAGATAATATCTAGCCATTTTTGCCTTGTTACCTTTCCTTGCTTAAATAAGCTGCCTTTTCTAAAAATAGTGCCTTGAGCCTCTTTTTTCGATGTAGAGCATGAACTCGTATTTGTTTATAGTTCAGGTATACCTAGTGAATACAGCGTGCATTTGATGTACTGTAACCAAACAATTTTGTGTGCCTTGTCCAATGACAGATAGCTTTAATATTATATTCTGGGTAAGTTTCCCTGTGTCTCTTTTCCATATCGAATGCAATGGCATGATCGGGGATAGTCTCACAATGTCACTCACATAGGGTAATCAGACATAACTGGAGAATGAGCCAGGGAGGGAAGCTATCCTCTGAACAAAGCCATCCTCTATCTTCTGAAGGGAGTCTCTTGGCACCATTCCCCACATCCCTGCCCCATATGTTGTGGCTGAAATTGTTTAGCACTATATATCTTTTTTACAGTAGTTATAGGTTTTGAGCCCAATTTCTTGAGAAAACTAGAGACTGCAACCAAAGTTCGCTCCATTATTAGCCCTCTGCTACCCACCATGTGTGACCAAGTTTGTTTATTATTAAATAGTACTCCTAGGTAGGGAAAGGTCTCCAATACCACTAGTTTTCGAGTCCCAATATGAAAAGATGGCATCTTTTTGGAGGGGGGTACTCCTGCAACTAAAATAAATGATTTAGGCTCATTTACATTTAAATTCAAGGATAACATAAAACTCACACAGGCCTTGATTAGGCGTTGGAGTGCTATGCATGTCCTGGCTATTAGGACAGCGTCATCCCCGTAGGCCAGGATCGGGAGTGCAGCGGGGGAAAGATGGAATATCTAATATGGAGCCTGTTAAGGCGGCTTCCACCCCGTTTGTATAGAGCGAGAACAAAATTGGGGCAAAAACACAACCTTGCCCGACTCTCCTCATGATTTTAAAAGTTCTTGTACATTCCCTTTTCCTTCCATAACGCACACAAGCCATCGCCTGTGAGTGCATCTGACGTATAAGGTTGATCAGCTGAGGATCAATGCCTATCTCTGTCATTATTACCCACCCGTAATTTTGCATCTCTTACACAGTCAAATCAATAAAATTAAATGAAACAAATCTGTAATCGATATCTATAAGGAAAAAAAATCATAAAAGCACAAACAGTACATTAAATCACATTTCAGTTGTGGTTAATTTTCTTTACACCCCTCTTACATGTTTACTTTGTTGAAAGATTAAAACTGTCACATTGTTTCCTGTATTTTACTACACTTTTTGAAACATTGATAAAATCCAGATTACATATTTATTTTCTATAAACTGTAGTGCTAGAAATGCAGGCGACATTGTCTAATACCAAACTTTAAAAAAAAAGGTAAACATCCATTTTTTCCTTTGAACATTAAAGAATTTACTAAATAAAACCACGTGGAGTATTGTTTGCTCCGAGCGATCATCACAAGGGCCCAATTGAATAACTTTTGACCAGTCGTTCATGTTTGGGAAAGTGGTTATTCTATGTAATATCCTAAGTCTATATCTTGTCAATAAAAATCTATTGTATAAACCACAGACACGTAAAAGATAAGGTTGAATGCTATAAGTAATTAGAATAGTTTGATTATACAATACTGTGGGCTTCATTATTTCTTCCGATGGTCTAAGAGTTTCAAGTAGGTTAAAGCATTTTGCCTTTAACATTTTTCTTGTCCATTTTTACTAGTCATTGTATTCGACTCCATAAAAAACTCTGGGTGGCCTAAATCAGCATAAAATCCAGCACATTCTGTTGACATGCGATTCTTAAAGCACCTTCCAATTTAAAAATATCTTTAAAAATGTCCCTATTAAGATTAGTTTCTTCAGATGTGCATATCCTATCCCATAGGAGGATTGGTTCCACTTTCATGAGACCTGTTAGGTATGAGACCCCAAATTCAGAATGGCAAATATAAGAGGAGGTGCTACCCGGGACCGCCAAAATATTTAAAAAAATAGATTTTCAATAACGTGCAAAGCTTCAATATCAGAATATGACCATACCCCTGTACCTTACATGGCCCTCAAGATGCACTTGGTCCTATATATTTGTGGTAGCTCATGTGGAGGCCTCTTGCCCAAACTTTTTTGAAACATTTACTAAGGCGGCAGTAGTTTTCATAAAAGCCAGTTTTCTTGCATGGACCACTCGAGTCCACGTGGCGTTATAATCAAATAAGATGCCCAAATAACTAAATCTATTTATAAAATCAATTTTTTGTTTGTAAATGTACACATCTCTACACTTTTGGCTGCCAATACTACATCAGATAACAAAAGTTTTTGTTGTGTTTACCCTCAGCCCTAGGCCATGCATAAATCCCAAAAAGCTATTTAAAATTCTTTGTAGGCCCACTTGGGTATGGGACATCAAAACGGCATTGTCCGCATACAATAAAACTGGTATAGGCCGTCCTTCTATTTGGTGGTTTCTTGACATATGTTTGACAGTGTTTGGCCTAAGCTATTTATATGGAGATTAAAAAGAAAAGGGGCCAGCACGCAGCCTTGCCTTAACCCCTTCGCTGCCAGGCCTTTTCCCCCTCCTGTGCCAAGCCTTTTTTCGGCTATTTGGGGTAGTGCGCGATGAGGCCCCTGTAACTTTTTTTTGTGCTTTCGACCTCCTTCCAGTTAATGGTAGAAATGGGTACAAAAGCAATATTGGATCCTGGAAAGCTATACATTTCAGAGAAGGAAACAAAATTCTGAATTCAGCAAGGGGTCATTTGTGTAGATCCATCAAGGTTTCTTTATAGAAACTAACAGTTAAATATAGGATCAATTGAAAATTAGTTGAAAAAAACAGCCTTTTGTGTCAACATTTTCACCTGTAACTTCTTCTAATTATGACAGCTCTTTAAAAGCAATATGCCATTACATCCGCTGGACATTACTAGTTGTGGGGATATATAGGACTTGTAGGTTCACCAAGAACCCGACGAACCCAGAGCAAAAAACTGAGCAGCAACTTGCAATGGTTTTTTATTATGTACCGGGTATATAGTAATTATTCTGTAAAAATGTGTACATGGAATAATCGGTATGAAAGACACCTATGTATTTCTGAAATGGGAACAAAATATAGAGTTTAGAAACAGTAGATATTTGCACATTTCCAAAATGGAATACTCATACTCACATGAGAATTTTCAGTCATTTTTTAGAATGACTTCTTTTTTACACAATGTCTTTCATTTGGAAGGCAGAAATGCATCAAAAGTCAATAGGTAATAACAGTTCCTTTACAAATCTGAATTACCCTAAGTCTCCCGATAAAAATGTTACCTCACTTGTGTGGGTAGGCATAGTGCCCACGACAGGAAATGGCTCAAAACCCAACGTGAACTCACCACATTTTCACAATGAAAATGTACCCTTTTTTTGCGAAGTGTCTAGCTGTAGTTTTTGAACACTAGCTCTGCCGGAACCTTGTGAAATGTTGCAAGCCTATTCATTTTTGAAAACTAGACACTCAGGGGAATCCAGGATGGGGTGACTTGACTGCCTCCCACCAGGTTCTGTTACCCAAAATCCCTTCCAAACCTAACAAATTGTAAAAAAAAAAACACATTTTCCCCACATTTCTGTGGTGGAAAGTTCTGGAACCTGTGTGGATCTACAAATTTCCACACACCCCGCGTTCCCCAAAGTCTTATGAGAAAAATGGCACCTCACTTGTGGGGGTCAGCCTAGTGCCCGCGGCAGGAAATGGCGCAAAACACAACGTGGTCACACCTCAATTTCGCAGTGAAAAATGACCCTTTTTTTGGCAAAATGTTTAGCTGTAGTTTTTGAACCCTAGCTCTGCGGGCACCTTGGGAAACCTAGCAAACCTATACATTTTGGAAAACTAGACATCCAGGGGAATCCAGGATGGGGTGACTTGACTGCCTTCCACCAGGGTCTGTTACCCAGAATCCCTTGCAAACCTAAAAAATGTAAAAAAACCCACATTTTCCCCACATTTCTGTGGTGGAAAGTTCCGGAATCTGCGTGGATCCACAGATTTCCACCCACCCCGCGTTCCCCAAAGTCTTATGAGAAAAACAGTACCTCACTTGTGTGGGTCGGCCTAGTGCCCGCGACAGGAAACGGCACAAAACGCAATGTGGTCACACCTCAATTTTGCAGTGAATAATGACCCTTTTTTGGCAAAGTGCCTAGCTCTAGTTTTTTAACCCTAGCTCTGCGGGCACCTTGGGAAACCTAGCAAACCTTTATATTTTTGAAAACTAGACACCCAGGGGAATCCAGGATGGGGTGACTTGACTGCCTCCCACGAGGGTCTGTTACCCAGAATTCCGTGCAAACCTAAAAAATTGTCCAAAAAAACATATTGTCTCCACATTTCAGTGGTGGAAAGTTTCGGAATTTGCATGGAGCCACAAATTTCCACCCACCGCGCATTCCCCAAAGTCTTACGAGAATAAAGGTACCTCACTTATGCGGGTCGGCCTAGTGACCGCGACAGGAAACGGCGCAAAACGCAACGTGGTCACACCACAATTTCGCAGTGAAAACTGACCCTTTTTTGGCAAAGTGCCTGGCTCTAATTTTTTAACCCTAGCTCTGCGGGCACCTTGGGAAACCTAGCAAACCTATACATTTTTGAAAACTAGACACCCAGGGGAATCCAGGATGGGGTTACTTGACTGCCTCCCACCAGGGTTTGTTACCCAGAATCCCTTGCAAACCCAAAAAATTGTCCAAAAAAACACATTTACCCCATATTTCTGTGGTGGAAAGTTCCGGAATCTGCGTGGATCCACAAATTTCCACCTAACCCGCGTTCCCCAAAGTCTTACGGGAAAAATGGTACCTCACTTGTGTGGGTCGGCCTAGTGCCCGCGACAGCAAACGGCGCAAAATGCAACGTGGTCACACCTCAATTTCGCAGTGAAAAATGACCCTTTTTCGGCAAAGTGTCTAGCTCTAGTTTTTTAACCCTAGCTCTGCGGGTACCTTGGGACACCTAGCAAACCTATACATTTTTGAAAACTAGACACCCAGGGGAATCCAGGATGGGGTGACTTGACTGCCTCCCACCAGGGTCTGTTACCCAGAATCCCTTGCAATCCTAAAAAATGGTCAAAAACAACATATTTTCTCCACATTTCTGTGGTAGAAATTTCCGGAATCTGTGTGGAGCCACAAATTTCCATCCACTCCGCGTTCCCCAAAGTCTTACGAGAAAAATAGTACCTCACTAGTGCGGGTCGGCCTAGTGCCCGCGACACAAAATGGCGCAAAACACAACGTGATCACCTCAATTTCGCGGTGAAAAATGACCCTTTTTTGGCAAAATGTTTAGCTGTAGTTTTTTAACCCTAGCTCTGCGGGCACCTTCGGAAGCCTAGCAAACCAATACATTTTTTAAAACTAGACACCCTGGGGAATCCAGGATGGGGTTACTTGACTGCCTCCCACCAGGGTTTGTTACCCAGAATCCCTTGCAAACCCAAAAAAATGTCCAAAAAAACACATTTACCCCATATTTCTGTGGTGGAAAGTTCCGGAATCTGCGTGGATCCACAAATTTCCACCTAACCCGCGTTCCCCAAAGTCTTACGAGAAAAATGGTACCTCACTTGTGTGGGTCGGCCTAGTGCCCGCGACAGGAAACGGCGCAAAATGCAACGTGGTCACACCTCAATTTCGCAGTGAAAAATGACCCTTTTTTGGCAAAGTGTCTAGCTCTAGTTTTTTAACCCTAGCTCTGCGGGCACCTTGGGACACCTAGCAAACCTATACATTTTTGAAAACTAGACACCCAGGGGAATCCAGGATGGGGTGACTTGACTGCCTCCCACCAGGGTCTGTTACCCAGAATTCCTTGCAAACCTAAAAAATTGTCAAAAAAAACATATTTTCTCCACATTTCTGTGGTGGAAAGTTTCGGAATTTGCATTGAGCCACAAATTTCCACTCACAGCGCAATTCCCAAAGTCTTACGAGAAAAATGGTACCTCATTTGTGCGGGTCGGCCTAGTGCCCGCGACAGGAAACGGCGCAAAACACAACGTGGTCACACCTCAATTTCACAGTGAAAAATGACCCTTTTTTGGCAAAATGTTTAGCTGTAGTTTTATAACCATAGCTCTGCGGGCACCTTCGGAAGCCTAGCAAACCTATACATTTTTTTAAACTAGACACTCAGGGGAATCCAGGATGGGGTGACTTGACTGCCTCCCACTGGGGTCTGTTACCCAGAATCCCTTGCAAACCTAAAAATGTTTCCAAAAAAACACATTTTCCCCACATTTCTGTGGTGAAAAGTTCCGGAATCTGCGTAGATCCACAAATTTCTACCCACCCCGCGTTCCCCAAAGTCTTACGAGAAAAACTGTACCTCACTTGTGTGGGTCGGCCTAGTGCCCGCGACAGGAAACGGAGCAAAACGCAACGTGGTCACACCTCAATTTCGCAATGAATAATGACCCTATTTCGGCAAAGTGCCTAGCTGTAGTTTTTTAACCCTTGCTCTGTGGGCACCTTGGGAAACCTAGCAAACCTATACAATTTTTAAAACTAGACACCCAGGGGAATCCAGGATGGGGTTACTTGACTGCTTCCCACCAGGGTTTGTTACCCAGAATCCCATGCAAACCCAAAAAATTGTCCAAAAAAACACATTTTCCCCATATTTCTGTGGTGGAAAGTTCCGAAATCTGCGTGGATCCACAAATTTCCACCCACCCCGCGTTCCCCAAAGTCTTACGAGAAAAACGGTACCTCACTTGTGTGAGTCGACCTAGAGCCTGCGACAGGAAACGGCGCAAAATGCAATGTGGTCACACCTCAATTTAAGAGTGAAAAATGACCCTTTTTTGGCAAAATGTTTAGCTGTAGTTTTTGAACCCTAGCTCTGCGGGCACCTTCGGAAACCTAGAAAACCTATACATTTTTTAAAACTAGACACCAAGGAGAATCCAGGATGGGGTGACTTGACTGCCTCCCACCAGGGTCTGTTACCCAGAATCCCTTGCAAACCTAAAAAATTGTCAAAAAAAACACATTTTCCCCACATTTCTGTGGTGAAAAGTTCCGGAATCTGCGTGGATCCACAAATTTCCACCCACGCCGCATTCCCCAAAGTCCTACGAGAAAAACGGTACCTCACTTGTGTGGGTCGGCCTAGTGCCCGCGACAGGAAACGGCGCAAAACGCAACATGGTCACACCTCAATTTCGCAGTGAAAAATGACCCTTTTTCGGCAAAGTGCCTAGCTGTAGTTTTTGAACCCTAGCTCTGCGGGCACCTAGGGAAACCTAGCAAACCTATACATTTTTTAAACTAGACACACAGGGGAATCCGGGATTGGGTGACTTGACTGCCTCCCACCAGGGTCTGTTACCCAGAATCCCTTGCAAACCTAAAAAATTGTCAAAAAAAACACATTTTCCCCACATTTCTGTGGTGGAAAGTTCCGGAATCTGCGTTGATCCACAAATTTCCACCCACTCCGCGTTTCCGAAAGTCTTACGAGAAAAACGGTACCTCACTTGTGTGGGTCGGCCTAGAGCCCGCAACAGGAAACGGCGCAAAATACAATGTGGTCACACCTCAATTTCGCAGTGAAAAATGACCCTTTTTCGGCAAAGTGCCTAGCTCTCTCAATTTTAGCTGAAAAAAATCACATTTTTCACACACTTTTGTGTGGGAAAGTTGTGGCATCACCGGGCTCACTCTTATTTCCCACCACCCAGCGTTACCTCAGGTCTCCCGGTAAAAATGGTGCCTCACTTCTGTGGGAGGCCCAAGTAACCGTGACAGGCAAGGGCCCAAAACGTAGTGAGGCGACATCAAAATTGCCTATCTCAAAACCACCTGGTTTTGCAAGTGGGGTCACTTGGGTTTTTGGCCCGGTGCTCGGCGGCCATCTAGGGAAACCTACCAACCCATACATTTCTGAAAACTAGACACCAGGGGGCTTCTAGGGAGGTATGGCTTGCGTGGATCCCCCAAAGTTTCCTTACCCAGAATCCCCTGCAAACCAAAATTTTAGCTGAAAAAAATCAAATTTTTCACACATTTTTGTGTGGGAAAGTTGTGGCATCACTGGGCTCACACAAATTTCTCACCACCCAGCATTCCCCCGGGTCTCCTGGTCAAAATGGTACCTCACTTGTGTGGGAGGCCCAAGTACCCGCAACAGGCAAGGGCCCAAAACGTAGTGAGGCGACATCAAAATTGCCTATCTCAAAACCACATGGTTTTGCAAGGGGGGTCACTTGGATTTTTGGCACGGTGCTCGGCGGCCATCTAGGGAAACCTACCAAACCCATACATTTCTGAAAACTAGACACCCGGGGGCTTCCAGGGAGGTATGGCTTGCGTGGATCCCCCTTCGTTTCCTTACTCAGAATCCCCTGCCAACCTTAATTTTAGCTGAAAAAAATCACATTTTTCACACATTTTTGTGTGGGAAAGTTGTGGCATCACTGGGCTCACTCAAATTTCCCACCACCCAGCGTTCCCCCGGGTCTCCTGGTAAAAATGGTGCCTCACTTGTGTGGGAGGCCTGTTGGAAAGGCGTTCTCCGGGGGGGCTTCGGAATACGTTCCGGACCACCCTTTGACCCACCTCTCCCAGAGTTAGGCCGAGCAAGGGCGGGGAGGTCCTTCCTGGAAGGGTCTCGTTCCTAGGATCGCACACGCTGAGCTTGCACTCTCGGACAGAGGGACACCACACAGTAGTTCTTTGTAAGACAGTACTTTATCGTTAGCTTTAATGTGCCTTTATGATCCAAAATGCAGGTCTTGAAGTAGCGCCACAAGCAACGGCGATTTCACGACGGGGGTATGGGGGTAGCGGGACAGTCTTTGAGTTCAGTGTCTCTGCGGAGTATCCTTCGCACAGCTCTCAATCCTCGAGCTGGGGGATGTTGTTTCTCTCGGCAATCTCTGCCGATTCTTCTAGAGGAGAGTGCCGCGAGTCACTCAGCAGGCACAGGTGGTTTCGGAGTCGGGGAGCCGCGACAGTGTCAGCAGGGCTCAGATGGTTCAGAGTTCGGGGAGCCGCGACAGCGTCAGCAGGGCTCAGATGGTTCAGGGTTCGGGGAGCCGCGACAGCGTCAGCAGGGCTCAGATGGTTCAGAGTTCGGGGAGCCGCGACAGTGTCAGCAGGGCTCAGATGGTTCAGAGTTCGGGTAGCGTTCTTCGGTTCAGGGGTCGATGGAGCCGCGACCAGGTCAGCAGGGCTCTCGTAGGTCCAGGTCTTCTCTTCCTCCCGTCCCCTCAGCACCCCTTGTTATACTGCCCCTCCTCTTTGAAGTCCGGAGTCCTCGCTGAGAGGGTTCTTGGTGCCTGGGGCCGGGGTGTCGGGATTTCCTGTCGCTCGGCCCTTTGATCTGTTCAGGTGGGTCTGGGAGGGACTCCAGACGCCCAGCAGGCGAGGCGCCCGCTCACAGGGGGCCTGGTGGCCGATCGAAACCCTCCTTGGGGAGGAGACCAGAGGTGTGACAGGGACGGCATCTCCTGGTCTGGCTTGGGGGCTTCTTGCTCTCTCGGCTGGGCATGCGTGGTAGGGTCTAGGGTGTTGCTGGGGCCTGGGCCGGCCATCGGGTTGTTGGGCCATGGTGGCCGGAAGTCTGTGACATCGGGGATCAGGTGCGGTTGCAGGGTGGCTGGCTGGTCGGGAGGGCCCACGCCACGAGGCCGGTCTCACACGTGCCCCCCCCAGCTGAAAGGCTGGGAGAACTACCCATCCACTTGGGGGTTCTCCTCGCTGAAGCGGAAGAATCGGGACAGGCCGTCCGCGTTGGCGTGGTCAGTCCCGGGGCGATGCTCCACAGTGAAGTCCATCCCCTGGAGGGAGATTGACCATCATAGCAGCTTGGGGTTTTCTCCTCTCATTTGCATCAGCCACCGCAAGGGTCGATGATCCGTTTGAACCCGGAAGTGGGTTCCGAACAAGTAGGGCCGTAGCTTTTTGAGGGCCCAGACTACTGCAAAGGTCTCTCTTTCAATGGTGCTCCACCGCTGTTCTCGAGGTAGCAACCTTCGGCTGATGAAGGCAATGGGCTGATCTATGCCCTCGTCGTTGAACTGTGAGAGGACTGCCCCGATGCCGTGCTCCGAGGCGTCTGTCTGGACCACAAACTCCTGAGAGTAGTCGGGGCTTTGAGTATCGGAGCGGTACATATAACGGCTTTCAAGGCGTCGAACGCTTTTTGGCACGGGGGAGTCCATTGTATTTTCTTCGGGTGTTTTTTGGAGGTTAACTCAGTGAGGGGGCCTGCGATGCTGCCATAGTTCTTAATAAACCTCAAGTAGTAACCGGTGAGGCCCAGGAAGGCCCGGACTTCCGTTTGGGTTGTTGGGGGTTCCCAGGACAAGATGGTGTCGATCTTCGGCTGAAGGGGGGCGACCTGCCCGCTTCCCACCTGGTGCCCCAGATAGATCACTGAGCCTTGTCCAATTTGACATTTACTAGCTTTGATGGTTAGGCCAGCCTGGCGCAGGGCCAGCAGTACTTGCCGGAGGTGCTGGAGGTGTTCGGTCCATTGGAAGCTGAATACTGCTATGTCGTCTAGGTACGCTGCGCTGAACCCCTCTAGTCCGGCCAGGACCCTGTTCACCAGCCGCTGGAATGTGGCCGGGGTATTCTTCATTCCAAACGGCATCACCCTGAAGCGGTAGTGCCCATCCGGGGTGGAGAAGTCGGAGCGCTCCTTGGCTCCCTCAGTGAGCGCAATCTACCAGTATCCGCAGGTTAAGTCAAAGGTGCTGAGGTAGCGAGCGGCCCGAGGCGGTCGATGAGCTCGTCTGCGCGGGGGATAGGGTGAGCGTCCGCTCGGGTGACCGCATTGAGTCCCCGGTAGTCCACACAGAACCTCAGCTCGGGGGCGACACCAGGGGCAGCCGCTTTTGGGACCAGGACTACCAGGCTGGCCCAGGGGCTGTCGGAGGGTTCAATCACCCCAAGGGTCTGGATGCAGGTTCGGACCCGATCAGGGACCCGGGAGGCTCGGTGTCTCACTGGCGGGCTGTCGCCGGTGTCTACGTCGTGGACACACCAGTCGGTGACCCTAGGGGTTAGGGAGAAGAGGTCGGTGAATTGTCTTAGTAGCCGGCGACAGTCGTCGGACTGTTGGGGGGTGAGGGTGGTTGACAGTCTCACCCCTCTACGGAGCCATCTGTCTCTTTAGCACACAGGGGGTCTGGAAGGGGCTCTGTGTCTTCTTCAGTCCCATCGTCGGTGGCCAGGAGCAAACTCACCTCCGTCCTCACAAAGTGGGGTTTGAGGCGGTTCACGTGGAGGACCCGGAGGGGGTTCCGCGGGGACTGCACATCAACTAGATATGTGACTTGACTCTTCCGCTCGACCACCTTGAAGGGACCAGTCCATTTGTCTTGGAGGGCGCAGGGTTTCACCAGGGCCATGACCCAGACTTGTTGGCCCGGCTGAAACTCGACCAGCATGGCATTCTGGTCATACCAGCGCTTCATCTCTTCTTGGCTAGCCTCAAGGTTTGCCTCGGCGAGTTCTCGGAATTTCCGGGTCTGGTTGCGAAGCGCCAGGATATAGCGGAACACGTCAGGAGGGGTCCCCCGGAGAGTCGTTTCCCAGCCCTCCTTGACCAGGCTCAGGGGCCCCCGGACGGGGTGTCCGTACAGTAATTCGAACGGGCTGAACCCCAGAGATTTTTGGGGAACCTCTCGGTAGGCGAACAGGAGGCACGGGAGGAGGATGTCCCATCTCCGGCGTAGGGGTTCTTCGAGGCCCATTATCATCCCCTTCAGGGTCCTGTTAAATCACTCGACTAGGCCATTCCCTTGTGGGTGGTATGGGGTGGTGAACTTGTATGAGACCCCGCACTGCTGCCATAGGGACCTCATGTATTTGGAGATAAAGTTCGTGCCATGATCACTCACGACTTCGCGAGGGAACCCCACGCGGGAGAAGATCCCCATCAAGGCCCGGCCTACCACGGGGGCCATCACGGTGCGGCGGGGAAAGTCTCGGGGTAGCGGGTGGCATGGTCCACCAGGACAAGGATGAATCGGTGGCCCTGGGCGGTCTTGGGATCCAGGGGTCCCATGATGTCGATTCCCACCCGCTCAAAAGGGGTACTAACAACGGGACAGGGTTGTAGCGGAGCCTTGCGCTTCCCCCCACTCTTTCCACTGGCCTGGCATGTGAGGCATGACTTGCAGTGGGTCTCCACATTCGCTCGCATCTTGGGCCAATAGAAGTGGGTAACTAGTCACTGATAGGTCTTGTCTTGGCCTAAGTGTCCTGCCAGTGGTACATCATGGGCTAGGCCCAGGAGGAGACTTCGGAAGCGCAGGGGTACCACCAGTACTCGGGCCGATCCCAGCTCGGCCGACTTCTGTTCGCTGTACAGGAGGCCGTTTTCCCAATATATCCAGTGTGTTCCGGACTGGTCGCCTGCTGCCTGGGCTTCGGCCTGCTGTCGGGGTCCAATGAGGGAAGGGCAGGTGGCCTGTTCCTGGCAGAATTCTTCTTGGGAGGGACCTCCCTCGCAGTGCCACTGGGCCATCTCGGGCAGGTCCCCGAGCTCGGTCAGGGGCTCGGGATCTGGATGCACTGACCCGTTATTGTAAATGGTTTCTTCTTCCGGAAGAGGGTCGTCGGGCTTTGGCAGCGCTTCCCGGACCTCGGGGACGGCGACTGTGTTCAGCGGCATGGCCTCAACTCCCTCGGAGGAAGGCAATCGTGCAGTCATAGAGCGCGTGGTGGCGCATACCCATTCGGGTAGGCCCATCATCTCTAGGTCGTTGCCCAGGAGGCAGTCTACGGGTTGGGAGGTTCGGACTGCCACCCTCAATTTACCGGTGACTCCCCCCCCATTCGAAGGGTACCAGGGCCATCCGGCATAGGCTCTCGGAATTGTCCGAAGATATGACTGGACAGAAGGCGTCGGGCAGGATCTGGTCTTCGGAGACCAGGTGGCAGTGGACCGCTGTGACACTCGCCCCTGTGTCGCGGAGGCCCTCGACGCGGTGACCGTTGACCATCACCTGCTGTTGGTACTTCTTCGTGTTGGCGGGTAGGGGTGTTCCGGGGACCATCTCTCGGTCCCCTAGGGAGACCAGGGCCATGGCGGCTGGTTCCCACTCTTCGGAGTCTTCCATCTCTTCTCCTAGGGCTACGGAGGCCATGTGTCGAGCCGGAGGGGTTGTCGTTGCGGGCCGTTGGTACATGGGACACTGGGGGTCACTGGCATAGTGTCTGGTCTGTTGGCAGCGGAAACAGGTGATCTTGACTCGGGGTCCCGACCTCCCCGGTGGCCCGGTGCTGACTGGAGGTGGGGCTGGAAAGTGTGGAGGTTGGCCTCTGGGGGGACTGTGCTGGGAGCCCCCGGGAATTCCCTCGGTCGGCCTTGGTTCCCTCCGCCCCTCTGGTGGGGGGGTCCCCGAGTGTGGTGACCGTAGTCTCCCACAGGTCCCCGGGAGGCCCGGGTGTTCACCCATCGGCCAGCTTCGACGGCCAGTTTTCGCGGGTCAGTGAGCTTGCTGTCCAGGAGGTGCTGGCGTAACTCCACAAAGCAATTGGCGGACAAGTGTTCCCACGCGATTAGATCGAACAACTCCTCAAAGGTGGAGACCTTGCTGCCCTTGATCCACCCGTCCAAGGCCCGGCTGTAAAAGTTCACGTACTCTACCCATGTGGTACCGGGTATCTTCTTGCAGTCTCAAAACCGTTGCCGTACATCTCAGGGGTGAGCCCATATCGGGCAACTAGGGCCTCTTTCATGTGGCTGTAGGAGTTCAGCACCGTGAAGGGCAGGTCCAGCAGGGTATCTCTCCCCTCGCTCAGGAACCGGCCCCACAAACCAGCCCCCCAGTCTTTCTGCGGAACTCGGTGGGAGGTCATGGCAACTTCGTAGGCCTTGAACTATTGCTGGATGTCGTCGTTTTTGTAATATTCCTTCACCACATCCTTGGGGATGTGGACCTTTGGTTCCACGGTGGAGGAGGGTGGTTGATTTCCCGAGGGTCTGGACTCCTCACCTTTAGCCTTGAGCTCGATCTCCTTCAGGCTGCGTTCGTGCTCTAGTTGGAGTTTTCTTTCTTCGTGTTCTCTCTGGTGTTTTTTTCCTCAAGTTCTCCTTGTAGGCGTAATTGTTCTACCGCCAACTTTTTCTCGGCCAGTTTTAGCTCTCCCTCAATTTTCAGTTTTGCTAGTTCTGGTTCGTGGTTGCGGCCCCTTTCTCGGTCTGCTAGTTCCTCTGGGGATAGACCCCCTTCTGGGGCGCTGCTCCTTACCGGGATGCTTCGTGGTTCGTTTGGCGGCTCTCCTTCTGTTTGGGCCAGGGAAGCTCCTGCCTCGACCCAGGTCTTCAATGCTCCTTGGAAATCTTCTTTCGTGCTTAATCCGGTGGAAGCGATTCCAAGGTCTTTGCAGAATTGTTTTAATTCTCGGTGCATATAATATTCCAACTGGTCCTCTCGGAATGTCGAGCTTGTGTTGGTACCTGCGGCACCTAGGGAGGTTTCTCCTTCCATCTCTTTTCGGTAGTGCGTCAGCCGTTTACTGCACGATCTCTAGGTGTCGGCTCGGATCCCGTCGTCTGCCAAATGTTGGAAAGGCGTTCTCCGGGGGGGCTTCGAATACGTTCCAGACCACCCTTTGAACCACCTCTCCCAGAGTTAGGCCGAGCAAGGGCGGGGGAGGCCCTTCCTGGAAGGGTCTCGTTCCTAGGATCGCACACGCTGAGCTTGCACTCTCGGACAGAGGGACACCACACAAAGTTCTTCGTAAGACAGTACTTTATCGTTAGCTTTAAGGGACCTTTATGATCTGAAATGCAGGTCTTGAAGTAGCGCCACAAGCGGCGGCGATTTCACGACGGGGGTATGGGGGTAGCGGGACAGTCTTTGAGTTCAGTGTCTCTGCGGAGTATCCTTCGCACAGCTCTCAATCCTCAAGCTGGGGGATGTTGTTTCTCTCGGCAATCTCTGCCGATTCTTCTAGAGGAGAGTGCCGCGAGTCACTCAGCAGGCACAGGTGGTTTCGGAGTCGGGGAGCCGCGACAACGTCAGCAGGGCTCAGATGGTTCACAGTTCGGGGAGCCGCGACAGCGTCAGCAGGGCTCAGATGGTTCAGAGTTCGGGGAGCCGCGACAGCGTCAGCAGGGCTCAGATGGTTCAGTATTCGGGGAGCCGCGACAGCGCCAGCAGGGCTCAGATGGTTCAGAGTTCGGGGAACCGCGACAGCATCAGCAGGGCACAGATGGTTCAGAGTTCGGGGAGCCGCGACAGCGTCAGCAGGGCTCTCGTAGGTCCAGGTCTTCTCTTCCTCCCGTCCCCTCAGCACCCCTTGTTATACTCCCCCTCCTCTTTGAAGTCCGGAGTCCTCGCTGAGAGGGGTCTTGGTGCCTGGGGCCGGGGTGTCGGGATTTCCTGTCGCTCGGCCCTTTGATCTGTTCAGGTGGGTCTGGGAGCGACTCCAGATGCCCAGTAGGCGAGGCGCCCGCTCACCGGCGGCCTGGTGGCCGATCGAAACCCTCCTTGGGGAGGAGACCAGAGGTGTGACAGGGACGGCGTCTCCTGGTCTGGCTTGGGGGCTTCTCGCTCTCTCGGCCGGGCATGCGTGGTAGGGTCTAGGGTGTTGCTGGGGCCTTGGCCGGCCATCGGGTTGTTGGGCCATGGTGGCCGGAAGTCTGTGACATCAGGGATCAGGTGCAGTGGCAGGGTGGCTGGCTGGTCGGGAGGGCCCACGCCACGAGGCCGGTCTCACAAGGTCCAAGTACCCGCGACAGGCAAGGGCCCAAAACGTAGTGACGCAACATCAACATTGCCTATCAAAAAATGTTTTCCCATTTTTGCTTAGAACCGTGGAAGAAACATAAAAGAATCAATAACCAATGTCAGTACATCCAGCGAAATACAGATCTTCAAAGCCAACACACCTTGTTACAATTGCAACAATAGTAACAACATCATGAAAGTGCCCACAATCGCACATCCCAGTAAGGGCACCAAGATCAAATTAAACGTCGACGCTAACTGTGACACAAAAAACGTCATTTATGCGTTAAAATGCCCATGTGGATTGGTCTACATTGGAAAAACCGAGAAATCAAAACCCGTATCAACAAACATAAGAGCAACATCTGGACTGGCAACATGAAATCTACCATTGTAGCCCATTTCAAAGAACATCAACACAATGTATGCAACTGCAGTTTGCGGTTTTAAAAATGGTGGAGAAACAGGAAGGCCGCAATAACAACAACTTTCTTTTACAACGAGAAAATCATTGGATTAAACATCTAAATTCGATGAAACCCAACGGTCTTAAGGATCGGATGGAGTTTTCCTGTCATCTTTAGACACATCCGTTTCCCCTTTTGTGTCTGATATCATCTCTCTACACTTAGTCACCTAATGTTCATTTGTATCATCTTTTTTATTGATGTGTATATATGCTTTTTTATTTGTGCTATCCTTCCATTCTTTTCGTACTTTTCACACATTATTATCTCCTGCACTTTTTTCTTACATTCTTCACATTCTTTATTGTTCACTCCTTTTAGGACACAGTAGATAGCCTCGCTCTCACCCAACTTTTTTGTTTCTTATTCTTTCACCTAATCCTCTTCCTTTTCTTACATTTTTTTCTTATATTAGATAAGTTTTGTTTTGTCTGATATTGATAACATTTTTTGATTACCATTACTACTTTGTCAGACACTTTCAACTCAGTTTTGTTTTTCACCACCTTATATCACAGCTCATTGCATATTTCAAGATGGCACTCAAGGTTTCAGCTTTTGTCCTATCTTTATTTCACTTACTCTATACCGACATTACTAATTCACCTGTGTGCACTCGTTTTTTAGCCGACTTGAAGAGTTCCTTATACACACGCTTAGCTGTTTGCCAAACGTAAGTTTTTTATACTGCTTCGCAGCATCTGACTTTAGTAATTTAGGAGTTTGCACAGGTTTTTTTCATAACAACTGTCTGTATACGTGTGTTATCATCATTGGGATATATTGGTTTTAATACTTGAGTCGAATGCTTTACACACTTTTCTTTTTCGTTACCACATAACTTCTTGCATGCCGATTACTCCACTCTGCATGAGTATCCGCTCCTTTTGTTAATACATAGGGTTTCCGTCTGCATTGTACAATGCGATCTTCAACGTTACCAGCATTTTTTCTTCTCATATTGGTGATCTTTACTTTGGTGATTCTCATCTTGGTGATTTTTTTGCACTAAGCGTGACACACAATTTTTTCTTTGCACATTTAATATAATGCTGTTTTTGGTATCAGCATGGTATCAATTCGCTGTTTGTGTTTTTCTAGATAATTACCCCTGAAGAAGGGCCAAGGGCCCGAAATGCATAGGGGATGCTAAACCTTTGGGAATGCTAAACCTTTGGAGAGCTCTTACATTGTGAACCAAATTCAATGTGACATTTTTGAATGAAATGAATTAAATTCCATTGATGGTTTACAACTAACCTAGTTTGGATACACCTTCATTATATTTCAAAATCTCACCCCTGGTGAGACTCCATGTTGTGCCCAGGGGGCCGCCGCTTAATTTAAGCCCCGCAACTTCTAGAATTTCTCCTTAACACCCAAGTCAAGGAGTGATACCCCAAGAGCACACAACAACGTTTCAGCTTATTCATCCTCCAGGTGTGCGTGTTCGCACTTTCTTTAATTGTTAACTCTGTAGTGTCATATTTATGGGATACATGGCCCTGCTTGAAACTGTTGCCCTCCACTCTAGGCTTATGCTTATGTAGGTAAGCTTTATGAACTTGGCTGTTTCTACGACAGAACATACTATAATTGTATGTATCAGTCTAATAACTTTGCACTACTTTAATGTACCCCACTCTAACTTCCAGGGTGGATAGACAAACAGCTTACAACTGGAAAAAGACAATCCTCGACTCCCTATGTTTCAATAACTCATAGTGTTGTATATGTTTATATTTAGAAGGTAACCTTTGATGATAATATGTTCCTTCCCCAATGCACTTGCACCTTATTATGCCCGAAGTAGTCACAGAGCATATCATAATTTTATGTATAAATCGAATAATTTTGCACTATTTCTCTGCACTGCACTTTTACTTCCTGGGTGGGGAAAAAAACTGCTTACAACCAGAAAAAAAAGTCAATTCTTATCTTTGTATGTTTTTAACCAACAGTAATGTATATGTTTATTTTTAGGAGGTAGCCTCTGACAGTAATATGTTCCTTCCCCAATGCACTTGCACTATACTGTAGCTGAAGAATTCACACATGCTCTTCTACTCAGGACGTATGCTCTTGATGAAAAGTCATTTTTCTGTCTTCTGTATTTAAAATTTTTAATTGATGTGTGCATGTTTTTATTGATCTGTCTCTATATGGCATGTTTTTCTTTTTAGTACATTGTAACGCTATTAGCAGAAATGATAAATAGCATAACACTAACACTCAGCAATGTGAACTTTAGTTATGAGGCTATACTATGGGAAACCTCCTGTTTTATGTTTAGGATAAATGAATAGAGCATTTTTGTTTGGTACTGTGGTATATGTAGAAAAGGTTTGTGATGATGTGCTGTTTAATTTCTTTGGTCCTCAGCAGGATTCTAGTGAAAAGGAAGAGTTGTTAAGAGTCGGAGTTATAGACCAGGACACAGATATTACAGTTGATAGTTTTGCAGAAGAGATTACAAAATTTTACATAGTGTGGTCTACAAAACCGGAGCATGTTTGTATATTTTGTCGACACACTCACTAGAAGATTTAAACAGAGACTGTTGACTTTTATTTAAAAAACGAAAAAAGTAAATAATGATAACTGCCAAAAGTTAGCCGTGAATTTATTTGTAGAAGAACACTTTGACTTGTTCACAAGGCATGTTATATGTAACTAGTGTTACAATAAATTAGACGATAATAAAATGAACAACACATATCTATTAGATACCCATTTTGGAAGATAATAAGATAATACAATTCCGGCTAATGTAGAAAAACTATGAAGGGCCTAAAATACAAAACAAATTACATTTAATATTCTTTGCAGCATTGCGAAGGGTTCTTATTTGCTGTTCTCCAGCACTCACTACATCTCCACAATCCATGCAGTATGATGCCATCCGGGAAAACTGTGGAGCCAAATATGGAAGTTGAGATTGGACCTCTGAAGGACTCTCTGACCCAGTGTTGTTGTGGCTGGTATTGTAGTTCAGTATCCTTCAGCCTTGTGTTGCCATCTTGCAGCTTTTACATTATTGCTGTATGGTTTTAGATGGTAAAGCATGGACGTAGTCCAGGAAAAATATTCTTTATCTGTAACCCTTGACAATGTCTTGTGACCTATTGTGCATTGCACACATCTGTTCACTATGAACTCCAATTAATGAATTTTCAAGGTAGATAAATGCGCATGTTCTTTTTGTTTATTTTAGTTTAAAAATATATTGTCCAATGATATTCCTTGATTTCTCAGTGGTGTTTCTGTTATGTTTTTTATTTGTTTTGTGGTTTTGTACGTAGTCATTCTTCAAAACTCTGGAGCCATATCTTTTGCAGAATTCTACACCTCTCAAAGGACTTTCTGGGTGGAAATTGTTGCTGGTGGCACTGATGTAGATGGTCCTCCAGCTTCCCTTTACTTACTTGGTTAGAGATGTTTTCTATGTCAGGTTTTAAGATGATCGACCTTGGACGTCATTCCACTTGAATTCTTTTTATTCATCCCTCTAGATTGGATCATTTCACAGAGTGTGCATTGTACTTGTTTTTGAGCAGTTTTTGATTCCTGTTGAGTTTGAGTAAGAATGGGTAGTTTTATGGTTGTTATTTAGTTCAGTTTTATTCATAAGTTCAGATGTTGAAAGCTATTTTTGAAATTGTTGTTTTTGTTAAATGTGTTGTTAAAATAAAGTTAAACCAATTATGTTACTAAACAGCTAGACTCAAACTTTATGTAAAATATGTTTAAATATTTATTTTACATTTTGTCATTTGTATTTGTTACTACTGGTTTCATTGTGACCGCCGGTGTGCTGTGAAGAAGTAGAATGCATTTCTGATGTAGTTATTTCCAGGGATGGTTCCTTAATCAGGGCTACAAGGTTATGCACTGCTTCAATTCCTGCCTGGATAGCTAGTTTGGGAATTTTTTTAAAACGTTTAATTCACTTCATCTTCAGAGAGTGAGACCCTTGTGCTGCGCAAAGGTCAGTCAAAACCAGGCACTTCTAATAGGCACAAGTGCTACATCGCATATGCTAGCCATTGCAGGCTTTACAGGGCTTACTTGATTTCAGCCCTGGCCCCCGATGGCTCACAACCTTGTGAGGCACTTCCCTGATGACGTACTGCATCCTTAGTTTTCTAAATTGATTTAAAAATGAAAAAAGATGTGCCTTCTCTCATGCACATTAGTGAATAACTTATGTGTCATGATGTTTCTTCTGGCAGCAGATCATCAGTACGTTTGCATGTTATGTTTAGTGAATTTTCATACCAGGAGTTCTTTTCATTTCAGTATTAATTCACCCACCTTGGCTGGGCCCACATTTATTTTAAGCTTAAGAATGTATGGTATTGCTGGTAGGTGCGAATTCAGTATCTTTTGTGGCATCTGTTGCATCATTGCTTATTGTAACAAGTTTGATGGCCCACTCCTTGTTTGCATCTGCACATTCCTGACATAAATCATCAGAGGGAAACAACTGGCAAGCATATTCTGAATGCTCTCAAACAGTGATGCAACCTAAAATGATGGGACTCCCCTTGCTGAGTGTGAACAGGGGCCTGAGTCTCCTATATCTCACTAATATTCATTCATCTTGATGGGGAAGGGGCCTCCCCCTGAAATGCTGGGGCCCTCTGCATCACAGGGGCTTGGTTTATGCACCTGGTCTTATATGACAAATATGCTCTGACTTCAACAGAAGTCAGGTAGATGTTTGATCAGTATGATCACTGTTCATGTCTGTTAGACATTTTTTAAGTAATTTATCATTATGGTGGGTTTCTCTTTATGGTATGGTTTCATTCATGAATCACAAATGCCCCGCCAGCAAAAATAATGTGTGTCAAACCAGTATACATCCAGAGGATTGTCCCATAATATTGAGATACTTAAACTGCTACATGAGACAAGAGGCTTATGGAGAGTAAAGCAAGACTATAACAACATTTTATCCTAATGATTTTGTTAGGTATTTTATTTATCATTTCTATAGTGAATAATTTGTCAGTGGTAAAGATTTTCAAGTGCCTAGTCCTCCATTGCTAAATATTACATTTGGCTTTTTCGTTTCTTAGAAACAGATATGGATGCCTCCTGTGCAGTCATCTTCAAAACCTCTTACTCCCAAGCAGTCCTTCAAGAATCTCATTTTCAGGTTGAGGTGTGTTAGTTTAAGCCCTTGGGTGCCTAAAACACAATAACCAGGGTATCACAGAAGCACTCTTTGAGAGTCTTAGGCACCCTCCCTCTGGGTGGCCCATTTTGAGTCCTCTAGGTGTCTCAGAAGCAGTCATCATCTTATACTGGAAGTTGCCATTAGTGTCTCAGACAGACTGAATGTCTCACTCCCAGTCCATTGGGAGTCATATACTCAGCCTTGAGAAAAATCTCCTGTGTGTTTCATTTGCACCTATTTTGGGTGAGTCTATGTATGAATTATGTGGGTGTCTCAAACATGATTACCAGTGTGGCTGGAAAACAGCCAGTAATCCTCAGGATTTTTACTCTGAAGCACTTTACTCTGAGTATCTTTGCTGTGCTTTCCCTGGTCTGTGTTGGCAAATGAAAGAGCCAGGTTCCATATGAAGATTTACTTAGTGTCTATTGCAACCCTTTTCGTTCGCTTCACTGATGCCTGGGGATAGCTGTGCTCAGTCATGCAGGCATATTTAGGATTTAGTTTTACGCCTCACCACTTTTAAAGTTAACCAGCCACCACTGGTTATTTCGACAAATGTATACAAAGGGTAAAGTTAAATTAGTATCTTACTAAATAGCTACACTGAAACATGTGTAAAATGTCTATTTATGTGTTTTACATTTTGTCAAAATCACCCGGTATTCGCAGTATGTCCTTGGCAATGGCACTCATAGAATCACACAGGCACTACCTGTGCAATCATGAAGCACTGCCTTTCTCCGCCACTCTGCTACCACACCTCCTGGTACAATACTAGTTGGAGGATGAAGTTCCCTTGGCTATTGAGGGTCATTGGTGGCCAACTACCCCTCCTGTTACCTCCAGCTAGTCCCAAACAGTCAGTTTTCTAAGAGGTCTTCAGCAGACTTGTCCCCTTTCTACACCACTCTGCAAACGCGGCTCCTGGCACACTACTGGTTGGGGAATGTAGATTTCTTGGTTGATAATGATATTTTCTGTAAGTCCTATATAGTGGAATTTCTGAGAGCTGGTCAGAGGGCCCACCGCTTTTCCCAACCACTCTGCAAACAAAATTGCTACTTAACCCCTTCGACGCTCATGACGGAACGGTTCCGTCATGAGCGTCGGTTGAGCTGTGCTCATGACGGAACCGTTCCGTCATGACCACGCCCGCGCAGGTAACGGTCAGCACAGCGGGGGAATCCGCCCCGCATGGAAGGGGTTAAAAAACCATAGAAATTCACAGAAAAAACAAAAGGTTACAGAGAGGTTATAGTTAGGAATTAGCATTTAAAAACATTAGAAATTCACTGAAGAAAACAAAGGTTACAGGGAAGTTATAGTTGGAAAATAGATTTTTTTAAACTTAGAAATTCACAGAAAAAACAAAGGTTACAAGGATGTTATAGTTAGGCTCAGATTTCACATGCACAAAACCAGAGAAATTCAGCAGTCATATTTAGCTGAGCTAACTGTAACTCATGTCCCCGCAATGCACTACTTATGACCTCACATATTACATCACTCATGATATGGTCAGTGACATCACTCATGACATCTCTGAAGACATCTCAAATGACATCACTGATGACATCATCCACATAATCTCTGCAACACTCACTCACACCACAATATAACCTTTCATACACACAATTCAAATTCTACACCAGCATTCTCAAAACCATTGACGCACCCATACCTGTACTTACACACCTTCTCATTGATTTATAGGTATACACATACATCTATTCAGTTAGCCATACAGTCACTCATCATCAACTAACTCACTAATACAGCCACTGATACATTTACTCATACGCCCATGCAGCCACTCACTTACAGTCAGTCACTCATAGAGCTACTCACATACCTCTCACTCACCTATAGAGTAAATTATACAAGCATTTATTCACCTATGCAGTTATACACCCACCCACCCACTGATTCATACAGATACTGACACATACTCACTCATCTATACAATCACTGACACAAGCACACACTTACCCATATAGCCACTCTCAGATGCACTCCATCACACATAAAGTCACTCATATACTCCAACACTCATCTATACTGCCTTCTACATATGCAGCTACTCACCCATATACAACTGATACATCCACTCACAGGCACAGCCCTCTCTTATACACTCACTTACACAAACTCCCACTGACTCACCTACTCTCTCATCCATACAGGCACTCGCACACCTTCTCACCCACCCACACAGACTTGCATATACCAATACAGGTACTTAGACAACCTATCATTCACCTATACAGAAACCCATGTACCCACTCACACATCCAAACAGCCAATTAGACCAACTGACAGATTGATACAGACATTCACATAACCAGTCACTCACCTATTCATTCACTGAGGTAACTAATCACTGAAATAGGCAATCATGCACCCACTGACTCATCCATGCAGGCACTTTTACACCCAATATTTCAACAATACACCTTGGTATATTTATTTAACACTCAAAAACCTTTACAAAAAGCACTCAGAGTTATTGGATTACGTCATTATTGATGTAATTTGAGATGCCATCAGTGATCTCACGGACAATGTCATGAGTGATGTAATATGTGACGTCATGAGCAGTGGATTGCGGGCGCGCGAGTTATAGTTATCTGAACTAACTATAACGGGGGAATTTCATTGGTTTTTTAGGAGTGAAATGTCCACCTAACTATAACCTGTGTGAAACCTATGGTTTTTTAAGTGAATATATATATATATACGTGAAGGTGTATTGAAGAATGTGTGGGTATATGATTGTCTGTATGGGTGATTTAGTACGCAAATGACTGATTGTATAAGTGAGTGATTAAATGTGTCTTAGTAAGTGTATGGGTGAGTGACTAATCTGTGTGACTGTGTCGATCAGTCTGTCAGTTGCTGTGTAAGTGGTTGCATGGGTTGTGAGTAGATACATGAGTGTCTATATGGGTTAATGATTAGTTGTCTGAGTACCTGTATGGGTGCCTGAGTATCTGTGTGGGTGGTTGAGGGTGTGTGTGACTCCCTGCATAGATGTATGGGTAGATAAATCCCTGGGTGAATGGGTTCATGAGTGCATCTATTAGGGACTGTATTGGCAAGTGTGTGTGCTTATGGCTGTGTCGGTGAGTGAATAGATGTCTCAGTGGTGTATGGGTAACTGCATATGTGAAAGGCAGTATATTTGAGTGTTGGAGTATATTAGTGACTATATGTGTGAGTGAGTGATTATGAGAGTGACTGCATGGGTTTGTGTGTGCTTGTGTCAGTAACTGTATGGAGAGTAAGTATTTGTTTGTGTCTGTATGAGTAGTGAGTATGTGTGACTGACAGTATATGAGGGGCTGTATAGGTTTATAAGTGGAAATCTCAGCGGCTGTATTGATGAGTGACTGGCTGTATGGGTGCCTGTATGGGTGTGTATGTAGACCTATCTATCAGTGAGTGGGTACGTACGTACTGGAATTGGTGAGTCAATGGTTTCAAGAATGGTAGTCTGATATTTGGAGTGGGTGTATGATAGGTTATATTGGGGTGTGAGGAGGTGCATCAAAGAGGATGTGGATGATGTCATTTGAGATGTCATCAGGGATGTCACTGACCATGTCATGAGGGATGTAATATGGAACGTCATCAGCAGTGCATTGCAGGGTCGCTAGTTATAGTTAGCTCAGCTAGCTATAACGGCTGGATTTCTCTAGTTTTGTGCAAGTGAAATATCAGCCTAACTATAATGTCCCTGAAACCTGTGTTTTTTTCAGTGAATATTTAATGATTTTAAAATTCTAATTCTTAACTATAACATTCCTGAAACCTTTGGGATTTTTGAGTGAATTTCTAAGGTTTTTTAAATGCTAATATCTAACAATATTGTCTCTGAAATCTGTGTTTTTTTCAGTGAATTTCTACAGTGAATTTTTAAGGTTTTTGTAAAGCTAATTTATAACTATACCTGCATAGGTAAGACATGTGCACAAAGATGAAGAAAGGGGTAGAAAGAAGAAAGAGAAGTACAGAACGAGGCAAGAGAGGTGCAGAAAGAGGAAGAAAGTTGTAGAAAGAAGCAAGAGAAATACAGAAAGAGACAAAAGAAGTACAGAAAGAGGAAGAAAGGTTTTGAAAGAAGCAAAAGAAATGCAGAAAGGAACAACAGTGGTGCCGAAAGAGGCCTACTTCAACTGAACCTTTCCACAGACTCATACAAAGTATCCTAAACACTAATCCTTCTCCTAAGATATATTAAACCTCACTTTTCTCTTGACGGTTCACTATTCATTGACTGCTCAGAATTTGAGGCCTGCTAAATGTCAAATAGCAATCCTAACCATATAACTGTTGTAAGTCTCACCAAGTTTGTGAAGGTACGCATGCATTTGTCTGTGCTTTCACATAGTGACATGTCACATAAAAATAAACATACAAATACTTGAAAACTTGTGTTTCAAGCAGCATTCTCTGTAAATGTGTGTACGAGAATGTGTATGTATTTATTTCTGCTCATAATACAGGGCACTTGGGTATTCATTAGTATATTTAAGGGGCTCTGTAATACCTACATACGTAAGACATGTCTGCCTGTGCAACCAAATGACATAGCAGAACTGAGAAGATTTAACCACCTATAGTCAAAGGTCCCCACGTTTTAAGCTACCATCTTCAAATGAATGACTCATGTGAGAATACATGTACAAGTAGACATATACCTCAGTCACGAGAGCAAGCAGACCTTTAAAGTTGATAGAATGCACTTCCCATTTGAGTACAGGGAGAACAAAGAGAGCTGCAGCAAGAAGCAAGAGGTGCAGAAAGAGGAAAGACAGGTGCAGAAAGAGGCAAGAGGGGAGAAGAAAGAAGAAAGAGAGGTGCAGAAAGAAGAAAGAGAAGTGTAGAAAGAAGCAGCAAATGTGCAGAAAGAGGCAAGAAAGATGTAGAAAGAGGCAAGAGAAGTGCAGAAAGAGGCAAGAGAGGTGCTGAAAGAGGTAGGTGAAGTGCAGAAAGAGAGAAGAGGGGTGCAGAAAGAGGGAAGGGGGTGCAGAAAGAAGCAAAGGATATGCAGAAAGAGATAAGAAAGGTACAGAAAGAGACAAGAGAAATACATAAAGAATCAAGAGAGGTGCAGAAAGAGGCAACAGAGGTGAAGAAATAATCAAGAGGGGTACAGAAAGAGGCAAGAGATGTGCAAAAAGAGGCAAGAGAGGTGGAGGAAGAGGGGTAGAAGAAGAAGAAAGAGGGTACAGAAAGAAGCAAGAGAGGTGCAGAAGGAAGCAATAGAGGTACAGAAAGAGAAAAAAGGGGTTCAGAAAGTGGCAAAACAAGTGCAGAAAGAAGCAACAGAGGTGCAGAAAGAAGCAGGAGGGTTGCAGAAAGAAGCAAGAGAAGTACAGAAAGAAGAAACGGGGTGCATTGCACAAAGACTCAAGAGAAGGGCAGAAAGAGGTAAGAGAGTTGCAGAAAGAGGGGTACAGAAAGAAGCAAGAGGGTGCAGAATGAAGCAAGAGAGGTACAGAAATAAGCTATGGTGGCGCAGAAAGAGGCAAAAGGGGTACAGAAAGTGGCAAAAGAAGTGCAGAAAGAAGCAACAGAGGTGCAGAAAGAGGTAAGACAAGTGCAGAAAGAGACAAGAGAGGTGCGGCAAGAGGGAAGAGGGCTGTAGAAAGAGGCAAGAGGGGTACAGGAAGAAGAAAGAGGGGCAGAAAGAAGCAAGAAAGGTACAGAAAGAAGCAAGAGATGTGTAGAAAGAGGCAAGAAAGGTACACACAGAGGCAAGAGAGGTACAGAAAGATGCAAAAAAGGTATAGAAAGAGGTGAGAGAAGTGCAGAAAGAAGAAAGAGAGGTGCAGAAGGAAGAAAGAGAAGTGCAGAAAGTAGCAACAAACGTGCAGAAAGAGGCAAGAAAGGTGTAGAAAGAGGCAAGAGAAGTGCAGAAAAATGTAGGTGAAGTGCAGAAAGAGGGAAGAGGGATGCAGAAAGAGGGAAAGGGGTGCAGGAAGAAGCAAGAGATATGCAGAAAGAAGTAAGAAAGGTACAGAAAGAGGCAAGATAAATACATAAAGAAGCAAGAGAGGTGTAGAAAGAGGCAACAGAGGTGAAGAAAGAAACAGGAGGGGTACAGAAAGAGGCAAGAGATGTGTAAAAAGAGGCAAGAGAGGTTGAAAAGGGGGGGAGGGGTAGAAAAAGAAGCAAGAGGGTATAGAAAGAAGTAAGAGAGGTGCAGAAAGAAACAAGAGAGGTGCAGAAAGAAGCAATAAAGGGGCAGAAAGACACAAAAGGGGTTCAGAAAGTGCCAAAAGAAGTGCAGAAAGAAGCAACAGAGGTGCCGAAAGAGGCAGGAGGGTTGCAGAAAGAAGCAAGAGAAGTACAGAAAGAAGAAAGAAGACACGGGGTGCATTGCACAAAGACTCAAGAGAAGGGCAGAAAGAGGCAAGAGAGTTGCAGAAAGAGGGGTACAGAAAGAAGCAAGAGGGTGCAGAAAGAAACAAGAGAGGTACAGAAAGAAGCTATGGTGGTGCAGCAAGAGGCAAAAGGGGTGCAGAAAGTGGCAAAAGAAGTACAGAAAGAAGCAACAGAGGTGAAGAAAGAGGTAAGACAAGTGCAGAAAGAGACAAGAGAGGTGCAGTAAGAGGGACAAGGGCTAAAGAAAGAGGCAAGAGGGGTATAGAAACAAGAAAGGGAGGGGCAGAAAGAAGCAAGAGAGGTGCAGAAAGAAGCAAGAGATGTGTAGAAAGAGGCAAGATATGTGTAGAAAGAGGCAATAGAGGTACATACAGAAGCAAGAGAGGTACAGAAAGAATCAAAAAGGGTAGAGAATGAGGCAATAGAAGTGCAGAAAGAGGCAAGAGAGGTTCTGAAAGAGGTAGGTGAAGTGAGTGTGGCTCAATGATTAGAGCGGCAGACCCTGATGCAGAGGTCTAGCCCGTGACCAGGGTTCAATTCCCCACCTCGGCGGGTCTTGGGCTAAAAAATTCCACGGACCTGATAATTCTCGCCTCGGTGCCTATTCCAATCATGGAGTCCCACTCTGCAACTCTTGGCAATAGCTTGCTTAATCTCCACAACGGCCCCCACAACACTAAGGATGCCTGGCCTCCACCTTGGGGGTGCCCAGGAGTTGACGCCTCACAGGAAAAGCCAGGATGGGTTCCACAGCGGTATTCATACAAGCGCCTTGAGACCCTTGCGGGTGAATAGTGCGCTATACAAGTATCAAAATTTACATTTACATTTACAGAAAGAGGGAAGAGGGGTGCAGAAAGAGGGAAGGGAGTGCAAAAAGAAGCAAGAGATATACAGAAAGAGGTAAGAAAGGTACAGAAAGAGGCAAGAGAAATACATAAAGAAGCAAGAGAGGTGCAGAAAGAGGCAACAGAGGTGAAGAAAGAAACAAGAGGGGTACAGAAAGAGGCAAGAAATGTGCAAAAAGAGGCAAGAGAGGTGGAGAAAGAGGGAAGATGGCTAGAAAAAGTAGCAAGTGGGTACAGAAAGAAGCAAGAGAGGTGCAGAAAGAAGCAATAGAGGTGCAGAAAGAGAAAAAAGGGGTTCAGAAAGTGGCAAAATAAGTGCAGAAAGAAGCAGCAGAGGTGCAGAAAGAGGCAGGAGGGTTGCAGAAAGAAGCAAGAGAAGTACAGAAAGAAGCAACAGGGTGCAGTACACAAAGACTCAAGAGAAGGGCAGAAAGAGGCAAGAGAGTTGCCGAAAGAGGAGTACAGAAAGAAGCAAGAGGGTACAGAAAGAAGCAAGAGAGGACAGAAAGAAACAAGAGAGGTATAGAAATAAGCTATGGTGGTGCAGAAAGAGGCAACAGGGGTGCAGAAAGTAGCAAAAGAAGTACAGAAAGAAGCAACAGAGGTGCAGAAAGAGGTAAGACAAGTGCAGAAAGAGACAAGAGAGGTGCGGCAAGAGGGAAGAGGGCTGTAGAAATAGGCAAGAGGGGTACACGAACAAGAAAGAGAGGGGCAGAAAGAAGCAAGAAAGGTACAGAAAGAAGCAAGAGATGTGTAGAAAGAGGCAAGAGAGGTACATACAGAGGCAAGAGAGGTACAGAAAGAAGCAAAAAAGGGTAGAGAAAGAGGCAATAGAAGTGCAGAAAGAGGCAAGACAGGTGCAGAAGGAGGGAAGAGGGGTGCAGAAAGAGGGAACAGGGATGCAAAAAGATGCAAGAGATATGCAGAAAGAAGCAAGTGAATTGCAGAAAAAGGTAAGAGAGGAACAGAACGAGGGGGACAGGAATAAGAAAGAGATGGGCAGAAAGAAGCAAGAGAGGTGCTGAAAGAGGTAGGTGAAGTGAGTGTGGCTCAATGATTAGAGCGGCAGACCCTGATGCAGAGGTCTAGCCCGGGACCAGGGTTCAATTCCCCGCCTCAGGGGGTCTTGGGCTCAAAAATTCCACGGACCTGATAATTCTCGCCTCGGTGCCTATTCCAATCATGGAGTCCCACTCTGCAACTCTTGGCAATAGCTTGCTTAATCTCCACAACGGCCCCCACAACACTAAGGATGCCTGGCCTCCACCTTGGGGGTGCCCAGGAGTGGACGCCTCACAGGAAAAGCCAGGATGGGTTCCACAGCGGTATTCATACAAGCGCCTTGAGACCCTTGCGGGTGAATAGTGCGCTATACAAGTATCAAAATTTACATTTACAGAAAGAGGAAAGAGGGGTGCAGAAAGAGGGAAGGGAGTGCAAAAAGAAGCAAGAGATATACAGAAAGAGGTAAGAAAGGTACAGAAAGAGGCAAGAGAAATACATAAAGAAGCAAGAGAGGTGCAGAAAGAGGCAACAGAGGTGAAGAAAGAAACAAGAGGGGTACAGAAAGAGGCAAGAAATGTGCAAAAAGAGGCAAGAGAGGTGGAGAAAGAGGGAAGATGGCTAGAAAAAGTAGCAAGAGGGTACAGAAAAAAGCAAGAGAGGTGCAGAAAGAAGCAATAGAGGTGCAGAAAGAGAAAAAAGGGGTTCAGAAAGTGGCAAAAGAAGTGCAGAAAGAAGCAACAGAGGTGCAGAAAGAGGCAGGAGGGTTGCAGAAAGAAGCAAGAGAAGTACAGAAAGAAGCAACAGGGTGCAGTACACAAAGACTCAAGAGAAGGGCAGAAAGAGGCAAGAGAGTTGCCGAAAGAGGAGTACAGAAAGAAGCAAGAGGGTACAGAAAGAAGCAAGAGAGGACAGAAAGAAACAAGAGAGGTATAGAAATAAGCTATGGTGGTGCAGAAAGAGGCAACAGGGGTGCAGAAAGTAGCAAAAGAAGTACAGAAAGAAGCAACAGAGGTGCAGAAAGAGGTAAGACAAGTGCAGAAAGAGACAAGAGAGGTGCGGCAAGAGGGAAGAGGGCTGTAGAAATAGGCAAGAGGGGTACACGAACAAGAAAGAGAGGGGCAGAAAGAAGCAAGAAAGGTACAGAAAGAAGCAAGAGATGTGTAGAAAGAGGCAAGAGAGGTACATACAGAGGCAAGAGAGGTACAGAAAGAAGCAAAAAAGGGTAGAGAAAGAGGCAATAGAAGTGCAGAAAGAGGCAAGACAGGTGCAGAAGGAGGGAAGAGGGGTGCAGAAAGAGGGAACAGGGATGCAAAAAGATGCAAGAGATATGCAGAAAGAAGCAAGTGAATTGCAGAAAAAGGTAAGAGAGGAACAGAACGAGGGGGACAGGAATAAGAAAGAGATGGGCAGAAAGAAGCAAGAGAGGTGCTGAAAGAGGTAGGTGAAGTGAGTGTGGCTCAATGATTAGAGCGGCAGACCCTGATGCAGAGGTCTAGCCCGGGACCAGGGTTCAATTCCCCGCCTCAGGGGGTCTTGGGCTCAAAAATTCCACGGACCTGATAATTCTCGCCTCGGTGCCTATTCCAATCATGGAGTCCCACTCTGCAACTCTTGGCAATAGCTTGCTTAATCTCCACAACGGCCCCCACAACACTAAGGATGCCTGGCCTCCACCTTGGGGGTGCCCAGGAGTGGACGCCTCACAGGAAAAGCCAGGATGGGTTACACAGCGGTATTCATACAAGCGCCTTGAGACCCTTGCGGGTGAATAGTGCGCTATACAAGTATCAAAATTTACATTTACAGAAAGAGGAAAGAGGGGTGCAGAAAGAGGGAAGGGAGTGCAAAAAGAAGCAAGAGATATACAGAAAGAGGTAAGAAAGGTACAGAAAGAGGCAAGAGAAATACATAAAGAAGCAAGAGAGGTGCAGAAAGAGGCAACAGAGGTGAAGAAAGAAACAAGAGGGGTACAGAAAGAGGCAAGAAATGTGCAAAAAGAGGCAAGAGAGGTGGAGAAAGAGGGAAGATGGCTAGAAAAAGTAGCAAGAGGGTACAGAAAAAAGCAAGAGAGGTGCAGAAAGAAGCAATAGAGGTGCAGAAAGAGAAAAAAGGGGTTCAGAAAGTGGCAAAAGAAGTGCAGAAAGAAGCAACAGAGGTGCAGAAAGAGGCAGGAGGGTTGCAGAAAGAAGCAAGAGAAGTACAGAAAGAAGCAACAGGGTGCAGTACACAAAGACTCAAGAGAAGGGCAGAAAGAGGCAAGAGAGTTGCCGAAAGAGGAGTACAGAAAGAAGCAAGAGGGTACAGAAAGAAGCAAGAGAGGACAGAAAGAAACAAGAGAGGTATAGAAATAAGCTATGGTGGTGCAGAAAGAGGCAACAGGGGTGCAGAAAGTAGCAAAAGAAGTACAGAAAGAAGCAACAGAGGTGCAGAAAGAGGTAAGACAAGTGCAGAAAGAGACAAGAGAGGTACGGCAAGAGGGAAGAGGGCTGTAGAAAGAGGCAAGAGGGGTACACGAACAAGAAAGAGAGGGGCAGAAAGAAGCAAGAAAGGTACAGAAAGAAGCAAGAGATGTGTAGAAAGAGGCAAGAGAGGTACATACAGAGGCAAGAGAGGTACAGAAAGAAGCAAAAAAAGGTAGAGAAAGAGGCAATAGAAGTGCAGAAAGAGGCAAGACAGGTGCAGATGGAGGGAAGAGGGGTGCAGAAAGAGGGAACAGGGATGGAAAAAGAGGCAAGAGATATGCAGAAAGAAGCAAGTGAATTGCAGAAAAAGGTAAGAGAGGAACAGAACGAGGGGGACAGGAACAAGAAAGAGATGGGCAGAAAGAAGCAAGAGAGGCGTAGAAAGAAGCAAGAGATGTGTAGAAAGAGGCAAGAGAGGTACATGACGAGGCAAGAGAGGTACAGAAAGAGGCAAAAAACGGAGAGAAAGAGGCAAGAGAAGTGCAGAAAGAGGCAAGAGAGGTGCTGAAAGAGGCAAGAGAGGTGCAGAAGGAGGGAAAGGGGGTGAAGAAAGCGGGTCAGGGATGCAGAAAGAAGCAAGAGATATGCAGAAAGAGGCAAGGGAATTGCAGAAAGAGGTAAGAGAGGTACAGAAAGAGGCAAGAGAAGTACATAAAGACGCAAGAGATGCGCATAAGGATGCAACAGAGGTGAAGAAAGAAACAGGAGGGGTACAGAAAGAGGCAAGCGATGTGTAAAAAGAGGCTAGAGAGTTGGAGAAAGAGGGAGAGGGGTACAGAAAGATGCAAGAGGGCTGCTGAAAGATGCAAGAAAGGTACAGGAAGAAGAAAAAGAAGTGCATAAAGAAGCAACAGAGGTGCAGAAAGAGGCAGGAGTGGAGTAGAAAGAAGCAAGATAAGTACAGAAAGAAGCAACAGAGTTACAGTACAGAACGATGCAAGAGAAGTGCAGCAAGAGGCACGAGAGGTGCAGAAAGAGGGAAGAGAGGTAGAGAAAGAGGCAAGAGGGGTACAGAAAGAAGCAAGAGAGGTGCATAAAGATACAAGAGAGGTGCATAAAGAAGCAACAGAGGTGCAGAAAGAGGCAGGAGTGGAGTAGAAAGAAGCAAGATAAGTACAGAAAGAAGCAACAGAGTTACAGTACATAACGATGCAAGAGAAGTGCAGCAAGAGGCAAGAGAGGTGCAGAAAGAGGGAAGAGAGGTGGAGAAAGAGGCAAGAGGGGTGCAGAAAGAAGCAAGAGAGGTGCATAAAGAAACAAGAGAGGTGCAGAAAGAAGCAACAGAGGTGCAGAAAGAGGCAGGAGTGGAGCAGAAAGAAGCAAGATAAGTACAGAAAGAAGCAATAGAGGTGCAGTACAGAACAATGCAAGAGAAGTGCAGAAAGAGGCAAGAGAGGCACAGAAATAGGCAAGAGAGGTAGAGAAAGAGGCAAGAAGGGAGGAGAAAGAGGCAAAAGAAGTGCAAGAAGAAGCAACAGATGTGCAGAAAGAGGTAAGAAAAGTGCAGAAAGAGATAAAAGAGGTACGGAAAGAGGCAAGAGATGTGCAGCAAGAGGGGAGAGGGGTGTAGACAGAGGCAAGATGGGTGCAGAAATAAGCGAGAGAGGTGCAGAAAGAAGCAAGGGAGGTGCATAAAGAGGCACAATATGTGCAGAAAGAGGCAAGAGAGGTTTTGAAATAGGCAATACAGGTACAGAAAGAGGGAAGAGGGATGCAGAAAGAAGCAATGGAGGTGCAGAATGAGGCACAAGGGGTGCAGAAAGAGGTAAACGAAATGCAGGAAGAAGCAACAGAGTTGCAGAAAGAGGTAGGACAAGTGAAGAAAGAGACAAGAGAGGTGCGGAAAGAAGCAAGAGAGGTGCAGCAAGAAGAAAGAGGGGTATAGAAAGAGGCAAGTGGGCTGCAGAAACAAGCAAGAGAGGTGCAGAAAGAAGCAAGAACTGTGCAGAAAGAGGCAAGAGAGGGATTGAAAGAGGCAAATGAGGTGTAGGAAGGGGCAAGAGAGGTTCAGAAAGAGGGAAGAGGGGTTTTGAAAGAGGCTAGAGAGGTGCAGAAAATGGAAAGAGAGATGCAGAAAGAAGTAAGAGAGGTGCAGAAAGAGGCAAGAGATGTGCAAAAAGAGGCAAGAGAGGTTGAGAAAGAGGGAAGAGGGAGAGTAAAAGAAGCAAGAGGGTACAGAAAGAAGCAAGAGACGTGCAGAAAGAAACAAGAGAGGTGCAAAAAGAAGCAATAGATGTGCAGAAAGAGACAAAAGGGGTTCAGAAGGCGGCAAAAGAAGTGCAGAAAGAAGCAACAGAGGTGCAGAAAGAGGCAGGAGTGTTGCAGAAAGAAGCAAGAGAAGTACAGAAAGAAGCAACGGGGTGCAGTGCACAAAGAATCAAGAGAAGGGCAGAAAGAGGCAAGAGAGTTGCAGAAAGAGGGGTGCAGAAAGAAGCAAGAGGGTACAGAAAGAAGCAAGAGAGGTGCAGAAAGAAACAAGATAGGTACAGAAAGAAGCATTGGTGGTGCAGAAAGAGGCAAGAGGGGTGAAGAAAGTGGCAAAAGAAGTGCAGAAAGAAGCAACAGAGGTGCAGAAAGAGGTAAGACAAGTGCAGAAAGAGACAAGAGAGGTGTGGCAAGAGGGAAGAGGGCTGTAGAAACAGGCAAGAGGGGTACAGGAACAAGAAAGAGAGAGGCAGAAAGATGCAAGAGATGGGTAGAAAAAGGCAAGAGAGGTACATACAGAGGCAAGAGAGGTACAGAAAGAGGCAAAAAAGGTATAAAAAGAGGCAAGAGAAGTACAGAAAGAGGCAAGAGAGGTGCTGAAAGAGGCAAGAGAGGTGCAGAAGGAGGGAACAGGGGTGCAGAAAGAGGGAACAGGGATGCAGAAAGAAGCAAGAGATTTGCCGAAAGAGGCAAATGAATTGCAGAAAGAGGTCAGAGAGGTATATAAAGAGGCAAGAGAAGTACATAAAGAAGTAAGAGAGGTGCATAAAGAGGCAACAGAGATGAAGAAAAAGTCAAGAGGGGTACAGAAAGAGGCAAGTGATGTGCAAAAAGAGGCAAGAGAGTTGGAGAAAGAGGGAGAGGGGTACAAAAAGATGAAAGGGGCTGCTGAAAGATGCAAGAAAGGTACAGGAAGAAGAAAGAGAAGTTGTGAGAAGTTGGCCTGGCATATGCTGGTCACTAGTTATAGTGGCCACCTTGCACCAGTCCAATTCGACTCTTATGGTAGATAGGTTTAAGACAACTTTTTAAAGAAAGCTATCCTAGTGGTAGCTGTGGAGAGCAGCCTTCAGGCTAAGTCTCTGAGGAATGTAAAGCAGCTTGTTTTACCCTATAATCTCTTGAATTACCAAATGAAGGACACCACACAGGTATATATATCAAATATATATGTATTTATTTCTAGACACACTCTACTAATCTTTGATTCAAAAGTTGGTCGCACTCTGCTCGTCACACCAGCAAGTTGCCCCAAGGAACTGTGGTAGATGTAGTGGCGACAGCGAGTACGCCTATGCCACGATGTATGTAGAAAAGTATGTGTATGCATTAGCCATCCCTGGACACGTTTTTCGAGGTAGTTGCCTCTCGTCAGCAGGGAGCAGGTCAGTGTAAAGGGGTGCCGCGTGGACTGCCAAAATGTAATTAAAACAGGTGAAGTACCTCTCATGGAGCGCAGGTGCAGGTCCAAGGCTCGTCAGCCCATTGGCTCAAGGGAGCCGTAATAAATGATTCAAAAGTTGGTCGCACTCTGCTCGTCACACCAGCAAGTTGCCCCAAGGAACTGTGGTAGATGTAGTGGCGACGGCGAGTACGCCTATGCCACGATGTATGTAGAAAAGTATGTGTATGCATTAGCCATCCCTGGACACGTGTTTCGAGGTAGTTGCCTCTCGTCGGCAGGGAGCAGGTCAGTGCAAAGGGGTGCCGCGTGGACTACCAAAATGTAATTAAAACAGGCGAAGTACCTCTCATGGCGCGCAGGTGCAGGTCCAAGGCTCGTCAGCCCATTGGCTCAAGGGAGCCGTAATAAATGATTCAAAAGTTGGTCGCACTCTGCTCGTCACACCAGCAAGTTGCCCCAAGGAACTGAGGTAGATGTAGTGGCGACGGCGAGTACGCCTATGCCACGATGTATGTAGAAAAGTATGTGTATGCATTAGCCATCCCTGGACACGTGTTTCGAGGTAGTTGCCTCTCGTCAGCAGGGAGCAGGTCAGTGTAAAGGGGTGCCGCGTGGACTGCCAAAATGTAATTAAAACAGGTGAAGTACCTGTCATGGCGCGCAGGTGCAGGTCCAAGGCTCGTCAGCCCATTGGCTCAAGGGAGCCGTAATAAATGATTCAAAAGTTGGTCGCACTCTGCTCGTCACACCAGCAAGTGTCCCCAAGGAACTGTGGTAGATGTAGTGGCGACGGCGAGTACGCCTATGCCACGATGTATGTAGAAAAGTATGTGTATGCATTAGCCATCCCTGGACACGTGTTTCGAGGTAGTTGCCTCTCGTCAGCAGGGAACAGGTCAGTGTAAAGGGGTACCGCGTGGACTGCCAAAATGTAATTAAAACAGGTGAAGTACCTCTCATGGCGCGCAGGTGCAGGTCCAAGGCTCGTCAGCCCATTGGCTCAAGGGAGCCGTAATAAATGATTCAAAAGTTGGTCGCACTCTGCTCGTCACACCAGCAAGTTGCCCCAAGGAACTGTGGTAGATGTAGTGGCGACGGCGAGTACGCCTATGCCACGATGTATGTAGAAAAGTATGTGTATGCATTAGCCATCCCTGGACACGTGTTTCGAGGTAGTTGCCTCTCGTCAGCAGGGAGCAGGTCAGTGTAAAGGGGTGCCGCGTGGACTGCCAAAATGTAATTAAAACAGGTGAAGTACCTTTCATGGCGCGCAGGTGCAGGTCCAAGGCTCATCAGCCCATTGGCTCAAGGGAGCCGTAATAAATGATTCAAAAGTTGGTCGCACTCTGCTCGTCACACCAGCAAGTTGCCCCAAGGAACTGTGGTAGATGTAGTGGCGACGGCGAGTACGCCTATGCCACGATGTATGTAGAAAAGTATGTGTATGCATTAGCCATCCCTGGACACGTGTTTCGAGGTAGTTGCTTCTCGTCAGCAGGGAGCAGGTCAGTGTAAAGGGGTGCCGCGTGGACTGCCAAAATGTAATTAAAACAGGTGAAGTACCTCTCATGGTGGGCAGGTGCAGGTCCAAGGCTCGTCAGCCCATTGGCTCAAGGGAGCCGTAATAAATGATTCAAAAGTTGGTCGCACTCTGCTCGTCACACCAGCAAGTTGCCCCAAGGAACTGTGGTAGATGTAGTGGCGACGGCGAGTACGCCTATGCCACGATGTATGTAGAAAAGTATGTGTATGCATTAGCCATCCCTGGACACGTGTTTCGAGGTAGTTGCCTCTCGTCAGCAGGGAGCAGGTCAGTGTAAAGGGGTGCCGCGTGGACTGCCAAAATGTAATTAAAACAGGTGAAGTACCTCTCATGGCGCGCAGGTGCAGGTCCAAGGCTCGTCAGCCCATTGGCTCAAGGGAGCCGTAATAAATGATTCAAAAGTTGGTCGCACTCTGCTCGTCACACCAGCAAGTTGCCCCAAGGAACTGTGGTAGATGTAGTGGCGACGGCGAGTACGCCTATGCCACGATGTATGTAGAAAAGTATGTGTATGCATTAGCCATCCCTGGACACGTGTTTCGAGGTAGTTGCCTCTCGTCAGCAGGGAGCAGGTCAGTGTAAAGGGGTGCCGCGTGGACTGCCAAAATGTAATTAAAACAGGTGAAGTACCTCTCATGGCGCGCAGGTGCAGGTCCAAGGCTCGTCAGCCCATTGGCTCAAGGGAGCCGTAATAAATGATTCAAAAGTTGATCGCACTCTGCTCGTCACACCAGCAAGTTGCCCCAAGGAACTGTGGTAGATGTAGTGGCGACGGCGAGTACGCCTATGCCACGATGTATGTAGAAAAGTATGTGTATGCATTATCCATCCCTGGACACGTGTTTAAAGGTAGTTGCCTCTCGTCAGCAGGGAGCAGGTCAGTGTAAAGGGGTGCCGCGTGGACTGCCAAAATGTAATTAAAACAGGTGAAGTACCTCTCATGGCGCGCAGGTGCAGGTCCAAGGCTCGTCAGCCCATTGGCTCAAGGGAGCCATAATAAATGATCCAAAAGTTGGTCGCACTCTGCTCGTCACACCAGCAAGTTGCCCCAAGGAACTGTGGTAGATGTAGTGGCGACGGCGAGTACGCCTATGCCACGATGTATGTAGAAATGTATGTGTATGCATTAGCCATCCCTGGACACGTGTTTCGAGGTAGTTGCCTCTCGTCAGCAGGGAGCAGGTCAGTGTAAAGGGGTGCCGCGTGGACTGCCAAAATGTAATTAAAACAGGTGAAGTACCTCTCATGGCGCGCAGGTGCAGGTCCAAGGCTCGTCAGCCCATTGGCTCAAGGGAGCCGTAATAAATGATTCAAAAGTTGGTCGCACTCTGCTCGTCACACCAGCAAGTTGCCCCAAGGAACTGTGGTAGATGTAGTGGCTACGGCGAGTACGCCTATGCCACGATGTATTTAGAAAAGTATGTGTATGCATTAGCCATCCCTGGACACGTGTTTCGAGGTAGTTGCCTCTCGTCAGCAGGGAGCAGGTCAGTGTAAAGGGGTGCCGCGTGGACTGCCAAAATGTAATTAAAACAGGTGAAGTACCTCTCATGGCGCGCAGGTGCAGGTCCAAGGCTCGTCAGCCCATTGGCTCAAGGGAGCCGTAATAAATGATTCAAAAGTTGGTTCCACTCTGCTCGTCACACCAGCAAGTTGCCCCAAGGAACTGTGGTAGATGTAGTGGCGACGGCGAGTACGCCTATGCCACGATGTATGTAGAAAAGTATGTGTATGCATTAGCCATCCCTGGACACGTGTTTCGAGGTAGTTGCCTCTCGTCAGCAGGGAGCAGGTCAGTGTAAAGGGGTACCGCGTGGACTGCCAAAATGTAATTAAAACAGGTGAAGTACCTCTCATGGCACGCAGGTGCAGGTGCAGGTCCAAGGCTCGTCAGCCCATTGGCTCAAGGGAGCCGTAATAAATGATTCAAAAGTTGGTCGCACTCTGCTCGTCACACCAGCAAGTTGCCCCAAAGAACTGTGGTAGATGTAGTGGCGACGGTGAGTACGCCTATGCCACGATGTATGTAGAAAAGTATGTGTATGCATTAGCCATCCCTGGACACGTGTTTCGAGGTAGTTGCCTCTCGTCAGCAGGGAGCAGGTTAGTGTAAAGGGGTGCCGCGTGGACTGCCAAAATGTAATTAAAACAGGTGAAGTACCTCTCATGGCGCGCAGGTGCAGGTCCAAGGCTCGTCAGCCCATTGGCTCAAGGGAGCCGTAATAAATGATTCAAAAGTTGGTCGCACTCTGCTCGTCACACCAGCAAGTTGCCCCAAGGAACTGTGGTAGATGTAGTGGCGACGGCGAGTACGCCTATGCAACGATGTATGTAGAAAAGTATGTGTATGCATTAGCCATCCCTGGACACGTGTTTCGAGGTAGTTGCCTCTCGTCAGCAGGGAGCAGGTCAGTGTAAAGGGGTGCCGCGTGGACTGCCAAAATGTAATTAAAACAGGTGAAGTACCTCTCATGGCGCGCAGGTGCAGGTCCAAGGCTCGTCAGCCCATTGGCTCAAGGGAGCCGTAATAAATGATTCAAAAGTTGGTCGCACTCTGCTCGTCACACCAGCAAGTTGCCCCAAGGAACTGTGGTAGATGTAGTGGCGACGGCGAGTACGCCTATGCCACGATGTATGTAGAAAAGTATGTGTATGCATTAGCCATCCCTGGACACGTGTTTCGAGGTAGTTGCCTTTCATCAGCAGGGAGCAGGTCAGTGTAAAGGGGTGCCGCGTGGACTGCCAAAATGTAATTAAAACAGGTGAAGTACCTCTCATGGCGCGCAGGTGCAGGTCCAAGGCTGACGAGCCCTGGACCAGCACCTGCGCGCCATGAGAGGTACTTTACCTGTTAATACGTTATTGGCAGTCTACGCGGCACCCCCTTACACTCACCTACTCCCTGCTGACGAGAGGCAACTACCTCGAAACATGTGTCCAGGGATGGCTAATGCGACACTTACTTGCTTTCAACACTGTGGCACAGGCGTACTCGCCGTCGCCACTACATCGACCATAGTTCCTTGGGGCAACTTGCTGGTAAGACGAGCAGTGTGCGGCCAATTGGATTTGACACTCTACTAATCTCTTTATAAGCCAGGAACACATTCAAATATCAACGTTTCACAATAAGTTAAGCACAAATATGACTGGAGCCCTAGGGTCGTACCAGACCATATACTAAAAAAATGGGTCAAGAAGGTCGACTTGCAAAATGACAAGGCCTAGGGACTGGGGAATCGCTGGGGATTCACTACTGCAGTGATAGCAGGTAAGTAACAGGCCCACGGGAGACGCATGCAGTGTGTGAACACAGCCACGGGTTCCCTATTGATTACAACGGAGCAAGTCGCGGTTTGATTTTTAAAGTTTAAGGGTACTTCGAGGAAGTCTACAAGCAAGTCACTTACAAGATAAGTATTTCGAGGGCCAACACGCACTAGGGCACCGGAGTGCACGAGTTACCTCACCCAGGGAAGCCGGGTGCATAGGTGTCTTTTGGTGTCGGGTCGCGTCGCTGTTTTCTTTGGAGACCCAAGAAGACTTGCTGCTTGTGTCGACTGAAGAAGTGTCCGGTGGAATCCAATGGTGGATTCAAGATGGAGATGACCTGAAAATTGAAGGGACAGTGTTCAAAGTCACTTGCCAGTGACCGGTGGCCAGGAAGATGGCTGACCACGGATGTAGGGTGATTTCAAGTCGTCGATGGTGTTTTGACTCTTCACTCACGAGGTCCAGGAGAGATCGATGATTACCAGCAGCTGGATTTGTTGTGTCCCACAATGTCTGCAGCTGACTGTGGTGTCAGCAACTAGATTGGAGCCAACAAGCCTTGGCAACTGCAAGTCTTGTGGAAAGTGAAGATTGTGAGTGTTGCAGACCAGCAAGGTCTGAGGAACTCACCCAGCAAAGGTGAGTGAGGGCAGGCCTGGAGCAACCAGGGGAGCCCTTTTAGTTGATAAGAAAGTCTTCAGGGGACCCACAAGCCAACAGGCACGTGATCGCAAAGACGCCTCTTGAGGAAATGCTTTGCAGGAGCCCATGGTCACTTGGGACAGGGTACGCCTCTGATTTTCGCTGCAAAACCTGCTGGAGGCTTAGGCCACAAATGATCCAATGCACAAGTTTGTAGAGCGTCGTGAAGGGGTTGCACTTTACAATAGTGCACTGTACCCTGATATTGCTGTTCCTCATCTCTCGTGGGGTCCACTCTCCACAGCTTTGCTGGGGACTCATAATGGCTGTCAAAAAGTCAGGAAATCCACTTCCGGGGCTGCAGGGACTTCGAACTCCGGTGGGAGCGGGAAAGTTTGCGACCGTTGATTAAGGTTTTTGGTGCCTGCCAATCAGGGGAGTCACTCCTTGACTCCAAGGGAGATTCTTCTGTCTTCCAAAGGTAGTGGAACATCGAAGGGCCAGGATTCTTCCTTGTAGAGCGTCGTCCAGGGTTATCTGCATTGCAATGGCAATGCTTGCTATCTTATACTGAAGATAGGGGAGGGACTAGCTCTATGACCACTCCTCTGGGAGGGTCAGGGTAGGGGGTGGTTACACTCACTTCCCTTTGTCCAGTTTTGTGCCAGAGCAAAGACAGGTAGCCCCTGAACCAGTTTGAGCTGGCATATGCACAGAGGAGCCTACTGCTCCCCCAGGGCAGGACTTCAAAGCACTGTAGAAGTGCACCCACCCAGCTCCAATACACTAAATCCTGTCTGGAAGGTAGTGACACCTCCCTGTGACAGGATGCCTATTGTTGGGCTTTCTCCACTGCGAATTTCAGTCAGCAGCAGGAGGGCAGCCCAGTGTCTGTGCTGGTGGCATCCATTTTGTGATGCCAGGGCTCTTTCAGATTTCTGTTGTTTTAGTACAGTTGGTACATGTCGTCCCCTCTAGAAGGGTGGGATCAACTAGTGTAGGGGTATGATTCCAAGTTGTTTGACACCAAACACAACATGTTTTGATGCAGTCATTCCAAAGTTAGCATTTACCGTTGGGTTATAATGCACATAAGAGTATATGGTTTAACCGCATTCACAAACAGCCACAGAGAATAGACTCTGCCAGCTGCAGAGGGGTCCTGCTCATGCAGAGGCACCCCCTCACATAGTAAACCAAGCTCCCTGCCCTCAGGATTGATGGGGACTGCCATAGGGGTGGCTGATAGGTTTATATGTGTGTGTATGGTGAGATATAGAAACCCATACCTCTGTGAGGAGTGCTAACACTACCTCACCCAGGCTGCAGTAGCAGGCATGTGGTATCAGATTGAGTCTGCTTCCCAGGGGTGGCATAATACATGCTTCCGCCCCTGGTAGGCCTGTGAAGTGCCTGTGCCCTAGGTACCTAAGGTACCATATACTAGGGGCTCATAAGGTACCACAGCATCCAATCACTAGTGCATCTAGAATGCAGACCAAGTCGTTTAGAAAGAACAGAGAGACTGGGACCCTGATTAGCAGGGACCCAGCCAGACTATAGCCAGAAACCAGTGTATACATCATAAAAAAGTGGGGGCAACATAAGTGCAGATCCTACTCTCCTACAGAAGTGCATAAATAAGCAACAGAGGTGCAGAAAGAGGCAGGAGTTGGGTGGAAAGAAGCAAGATAAGTACAGAAAGAAGCAGCAGAGTTACAGTACATAACGATGAAAGAGAAGTGCAGAAAGAGGCACGAGAGATGCAGGAAGAGGGAAGAGAGGTGGAGAAAGAGGCAAGAGGGGTACAGAAAGAAGCAAGAGAGGTACAGAAAGAAGCAAGGGAGGTACAGAAAGAGGTACAAGATGTGCAGAAAGAGGCAAGAGAGGTTTTGAAATAGGAAATAGAGGTGTAGAAAGAGGGAAGAGGGGTGCAGAAAGAGGGAAGAGGTGTGCAGCAAGAAGCAATGGGGGTGCAGAAAGCAGCAAGAGGGGTGCAGAAAGAGGCAAAAGAAGTACAGGAAGAAGCAAGAGAGTTGTAGAAAGATGTAAGACAAGTGCAGAAAGTGACAAGAGAGGTGCAGGAAGAAGAAAAAGGAGTATAGAAAGAGACAAGAGGGATGCAGAAATAAGCAAGAGAGGTGCAGAAAGAGGCAAGAGAGGGATTGGTAGAGGCAAGAGAGGTGAAGAAAGAGGCAAGAGAGGTGCAAAAAGAGGGAAGAGGGGTGTTGAAAGAGGCAAGAGAGGTGCAGAAAGAGGAAAGAGGGGTGCAGAAAGATACAAGAGAGGTGCAGAAAATGGCAAGAGATGTGCAGAAAGAAGTAAGAGAGGTGCAGAAAGAGGTAAGAGGAGTGCAGAAAGAGGCAAGAGATGTGCAGAAAGAGTCAAGAGAGGTAGAGAAAGAGGCAAGAGAGGTGCAGAAAGACGTAAAAAAGGTGTAGCCTGAGGCAGGAGAAGTGCAGAAAGAGGCAAGCGAGGTGCAGAAAGAGGGCAGAGAGGTGGAGAAATAGGCAAGAGGGGTGGAAAAAGAGGCAAATGGGGTGCAGAAAGAAGCAAGAGAGATGCATAAAGAAACAAGAGGGGTGCAGAAACAAGCAATAGATGTGCAGAAAGAAGCAAGAGATGTGCAGAAAGAGGCACAAGAGGTATTGAAAGAGGCAAAAGAGGTGCAGAAAGATTTAAGACAAGTGCCCTAAGAGACAAAAGAGGTACGGAATGTAGGAGAGTAGGATCTGCTTCACATGTTTACCCCCACTTTTTGCTGGTGTTTCATTGTTTTCGACCTTAGTCTGGCTGGGACCCTGCTATTCAGGGCCCCAGCCTAGCTGCTTCCTCTCTGAATTGATTGCATGTACTTTAGGTACACCACAGATTGGATCCTGACGTACCCTTGTGAGTCCCTAGTATATGGTACACTGTGTACCAAGGGCATAGGTACCCAAAAGGCCTACCAGGGGCAGAAGCATGTATTATGCCACCCCTGGAAAGCCATCCAAAATGACACCACACATCTGCTACTGCAGCCTGGGTAAGGCGGTTCATGCACTACTTACTGTGATTTGGTTACCTGTATCACTATATATATACACACATATAAACCTATAAGTCACTCCTATGGCAGGCCTTATCAATACTGAAGGCAGAGTGCTTGGTTCTTATGTGAGAGGGTGACCCTGCATGAGCAGAGCCCCTCTGCATCATTTGGAGACCCTTCTCTGATGCTGTTTGTAGTGCAACCTGACCATATACTCTTAAGTGCATTATAACCTTGCAGTAAATGCTAACTTTGGGATGGCTGCACTGAAACATGTTGTGTTTGGTGTCAAACACTTTGGAATCCTACCCCCCTGCCAGTTCTGGCAGCAGGGGTAGAATTCCACCCTTCCAGAGGGAGAGACATTGTCCCACTGGTGTACCCGGTAGAAACTTAATAGAGCCCTGGCATCACAAAATGGATGCTGCAGCCACAGACACAGGTCTGGCCTCCTGCTGCTGACCGAAAATCCAGCAGGGTAGGCTTGGACAATAGGTTTCCTGTCACAGGGAGGTGTAACCACCTCCCAGACAGGCTTATGTGTATTGGGGCTGGTTGGGAGCACTCTCTGAGTGCTTTGAAGTCCTGCACTGGGGGCACATTTGGTGTCCCTGTGCATAGTCCAGCTCAGACCGGTTCAGGGGCTTCCCGCCCCTGCTCTGGCATGAAACTGGACAAAGGAAATGGGTGTAGCCACCCCTCTTTCCAAACTCTCCCATAGGTGGGCCCCAGAGCTAGTCCAACCCCTTCCTTAGGTATAAGTGAGGAAACTCTATAACCAGAACCTTAGATATTCCTGGACGAAACTCTGAAGCTGAATCCTGGAACTTTGATGCTCTACTCAAGACTAGAGGACTGAAGAAATCTGCCTTGGGGTTAAGGAGTGACTCACCTGCTTGGCAGGCACCAATGAAGCAATTTGCCAGTCTGCATTTCCGAAGCTCCCGCCGGACTCCAAAGAATTTGCAGTCCAGGAACAGGATTTCCAGACATCTCAGAGGCCGCCCGAGTCCCCAGCAAAGCTGAGACCCGCAGCCCTGGTTAGTAGCATGGAACTGGAACTCCTGGCCGCCATTTTGTGTTTTACCTTGAGGTGCCTTTGCGATCCCTGGTCTGTCGACTGGTGGGTCCCTGAGGGGGTAACTTTGAATTTCCTTGGGCTTCTCTGGTTGCTCCAGACGTGCCCCGACTCCCTACCAAGTAGTGAGTCCCACAGACCTTGCTGGTCTGCACCGAAGCATCTTTCTTGTTTCTTCGTGGGTTGCTGTTGTCAAGGCTTATTGTGTCCAATCCGGGCACCAACACTGCAGCACTCGACATCCTTCATGGGACAGCTCGAATCCAGCTCCTGGGTGTCCTCGACACCTCCTGGTCCTTGTGGCTGAAGAGTCAAGCGTCACCTTCTTCACCTGAAATCACCCGACATCGGTGGGCATCTGCCTATTGCCTTCCTGGTCATTGGCTAGTGACCCAGACTCTTTCCCCTCTGCTTTCAGGTCCTTCTCATCTTCGATCCAGGCTTGGATCTCTTCGGACACTTCGCATCTTCCCGTAGCAGCACTTCTTCGCCAGCTCCCATTGAAATCGACGATGCGACCCAACACCATTTGACACCTATGCACCCGGCTTCCCTGGGTGAGGTAACATGAGTACTCCGGTGCTCCTGTGGGTGTTGACCCTAGAACTTCCTAAGTCTCAAAGGGTTTGGTCCTGACTCAATCCTAAGTGTCCCTAATCTTTAAAAATCTAACCCCGACTTTCCCCATGGAGGCTAACGGGAGCTTGCGGCTGTGTTCACACACTGCACACGGCCCCCGTGGGTCCCCAATGTCACTACCTTGGGTGATTCCTTGGGTTCCCAGCGATTCCACAGGCTCTAGGCCTTGTGTCTAGTTAAGTTGTGGTTCTTATACCACTATTTTAGTATATGGGTTGGCTCGCCCCAAGGGCCTGACGTGTATTTGTGCTTATTACTGTGATATGTGTTTTTACCTCTAGCCTCATAAAGAGTCTAGGAGGGTGTGTTTAGAAATAAATACATATATTTTATATATATAACTGGTGTGGTTATCTTTCATTTTGGCACTCAAGTGATTATAGACTGGTAAAACAAGCTGCATTACATTCCTTCAAGACTTCGCCTGAAAGCTGCTCTCCATAGCTACCACTAGGATAGCTTTCAGTAAAGGTTGTCTTTAACCTATAACCAATAAGGGGTTGTTTGGACTGGTACAGGGTACCCACTATAACTAGTGGACAGCATATACCAGGCCAACTTCTCTCATTGGTGTGCAGCATGTGGGATTCCAGCTTGCTATTGTTTTACCGATAATCTCAATTGAGTGACTAACTGAAAACCACTAAAGGTACCCTAGGTACATATCATACAAGCTTTAGAATACAGTACAATCTACTGTACTTAGAGTTGTTTGTTAAGGGCCTAGCACGTCCTTTCTACAACTCAAGGCAGTTTAGTAGGCCACACTAGAATAGGTAGTGCAATACACCACACCTCACTAGTAATGTTTACAAGACCAGGAACCAGTGGGTCCCTGCCATCTCATAGAGGTACTCAGGCTGGATGATCTCAGCAGATCTATAGGATATGAAGGGGTAGGCAGATTGGGTGGGGCAGCACCTGAGGAAGGGCCTAGGGGTGAAACCCCCCATGGCCTGACCGCTGATGCTGGCCATGCAGATGACAATGATCTGCACCTGGAAAATCCATTTCCCCTAGAAGGTGATGGAGAGGGCCACAATGAGCCCCTCTTTGTCCCTCCTGGAAGAGTTGGTGGTGGGCCTAGAAGGTCAAGATCTCCCTCAGTGGAATCTAACCATTCTTAGTCATCAGTAGGGACCTCTGTTTCCTCTCATAGGAGGGAAACCTCTCAGGAGAGGAGAGAGAGACTGATTAAGTATGAGGAAGATCAGCTGGAAATAAGAAAGAGGCAGGTAGCCCTAGGTAAGGAGGCCCTAGAGCTCGACAGACCTAGAAAAAAGTTGGGACTAGAGTCCCATGGTGGCAGCAACATCCCTAGAGATAGGGAGAGGTCTTATGACCATAGAAACCTGAATACGATTGTCCATCCCTACCAGAGTGGGGATGACATCCACACATGGATAACTTCACTGGAAAGGGCCTGTAAAGTTCAAAGGGTCCCCAGGAGCAGTGGGCAGCAATCTTATGGCTCTCCTTTGCAGACAAATGTAGAGATAAGCTCCTCACTGTTAGAGAGGAGGAGTCAGATGATTACAACAGTCTGAAGAGAGCCTTAATTGATGGGTTTGGCCTAACCACTAAGCAATACAGGTTAAACTTCAGGGATACCCAAAAGGCACAGAATCAAGACTGGGTAGACTTTGTAGATTGTGCTACTAAGGCTCTGGAAGGTTGGTTACTTGGCCGCAAAGTGCATGACTTTCAAGGATTGTACAATTTAATTATGAGGGAGCAGATCCTTAATAATTGTCAGAATCAGCTGTTGCACCAGTACCTGGTGGACTCAGATCTGACCTCTCCCCAAGAATTGGGAAAGAAGGCAGACAAGTGGGTCAGAACCAGGGTGAGGCAGACGGTACAAAACCAAGGTGGTGAACCCAAGAAGCAAGATCCTGAAAACTCTGACAAGGGTGGGGAGAAGGGTAAAGACCAGAAGTCTTCACAAGGCCCCCAAAAATCTTCTTCGGTGGGGATTCACAGTCTAACAAGGGAAAAGGACAAAAGAAACCATGGTGCAAAATCTGTAAGCAGACAACTCACTGGAACAGTGACTGCACCAAGTCCAAAGAATCTACTCCAGCCACTATTGCCCCTAAGGCAACTGTCCCCCCTAGTACAGCTACAATTGATGGTGGTAATGTTCACAATAGGGGTGTAGCAGGGTTGACCCTGGGTTCTGAGATAGACTCCAGCCTAATCAGAGTTCCAACTCAGGCTGTTCTAGTCTGTGATGGAGGCATGGATATGTCTTCCTTTGTGAGTCTCAGTAATCTAAGCAAATACAGAAAACAGCCTTTAATAAATGGAAAAGAGGCTTTGGCATTCAGGGACACAGGAGCAAGTGTCACAATGTTGACAAAAGATCTTGTGAATCCTGGGCAGATTATACTTGGTGAAATGTACCAAGTGACCAATGCTAGCAATGTCAGAACAGACCATTCTCTGGCAGTTGTTAAATTCTCCTGGGGAGGGGTAACTGGCCTTAAGAAGGTTGTGGTAAGTGCAGACCTACCATTACAGTGCTTGCTTGGCACTGATCTAGAAACTTCAGCTTGGGCTGAAGTGGAGCTCAGGACACATTCTGAAATGTTAGGAATCCCTGCTCCTGTCTTTGCTGTGACTAGGTCACAGGCCAAAATGTCTAACCCTGGACAGGCCCTGGATTCTGGAATAATGGACCACTTGCCTCCCAAGAGGAGGAGCAGTAGGGTTAAGGCAGTGCCTTACCCCCTGTAGGAGAGTAGGATCTGCACCTTATGTTGTCCCCACATGTTTTCTGATGTTTACACTGGTTTCTGGCTATAGTCTGGCTGGGACCCTGCTAATCAGGGCCACAGCCTCTCTGTTGTCTCTAAACAACTTGGAGTGCATATTAGATGCACTAGTGATTGAATACTGTGGTACCTTATGAGCCCCTAGTATATGGTACCTTAGGTACCAAGGGCATAGGTACTTCACAGGCCTACCAGGGGCTGAAGCATGTATTATGCCATCCCTGGGAAGCAGACTAAATCTGACACCACAGGCCTGCTACTGCAGCCTGGGTGAGGTAGTGCTAACACTCCTCACTGAGATATTGGTTCTCTATATCTCTCCCTGCACACACATTTAAACCTATCAGTCACCCCTAAGGCAGGGCCTATCCATCCTGAGGGCAGGGTGCTTGGTTTCCATGTGATGGGGTGCCTCTGCCTGAGCAGGGACCCTCTGCAGCTCTCAGAGTCTATTCTCTGGGGCTGTTTGTAAATGCGGTCAAACCATATACTCTTAAGTGCATTATAACCTCACGGTTACTGCTAACTTTGGAATGGCTGCATCAAAACATGTTGTGTTTGGTGTCAAAAGCTTGGGAATCATACCCCCACACCAGTAACTGGTGTGGGAGTATGATCTCACCCTTCTAGAGGAATAGGCATGTACCTACTGTGGAAACACAGTAGAATCCTGAAGAGCCCTGGCATCACAAAATGGATGACACCAGTCACAGACACTGGGCTGCCCTCCTGCTGATGACCGAAACTCGCAGTGGAGGAGTCCCAACAATAGGTATCCTGTCACGGGGAGGTGTGACCACCTCCCAGACAGGGTTTAGTGTATTGGGGCTGGGTGGGTGCACTCCTAGAGTGCTTTGAAGTCTTGCAATGGAGGAGCAGTAGGCTCCTCTGTGCATATGCCCGTTCAAACCGGCTCAGGGGCTACGTGCCCCTGCTCTGGCGTGAAGCTGGAAACAGGGAAGTGGGTGTAATGACCCACTCCCCTAACCCTCCCATAGGTGGGGTCAGAGAGCTAGTCCCTCCCTTTCTTCTAGTATAAGTTAGGGAACCCTTGCCATTGCAAACTAGATATCCCTGGATGACGCTCTGAAGAAAAATCCTGGACCGTCGATGTTCCATTACCTCTGGAAGACGGAAGAATCTCCCTTGGAGTCAAGGAGTGACTCCCCTGCATGGCAGGCACTAAAACTTTGCATCAACGGTCACAAACTTTCCCGCTCCTGCCGGAGTCCAAAGTCCCTGCAGCCCAGGAAGAGGATTTCCTGACTTTTCCAATGCCATCGTGAGTCCCCAGCAATGCTGAGGCAAGTGGACCCCACGAGTGACGAGGAACCGCAATCCCTGGGTACCGTGCACTATTTTTGAGTTCAACCCCTTCACGACGTTCTACGAACCTTTGCATTGGACAACGTGTGCTCCAAGCCTCCAGCAGTATTTCCACTGGAGATCAGAGGCCTACCCCATCCCGAGTGACCGTGGGACCCTGTTGAGTGAATCCTCCTGAGGCGTCTTTGCGATCCCTAGATGGCTCGCTTGTGGGTCCCCAGAAGACTTTTCTACAGTTCCAAAGGGTTCCCCTGGTTGCTCCAGGCCTGCCCTGACTTACCCTTGCTGGGTGAGTCCCTCAGACCTTGCTGGTCTGCACCGCTGACTTTTTGTTCTTTCCACGAGATTTGCTGTTACTAAGGCTTGTTGGTTCCAATCTGGTCACTGACACCGCAGTAAGCTGCAGACTTTATGGAACACGCTGAATCCATCTCCTGGTTGTCATCGACGCCTCCTGGACCTCATGGATGAAGAGTCAAGACACCCGTGATCACCTAAAATCATCCGACAACTGTGGGCATCCATCTTCCTTGCCCCGGGTCACTGCCAAGTGACTTTGAACACTGTTCCCTTTCTTTCAGGTCTTCCTTCTTCTGAATCCAGCCTTGGATTCCACCAACACTTCTCGTGTCTTCACAAGCAGCAAGTCTTCTTTGGCTCCCATTGAAAATGACGCCGCGACACGACACCAAAAGACACCTTTGCACCCGGCTTCCCTGGGTAAGGTAACTCCTGTACTATGGTACTGTGTGTGTTAGCTCTAGAACTATTTACCCTGTAAGGGACTTGCTTGTAGACTCTCCCGAAGTATCCTAAAACTCAAAAATTCTAACCGCGACTTGCTCCATTGAAGTCAATTGGGATCCGCGACTGGGTTCTCACACTGAATGCATATCCCGTGGGTCCTTTACTTACCTGCCTTGGGTTTATTAGTGAGGCCCCAGCGCTTCTGAAGGCCCTAGGCCTTGTCCCCTCTCACGTCGTTGTTCTTAAGTCTCTTTTTTAGTATATGGTCTGGTACGCCCCTAGGGCCCAGCCATATTTGTGCTGAATTTATTATGAAATGTTGATTTGTGCATATGTTCCTGACTTCTAATCTCATAAAGAGATTAGTAGAGTGTGTCTAGTAACAAATACACATATATTTGATATATATACCTGTGTGGTGTCCTTTCATTTAGTAATTCAAGAGATTATAAGGTAAAACAAGCTGCTTTACATTCCTCTAAAGACTCTCCACAGCTACCACTAGGATTGCTTTCTTTAAAAGGTTGTCTTAAACCTACTACCATAAGAGTCAAATTGTACTGGTGCAAGGTGTCCACTTTAACTAGTGAACAGCATATACCAGGCCAACTTCTCACATTGGTGGGCAGCGTGTGGGATTACAGCTTGACATTGTTTTACCAGAAAATCTCTATTTGAATTACTAACTGAAAACCACTATAGGTACTCAAGGTACATATAAAGTCAAGCTTAGTATCAATACGTTCTACTGAACTTAGAGCTGTGTGTCAAGGGATAGCACACCCTTTCCACAGCCCAAGCTAGGATCAGTAGGCCACAAACTAGTGTAGATAGTACAACACTGCACAACACTAGAATGTCCTCAAAGGGTGGAACCAGTGGATCCACCCAGCCTCAGTATAAGGACATGACTTTCTTTGACTTGAAAGCCATGTGTGCTGCAAGGCACCTGAAGCTAGAACAGAGTCCCTCCACACTACACCAGATAGATCTGCTGACAGCAGATGATCTTAGATTAGCTCTAGGAGCTAATAGGTCAGAATCAGGGGGTGGGTCAATTACAGTGTCTGGGTCACATGATGAAAATCAAGATGACCAGGACACTGTGGTTGAAGGGCCAGATCCACAAGGGTCTGAACAGGACAGATGAATTCTCCCTAAGGGAACTGACAGAGTGGAGGAGGGGCCTAGGTCCCTTTCCAGGGAGTCTGCCCACTCCTATCACTCTGGCAGAGAATCTGTCCAGCAGAGGAACTCCTGCTTTCCTAGAAGGGAGACCTCCTCTGACAGAATGTACAAACTGCTGCAGTATGAGGAAGCAAGATTTGCACTCAAAACCAAAGCAGTTGGCATTAGACAGAGAAGCCTTTGAGCTCCAGATAGCTTCTAGAAGAGAGGGGTTAGAACCCCCTGGTGGCAGCAACAGTGTCCCTAGAGTCAGAGAATATATTCCAGGTCAGAGGAACCTGAGCAAGGTTGTTCCTCCCTACCAGAGTGGGGATGATATCCACAAGTGGATAACTGCTATGGAAAGTGCCTGTAGAGTACAACAGGTCACCCAAAAGCAGTGGGCAGCAATCTTGTGGCTCTCCTTTTCAGATGAAGGCAGAGACAAGCTCCTCACTGTTAGAGAAGAGGATGCTGATGACTATGAAGTCCTGAAGAGTGCATTGATAGATGGGTTTGGCTTAACCACTGAGTAGTACAGGTTGAAGTTCAGAGACACCCAAAAGGCACAGACTCCGGACTGGACTGACTTTGTAGATTGTGCAACCAAGGCTCTGGAGGGTTGGCTGGTTGGCAGTAGGGTTACTGATTTCAATGGATTGTATAATCTAATGATGAGAGAACAGATCCTTAACTATTGCCACAACCAGTTGTTGCATCAATACCTGGTGGACTCTGATCTGACCTCTCCCGAAGAATTGGGAAAGAAGGCAGACACATGGGTCAGAACCCGGGTGAGGCAGAAAGCCCAGAACCAAGGGGGTGACACCAAGAAGCAGTATCCTTAGGGCTCTGAGAAAGGTGGGGATAAGGCAAAAGACTACAAGTCTTCACAAGGGCCCCAGAAATCTACAGCTGGTGGGGACTCACAATCCAACAAGGGAAAAGGCCAAAAGAATCCCTGGTGCAAATTCTGTAAACAGAAAGGTCTCTGGACTTCTGATTTTAACAAGTCCAAAGACCAAACCACCACCACTCCTGCCTCTAAGGCACCTGTTCCCCCTAGTTCAGCTACTGGTGGAGGTGGTACTCAAAATAAGGGTGTAGTAGGGTTGACCCTGGGTTCTGAAGTGGACTCTGGCCTAGTCAGAGTACCCATTCAGGCATTGCTGATTTGTGATGGAGACATTGATATGTCCTTCCTAGTGAGTCCCAGTGGTCTGGGCAAATAAAACAGCAGTCTGTAATAAATGGCAAACAGGTTTTGGCATTCAGGGACACAGGTGCTAGTGTCACCATGGTGGTAGAGGATCTTGTGGACCCTGGACAGATCATCCTTTGTGAAATGTACCAGGTGACCAAAGCAAGCAATGTCAGGACCAACCATAGTCAGGCAGTTGTGAAGTTCTCCTGGGGAGGGGTAACTGGCCTCAAGAAAGTAGTAGTCAGTGCAGACCTCCCTGTAGTATGTCTATTAAGCAATGATCTAGAAACTTCAGCCTGGTCTGAAGTAGAGCTATGGACTCATGCGGAGATGTTGGGCATCCCTGCAGAGGCATTTGCTGTGACCAGGTCACAGGCCAAAATGCATCAAACTGAAACAGCTCTGGATCCTGAAACTATGGACCAGATGCTTCCCAAGAAGAGGAGCAATAGGGTTAAGGCAGTGCCTTCCCCTCTGTCTCAGATCACAGATTCACCTCTTGAGGGAGGAGAAGCAGATCCTGAAGAAGGAACTGCCCCAGAGGGACTTGAGCCTGATCAGGTTGAGTTCTTGGGGGCAGGGGGCCCTTCTAGGGAAGATCAGAGTAAGGAGCAACAGTGCTGCCCCTCTCTTGAACCCCTCAGACAACAGGCTGTTGCTGAGGCTGCTGGGAGTGCTAGTGGGTCCCATAAAGTTTATTGGGATGAGGGACTCCTATATTCTGAGGGTAGAGACCCAACCCCTGGAGCCACCAGAAGGTTCGTAATACCTCAGAAGTTTAGGAGGTTCCTCTTGACCCTAGCACATGACATCTAGGTCACTTGGGCCAAAACAAGACCTGAGACAGGCTTGTTCCACATTTCCATTGGCCACATATGTCAGAAGACACCAAGGAGTTTTGTGCCTCCTGTGTCACTTGCCAAGCCAGTGGCAAGTCAGGTGGCACAACAAAGGCCCCCCTGGTACCACTGCCTGTGGTGGGGGTACCCTTTGAAAGGGTAGGGTTTGACTTAGTTGGTCCCCTTGACCCTCCAACTGCATCTGGGCACAGATTTATCCTGGTGGTAGTGGATCATGCCACCAGGTACCCATAGGCCGTTCCCCTGAGGACTACCACAGCCCCTGTGATGGCAAGAGCCCTCATCGGAGTTTTCTCCAGAGTGGGTTTCCCAAAGGAGGTCATATTTGACAGAGGTACCAACTTCATGTCAGGATATCTAAAGGCAATGTGGAAGGAGTGTGGTGTAACTTACAAATTCACCACCCCCTATCACCCACAATGCAATGGGTTGGTTGAACGTTTCAACAAAACCCTTAAGGGAATGATTAAAGGACTCCCAGAAAAGCTTAGGCGAAAATGGGACCTTCTTCTTCCCTGCCTTCTGTTTGCATTCAGAGAGGTTACACAAAAGGGGGTTGGCTACAGCCCATTTGAACTTCTGTTTGGGCATCCAGTAAGAGGTCCTTTATGTGTGGTGAAGGAGGGCTAGGAGTTACCTCTCAAACCCCCCAAACTGGATGTGATAGACTATGTACTTGGTCTCCGCTCCAGGATGGCCGAATACATGAAGAAGGCAACCAAAAACCTGGAGGCCAGCCAAGAACTACAAAAAACTTGGCATGACCAAAATGCTGTGCTGACTGTGTACCAGCCAGGACAGAAATTGTGGGGTTTGGAGCCGGTGGCCCCAGCAGCCCTCCAAGACAAATGGAGTGGCCCCCATACAATTGTTGAGCAAAAGGGAGAAGTCACCTATCTGGTGAATCTTGGAACTCCCAGGAGCCCCATGAGGGTGCTCCGTGTCAACAGATTGAAACCATATGTTGACAGGTCTGACATGGGCTTGCTCATGGCAACTGATGAGGAACAGGAGGAGGAGAGTGACCCTCTCCCTGCTCTCACAGAACCCTGATGATGGGTCAGTAGATTGTGTTGCTTTGGCAAGCAGCCTCACCGACCATCAGCAAACTGAGTACAGACAAGTTCTGCAGCAGTACAGATATATGTTTAGCCTGACCCCTACTCAGACTACCTGGTGCACCCATGAGGTGGACACTGGAGACAGTGTGCCTGTCAAGAGTAAAATCTACAGGCAACCTGACCATGTCAGGGACTGTATCAGGACTGAAGTCCAGAAAATGTTGGAGTTAGGTGTGATTGAGCCTTCAGATAGCCCTTGGGCTAACCCAGTAGTCCTAGTACCCAAACCTCATAACCAGGGTGGTAAGAAATAAATAAGGTTTTGTGTAGACTACAGAGGCCTCAATGCAGTCACCAGGACTGATGCCTATCCAATTCCAAGGGCAGATGAGCTGATTGATACTTTGACCTCAGCCAAGTATCTAAGAACATTTTATCTAACAGCTGGCTACTGGCAGATCAGGTTAGCTGACGATGCAAAAGCCAAAACAGCATTTTCAACCCCTGGTGGGAACTACCACTTTGTGGTGATGCCCTTTGGATTGAAAAATGCACCTGCCACTTTTCAGAGGTTGGTAAACAAAGTTCTGGCAGGGATGGAAACTTATTGCTCAGCTTATCTAGATGATGTTGCTGTCTTTAGTTCCTCCTGGTAGGATCACTTGGTCCACCTCAGAAATGTTTTGGAGGCCCTGCAAAAAGCAGGCCTAACTATCAAGGCTACTAAGTGCCAGAGAGGGCAGAGTTAGGTTGTGTACCTGGGCCACCTTGTAGGTGGAAGCCAGGTTCAACCATTGCAGAGCAAAATCCAGACAATAATAGACTGGGTTGCTCCCACTACCCAGACCCATGTGAGAGTCTTCTTAGGCCTGACTGGATACTATAGAAGATTTGTCAAGGGGTATGGATCAATAGTGACACCCCTGAATGACTTAACCTCTAAGAAAATGCCCAAAAAGGTTCAGTGGACAGTTAGCTGTCGAAAGGCATTTGATGACCTGAAACAGGCCATGTGCACTGCTCTCATTCTGCAAAGTCCTGACTACTCCAAAAAGTTAATTCTCCAAACAGATGCATCTGAGTTGGGGGTAGGGGCTGTACTGTCACAGTTGAATGATGAAGGTCAGGATCAACCAGTAGCTTTCATAAGCAGAAGGTTGACCCCCAGAGAGAAACTTTGGTCAGCCATTGAGAGGGAGGCCTTTGCTGCGGTTTGGGCTCTAAAGAAGTTGAGGCCATACTTGTTTGGTACTCACTTCATTGTTCAGACAGACCATAAGCCCCTCTTATTACTAAAACAGATGAATGGTGAAAACCCCAAACTTCTCGGTGGTCTACTTTCCTACAGGGGATGGACTATACAGTGGAACATAGACTTGGGAGTAACCATTCCAATGCAGATGGACTCTCCAGATATTTCCACTTAGAACATGAAGACTCAACTGGTCAAGGTTAGTTTAATGTCCCTGCGTTGGGGGGGGGGTGTAGGAGAGTAGGATCTGCTTCACATGTTTACCCCCACTTTTTGCTGGTGTTTCACTGTTTTTTTACTTTAGTCTGGCAGAGACCCTGCTATTCAGGGCCCCAGCCTAGCTGCTTCCCCTCTAAATTGATTGCATGTACTTTAGGTACTTTAGGTACACCACAGATTGTATCCTGAGGTACCCTTGTGAGTCCCTAGTATATGGTACACTACGTACCCAGGGCATAGGTACCCCAGAGGCCAACCAGGGGCTGAAGCATGTATTATGCCACCCCTGTAAAGCCACCCACAATGACTCCACATCCTGGGTAAGCTGGTGCATGCACCCCTTACTGTGATATAGGTTACCTGTATCACTATATAGATACACACGTATAAACCTATAAGTCTCTCCTATGGCAGGCCTTATCAATCCTGAACGCAGAGTGCTTGGGTCTTATGTGAGAGGGTGCCCCTGCATGAGCAGAGCCCCTCTGCAGCGTTCGGAGACCATTCTCTGATGCTGTTTGTAGGGCAGCCTGACCATATACTCTTAAGTGCAATATAACCTCGCGGTAAATGCTAACTTTGGGATGGCAGCACGGAAACATGTTGTGTTTGGTGTCAAACAAATTGGAATCCTACCTCCCCACCAGTTCTGGTGGCGGGGGTAGAATTCCACCCTTCTAGAGGGCGAGACATGTCCTCACTGGAATACCAGGTAGAAACTTTATAGAGCCCTGGCATCACAAATTGGATGCTGCAGCCACAGACACGGGTCTGGCCTCCTACTGCTGACCGAAACTCCAGCAGGGGAGGCCTGGACAATAGGTTTCCTGTCACAGGGAGGTGTAACCACCTCCCAGACAGGCTTATGTGTATTCGGGCTGGGTGGGAGCACTCTCTGAGTGCTTTGAATCCCTACACAGGAGGCACATTTGGTGTCCCTGTGCATAGTCCAGCTCAGTCAAAAAACAGAGCCTCCTTGTCATTAATACAAAGCAGTCAATACATAACAGTCAACGTACCTTTCACACTGCAAGGGTGAGAGTGGACAGCACAGATGTAGTCACAATAATTAAGAGAAAAAATAGTTACGTCAAGAAAATTTATTATCAATTTCATACATAAAAACTGCAAACCCAGTGCTGTATATTGTCATATGGCTATTTAAGAAGCGGTGACAGTATAAACATATCAATGCACATTAAAAAACATCATCAACGATAACGAAACAAAAAATATCATAAAATGTGAGGTTAGGGACACAATAAAAAGGACAAAAATGGTCCTATTGACAGAGGAAAATCACCAAACCAAAGACTCATTGATTGTGACCCTAGTCAATATTACTTCCTATTCAATATGTCACAAAGAATTATAATCAGAGATTTTGTGTGGTTTCCTCATATAAGAGCATCGACGCGTTTCGGTGGGCTATTAATTCTCGGCCAACACCTTCATCAGGAAAGATTAAAATAGAGTCCCAATAGCAGTTACATTAAAATCAACGATCTGAAAAAAACATAACATAACATATTTTTAGTTACTTATAAAATCTATTTGTTCTCTCAATACATTTGCACAGTCATATATGTGTCTATGTATTGAGAGAACAAATAGATTTTATAAGTAACTAAAAATATGTTATGTTATCTCTGATTATAATTCTTTGTGACATATTGAATAGGAAGTAATATTGACTAGGGTCACAATCAATGAGTCTTTGGTTTGGTGATTTTCCTCTGTCAATAGGACCATTTTTGTCCTTTTTATTGTGCCCTAACCTCACATTTTATGATATTTTTTGTTTCGTTATCGTTGATGATGTTTTTTAATGTGCATTGATATGTTTATACTGTCACCGCTTCTTAAATAGCCATATGACAATATACAGCACTGGGTTTGCAGTTTTTATGTATGAAATTGATAATAAATTTTCTTGACGTAACTATTTTTTCTCTTAATTATTGTGACTACATCTGTGCTGTCCACTCTCACCCTTGCAGTGTGAAAGGTACGTTGACTGTTATGTATTGACTGCTTTGTATTAATGACAAGGAGGCTCTGTTTTTTGACTAAGGTCATATTTGGTACCCCTCTCCTTTGTCCTTGGGGTCCCTCTCTCCTCTTTTGAAACATAGTCCAGCTCAGACCGGTTCAGGGGCTTCCAGCCCCTGCTCTGGCACAAAACTGGACAAAGGAAATGGGTATAGCCACCTCTCTTTCCAAACCCTCCCATAGGTGGGTCCCCAGAGCTAGTCCAACCCCTTCCTTAGGTATAAGTAAGGAACCTCTGTATCCAGAACTTTAGATATCCCTGGATGAAACACTGAAGCTGAATCCTGGAACTTCGATGCTCTACTCAAGACTAGAGGACTGAAGAAATCTCCCTTGGAGTGACTCCCCTGCTTGGCAGGCACCAACAAAGCAATTTGCTGGTCTGTGTAGGAGAGTAGGATCTGCTTCACATGGGTACCCCCACTTTTTGCTGGTGTTTCACTATTTTTCGACCTTAGTCTGACTGTGGCCCTGCTAATCAGGACAACAGCCTAGCTTCTTCCTCTCTAAAATGGTTTCCATGTACATTAGGTACATATCTAATTGGATTCTGGAGTGCCTTATAAGCCTCTAGTATATGGTATACTATGTACCAAGGGCATAGGTACCTCAGAGGCCTACCAGGGGCTGAAGCATGTATTATGCCACCCCTGGGAAGCACTCCAAAATTACACCACAGGTCTGCTACTGCAGCCTGGGTAAGGGTGTTCTTGCACTCCTTACTGTGGTATAGGCTACCTATATCACTTCCATTGCACACACATATAAAACCTATAAGTCACTCCTATGGCAGGCCTTAACAATCCTGGAGGCAGAGTGTTTGGTTTTTATGTGAGAGGGTGCCACTGCATGAGCAGAGCCCCTCTGCAGCGTCAGAGTATCTCCTCTGATGCTGTTTGTGGTGCAGCCTGACCATATACTCTTAATTGCATTATAACCTCGCAGTAAATGCTAACTTTGGGATGGCTACACGGAAACATGTCGTGTTTGATGTCAAATGCTTTGGAATACTACCCCACTCCGCCAGTTCTGGCGGCGGGGGTAGCATTCCACCCTTCTAGAGGAGAGACATGTTCACACTGGTCTAACCCGGAAGGACTTTCTACAGCCCTGGCATCACAAAATGGATGCCTCTGCCACAGACACGGATCTGGCCGCCTGCTGCTGACCGAAACTCTGGCAGACAGGCAGATGTGTATTGGGGCTGGGCGGGAGCACTCTCTGGTGCTTCGAAGTCCTGCACTGGGGGCACACTTGGTGTCCCTGTGCATAGTCCAGTTCAAACTGGTTGCAGGGGCTACCTGCCCCTGCTCTGGCGTGAAACTGGACAAAGGAAATGAGTGTAACTACCCCTCTTTCCAAACCCTCCAATAGGTGGGTCCCTAGAGTATGTCCAACCCCCAAACTTAGTATAAGAATGGGAACCCAGTCCTTGCGACTTTAGATTACCCTGGATGAAACTCTGCAACATATATCCTGGACCTTCGACTTTCTGTTTCGACTATAAGAAGGAAGAAATCTCACTTGGAGTCAAGGAGTGACTCCCCTGCTCGGCAAGCACCAAAGAAGCAACTGTCTGGTCTGCAATTCCGAAGCTCCCATTGGATGCCAAAGTCTCTGCATCACCAGAGGGGGATTTCCTGACTTCCCCGAGTCTACCCTGAGTCCACAGTAAAGCTGAGGCCCGTGGCTATCGTGGATGACGACGAACTGTGACCCCTGGGCAATGCATACTATTGCTGGTACATCAACTTCTTGTATATTCCTGAAGTTCTACTTTGGGCTCCAAGTAGCCCCAGCCTTGAGCACTGACTGCCCTGAAGATCTCTGGCCTCCACTCCACGAGTGACCCGTGAGCCAGGTTCCAGTGCGACCGCTTGAGGCTCTTTCGCGATCGCTAGCCCATTGGCTAGTAAGTCCCCATGAAGGCAACTCCTCTTCTGCTTGGGCTTTCCTGGTTGCTCCAGATGTGCCCCGACTTACCCTCACTGGGTGAGTCCCTCAGACCTTGCTGGTCTGCACCGATGTCCTTCTTCTTGTTCCACAAGACTTGCCGTTGCCAAGGCTTGTTAGGTCCATTCTGGTCCCGACACTGCAGTACTCGACAAACTTCGTGGGACAGCTCGAATCCGGCTCTTGGACTTCGTTGACAGCTCCTGGACCTCGTGGCTGAAGAGTCATGACATCCGTCAACTTACCTGAAGCACTCGACATCCGTGGGCATTGGTCCATCCTGCCCTCGGTCCCTGGCAGGTGACCCAGACTCTGTCTCCTCTGCTTTCAGGTTCCTTAAATCCTAGATCCAGACTTGGATCTCTTCGGATACTTCTCCTCTTCACGGCAGCAGCAGTTCTTCGCCAACTTCCATTGAAATCGACAACGCGACCCGACACCAAAAGACACCCATGCACCCGGCTTCCCTGGGTGAGGTAACACAAGTACTCCGGTACTCCCGTGGGTGCTAGCCCTAGAACTTCCTAAGTCCAAAAGTGTTTGGTCCTGACTCGATTCTAAGTGTCCCTAATCTTTAAATTTCCAACCGCAACATTGCCCATAGAAGCTAACAGGAACCCTCGGTTGTGTTTACACATTGCACACGGCCCCAGTGGGTCCCCTGTGTCACTACCTTGGGTGGTTCCTTGGGGTCCCAGCTATTCTACAGGCTCTAGGCCTAGTGTCTAGTTCAGTTGTGGTTCTTATACCACTTTTTTGGTATATGGTTTGGTACGCCCCTAGGGCCCAAACGTGTATTTGTGCTATTACTGTTGATTGCTAACTTGTAAATTAAGTACTTCGAACGCCAGTCTCATAAAGAGACTAGAGGGGTGTGTTTTATCTTAAATACATATATTTTAAATATATACCTGGTGTGGTTGTCCTTTCATTTGATCATTCAAGAGATTATAGACTGGTAAAACAAGCTGCTTTACATTCCTTCAAGACTTGGCCTGAAGGCTGCTCTCCATAGCTACCACTAGGATAGCTTTCAATAAAGGTTGTCTTTAACCTATCACCATAAGGGATTGTTTGGACTGATACAAGGTGCCCACTAGAACTAGTGGACAGCATATATCAGGCCAACTTCTCACAGTGTGCATTTCTGAAGCTCCCACCGGACTCTGAAGTATTTGCAGCTCAGGAAGAGGATTTCCAGACATCTCAGAGATCGATCCAAGTCCCCAGCAAAGCTGAGACCCACAGCCCTCCTGAGTACCGTGGAGCTGTAACTCCTGGTCACCGTGCACTTTTGCAAGTGCATTGACTTCTCGACGTCTCCTGAAGTCGTGTCTGGGCTGACTTGTAGCCCCTACCTTGAGCACATAATTCACCGAAGATTATTGGCCTAGTCACCCCGAGTGACCCGTGGGTCGCCATTTTGTTTTTTGTCACAAGGTCCCTTTGCGATCCCTGGTCCATCGACTGGTGCATCCCTGAGGGGGTAACTTTGAATTTCCTTGGGCTTCCCTGGTTGCTTCAGAGGTGCCCTGACTCCCGACCAAGTAGTGAGTCCCACAGACCTTGCTGGTCTGCACCAAAGCATCTTTTTTGTTTCTGCATGGGTTGCTGTTGCCAAGGCTTGTTGTGTCCAATCCGGGCATCGACACTGCAGCACTCGACATCCTTCATGGGACAGATAGAATCCAGCTCCTGGTTGTCCTCAACAGCTCCTGGTCCTCGTAGCTGAAGAGTCAAGCTTCACCTTCTTCACCTGAAATCACCCAACATCGGTGGGCATCTGCCTATCGCCTTCCTGTTCACTGGCTACTGACCCAGACTCTTTCCCCTCTACGTTCAGTTCCTTCTCATCTTCGATCCAGGCTTGGATATCTTCGGACACTTCGCATCTTCCCGGCAGCAGCACTTCTTCGCCAGCTCCTATTGAAATCGACGACGCGACCTGACACCATTTGACACCTATGCACCCTGCTTCTCTGGGTGAGGTAACACGTGTACTCTGGTGCTCTTGTGGGTGTTGACCCTAGAACTTCCTAAGTACCAAAGGGTTTGGTCCTGACTCAATCCTAAGTGTCCCTAATCTTTAAAAATCCAACTGCGACTTTCCCCATAGAAGCTAACGGGAGCTCGCGGCTGTGTTCACACACTGCACATGGCCCCTGTGGGTCCCCTGTGTCACTACCTTGGGTGGTTCCTTGGGGTCCCAGCGATTCTACAGGCTCTAGGCCTTGTCTCTAGTTAAGTTGTGGTTCTTATACCACTATTTTAGTATATGGTTTGGCTCGCCCCCAGGGCCTGATGTGTATTTGTGCTTATTACTGTGATATTTGAAGTGTAACTTATGTGTTTTGACTTCTAGCCTCATAAAGAGTCTAGGAGGGTGTGTTTAGAAATAAATACATATATTTTATATATATATATACCTGGTGTGGTTATCTTTCATTTAGGCACTCAAGAGATTATAGACTGGTAAAACAAGCTGCTTTACATTCCTTCAAGAATTAGCCTGAAGGCTGCTCTCCATAGCTGCCACTAGGGTAGCTTTCAATAAAGGTTGTCTTTAACCTATAACCAATAAGGGGTTGTTTGGAATGGTACAGGGTGCCCGCTAAAACTAGTGGAAAGCATGTACCAGGCCAACTTCTCACACGGAAAGAGGCAAGAGAGGTGCAGCAAGAGGGGAGAGGGGTGTAGAAAGAGGCAAGAGGGGTGCAGAAACAAGCAAGAGAGGTTCAGAAAGAAGCAAGAGAGGTGCAGAAAGAGGCACAAGATGTGCAGAAAGAGGCAAGAGAGGTTTTAAAGGAGGCAATAGAGGTACAGAAAGAGGGAAGAGGGTGCAGAAAGAAAGCAATGGAGGTACATAAGGAGGCAAGAGGGGTACAAAAAGAGGCAAAAGAAGTGCAGGAAGAAGCAACAGAGTTGCAGAAAGAGGTAGGACAAGAGAAGTGCTGAACGAGGCAAGAGACGTGTATCAAGAAGAAAAGGGGGTGTAGAAAGAGGCAAGAGGGGTGCAGAAACAAGCAAGTGAGGTGCAGAAAGATGCAAGTGATGAAGAAAGAGGTATGAGAGGTATTGAAAAAGGCAAGAGAGGTGCAGAAAGAGGTGTATAAAAAAGAGGCAAGAGAGGTACTTAAACAAGGAAGAGGGGTACAGAAACAAGCAAGAGAGGTGCAGAAAGAGGCAAGAGAGGTACAGAAAGAGGGATGAGGGGTACAGAAAGATACAAGAGAGGTGCAGAAAATGGCAAGAGAGGTGCAGAAAGAAGTAAGAGAGGTGCAGAAAGAGGCAAGTGAGGTGCAGAAAGAAACAAGAGGGGTGTGGAAACAAGCAAGAGAGGTGCAGAAAGAAGCAAGAGATGTGTAGAAAGAGGCAAGAGAGGTATTGAAAGAGGCAAAAGAGGTGCAGAAAGAGGTAAGACAAGTGCGGAAAGAGACAAAAGAGGTACGGAAGGAGGCAAGAGAGGTGCAGCAAGAGGGGAGAGGGGTGTAGAAAGAGGCAAGAGGGGTACAGAATCAAGCAAGGGAGTTGCAGAAACAAGCAAGGGAGGTACAGAAAGAGGCAAGAGAGGTATTGACAAAGGCAAGAGAGGTGCAGAAAGAGGTAAGACAAGTGCAGAAAGAGACAAGAGAAGTGTGGAAAGAGTCAAGAGAGGTGCAGCAAGAGGGGAGAGGGGTGTAGAAAGAGGCAAGAGGGGTGCAGAAAGAAGCAAGAGAGGTACAGAAAGAAGCAAGGGAGGTGCAGAAAGAGGCACAAGATGTGCAGAAAGAGGCAAGAGGTTGGGTTCAAACTGGAATGACATGGTGCGCAAAAAAATGATGGATTTAGGCCCAGATCTCTGTACTGGGGTGAATGTATGACATTGTTCTGCATGATGTCCATCAACTGTTGTTTTTGCATTTGTCACCCCGAGTGGGACGGGTATGCTCAGACGTGAGTCCTGTGCTCTCCATGCCACTGGAATCAAGCTATCCTGGCTGAAGAGGGGTGAAACCCCGAAACCAGTCCTAGGATGCTTGTTTCCAGTCCAGGGAGGACATGGCTTGGCAGTTCGGGCTGGACTGTTCCCTTGAGGCACAGGGTTAAGACTGATTTGCATATGGCTGGGTTCAAACTGGAATGGCATGGTGAGCAAAAAAACGATGGATTTAGGCTCAGATCCCTGTACTGGGGTGAATGTATGACATTGTTCTGCATTCTGTCCATCAATTGTTGTTTTTGCATAAGTCAGTGTTCCCTGCCTTTAGTGGTAGTTCGGGGTGTAGAGTGAATTGTGATTTATTTTTGCCTATAGTTTTTTCAGATGTTTATGGATGATGTATTATTGGCTGAGATTGTTGAGCAGACTAATTTTTATGCTGAACAGTATTTGAGGGACAACAGTGCCAGACTTAGGCCCCGCTCAAGAGCTTCCCGGTGGATTCCCAAAAATCTGGATCAGATGAAGAAGTTTTTCGTTTAACTTTTTTGATGGGCTTGATAAGGAAACCATCCCTGGCTTCATATTGGTCTACCAGTCCCTTGATGACAACAGACATATTTCCTGCTATTATGAGTCGGGATCTGTATTTACTTTTTCTTCGGATGCTGCATTTTGTTGATAATGCTTCGGCATTGCCACAACATCATCCTGACTATGACTGCCTTTTAAGATTCCACCTGTCTATCAGGAATGAAATTAGGGTGATGAACGTTGGTTCTTCTCTCTGCCGGACTTGCAGAGGCAGCTGGAACCCAACGATCCCCGGAAACCATCCAACGAGCACTGTACCAGAAACCCCAGTGCTTATTTGATGACCTCAAGGGAAGGGGGTTTGGGAACACACAATAAACTAAAATAAGAAATTAAAATAAAAAGATAAAATAAAAAAGATAACAACTGGTGCTCGTTCATGCTGTTGGAGAATGCAAACACTGGACATCTGGAGGTACTTTTAGAAGGCAGACACAGACTCCAGAGAGATTACCCAAAGAAATTACCCACAGAAAATAAATAAGTACACCACTAACATTCTTCCACACTTACACCCAAATGCACATAAGCACTCTTCATTAACAATGAATCTGAGTACCACAGTGATAGAATCCACAAAAGGTTTGGGAGTATTACCAAACCCTTTAGCCAAAGGGGGACTGATGCATATTTCAAAGAAATATACTATACAGATAAACATTCAAAGATTTCTATAACATTGGGTTCTATAAATGGGTTAGACTAGTCCCCGAATATTAATTACATAAACAGGTGAAGTTTCATGAGTCTAAATGAGATAACAAAGTAAAGTCGTCACAATGTAAATAACCAGAAATTCTTCCGGCAACAAGAAATACCCTTTTATGCTGGAAACCCTTTTCTCATGTTTGCGCAAGTCACAAATAATACTGCCTTAATACTAAGGATCAAAAGCGGAATGCTGATTCAAAGACTTAGCTTCCGATGGCAGGTCTCACTTGTGTCAGGAAACGCCAACCGTAACATCCACAGAAGAGCCGTGGGACCTCTCTGGGATATATTGCGATGAGAAGCAGTTTGGGCGTTGCTAGGCGGGGTTTAAATACCCGTAGTGTGAGCCCCAGCTGCAGCGGCTGTCATCGACGTGGCAGAGACGCACCTGTCCAGCCACTAAGGGCCTGCCATATCTGCTGAGGATCGCGCAGCCCCAGCTGCACAGGGCCGACAAGGATCGTCCAGAGCTACAGCAGGCTAGAGGGGACAAAACTCAAGGAAGCAAACAATGATAAGGCAGAAACATAATCAGAGCCTCCCACACAACAGGTGAGCCACCTCCTGGGGGGAGAACTAAGCATACACAGACTGTCCCTAATACTTAATGGGTGACATATGGAGAATACCCTTTAATGGGGGAATGGGTCAATATGGCTGGATCCCAAGCCATCTATTTAGGCAAGCGGCAAGAAAGCTGCTGAGGGCCCCCAGGCCTGATGATTCCAACCTTACTGGAGGAAGATGTCGACATGCAGCCCAGGGAATCCTGACAGTTCTTAATCACCTTGTAGATTGATTCTCAGAGATCTATACTCCAGGGAAAGAAATAGCTGTTGATGAGACTTTGGTCTTCTTCAAGGGCCACTTATCTTTTAGGCAGTACGTTCCTAGCAAGGGTGCATGTTATGTTACTAAGATTTATATGTTTTCTGAGAGTAGGACAGGATATGTCTCTAATTTGGGGCGTACACTCCTACTGATTCCAATATTGACTCCCCCGGTTGTTCTTCCACTTTAGGAGTTTCAGAGAAAATTTGGTGGGAATTTGCTAGAGGACTTTTTAACAAAGGTCACCATTTATACCTAGATAACTTCTACACTGCTGTGCAACTGTTTAAGGAATTGTTCAAAGTGAACACTCTTTCTTGTGGCACAATCCACTCTAACTGTAAAGGTTACCCAGAAAGCTTCAGAGGGAACAGTGCAGTGCCTTGCGTAGTTATGAACTGCTAGCTGTGAAATTTGTGGACTGGAAGGATGTCTACATGCTGACTAACATTCATGATGAAAGTACTTCACCTGTGACTGTTGATCTACTCCTTGAGAGTAGACCAAGGAGGTCTAGATCCTCCTCAGCAGAATCCAATGCACCAGGACAGTCAGTAGTGACCTCCATATCTAGGTAGAGGGAGAACTCTTTGGATAGGGAACTTCTTTAAACTTGAGAAAGCTAGGCTCAGGCAAGACAAAGTCCCTAGAAGTCCAGAGACCTAGGAAGAAATTGAGACTGGAGTCCCACGGTGGCAGTAACAGTGTCCCTAGAGTTAGAGCAACTTCTTATGACCATAGAAACCTGAGTAAGATAGTCCCTCACTACTATGTTGGGGATGACATCCACAAATGGATAACTGCCTTGGAAACGGCCTGTAAAGTTCAGAAGGTCCACCAGGAGCAGTGGGCAGCTATCTTGTGGCTCTCCTTTGCTGACAAAGGTAGAGATAAGCTCCTCACTGTTAGATAAGAGGATGATGATAATTACTCAGAGTTGGAGGGTGCTCTCATTGATGGGTTTGGCTTAACCACTGTACAGTATATGATTAAGTTCATACTCACCCAGAAAGCACAAACCCACAACAGGGTAGATTTTGTGGATAGTGTCATTAAGGCTCTGGAAGGCTGGATACGTGGAAGAAAAGTGCATGACTACCAAGGACTGCACGATTTGAATATGAAGGAGCAGATCCTTAATATTTTTCAGAACCAGCTTTTGCACCAGTACCTGGTGGACTCTGATCTGACCTCTCCCCAAGAATTGGACAAGAAGGCAGACAAATGGGTTCGTACCAGGGTGAAGCTGAAAAATCAGCGTACTGGTGGTGACCAGAAGAAGTAAGAGTCTTCTAAAACTCAAAATAAGGGTGGGGACAAGGGCAAAGATAAGAAAGAGTCTCCCCAAGAGGCCCAAAATCCTGCATCTGGGGAGGAGTCACAAACATCAAAGAAAGGCACTAAGAAACATTGGTGTTACTTTTGTAAAGTGAGAACCCATTGGACAAAGAATGCTGATTGTCCAAAAGCCAAGGAGACTACTCCTACCACCACTGCCCTTAATACAACTGCTCTCCTTAGCAAAAGTACAGGTAGTGGTACAGGAAAAAAGGGCTTAGTGGGGTTAACCTTGGGTTCTGAAATGGGTTCTGAATTAGTCAGGACTCCAGCTCAGGCTGTTCTGGTCTGTGATGGTGGCATAGACCTTGCCACCTTACTGGTAAGTCCCACTGACTTGGGCAAGTACAGACAACAGCCTTTACTTAATGGAAAAAAGGCCATGGCCTACAGGGGCACAGGTGCGAGTGTCGCTATGGTGACAGAGAATATTGTGTCTCCTGACCAAATCATGATTGGACAAGTGTACCACATGACCAATGCTAGCAATGTCAGGACTGACCATTCCTTGGCAGTCGTGAATCTCAGCTGGGGATGGGTAACTAGACCTAAGAAGGTTGTGGTATCCTCTGAACCTACCTGCAGATTGTTTGTTTGGCAAAGATTTGGAAACTTCAGCCTGGGCTGAAGTAGATTTCAAGACTCATGCAGAAATGTTGGGCATCTCTGGAAGTGTGTTTGCTGTGACAAGGGCTCAGGCCAAACAGCTTACCACTGAACAGGCCCTGGATCCTGGAACAATGGACCAGGTGCCTTCCAAGAGAAGGAGCAGGAAGGGTAAGGCTTTGCCCTCCTCACAGACTCAGAGTGAAGATCAACCTCTTGAGGGAGATGATCATAGTCCTTGTGAAGGTACTACCTCAGAGGAACTTGGGCCTGACCAGGCTGACTTATTGAGGGAAGGGGCTCTTCCAGGGCACATTTGAATTTGGAGGAGCAGACCTGCCCCTCTCTTCAACTCCTCACGCAGCAAGCTGCTGCTAAGGCTGTAGGGAATATCAGTGGATCCCATAGGATCTACTGGGATGAAGGACTTCTTTAGTTAGAGGGTAGAGACCCCAATACTAGTGCCACCAGGAGGTTGATTATACCCCAGAAATTTAGAGGTTTCCTACTCACCCCTTGCACAAGATATTCCTCTGGAAGGGCACTTAGGGCAAAGCAAGATTCGGGACAGGCTTGTCCTGCACTTTCACTGGCCCCATATATGTGAGGACACTAAGGAGTTTTGTGGTTCCTATGCCACTTGCCAAGCCATTGGTAAGTCAGGTAGAATCACAAAAGCCCCCATCATTTCACTTCCAGTGGATAGGGTTCCCTTTGAGTGGGTAGGTATTGACATGGTTGGTCCCATGAACCCTCCAACTGCATCTGGGCACAGTTATATTCTAGCAGTGATGGACTATGCCACTAGGTACTCAGAATCTATTCCCCTTAGAACCACTGCAGCTCCTGTAGTGGCACAGGCCCTCTTGGGAATTTTTCCAGAATGGGCTTCCCTAAGAAGGTCTTGACTGACTAAGGTACAAATGTCATGTTAAGTCACATAAATACAATGTGGAGTGAATTATAAATTCACCACTCCCTATCATCCTCAATGCAATGGGCTATTTGAAAGGTTCAACAAGACCCTAAAGGGTATGATCATGGGCCTCCCAGAGAAGCTTAGTCGAAAAGGGGATGTCCTACTACCCTGCCTTCTCTTTGCCTACAGTGAGGTTCCTCAGAAGGGGGTTGGCTACAGCCCTTTTTTACTTCTGTTTAGACTTTCAGTTAGGGGTCCCTTGTGTCGGGTGTAGGAGGGATGGGAGTTACCCCTCAAACCTCCCAAATAGGACATAGTGAACTATGTACTTGGCCTGCATTCTCACATGGCTGAGTATATGAAGAAGGCCAGCAAATACCTGGAGGCCAGCCAAGAACTTCAAAAAGTTTGGCATAACCAAAAGGCTGTCCTGACTGTTTACCAGCCAGGTCAGAAAGTGTGGGTGTTGGAGCCTGTAGGCCAAGCAGCTCTCCAAGACAAATGAAGTGGAGCCCACACTATACTTGAGAAGAAAGGTGAGGTCATCTACTTGGTAGACCTAGGCACTCCTAGAAGTCTCCATAGGGTACTTCATGTGAGCAGGCTAAAACCTTTTATAGACAGGGCTGGCATGGGCTAGCTCATTGCAACTGATGAGGGACAGGAGGGAAAGAGTGACCCACTCCCTTATCTCCTATCTCAGAAGCCTGATGATGGATCAATAGATGTCATGGCCTTGGCAGGTATCCTCACTGTTCAACTGAGGATTGATTGTAGGAAAGTCCCCAATCAGTTCAGGCAAATGTTTTCCCTGACACCCAGTCAAACCACCTGGTGTACCCATGAAGTGGACACAGGTGAGAGTCTACTCTGGGGGGGTTGTGTAGGAAAGTAGGATCTCCTTTAATGGTTACCCCCACTTTATGCATGGTGCTAAGCTGTTTTTGACTAGTCTGACTGGGATCCTGCTAATCAGGCCCCCAATCTCTCTGCTTTCTCCCTTAAATTGTTATGTTCAGTACTTACGAACATCCCTGATTGGATACTGGGGTACCCTTATCAGTCCCTAGTATATGATATTAAGATACCCAGATCATAGGTACACCAGAGGTCTCCCATGGGCTGAAGGATGTATTATGCACCCATGGGAGACCGTTCAAACTGTAACTACAGGCCTGTAATTGCAGCCTGCTTAAGCTGGTGCTTGCACTACTTACTGAAGATATAGATTTCCTATATCTAGGGTCACTGCTGTTGCAATCCTGAAGGCAGGGTGTTTGGTTCTAAGTGTGAGGGTACCCCTGCATGAGCAGGACACCCCTACATCCTAGAGAACCCATTCTCTCAGGTTGTAAGTGAATCACCCATATACTATATAGAGGGGCACCGTGCAATTACACGATGACCATCTTGAAATTGGCTGCAACTAATCCTATCATGTTTGGTATCAAACATGTTGCAATCATACCCCCACACCATAAACGGTGTAGGAGGTATGATTTCAAGCACTGGTGGAGCCCTCTGTTAGGCTATCAGTGTTTCTAGGACCAGTATCCTAGACCCGGACAACACAAAATGGCTGCTGCCGATTAGAGACACGATTCTACCCACCTGCTGCTGAGCCAGGCTCGAGCAAGGGAAGGCAGAACAATAGGTATCTTGTCAGAGGAAGGTGTGCCCACTTCCCAGACAGGATTTAGTGTATTGGGGCTGGGTGGGTGCGTTTGCCAACGTCCCTCAGTCTGCAAGAGGGGCACATTTGGTGTCCCCATGCATAGAACAGTTCAAACCCACTCTGGTGCAAAACTTGACAAAGGGCATGGGAGTAACCTCCCCCCTGTCCAAACCCTTCCCTGGGAGGGACCCCTGAATCGTCCCAACACTTTCCTTAGTGTACTTAAGGGCTTACCTGCGGGTGGGTTTCTAGATTCATTGTGGGACACTATTCAATTCAGACACCACTTCAACTTCGACCGTCTGGGCACTCTGGACTTCACTGGACTTCGTTTGGGCTCGACTTCGCCTCCTTTCAGTCTGAAGTATTGTCTACATAAAGGAACCTTCCAAGGCCTGTTGGCATCCAAGACACCTGACGGAATCTCCCTAAAGTGAAGGAGTCACTTCCCTGCATCTGCAGACACCGCAACCAAACTGACAGGTCTGCTGATCTTGAGCTCCTACAGACTCTGAAAGGTTCTGCAACACATGTGGTGGTTCTCCATAGCTCTCAAGGCCTGCCCTGCCCTCTAACCAAGTTTGAGGCCAGTATCCCTTGTGAGAGCTACAGGCACCAACCCCCAGTGCACCACGTCGACTTGCTGTTGCAAAGGCTTGTTGGCTTCCTTCCACCAAGATCTTTGGGCTCCAAGTAGCCACAAACTCAAGCATCTCCATTGACCAGAATCTTTGTCCACATCACATTGCTTGCACCGTGGTCTGCATCTTTTGGTGAGCTGTCCTCAGGTCCTCCTGCGACTCCAGTGCCTCGGACCTGTGGGTTTAATACTTATATACTGTATTATATCATAGATATCATTGTCCAATCAATTACTTTTAACTCTTTGTTCTAGACCCAGCACCAAGCGATTGACCACGGTGCAAAAAGTAGACAGGTGTATATTAAAAAAAACACATGAAACTATGCAGTTCTCGTTCGTTAAGAAGGCTACCACTTTCTAAAGATATTGAAAAAGAAGCAATAGTGGAACTGTGGTAATAAATATAACTCTGATTTACCATTCAAATCTAAAACATGTCTTCAGGGGGAAGGGTTGGTCCCTTGAGCGTATGAGCATGTATGTCTTGGGCGGAGTGCATGATATGTTAAAACAATGGGAGCTCTATACAATTACCTGATAGGGCCATTGAGGCATGTATGAGTAAAGGTGACAAGAGATGTGAGTTTTTATCATTTTAGAAACTCTTGCCAAATACAATTGCCCTAAATTCTGGGGTACACCACAGTATCATATCTAAATGTATTCGGGAATTGGGGGAGGATTTTGAAAAACTCTGTTATTGGGGAACAACGTTTTATTGTTGAGTTATCCTGTTAATGATAAATGTTTTCTATGATATGGGTCTCAATAATTGTTATGTATATATTTTGTATCGGTATTAAATACAGAGGGGATTGATTATCGTAATTGATTGAAAGGAATCAGTTGTGTCTTGAAAATGGTGGTCCATACTTGACTAATACCATCGAAACGTGTCGATGCCTGGAATAGACAAAATTGTGGGGAAACAACCTTTACAACGCAGTCATTACATCGCAACATCCTTTACATAACATGTCATTACAACACAGCCATTACATTGCATGTCACTACAACGCATGTCATTACAATGCATGTCACTACAACACAGGCATTACATCGCAAGTCATTACATCGCATACCATCACAACGCATAGTACCCTTACACTATCCAACACTTACTCTACTGTTGCACTCACTGGAGTTAGAATAGTAGTTTTTACCCCTACACTATCCAACACTTACCCCACTGCTGCACTCACTGGAGTTAGAATAGTAACTATTATCCCTATACTATCCAACACTTACATTAAACTTGATGTAATGGTATGCATTGTAATGGTATGTGTTGTAAAGGTACAATGCGATGTAATGGAATGCCTTGTAAAGGTAGTTTCTGAAAATGCGATGTAATGGCATGCGATGTAAAAGAATGTGTTGTAAAGGATGTTACGATGTAAAAACTGCATTGTAAAGGCATGCATTGTAAATGCATGCATTGTAACGTCATACATTCAAATTGTGTGGATATAGTAGCATGGTGGAAAGAAATTGACGATACATGCCATTGGTGATCTTGATAATCAATTGGTCAATGAACACAAACTATTGAGAGACTGTCGTAATTGCCCTCTATTATATATATATTTTTTCTCATTTCTTTCCTTTCCACTTTTCACCCCTATATCTCTTAGTTCTTTATTCTGTTGGGGTGTTTTATGAACAAACATAATTATGAATTTCGAATTACGTTTTTTATTGTTTTTACTATGAATATTAGTATTTTATGTTAGGATATAATGGATGTTTGAACTCACGATTTGTGGGTTGTTTTTATTTTTGGAATTTTACCTGTGCAATTTTTAATAAATAATACAAAATATACTTTTTAAAACCATTGAGGTTTTCATATGGTACTGTGGATATTATCAGGGTTGAGATTCTGTAATAATTGGGTTTGTGACTAGATGTGGATTTGGATGTGTGATATATGCCCAAAGGGAATCGTTTTCTGACATTATAGTCATATTTAAGCCCTGTCCATCCGAGGTAATGGGCTTCTCTCTGTATGGTTTTATATCCTGTTGAGGGTCACCTTTGTTTCTTTTGGGCTCCCCTGATTGCTTCGGCCTGCCCTAACTCCTCTGATTGTAGTGAGTCCCCTGGACCTTGCTGGTCCCGACATTGCACCTTCTTCGAAATCCAAGTTGCTTGTATTTGCCAATGCTTGTTGGTGCTTCTGGCAGACACAAACCCCTCAGCATTCGACATCAAACGTGGGACAGCTTGTGAATGACTTCCTCAGCACCGCCTGGTCCTCAATGCGGCAGAGTCAATGTTACCGTCAATTCTCTTGCAACACCAGACATCAATGGGCATTCGTCTTTCAGATGTCCTGGTCACTCCTGAGTGACATAGACTTTGTTGTCTCTGTTTGCAGGTAGCTCTCAAGTCGAATCCACCTTCAGATTCCACTGGACACTTTCTCCTTCTCCAGCAGCAGCACTTTCCTGAAGTCCTCCATTGGGTTCGCTGGCGGTTTCTGACACCACTTCACACATGTGCACTCGGCTTTCCTGGTGTAGGTAACGTGGATACTAGGGTTTCCATGTGTGGGGTGGCTCTCCAACCCTCTGTCGTACACTAGGTTTCTTCAGGCTCCACTGGGAATGGTCCTTAATCTGTGAAAATCCAACTGAGACTTACATGTTGACTTGTACGGAGAACGCTGTTATGTTCTCACACTGCACACGTTCTCCATGGGGTCCCTATATATCCACAGTGGGAGGTTCCTTGGGAATCCAGCACTTCTACATCCTCTTGAATCTGTCTTGACCCGAGTTGAGGTTCTTATACCACTTTCCTAGTATATGGTTTGTTACCCCCCGGGTCCCACTATGTAGTCAGTGCTATTTACTGTATTTCTGTGCATAGTATTGAGTGTATTGTGTTTATCTTCGGGTAGGAGATATCGAAACGTCTTAGAGAGTATTATATAACAAATACATCATTTTATAAATACCTAGTGTGTTTTTTTTTCATTTAATCTATACTATAAGATTGCATTCTGGTAAAACAAGCTGCTTTACACACTCTCTGGACTAAGCCTGAAGGCTGCTCTCCACAGCTACCACTTAGAGAGCTTTCTAACGTTGTCTAAGACCTATAAAACCACCATAAGGGTTGTTTGGACTGATGCTGGGTGCCCAATTACATTAATGGACATTTTAAATTAAAATTAAAATCTCCTCATAATACTAAATGCATGGGCCACCCCACCAATTCAATGCTAATTCATTCCAATAGTAAAGACTCATCGGTGACAGGACTGTATATAGAGCACAGTTTAAACCCCCCCTCTATCATATACACATTCTGCAATGGCCCATCTTCAGACTGTATCCGCCTTAGATCTAGTGAATCTAACCTTACCCTTGCATGCTAGTGGTGGTTAGTCTAAATATCGAGTTTTAAATGTCGACCTACAAGTATATCGAGGTGTTAATATCGTAGGTAAAGAATATCGAAGTCAAGAATATCGATGGACAGAATATCGACCCCAAGGTAAGTATTATCGAAGTTAATAATATCGAAGTCATTAATATAGATGTAAGTAATATCGTAATGAAAAATTTCGATGTCAATAATATCGATATTTTATTAGTGTAACGTATTTTAATATGTATTTTATTTGTATGTTAAAGATTATTGTAATGTATTTTAATACATTTAAAAATAAATGTTTAGAGATTAATAATTATTTAAAATATAATTTAGCGTTTTAGTATCAGAGCGGGTTGTGGGTTTATAGGGGAATAGGGTGGGAAGTAATGTAAGTATAATTAATTAATTAATATGTATTGTTTAATTGGTATTTATGATTAATTAATTGTTAATTAATTACTAATTGTAAATTAAATATATTAATTGATTAATTAATTGTTAATTAATTATTAATTGTAAATTAATTGTAATAATTGGTTAATTATATAGGTTATAATTAGTTTAATATTACTATTTATTTATTGGTATTGTTAATAATTAATTGTTAATTACTAATTAATTGGTGATTTAATTTTATTAAGTGATTAATTGATGATTAAATTAATTATGTGAATTTTTATGTGCAGTGGGTTGTGGGTTTATAGGGGAATAGGGTGGGATGTAATTAAATTCAAATAATTGCTGATAATTTTTATTTACTTGTAATTAATAATAATTAATTGGTAATTAATTATTAATTGGTAATTAATTGGTATTAGTACGTTAAATATAGTAAATATAAATAATTTATTATTTCATGTTATTTGTTGTTATTGCTAATTAATGTATTGTTAATTAATAATTAATTTGTGAATAATTGTAATTTGGTAGTTAATATGTATAAATTAGTGAATAATAAGTATATTAATTATAAAGAATGTATTATTAATTGTAAATAATAGATAAACTGATATTTAAATGTATTGTGTATATGGTATGTGTAGTGTGTTGTATGTTAAAGGGGGAATAGTGTGGGATGTAATTTAAAGTTATTTATATAAATATTTATTTTAAATAATTGGTATTTAAGAATAAATATTTTGTAAATTAATAATTAATATGCTATTTTTTTTATAACTAATTATTTAATTGGTTATTATGTTTATAGAATCCCTATGCTATCCAGTGCTTTCCCAACTGTTTTACTATCTGGAGTAGGAATAGTAATTTTTACCCCTACGCTATCCAGCGCTTTTCCTACTGTTGCACTCTCTGGAGTTGGAATAGTAATTTTTACCCCTACGCTATCCAGCGCTTTCCCTACTGTTTCACTTACTGGAGTGGGAATAGTAATTTGTACCCCTACGCTATCCAGCGTTTTCACTACTGTTGCACTCTCTGGAGTGGGAATAGTAATTTTTACCCCTACGCTATCCAACGCTTTCCCTACTGTTGGACTCACTGGAGTGGGAATAGTAATTTTTACTCCTACGCTATCCAATGTTTCCCCTACTATTGCACTCTCTGGAGTTGGAATAGTAATTTTTTTCCCTACGCTATCCAACACTTTCCCTACTGTTGCACTCTCTGGAGAGGGAATAGTAATTTTTACCCTTACGCTATCCAACGCTTTCCCTACTATTGCACTCTCAGGAGTTGGAATAGTAATTTTTACTCTTACGCTATCCAACGCTTTCCCTACTGTTGCACTCTTTGGAGTTGGAATAGTAATTTTTACCCCTATGCTATCCAGCGCTTTCCCTACTGTTTCACTTACTGGAGTGGGAATAGTAATTTGTGCCCCTACGCTATCCAACGCTTTTCCTACTGTTGCACTCTCTGGAGTTGGAATAGTAATTTTTACCCCTACGCTATCCAGCGCTTTCCCTACTGTTTCACTTACTGGAGTGGGAATAGTAATTTTTACCCCTACGCTATCCAGCGCTTTCCCTACTGTTTCAATTACTGGAGTGGGAATAGTAATTTGTACCCCTATGCTATCCAGCGTTTTCACTACTGTTGGACTCACTGGAGTGGGAATAGTAATTTTTACTCCTACGCTATCCAACGTTTTCCCTACTATTGCACTCTCTGGAGTTGGAATAGTAATTTGTTTCCCTACGCTATCCAACACTTTCCCTACTGTTGCACTCTCTGGAGTGGGAATAGTAATTTTTACCCTTACGCTATCCAACGCTTTCCCTACTATTGCACTCTCTGGAGTTGGAATAGTAATTTTTACCCCTACGCTATCCAACGCTTTCCCTACTGTTGCACTCTTTGGAGTTGGAATAGTATTTTTTACCCCTACGCTATCCAACGCTTTCCCTACTGTTTCACTTACTGGAGTGGGAATAGTAATTTGTACCCCTACGCTATCCAACGCTTTCCCTACTGTTGCACTCTCTGGAGTTGGAATAGTAATTTTTACCCCTACGCTATCCAGCGCTTTTCCTACTGTTGCACTCTCTGGAGTTGGAATAGTAATTTTTACCCCTACTCTATCCAGCGCTTTCCCTACTGTTTCACTTACTGGAGTGGGAATAGTAATTTGTACCCCTACGCTATCCAGCGTTTTCACTGCTGTTGCACTCTCTGGTGTGGGAATAGTAATTTTTACCCCTATGCTATGCAATGTTTTCCCTACTGTTGCACTCATTGGAGTGGGAATAGTAATTTTTACTCCTAAGCTATCCAGCCTTTTCACTACTGTTGCACTCTCTGGAGTGGGAATAGTAATTTTTACCCCTACGCTATCCAACGCTTTCCCTACTGTTGGACTCACTGGAGTGGGAATAGTAATTTTTACCACTATGCTATCCAGTGGTTTCCCTACTGTTGCATTCTCTGTAGTTGGAGTAGTAATTTTTTTCCCTACGCTATCCAACACTTTCCCTACTGTTGCACTCTCTGGAATGGGAATAGTAATTTTTACCCTTACGCTATCCAACGCTTTCCCTACTATTGCACTCTCTGGAGTTGGAATAGTAATTTTTATCCCTACGCTATCCAACGCTTTCCCTACTGTTGCACTCTTTGGAGTTGGAATAGTAATTTTTACCCCTACGCTATCCAACGTTTTCCCTACTGTTGCACTCTCTGGAGTGGGAATAGTAATTTTTACCTTTACGCCATCCAACGCTTTCCCTACTATTGCACTCTCTGGAGTTGGAATAGTAATTTTAACCCTATGCTATCCAACGCTTTCCCTACTGTTGCACTCTTTGGAGTTGGAATAGTAATTTTTACCCCTACGGTATCCAACATTTTCCTTACTGTTGTTTTTGTTGGAGTTGGACTAGTAGTTTTATTGTGTCTGATATTTAATATGTTTTGTATTATTTTTGCTATTGTAATATATCATTAATAATACAAATTATTCACATTAAAAATATTGATTATTATTTGCTATATGTAATTATTAAATATTTATTAATGTTATTGTTTTATGTGTATAGATGTATTGGTAATTTTTAAAACCATTTAATAATTTATACGTTACAGAAATTATTATTAAAATAAATTATTAAGTAAATATATATATATTATATATTATATGTATATGTTTAATTAAAGTTTTAATAAATTATATATATTAATTATACATTTTAAATATTATACAATATATTTAATTATGTTTATTTAATTTCTAAGTATAATTTGGTTTATTTTACATATATTTTTAAAGTAAATGAAAAACGATATTTTTAATAACGATATTTTTTACATCGATATTTAATTTTTGATATTTTTGTACTTTCCATGTTGTAGATAGGATGTCGATATTCTTGACATCGATATTTTTGTTGCGATATATTTGTAGGTCGATTTTCTGTCTGTCGAAATTATGTCATAGAACCCATGCTAGTATCGCCACCCCTCCCGTACGGGTGCCTTGCGAACGTTCTAGAGATCACTTGATACCCTGTAAGTTCCAATAGATATTTCTGAGACCCATCCACATTGGTTTCCTGCAAACAGCGTATATCGGCTTTTAGATGCTGTATATCAATCCTAACCCTCTGTCTTTTCTGGAAATTATTCAAACCACATATGTTAACAGAGGCTTTTCTTAAATTAATCATTCTTTAATACACAGTATGACTGCTTGAAAGATACTGTTCACAAACTCCCCGAGCATGCTTGGATCCCTTCGAGAAAGCTCTGGAAAGGCACCCTTAAGCAGCTCGATCATGAAGTGTTGAATGTCGTTCCCCTCTATATTCTCTATGAGGCCAAGAAACCGCAGGTTGTTTCTACACTGCTGGTTCTCAAAATCCTCGATCTTCTGTTTTTTGGAGCTTTCGTTTTTTTTTCAATTGCTACCACTGTTTCTTCTGCTGCCGCTGTCTGCTCTTCCACTGAGGTGACCCTTTCTGCCATCTCGGAGCAAGTTTTTGTAACTTTTTGTACTGTGCCTTGTATCTTCCTTGTGGCGAGATGTGCCTTCTTGTGCTCCATCCTTGCCTCTGATTGCACCTGTTTTAGTATAGAGAAGATTGTGTCCAGTGTAGGAGCAGGATTCGTATCAGAGACTGAAGTCCCTCATAGTGTACCAGATCTTTCTCCTTTCCCATCGCTATAGACCTGACTGGTTGCAGAGTAGTCCCATTTCAGCTGTTTTGAGGTATTAAACTCTGGCCTGAAGTCTTTCTCACCCCTTCTTGCTCTTTCACTCAGTCTCGTGGATAGTGAGAGACATTTTTGCATCAAATGTTTCTCCTTTCCCCCACTCTTACTGTCCCCGATGAGTGGGGAGCCAATTCATCATCTGTCAATTCTTAACGAATGCATGAGAGATCAGAGTCATCGGTCAAAGAATAAACTTTCTCAGCCACTTCAGGGATCCTCCTACAGCCCCTGACTCCAGACCCATCCTTAAGGGACAGCACTTGTAACCCTTACTTAATCCACAACCCTTACTGAATCCATCAACACATAGTGTATCAGTACTGGGTGTCAGCCCTTCTGTCCCGGCCCGTGTCTCACCCCCCTCGGTTTCTCTCCTATCCGTTAGGTCTTCATTTTCCTTTCCCAATCCCCCCTGGCACAATGAGCCAGCTCCCACAGTCTCTGCAAGAGCACTCTGTTCAGTTGTCCCTGGTGTACCCAGGGGTAGAGGGCCAGTGGGGAGTATAGGGAGAGAGGACTTACCCTGCTCCTTTAGATGTAGCCCATTATGCTTCCCAGAGAAGATTTCTGGGATTGATGGCTGCCTTTCTTTTCCATAAGAAGCCAGTGTTCCTTGATTTTTTTAATTCAGCATCCACTTTAAACCCTCCTTCAGCCCTTCTTTGCCATTGAGGTGCCTTCCAGATTGGGCAGCAGCTCCAGCAGTTTCTTCTGCCTTGCGTGCTGTCAGCCTCTTGCTGTGCGAGGTTGTGCGAGCAGGTAGAGCAGGCGGGCCCCCACGAGCTCCGCTCGGTCCTTCAGAGGCTACCCAGTTTTCAGAGTCATTCCCAGGCTCCAAAAGTGCATGGGAAGGTCTGAGTCGCCCAAGATCTACGCGGACTGAATATGCTGCCTTCCAGGCACTCCTGTCTGATGCCAACATCCGCAGCACTAAGTCCAGGAAGCAAAGGAGCTGCACACCGGCACACTGACGAAACGCAGTAATTGTCTGCATTGGGGCCAGCAGCTCGGAGCAGAGAAGGAAGCGGCTACTAGCGAGAACTTATGCGGCGGCCATCTTGTTCAGGGAAAGTAATTTGATGATAAAAAAAAATACATCACCCTGATCCTGATGGAACTCCATTGGCACCCCTTGCCGGCACTCATCTTCAAAATCAGCTTAATAATTAAAAAAAACTATTGTTTCCAAGTATCAAGAATCTGGAACAGGGGAGGAGCCTAGCGCGCATCCAAGATGGTCGCGTGAGCACAGGGCTCCCCGGACCCTTGCTGCTCCTCGGAATTTATCCTGAGAATATCCTGATGTGGTTTATGGAATCTGGCAGATGAAGACCGGCTGAGCACGTATCTCTTTTCAGAACTCGAATCGGACCTGGGAATCCTGAGTTGTCGTTGTTCGAACTTTTGGGACCCACCCGACGGAGGTGCCCGGGACGAAGGTGATCCGTGGAGCCGTGTCGTAATTGAACAACAGCGGCGGCAGTGCGGTGCCAGTGGCCGCTCTACCACTTTCGGTTTCACTTTCGGACTTCAGGGGGCTGGCCGGCGAACGCACTTGATGTGGCGGGGTGTTTCCTTGGCCTCTGCGCGAGGCTTTGTCTCCACCTGCCACTAGTGTGCCCATCGCCTTGGGTCCCCCCGCACCGCTATATTGTGGTCTCTGGTGAGGCGCTGGTCCGCGGTGCCGTTGCCCCTACGACTCTTGATCGGCGGTCCCCTTCGGTGTCCGTGACCACATGGGGGGCAAGGGGGGCCCCGAGGGGCGTAAGACTAAGGCCTCCCTCTGCGGGGGACCGGTCCAGGCCAACAACATGGACCGCTACACTCAGGGCAGAGGGTCCCCTGGAGCGACCGGCCCCCCCCCCGGACGCCGCCGGTGGTGGCACGACCGTCTCTCCGGAGCTTTCCCTGCAGGACATCATGGGCGCCATTGATGGCATCAGGGAAACCATCGCCATGCAATACGAGGCCCTGGCCCGTAAAATCGACACGGTGGCAATCGATGTCACCTTAATTCGGGCAGATCTCTCCAAAACTAACGAGAGGGTTCAGGCTCTTGATGCGCGGACCTCCACCCTTGGTGCGGATGTGTCGGACCTGCAGGCCGCGCTGGGTGACATCAAGGCGGTCAACGATCAGATGGCCCGGCGGCTGGAGGACTTCGAGGGACGGGCCCGACGCAACAACATCCGTGTCATAGGCGTACCGGAGTCCTCCGACAACCGCACGGTTGACCTCCTGGTCGAGGAGCTCATCCTCCAACAGTTGACCCCTGCAGGCCTAAGTAAGTTCTTTGCCGTGGAGCGGGCCCATCGAGTTCTGGGCGGTCGGCCACGGCCGGGGGCCCCCCCGAGGCCTATCGTGGCCAAACTGTTCCACTATAGAGACCGAGATGCGATTCTGCAGGCCTCACGGGTCCACGGCCCGGTTCGTCATGAGAACTCATCCATTAACTTTTATCCGGACTTTACCCAACTTGTCCAGAAACAGAGGATGGGATTCCAGGGGGTGAAGCGTCGTCTCCGTGAACTGGGCCTCAAGTACTCTATGCTCTACCCTGCAAAACTCCGAGTGGAACATGAGGATCGGACTGCCTTTTTTGACTCTCCTGTGGCCGTGAGTGACTGGCTGGACTCGCTGCCGGACAGAGGTGGCCGTCCCGGGCCCTCTGCAGGCGCCGAAGGTGACGGGTCCCCTTTGGAGTGACTTTTGGTCCTTGATTTTGCCATTTTGCACTGTTCAGCTGGGTCTTACTTCTTTTGTTTATTTTGTCTCACTAGGACCTGTGTGGGGGGCGGGCGGGGACGGGTCCCTTTCCTCCTCCGGGGTCTTTTCGTAGAATGGGGTTAGTAGGGCGACAGGCACACTGCAAGTTGGGGGGGTTTTTTGGCCCGCAGGGGTGCAGGGTGGGGGGAGTTGGATTTGGGGGGGGGTTGGGGGGAAGGAGGGGTTGTTTTGCTGTGTGTTTTCTGTTGGCAGGGCGAGGTATTGCTTTTTGTCCAGACTCGGGAACTGTGCTACTGACTGGGGGGCCTTTGATCTATTGGAGGGGATGGGGGGGACGGGTTGAGACTGATGTCATGGAACGTCAATGGGTTGGGGGACCGTATCAAACGGGGTGTAGTACTGCAGTATTTGCGTCGTCTGACTCCTGATGTGGTGTTTATCCAGGAGACACATCTGGTTGGTAATGTTTGTCATGCAATGAACAGGGGGGGATACCGCCTCGTGGCCCATTCTGGTTTCACAACTGGTTCCAGGGGGGTGGGCATTCTCCTGCGATCCTCACTTCCGTTGGATATCACTAGGGTAGTCTCGGATGACAGAGGGCGCTATGTGTGTCTGACTGGGAGGTGGGAGGGGCGGCCCCTTTCCCTGGTCTCAGTTTACGTCCCCCCGGGCCTCCAGAACTCCACCTTCACGGACCTGGGTCGAATGCTGCTTGAACTTCCGGATAGTCTTTTGCTTATGGGCGGGGACTTTAATTCGGTGGTTTCGGGTGACCTGGATCGTCACCCACCCAGGGCCCTCCCCGCTGCCCAGGCATGGCTTGGTGGACTGTTGGAGACCTTCGGCCTGGTAGATAGTTGGAGATTAATGCATCCGACCCAATGTCAGTACACCTTTCACTCTGGGGCGCATGGGAGTCTTTCTAGGTTAGACTATTTCCTTATGCCCGTGGCGCAGACTGGTCGGATTCGAGAGGTTAGGCACCTGGCGCGGGGTATCTCCGACCATTCCCCGCTGTGGCTGCTCTTTGACACTGAGTCACGGTCTACAGGGCGGATCGCTCCCATTAACCCGTGGTACCTGCGAGACCCTACGACTCGCGACAGCCTGGTTAAGGCTATGGACCAATACTTCCTTGAAAACGAGGGGTCGGTGTCGTCCGCAATGTCCCTGTGGGAAGCCTTTAAAACCGTAATCCGCGGACACGCCCTCTCCCAGATAGTGGTGGCTAAGAAGCTCAAGAGTGAGGCAGTGGTGAAGCTGGAGACTGACATCTCGGGGCTGGAGTCGGCCTTGGAGACTGGTGTCACTCCGGACGGGCTACATGCCCTCAGCCTGAAACAGTTTGAATACAGGTCTCTTGTCACTGACGCGTCCAAAACGATGTATAGGGAGCAGCAGGGTCGATTGTATGATGCCGGGGACAAGGCGGGAAAGTTGATTGCGTGGCTGGATAAGAAGGAGAGAGTTAATCGTGTGGTCCCGGAGCTGCGTGTCTCGGATGGAGTGTGTGTGACTGAGCCTGGTGAGATTGTGGAATGTTTCGCTGACCACCTCCGGGCCGTGTACTCCCCGGTGACTGATAGGGATGAAGAAGACTCTCGCCTTCTGCTTAGGGATATTGCTTTGCCTTGCCTGTCCGTCGACGACCGTGAGCAGCTGGACGCTCCCTTGTCTGTAGATGAAATAGCTACTGCGATTCGGTCCCTTCGTTCGGGCAAGGCGATGGGTCCCAACGGTCTGCCTATTGAATTATATAAGTTGCGCCCGGATAAACTCGCGCCCTTCCTCCGTCGTATGTTTCAAGAGTCCCTTGAGGCAGGTTCCCTTCCTGACGACCAGCGTCTGGCTACGATAGTCGTGATCCCCAAGGACGGTAAGCCACGAGACCGCTGTGCCTCCTACAGGCCTATTTCACTGCTAAACGCAGAGCCTAAAATCCTGGCTAAAGTCCTTGCCAATCGTTTGTTGAGCGTCATCTGCGATCTGATTCATCCCGATCAATGCGGCTTCATCCCTCATCGTAACACCGCTCTTAACTTGCGGCGTCTTCACGGCGCCCTCGCCAGGGCGGAGTACCTCTCCGAACCAGCCGTGCTGGTTTCTTTAGACGCCACGATGGCCTTTGACACCATCGAGTGGCCATTCCTCTGGGCTGTCTTGACCAAATTCGGCTTTGGGGAAGGATTTCTTGGCTGGGTGAAGCTTCTTTACACGGGACCCATGGCTCAGGTGGTGGTTAATGGGCAGGTCTCTCGGCCCTTCGCTCTCGGTAGGGGTACGAGGCAGGGGTGCCCGTTGTCCCCTCTGCTCTTTGCTCTTGCCCTGGAGCCGCTCGCTGCTTGGCTCCGCTGGGAGCCCTCGCTCAGAGGGATCCGGTGGGCCCCGGGCTTCGAGGATCGGGTCTCGTTGTATGCGGACGATATTCTCCTGTATCTCACCTCGCCGCGGCGGTCGCTTAATGTTCTCTTTGATGTTCTGACTTCCTTTGGGAGAAATTCGGGTCTAACGATCAACTGGTCTAAATCCTGTGTCTATCCTATCTCCGGTGACCCTCCTCTCTTGCCGCCGCGGCTCCCGATCCAATTATCTCTGTCCGGCTTCAAATACCTGGGGATATACGTCTCGTTGGACCCGGTGGCTCGCTATGAGCAGAATCTCCTGCTTCCACTTCGGCGTTTGAGGGAGGACACGGCTCGGTGGTGTAAGCTGCCCTTGTCCCCGCTGGGTCGGGCAGCACTGTTTAAAATGCTGTCCCTTCCCAGATTCCTCTATGCACTTCAGAACTCCTTCGATGTCATTCCTGTGTCCTACTTACGGGAGGTGGAGAGCCTGCAGAGGAGACTGGTGTGGGACGGACGGGCGCGTATCGCTCTGGCAAAGCTTACTCTCCCCTGGTACGACGGGGGCATCGCGCTTCCCGACATTCGCAGGTATTATTGGGCCTCACAGCTATCGGCCATTAACCATGCCACGTATGCGCCTGGCTTGAATCCTGCGTATGGGATGGATAAATTCCTGCTTCCCGGCGGAAACTATAACAGGGCACTTTACTCCAGATCGGCTGGACGGACCCTTACGGGCCCTACTAAGATTGCGGTGCGGATCTGGAAGGCGGCCAATGTAGCCATGGGCTGGAGCGAGCGATTAACGTGTGCTACTCCTCTGTTTGCCTCCGACCGACTGGGAAGCCTCTGGACAACGAAGGGGTTTGACCGTTGGGACACGATTGGTATTAGTAGAGTGGGAGACTTATGGATTAAGGGTGCGGTTAAAACATTCGCGGCGCTCCAGAGCGAATACGAATTTACGGGAAGGGAGTTCTTTCGCTACGCCCAGGTTCGGCATGCCCTGCTCTCGGTTTTTGGGGCGGGGACCAAGATCCCGGCTTCTTCGCCTCTCGAGGACCGCATACTCGATGGTCATGTCCCCGACAGTACTATCTCTTTAATTTATAAAAAACTTATCAATAATCGGGCTGACCTCTTGGTGCGCCTTCGGGAGGCGTGGACAGGGGATGGGGTGGAACTGGACGACGAGGACTGGCAGTCCGCACTGTCGTCCCCCAAGGAAGTGGCCATTCCAGCCCGTCTCCGCCTGGTCCAGCTAAAGATTCTCCACCGGGTGTATGTGACGGGTCCCCGTTTGGTCTCGATGGGATTTTCTGAAGACGGGCTCTGTAAGCGGGGATGTGGGCTCAGTGCCACCTTTCTCCATATCCTTTGGGAGTGCCGCGAGGTGGCGGAATACTGGCGCCGGGTACATGTGGTCATGGGCCGGGTCACCGGGGTGGCGCTTCTGCCGGAGGTGCGTCGCTGTGTCCTGAATGTGTGGGAGCCCAATGATTATAACGCGGCTCAGACTCGGTGGGCGGCCCTGGGGAACATGATTGCCAAGAGAGATATAGCGCAGCTTTGGGGTTCCCAGCGGCCTCCCACCGTGTCCGTATGGAAGGAGAACATGGACTGGTGCATGTTCAGGGAGAAGACTGTGTATGTGGCTCGTGGTAAACCGGGGGCATGGGGTAGAATCTGGGGGCAATGGAACGCGTATTGTGGGGGTATCTGTACTCCCCCCCTAGTGGACACCGATATTGCTTTGTCCCCCTGACCCTTGATGGTTCCTTGCGATTTTTGGAACAACCGAATATAGACGTTCCTCTCCTGTGACCCCCCCCCGACCTATCAGTACTCCTTCCTCTTGATAGCTACTTGAAGGTCTGAAGTAGAGTCCCCCGGAGGTAGCCTGACCCACACTTTTTGCCCTTATGCCTCGCCTTTTGTTTTTATTTGTTATTTATGTTAATCCTATGTATCCTGCTTCCCTAGGACTATCCGGAGCCATGTACGGGGCTGGGCCCCGGGAGCCGACTATTGCCTTAACAACTGTATGATCCTTTCTGAATCTAGCGGCCGGCCCTGGTGGTTGTAGGCCCATACTTGTAATTGATTTATTGTTCAATAAAATTCTATATAAAAAAAAAAAAAAAAAAAAAAAAAGAATCTGGAACAACATCCCCATGTCCATCAAGACCCCCCTAGGCTTCTCCAATTTAGGAAAGAGTTGAAGACTTACCTCGTTAAAGAACACTACATCACAATGCATTAATAATCCTAAACCCAGCTATATTTTCTCTTACTCATTGACTTTATGCTTATCCCAGATGTCACAATTCATTGAAGAGAATGCCATAATTTCAGACTTCCAAACAGGATTCTATCCGGGAAGAGGCACAGAATCTGCCCTCCTTTCCATCTGGGATGACCTGAGGAGCACAGTAGACCGCAACGGGGTTGCTGCACTACTCCTCTTGGACCTCTCGGTTGCCTTTGACACCGTTGACCATGACACTCTGAAACAAAGGCTCTATGAAGCCGGCACTGGGGGGACTGCTCTTGATTGGATCACATCCTACCTTTGAAACAGAACTAATGTCATCCATACCCCACCTTTCTTGTCATATAACACAAAAGCAGGGGTCCCTCAAGGCTCTATCATCTTGCCCACGCTTTCTAACATCTACATGAAGTCATTAAACTGTACTGATCAATCAATTTCACCTCACGTGCTATAACTATGCAGATGACAGACAAATACTCCTTCAACTGGAATGCCCCAAAGACATTGTAAACTCTCAATTTTCAGTTTTCTCAGAGTCGTGGATCAGTGGATGACTTAGAGCCATCTCAAATTGAATGCTTCCAAAATGGAAATACTCACATGTGGTGACTGGAAACATTATGACCCACTTCCTGCCTGGCCTGATGAACTGGGCTCACCACCTAAAGTATCGAAGGAAGTAAGAAACCTCGGAATGACCATGGACTCCAAGCTATCGGTGAAGCCCAAGTGGACAAACTAGCAAGATCAAGCTTTGTCACTATAAAAATGCAGCAACAAATTTTCCCCTATTTGGGATTTGCACACAATGTTCAAGCTACCATCTCCCTTGTTCTGTCCAAACTTGATTACACCAATAGCCTCTACCATGATTCACCTATAAAAACCATCAAAAGACTACAACGGATTCAGAAATCGGCTGCCCGACTACTCTTGCGAATCAAACCGCGAGACCACATCTCACCTGCCTTGAAAGCCCTGCATTGGTTACCAGTTTCCAGAAGATCCACGTTCAAGCTACTTTGTATCACCCACAACGCAATACATGGAATGGGACCACTCTTCATCAGGAATAAAAACACCAAACATATTTAACAAAGGAACCTCCTTTCTTAAGTGGCACCTCGCTTCAAAATCCCATGATACAAGAAAAACACCATGGGTGGCACATCCTTCTCTGTTCAAGCAGTCAAACTATGGAACTCTTTACCCCCAACATAAGATCCATGAACAACCACTTTATCTTCAGAAAACTACTCAAGAATTGTCTCTTCTCCACATAAGCACAATAAGCAAACAGACATTTCCAGCATTCCCCTCTGGATATAAGCATTTATTTTTACTATAGATATGTACTCTATCTGTGTGTATTGCTTTATATAGACATGTACAGTAATTATGTTGTTAAAAAATAAATACATTTTTAAAGTACAATAACATTAGAAAACCAGAGTTTAACTAATGCATCTTTTTACTTCCTTTAAGCATCTATATACCTTCCATGTACTTGGATTTATATATTCATTACTTTTCTCCTAATAAAACATATCCAATGCACTACCCTTTTTCTCATTCTGTACCTCTATCAATATCTTTAATCTACATGTACCTACCTCCTTTATGAATCTATATACTTTCCATATACTTATGGATCTATATATTTACCACTTTCTTCTAATTCAGCATATCCAACGAATTTTCCAATTTCTCACCCTATACCTCTCTCAATATATCTTCTACCCCAACTTTCTGACTCATCTCAAACCTCTTTCTACTACTTTTTCCAAAGCACTACCCTATTTCTCACCCTATGCCTCTATCATTCTATCCTTTATATCCATTCTCTCATTTATCCCAAACCCCATACCACTACTATGAGCCCCAAAATAACCCTTTTTAGACTCTCCCATACTCTACCGCTCCTTGTATCATCTGACACCTCTTTTACTATACCGATCCCCAAAACAAGCCTTTCTAACCTCTTCCCTCTGACTCTTCCCCTCTACATCCCTTTTTACTCATCCCAAAGCCTCTTCCTACTGCTATCCCCTCCAAAAAAAAGTCTAAATCCTTCACTCTTCTATCCCTCTTCTATCCTTTTCAACCAAAATAACAGACTAACATGTTCACTTCTAAAATTTCATATTTCGTTCGATAAGTCTTTATTTTGATTTAACAAAATCATAAAAGACATTTACATTTACAATATTAAAAAATTCCATTTCCACAAATAGTATAAAGCTAACACAATACGAAAGTACATCATCTAGTAATTCCATTCAAAAATACAAACAATATTCAATAAAAACCCCATGCCTATTTACAGTAGGTGCCACATGTATATGTGTGACTATATAAAAGGACCAGGTATCTACATTAAAAAAAACAAGTTAGCGCAATCTCATCTTATTGGCACGAATGGCCCACATCCAGTTTGAACATTTGGCAACCGCAATTACTATAGGTTCCGTTGCATCTGTTTTTAGAATCCTAAATGCTTCGCTGCCAGTATTAATACCCTTAGACAAACAGATTGGTTTGAGCCACTTGTGCCTCGGTTTTTATAGGCTGGGCAAACAAATAAGATATGTACTATAGATTCGGTCTGGGTCGGGCAGAATGAACAATTGGTGCAGATCATAGTACACCACTTACCAACAAATGAATTAACTGGGAGTGTGCCCACACGAAATTGGTGGTAACGTTTCCTATCATTAGAAACCGTAATAAAATCCCAGTATCCTTCATATTCGGTAACATGTTTAATCTTCAAAAACTCCCTCGTTAGAGACGGCCTGGTTAGAGATGAAAAGCGCTTCATGGTAACCATGCTCCAGTAAGTCTCCTTAAAATCCTTTCTAGAAGGAAAAACATTGTCATCAGGATTTTCCCACAATCGACTCAACCCCATCGCACTAAAAATATCTTTTGCCTGCCTCAGCCAGGGAATTTTACACGCACTGCCAGCATCCCTTACTTCCAGGAGAGCCTGTGCATACCGGGAAAGCTCAGGGGTAACCCAGAGCCTTCTCCAGTAAGCCACTGGTCTATAACGTGACACATCCTCGAAAAAATTACAACCCAAATCTAAGTAAAGGGGCAGCAGTGGTGTAGATTGTGGAAGACCAGTTATACTCCTCAAAAATGTATTTTGGGAGATCGTCAGTGGTGCTAAATTGCTAAAACCCCATAATTCTGCCCCATAAAGGACAGAAGCACTCATTTTTTAATTGTAAATTTTTAACACTGGGCGAGCAGCTTAGTATGTGAGAGCCGCTGTTCCTTTAATAGGGAACCAGACAGTAGTGCATGTTTAAGGACCAACTGATCTATATGTGGTTTCCAATTGAGTTTGCTACCTAAAGTTATACCCAGGTATGTGAAAACTTGAGTCTGCTATAATGTGGCTTCATTCATGGCTACTCTCCCTTTTACGATCTTATGTTTATGTAGCACCATGAACTTGCTCTTGTCCACATTGACTATAAGGCCATGATCCCGGCAGAACTCCTCAAATCTATCAATCGCCGTGTGCTGGCCTTTCTGGGTTTTGGAAATTAACAGAGTGTCATCTGCAAACATAAGCTGGGAGATCTTCATGCCAGCAAGAGTAGGGGCGTCAGTTGGATGATTCATAAAATACAGAATCACCCTGTTTATATACAAAGAAAAAAGAGTTGGAGCCAAAACGCACCCCTGACGAACTCCTCTGGTAATCGGACACCTATGTGTCACCCTCCCCTGCTGACCCCATAGAACCTGTGCAAAATTGGAATTGTGGAGTTTGATTAAAAAGGCCAGTAGATCCAAGGGCATGCCCTGTTCTGCAGATACTCTCCACATCTTTGCACGTGGAACTAGGTTGAATGCCGACTTGAGATCTACAAAAGCAGCATATAATGTACCGCCTCTTAAAATCACCACGCCCCAGTAAATTAAAACAAACCTAAAAACCTGGTCAATAGTGCTCGTGTGTGAGCGGGACCCAGCCTGCAATGGAGAGAGGATGTCGTGATCATCTATCCAAACCTGGATTCGACTCAACACGAGCCTGGCAGCCACTTTCTGTAGGCAATCGATTAAGCTTATAGGCCTATAATTACCTGGATTTGAACGATCCCCCTTTTTAAATATTTGAAGGATCTCGGCTCCCTGCCATGAGCCTGGTATTGGGGAGCCGCTGGCAATAGCATTTGCTAAGGACAGGATATAAATTACCCACGTAGCCTTATTTTGCAAGAACAGATCAGCAGGTACACAGTCCAACCCAGGTGCTCTTGCTCTCTGGACTGAGTTTAGTGCTAGATCTACCTCCTGCCTGGTAAAGTGCAAGGGGGGAATACCTACAGGAATCAGGGATGGTTCATGATCATGGTCTAAATCATGATCTGCAATAGCAAACTGGGTCTTGAAATGGGATACCCCCAGTTCGGGTGCTACATGATTACAAGGTGTTTGACTTGGTTTCCCCTTACCCCACTTCACCAAATACCAGAATGTAGCCATATTTCTATCTTTACTGGCTTTGAATAACTCGTTCCAATATTGCTCGTCCCAATCCCTTTTCACTTTATATTGTACAAGCTTGTACTCCGCCCTTGCACTTTTGATGCTGTCCCTATTCTTGGATCTTATGGCCCTGGCTAATGCTTTGTAAGCTTCCCTACATGATTTCCCGTACCATGTATTCACCATTGGGCCATGATTTTTCTTAATTTTTTTTACATTAGTTATAAAAAAGCCCTTAAGCTTGTTAAAATGTTCATTATGGATGAGTATAACTTTGATGTCAATTTCCTCCTGTGTAGCACATCTTTGGAGATCTACTGTTGCATTATCAACCAACTGCCTCATAATCTCCAATTGTTCCTCATTATTAATGCAGTTTGACTATTTAGCTCTTCTGGTATCGTTACTACCCTGCACTTCAATATAGGCGCTTTCCGTTGCCTGTTCTCAGCGTCCTTTCAGCTGCAAATACAGTACTAGGGGGTTATGGTCACTTTCCACCGTTCCATGACATCCATATCCATAAAGGAAGGCCAAAATTCCTTGTTGGAAAAATGTAGTCTATGCGACTACTTCTCAACCCGTTGCTAAAGGTTGGGGAACCCTGACTATCCGAGTCCACCCTCCCATTTGCAGCCCTAATACCTCATTCCAGACATAAAACTTTAAGCTGAAGTGAAGCTTCCGGGCATTTTTTAATAGGGCAAGTAAACGAGACAGTGATATTTGCTTTAAGTAAACGGCGCCACATAGAAACTTTACACAAATTATTATAAAGAACCCTGTATTTGACGGTGCTATAAGGTGAGTAGAACCACCCCACTCCTCTGGATAGGCCACAGCCTTCTAGAACAAATAACACTGCTTAGCACATGTGACAGTTTAAAATAACACAAATATGTGACGTGTTTCCACAATTTAAATGCAGTAATGAACAGAAGGTTAGTATTCTTTCTTCTTCGTTGGTCACTTTATTTGGTGCAAGTTTTTCAGAAGTTTTTTACAGCCAACACGTAGGACTACACAGTCACCATCATAAACCTTGTCGGAATGACCAACCCAGGAGTCTCTTCGAACCATCTTGAACTCAGAGAGAAGATGGTTCCTGATACCAGTCCTGTTGTTCAAGAAATAAAGGGCCTTGTTCTTAAGGGAAGACCAGTGTTCTCATGCTGGGGCTTGGAGTCTCGGAACATTTGACAATACTATAGTATAAGGTGTGGCCTCAGGTGGGAGATGGAGGGAAACATTAGTAGATATACCCCCACCCGTACTTTGCATTCTGGCCTGAGGACCCTCAGGTCCTTCCTTCTGTAACAATGGACCACTTTATGTAGGTATTAGCGATATGACAGGTTGCAGGAGAATTGCTATAGAGGGGGGAGTATAAGTCACAGAGTGGGGAAGTGGATCAGGTGCTAGTCTATTCTCCTGACTCACGTCAATAGACTCAAGCTATCTCATCCTAGAGTAGACGTGTGGGGCTTTAAAATATTATGTTCTATTTTTTCTAATCTCTGATCTATAGCAGCCAGTTTTGACAATAGGGGGTCAATCAGCGCTAGCAGCTTAACTTTAACCCGCTTGAAAAAATCATCTTGAGCCTGCAAGGAGTAGGGCTGTTGGTTCTCTATGGAGGTTCTATCTATAACTGCAGCACCCACATATGTATTTAGGGGCGTAGAAGATGGATCAGAGCCTCCCCCCATCCCTGTTGCCACGGGCTTGTGTTTGGCCTGTTTTAAAACCTATTGGCTAGTTTTGGGAGCACTACGCGCTGTCCTCTTTTTTAACTGGGGGTCACCACCTAGGGCCAGGGTTGTATTTTACCGCCTAGTGATCACATTAGCAGAAGTAGCGGGCGGAGAGGATAATATACTATCCAAATTACATACAGTAGAAAGCCCTAGCTGTGGACTTACTGTTAGCGCTGAGGGCGTTTGGGAGCACAAATTAGGAATAACATTAGACTCTAATGCTGAAGCTAAACCTATGGGGGGGCATAGTGGATCTAGGGAGAGTCGGCATTCGGTCAACTGAATCTCTTGTATTAACACAGATTCTGCCTGAGAAAGAAAAGCATCAAGAGTACCCACCACTCCCGACCCCGCCACCCCTTTTCACGAAATCTTGCTCATTTCCCTAACTTAGGGCCTTATGTAGGTGGGCTGGCATTTACCACTTCATAAATACCGAATCATACCGATTCGCTATTTATGAAGTGGTAAATGCAATGTAGGTAATGAGTCGGTAAATATTACCGAATCGTAAAAATTCGGTAATTACCGAATCGGTATTTACCGATTCGGTAATGAGGCATACCTTCCCATTGATGGGAAGGTATGCCTCATTACCGAATCGGTAAATACCGATTCGGTAATGGGGGAGCACATGCAAGGGTGGCAGGGTGTCACATTGACACCCTGTTGCACCCCTGATTCGGCCATGTGTGCACATGTGGCGCACATACATGCCCTAAGGGCATGTATGTCTGCCACATTGCACACTTAAACGTGCACAAAAATGCTTTTTTTCACCTATTCGTCATTTACCACCAACCTTTAGTTGGTGGTAAATAACGAATCCCCACACCCACCACACACTCCCCCTACATCTCATTTCATGATTCGGTATTTACTGAATCAGTAAATTTACCGAATCGGTAATATTACCGATTCGGTAATTTTACCGATTCGGTAAATACCGAATCATGAAATTCTCCCCCTACATCTCAAAAGCCAAAATACCGGTCGGTAACGGTATAATTACCGAAAATCGGCCGTTACCGACCGGTATTTGGCTTCCTACATGAGGCCCTTAGGGAGGATTGACTCTAAAAACAAATGAAAATAATATAGAAACAAAAAGAGTAAAGAAAACCAGTAAGCAGGTACTGTGTCTCACTACTAACTCAGCCCAGTACAATGAGCTAGAATGGGAATAACAATGACAGGGAGGTGACCCAGCCCCTTTCAGCCCCTGATTGACACAGACGGGCCCGCCCTTGGTCCGAGCTTCAACCCGCGCGCATCCCGGCACGCTGGTCACAAAAACAGCAAATAAAATCTCCCACGCCGCGGGGGGAGAGGCAGCACTTTAAGCGCGATGGACCACGCCTCCCCCTCACTCGTGGCAGCTGGGTACAGTCTGGTGCATCCTGGGGACTGAAGCCCTCGCCCCGGGTAATGCTGTGATGGAAGAAGCAGCAAGATGTCCAGCAGAGCGTCCTCTATGTCCCCAACCTTATTCCTGGCACGCTGGTCACAAAAACGGCAAGTAAAATCTCATATTTCACTTTACTAATTCATCACTTATCCTTTATGGGTTCCGGAGTAGCGTGCTACTCGCGAATAAAGCGATTCAACACCCCATCAGGGGTAACAAGCGCTATATAAATGTAAACCTTTATCCCTTTTCTATCCCTCCCCAACCCTTCTCAATCCAAACAACTGCCTAACATATCCAGAACTCAAATTACTTTAATATTTCACTATACTAATTCAACACTAATCCTTATGGGATCCGGAGTAGGGTGCTACTCGCCTGAAAAAGCTCTTCAAAACCCCATCAGGGGTAGCAAGAGCTATATAAATGCAAACCTCTTTTCTCTCCTCTATCCCGCTGCTACTATTCTCTATCCAAATAACTGAATAACATAGCCACCACTCAAATTACTTTCATATTGCACTATACTAATTTTTAATACTAATCCTTTATGGGTTCCGGAGTAGCGTGCTACTCACCAAAAACAAGCTACCACACCCCATCAGGGGCATCAAGTGCTATATAAATGCAAACCTTTTTTCCCTCTTCTATCCCTCCACTATCCTTCTCACTCCAAATAACTGACTAATATCCACCACTCAAATTTTTTATATTTCACTATACTAATTTACCATTAATCCTTTATAGGTTTCCCGAGTAGCATGCTACTCACCCCAAAAAAGTGTTTCAACACCCATCAGAGGTAACAAGCACCATATAAATACAAACCTTTTTTCCCTCTTCTTTCCTTCCGCTATCCTTCTGAATCCGAATAATTGACTAACCTATCCACCACTTAAATCACTTTCATATTTCACTATACCAATTCAACAATAATACTTTATGGGTTCCGGAGTAGCGTGCTACTCACCGAAAAAGCCCTCTGACGCCTCATCAGGGGTATTAAGAGCTATATAAATGCAATTACAATTAAAATTGAAATACACCAGGTCAGCCTCTCACAGGAATCTTCTCATTTCAAACATCAATGTGGCAGTTGCCTGACCTCACTTATCGAAATTCTGAATCAGCTACAGCTTGTGGAAGTATACTGTGTGGTAGGCGATGTCATCCAAGGCAGGCACAGCAATTGATTGACATTGTTGCACATGATGGTCAAGGTCCAATGGCTGTCTCCGTGTATGCAGAAGACAGCTTATGTGGTATACATGTACGTGCTGATGAGTAAAACTATTCACTTGCCTACTGACACTACAGCAATCTACACCTCCTCAAATTAAGCTGCTGTTTTCCATTTCTGGGAGCTATCATGGTACACGCTAAAGAGGTCAGAACCCCAGCATTTTCCCCCCGCAAGACCTGTAGAACCTCGTGGAAGAGGTCCTTACCCAGTATGGCCAGAGCAATGGCTCACCAAAGGAGCAGGTAGGCTCCTAATATACCTATTTCACTCTGTTGGACTGCATTGCTTCCTGTCTCACAGGCTATGATAGGGCTTTGGTGTCCAGTATGTCATATGATAGTAACGAAGTACATTTTTGATGTCCCTACATAGGACATACATGTCAAGGATTGTGAAGCAATGTACTCTGTGTACTTCACATCATCATTGTGATGTTTGTTAAGCCTTAGATCATTCCTCAGTAGCATTCACATTTCAATGCACATGGTTAGTTGAAGGTGCCAGGTAAACCTTGTGTTACCAAATCATGGTAAAATGTGTTAAATCTTTATAGGCTTGCAGTCTGAGCTGTGTATGTATACTGTTCGGAGCAGGTAAGGATGATGCGAGGCATGTGTACAGTCGAAAAAATTACGCAGGTCAGATCTGTATTCCTCAAACAATGCTTATTGAACTAGCAATACCCTTGGCCTTGCCCCCTCAGAGTGCCACACAACTTTCATGTTATATATAGCATGGCCCAAAGATGCACATTTCTGAACTGATGTGCTGAGAATGTGTTGTACATGTGGGATGAATCTGCACTGCCTGCAGAGGGCAAAGGATGATGAAGAATTGTGCCTATAATCGGACATGGTTTACCTCCCTGTGGCTCTGCTTATCCTTGGATGTTCCCAAAATTAGACCTGGGTGTGTAATTCCGCTCCGCTCAGGGAGTGTGCAGGGTTTTCCCCTCTCAGCGCATCGCATAGCACACAGAGTTCCAGCAGAACAGACATTTATTCACACTCATGCCCGTCAACGTTAAGTTGCCAAGCGCGAGAGAGGAAAATCTTACTTTAGTCCATCTCCCTGTGAAATTTCTCTACACATAGGCGATCGCAGATTGTTGGTACCACTCCACAATGAGAAACCTTCTGTTTGCTTCGAGGAAGCTGCCGTTCAAGTAGAACATCTTCTTATGCTGCAGAATGATGCTGCGCCCTCTTGCGCTGCACATGGTGATGTTCGCACTGATTTTCCAGCCCAGGACAAACACCTGGTGCTAAATATCATTCTGAACGGCTCAGCTTAACACACTCCGCGACTTGCAGTAATCAGCATTGCGCTGCAGAGTTTTTTGGTCAATTTGCAGGGTTCAGCATAGCGGTACTCTGCAAACTCTGCCCAGGCCTACCCAAAATGCATACCTTCCCCACTATTTGTTTAGATTGCCTTTCAATGTTGTAAATTCTGTATGTTTTCACAGGTTACCCCCTGACCTGATACTTCTTACTTGTGTCCCACACTGTGGATGTGTGTGATTGAATTAGGTCAGGCAATTTACTTCCATTGGTGTGTTGTAACTCTTCCTAACATCATGCTTGCATTGTACAGGCCTAATGCTCATTTGACATTTTGACTGTCCTTGAAGATGCTTATGTGAGAGACAATCAATTTTTGTGGTTCTGCAACTATGTTAAAAAGCAACATATCCAACCTGGGTATTCTAAAATGTGTAGGCGCCATCCCTGTGTTAGTGCCACATATGGCAGGAGATATGTCCTGTGATGCTAGTACCAACCCTTCAAACTCTGTTACACATTGTATGGTATCCCTTTATTTTGTCCATATAGCCAGATAATGCCAGAGTGGTATATGCCAGTGTGACACATGAGAACCCTTTCATTGTGACCTTAGTGTTTACTGTCAATCTGTACTATGGTGTCAGGCTGTATGTACTATATGCACTTTGTAAATGGGGCTGGAGGTTAGAGGGTGTGTGCAAACATGCAGAAGTAGGTTACCATACCGATGGTCTGAATGGTGTAGTGTGTGCCAGAGTAGCTCACAGCACACAACATGTACAATGGTCCTGGGCTACATGGTGTTAGTGGGCTATCTTCATGGACACAACCTTGATTGAGGACATTCCAACACTGACTACAAAAGTGTGTATACCCCCATATGTGGTGCTAAGCATGTAAGGAGTACACATATAGAGAAATAGAGAAATTGATAACTGTTACTTACTTGTTCTAGATGTCTCCAAAATGTGTCTGACCCCGACATTGATCCATTTAGTAGCAGTTATAATGTTTTGCTTCATCTCTTGTATATATGCACAGGTCAATGCCCATCAGAAGCAGGTGATGTGGAAAGCCATTACCTGGAAAGTGCGGTCCCTGAGGGTCTATCGCTGGTGCTGAGTCCTCTTCAGGAAGAGGTGAGAGGACCTGAGGTACAGGACCTAGAAGATCATGGAGGTCCAGCTGGGGAAGTCCTCCCAAAATGGTAGGGGCAAGCACCAGACACTGACTCGCCTAATGGCCCGCATCCTGATGGTGACCTACCCAAAACCTAATGGGCAGTTGAGGGCCCAGCAGCAGCTAGAACGGGTGAGTTTTGGACCTAGTCATATATAGTGCATTAACATTTTCCTCCTGTTAGAAGCAGCATTTTCCCCCTCAACATAGTAGGTTACTCATGTCCTAGGGATTAGCAGTGTTGTTGCCTGTGTAGGTCTATTTGTAGGTGCATGATGTTTTGCTAAGACTTATGTATTAAGGACTAGATCCAAAGGTAAGTCAAGTCACATGTCTAACTTCAGAGTTGTACAGACAAGTGGCTGAGTAATGCAACAGTTCACATACATATGTTTGATGTTGTGTGTGTTAGCTGTCCTACACAGACCACGTGTCCTCTTTGTGTCAGTAGTGATGCTCCCCCAATACTGTTTATCCTGTCCTGGGGAAATCTTATATGTGACATGGCATAAAGTTTACATCGGATGCAGTCAATGAGCCCTACTTGGCCTAGGCAAGTAGGGTATGTACAGTATTTTGAGATGACAAACAACACTGGTGCCATCATTATTAATGTCTACATAATGGTATGTGCAGCTTTGATTTGTTGTGCAATCATCTGCACATGGGTATGATACATGATGTAAGGGTCTACATAGGTTAAGGTGAGAGTCCTCCACACTTATATGAGTTGGCCAATGTTTAAAGGACAATGTTCATTCATGCCAGGGATACAGGTGATGCGTACACACAGACAGGAGTGTGTAGACATGGGTGGGATTGTTAGACATATGAAGAGGCATTGATCTCTCTTATTAATCATGTTCAATTGTTGAGGCTAAGTATTGAATGGTATGTACCCTTGTGTCTCACAAACTGGTCATGGAAGGCATTGATGTGGGAGTGTAGAGTTGTGTGAACTACACATGTTGACTTTTGAAGGTGCATTCACTGACTGATAACATGCATCAGAGAGCGACATACAGATTTGGTGGGGTCATATGTGGGTGTTTAAACACTGTAATACATTGGTAATTGTTTGTGCAAATCATTGTGACTACTGTGCTGTGCCTTCCCTTTTGGACAAAAGTGACACCTCATATTCATGGACTGTAGATTACCTGAACCTCTTAAGACTTTCACTGTTCTATTGAGTTGTAGATGTACAATCCTAGGATGGTGTTCCGACCAGGACCAATGTAGAGTGTGAATGTCTCTAGCCGTAGGTATTGTCTGGTACTAGAGATATATGTGCACGTCTGACAGAAAACTTAGGGCCACTTTGTCTCAATGCAAGTTTTAGAAAACGTTGTTGGTGGAGTGATCTGTGCACCTTTGAGGATGTTATTGTTAATAGCTGTTCATACATTGAGTTTAGGCAGATATCTTACACCTATTTCAAATGTCTTTTCAGCATGAACTGAGGCAACCAGAGGAGACCATGCCGATGACGCTGGGGATGCAGCTGGCCTCACTGCCTCCAGTTGAGAGACTAACACAGAGAGAAACAGTGGCCCAGGGGGCGAGGTTCCTGAAGGCCCATGATTTAATGGCATCTTCTGAGTCAACCTCCAGTGGCAATTCCCTGGTGGTGGTGAACCCCACAGGACTTGTAAGCACAACTTCTTTGTCCGCCATCGGTTTTATCTCCACCCTCCCTGCTGGTCCCCACCAAGTAGCCCCACTCCACTCCCGTAAAAGAGGCGACAGCTCCTTTGGTCCAGGAACCTCAGCCCCTGACCCTGTGCTCCAGCTGCCCTTAGTGAGGAGGCTATTGACCTCCTGAGACACCTGTCTGTTGGGCAGACTGCACTGCTGAATGCCATTCTGGGGCAGTCCAGCCAGCTGGCGCAGATGCCGGTCTGCCTGGAAGGCATTCACAGTAGTATGTCTGGTCTACAGATTTCATTTCAGGCTCTGGCCTCCACTCTAACAAAAGCCTTCCACTCACTCCAGCCTTCCACCTGACCTCCTGCCTCTTCCCCATTCCAAATCCTCTTACCCTTTCCAGGGAACAAGCAGACTGAAGCATGCACCCAAAACAACATCAACATGCAGCGCACACACACCAAAACACAGAAGGAAGCCCAGGCATGCAACCACTCAACAGACACTCAGCACCCTCACCAGCTCTACCATAAACATACCCATAGACCCCGCACCAACAGACACAGAACAGGCACAAAACATACCCACCTTTTGCAGCACCCACCAAAAAACAGGCAAACACAAAATCTCACCCAAACAACAGACGCCTATAAAACACAGACACACATACATAAGACCCGCATACACCTGCACCAACAACAGGCACACCCAACCCAGACACAGACACTCCCTCTACTTCCAAAACTCCAACCCTTGTCATTCCACCTCCCCAGGCTCCCAAAGAATGACATATGTTTGACCTTGCCCTTACCTCAGCCACAGCCACTCCCAAAGTCAACTCCCTCCTGCCAAAGTCATCCCAACCCCACCCAATACTGACTCCAGCCCTTTCAAATAACATCATTGAGGTGCCTGGTCTGCCCACTGGATGCCCCTTCCTGTGGAGGTTTCCCTGGCAGTGTCAGTAAGGGCAAGTTTTGTGGCACAGTATTGTGCTGTAGCACATGGACATTTCATGGACAGGCCATTGGCCTTTGTTTGTTTTGGATCTCTTTGAATCCTTTCAGTAAACCATTTCTTAGTTTGGAAGACATGAGTCCTGCCACTACTTTGCTATTCATTTGATGTTATTTATAATTAGTGCTGTGTGAGTACAGTTGTGTTTATTTGATCGGTGATTGCTGTTCCAGTTGAAGTGGCTAGTATGATGTGACCTTTTTTTGGTTTTTTTGTTTGCAGAGTTTTATATAGCACAAACTTGACCCGAATCCAATCAGGTATCATAGCGCTTTACATAGCACCAGTTACGTAACGTTACATGAGGACACACATTCATTTTTTTTGTTAGGCACAGGGAGATTAAGTGATTTGCCCAGTATCACAGAATGTTCAGTGTCATCACCGAGACTCGAACCAAGTTCCCCAGGTCCGAGGTCGAGCGCCCTAGCCGTTAGGCCAACTCCTCACCCTTGACCTTGACACCAGTGCTGGAGTCAGACAGGACAAGGGTAAATGGTGGATGGATGTTTATGTGGGTTGATATCCAGATGGGGCAGACATTGCATTGGGTGACATGTTATGTGCTAAGTATTTCATCTTGGCCTGGTGTTCTGCTCGATTTTCCCGGTCTTCTTGTATTAACAGGTGATTGAATGTGACTTCAGTCTCTTACCATTCAAGCCTAAGGGTTAGAGTAGTGGATGGAGCCTATTTACTAGGCACTTCGACGTGATTCTGTGCTCTTCCCCATAGATCAGGGCTTGCACATATAGCCTAGGGGATAGATTCGTTAGTATTAGGGATAACCTGTCCTGTAGTGAGGGTATTTCATGGAGCCGTGCTGAATGCAGGCCTGGTAGGCCTCAAACGGGAGAGACTCCATCTTTCTTTCTGCTCCGGCAGCTTGGGATGCTTCTAGGTCAAATGTGATGTTTTAGTTATGAGGTGTTATTCGCTTGGAGAGAACCGGTTCAGGCCGGCCCTTATCGAAGGATTGTATTTTTCTTCATGCCGAAGACACTACATCAGGCCGGCCGGCTGGGAACGTGTCCTTGGTACGGGGAGGTACAAGAATTTGGTGGGCGGCAGGTTACGGGCCGGAATTTTCCATCAGGAAATGCACCTCTATATTAGTGAAAGTCTGAGGCAGTTACAGGTTCAGTCCGTAGGCGGCATCTAGCCGTTAGCAGTAAAGCTACTACTTATTCCAGGGAAGACAGACGCCATCTTGAAGGCGGAGAAGAACTGAGAGACAGATGCTTTCCTAACAGAATAACCAGAGAGGAGAGAGTAGCCGATAAGGAAGAGGTCCCAGTGACTCGGAGAAGGGTGATTCCAGGCGAGCCGAGATATAGACGAGAAGGGAGCCTAGATGACCACTGAGTGCAGGCTACATACTACTAAGGTGATGTCGACCCTTTCTTATTAGAGTGTACAACTTAATCTTTCACTTTTCTTTGCAGGTTATGTGTTATATCGTAATGTTATGTGATTGTATGTGCAATGAGTAATAAAGTATCCAGTTTGTAGTGAACCAACATGTGCTGTGTGTTCTTGTATAAGAGGGTAGCCTATTCTTCTAGTCAGCTGCGGCTACATGAACAGATGTTAACCCTGATCAGGTAAGTGGTAACTGAATAAGGGAAAGAGGAGCCCCTCAAACCTGAGAACAGGCTATGCCCGAACTGGTAATCCTTGTGTGATCTGATGAATAGTGAGACTGATTCCCTTTTTGTATGTTATGGTGATCATAGGATGAACTGTCGTATGAGACTGCCGTCTAGGTAGAGAGGTCTGGATTCGTAGGGGATCGCGAGGCCGCCAATTGTGCTGAGACTGCCGTCTGGGTAGAGAGGTCTGGGTTCGTATGGGACCGCGAGGCCGCCACTTGTGATACTGTCGTATGGGCAGAGAGGTCTGGGTTCGTATGGGACCGCGAGGCCGCCGATTGTGCTGATACTGTCGTATGGGCAGAGAGGTCTGGGTTCGTATGGGACCGCGAGGCCGCCACTTGTGATACTGTCGTATGGGCAGAGAGGTCTGGATTCGTAGGGGATCGCGAGGCCGCCGATTGTGCTGATACTGTCGTATGGGCAGAGAGGTCTGGGTTCGTATGGGACCGCGAGGCCGCCACTTGTGATACTGTCGTATGGGCAGAGAGGTCTGGGTTCGTATGGGACCGCGAGGCCGCCACTTGTGATACTGTCGTATGGGCAGAGAGGTCTGGATTCGTAGGGGATCGCGAGGCCGCCGATTGTGCTGATACTGTCGTATGGGCAGAGAGGTCTGGGTTCGTATGGGACCGCGAGGCCGCCACTTGTGATACTGTCGTATGGGCAGAGAGGTCTGGGTTCGTATGGGACCGCGAGGCCGCCACTTATGAGATCTTGGTATGCATAGTAGGAATCCCCTGTCCTTAGGTGATAGATATATGTGGTTGTAGGATTGTAAATAGGTTCTAGGGAGGGGGTAACGTTCTGGCTGGGTTAGTGAGGCTCTGATGAGCGGGTTCTATCTGATCCGAAAACCCAAGCAGAACATTTGGCGTCACGAACCGTTTACGAAACCTGTGTGCGTTGTGGTTGTATTGTGTTTGTCTTCGGCGTGTGCGTGGTTTTGTTTCTATATTATTTGTATATACCTGCGTGTAGTTTTCTTTTCTCTTTCTTCTTTTTCTTTTTCTCTTTTTCTTTCTTTTCAAAAATGTTTTCTAGAAAGTCGAAATCTACTTTTAAGTTGCCCGTTGATATTCCCGGCTGGGATTCAACGCCTTATGAAGCCTTAGCCCGTGAGTGGGCTGATTCTACTGGTTTGAGTGAGAATTGGAATTCTTTTTTGGAGCTGGCGGAGCCGGCTAATGTGATTACTTGTTTACAGAAGGCGCCGGTATCTAAGGGTGATGAGCTTCCCGTTTTGGGGCGCAGAGGTTGGATTGTTCTGTCTGCGTACAGGATCCTGCATGAGAGGTTGTTGAAGTTACAGAATGTGCATAAGGATGTGGAAGCGAACTTTGTTGAGATTCAGAATGCTCATACTTTGTTGCGGTGTCAAAATAAGTTGCTTGCTGACAAACTTGAGACGTACCAAACTATTGCCGAGAGGGCGGCTGTGCGAATTGCTCGTTATAAATACAAGAATCGGCGTGGTCGGGTTTCGACGCGGAAGGTGCGTCTGGTCGTGGCGAAAGCCGGACTGGATTGGAATCCTGATGAATGGGATGGTAATATCTGGAACTCGAGTGATTCTCCTTCCTCGGGTGAGGAGTCTGCCAAGCGCGAGTCCTCTCGCTCCGGCCGTGCTTGTAAATCTGCTTCTTGCGCCTCTGATGGTGCACCCCGTGATTGCGCTCGTCCTTCGAGAGGGGTCGATGCTTCTTCCACTGATTGTTCCTCTACGTGTACTGGTCGAGCTCCTTGTGATGCTCATCCCGCGGTCTCGGCGCATCCAGTTTTTCGACGGAAGGTGCAGCAGGCTCCCGGTGCTCCGAATGGTATTGCTTTAGACTCTTTGGAGGATTTTACTCAACAAGAAATTAGTGATATTTTGCAGCGATTTCGGCAGCGAGTTGGTGAGCCCTTGCTCACATGGATGGTGCGCCTTTATGAACTGGGCGCTGCTGGCATTATGTTGGATGCTGGCGATTGTTTGAAGTTTTGTTCCTTGAGTTCGGATTCTACTGTACAGGATCATTTTCGTATCTTTAATGGTGGTGGTCAAATTTCTTTGCTTCAATTGGCGACTGAGGGTTGTAATCAAAAATATCCTACTGAGTCTGACTGGCCTCTGAATGACAAACCGTGGTATACTTTGCTCGATGCTGCGCAACGTCTCAAAGAGGAGGTGATGAAAACGGCAATTTTTCTGAATACTGCTGACCGGTTGCTTGATGGCTTCTTGACATCTTCTGTGCGGAATCGTATTATTCGTTCTTCCCCTGTTGCTTATAAGCAGGTCATGATGACTTTATTGATTAATCAGACTGGTAACATGTTATCTGTGGTGCTGGAATCAGTACGCCAACTCGGTGAGTTGGGTGAGTGGTTTAAACCTGAACGGTAGTCCCGGCCTGACACTCGTACTCCTGGTGAAAATAAATTTACTAGACGTGATATGTTTCTTGCTCTTCTGGCTGATGGTATGCGAAAGGAGGACATTGATGGTGAGACTACTTCTCGTTTGTGGGAAATGTTTCGCAAACGTGGCTTGGATCGAAAGGAGGGTGCCCGGCGTGTTCGGACAACTGAGTGTGATCGTGGTTTTTCTGGCGGTGATGACGACCGCCGTGGGCGCTCTGATCGTCGTGATGATCGCCGTTATGCGCGTGATTTGTCCCCCCGTCGTGACAGAGACAGGGAGAGAGAGGGGGAAAGAGAGAGGGGGAGAGATGATTATGTTAACAGCAGACGTAGAGATGATAGGGATCAATCCCCTGAGTTGAGAAGGAGAGAGGATCGACACATATTGGCCGATCGAAACCCGCAGTACAATGCAGGGAACAGTAATCCATTTCGTAATGGAGATGGATATGAACAGGAGGTATCGATACCTAGGAACCGTGAGAGTCTTTATCCTGATTTATCCTGGTACACAGAACACAATAAAAAGGACTAGGAAATAGGTCAAGCTCCAGTACACAGATGGGCTCACAGAGATAATAGACCCTATGTAGATATTGATATTTATTGGAGACATCGTAATATGCAAAGGGCCCGAGCATTGGTAGATACAGGAGCGGAGGCCACTCTTATTCATGGAAAATCAAAGTAGTTTAAAGGTCAGCCTTTTACAATTACCGGATTAGGTGGAAAGGAAACTCCCGCAGTTCAAACCTTACTTGAAATGAGAATAGGTAGAATTCCTAGAAAAGAATACTCTGTATTAGTGGTGCCACTCTTAGAATTCATAATTGGAATTGATATTTTGAAAGGAATGACTTTGCACTTAGATGATGGATGTTACCAATTTGGAACTAAACATTATATATCGTCCAGGCCTGTACGGGTTGGTCGTTTAAGAATGCCCCCCATAAAAGTTCCTCAGGCGACAAAAGTGGTTCGTCAGAAGCAGTATCGTATTCCAGGTGGTCATGAAGAGATTAGTACCACTATTCAGGAGTTGGTGGATGCAGGAGTTATAACCCCAGTTACTTCTGCTTGGAATAATCCTGTTTGGCCTGTACGTAAGAGTGATAATTCTTGGCGCATGACTGTTGATTATCGAGAATTGAATAGACACACACCCTCTTTGACTGTTGCAGTACCGGATGTTATTACCCTAATTGAAAGAATCCAGAAACATCCAGGTACATGGTATGCATCCATTGATATTGCTAATGCTTTCTTTTCGATTCCGATTGCCCCTGAGTGTCAGGAACAATTCAGTTTTACGTGGAACGGGCGTCAGATGACGTTTAGAAGTCTTCCTCAGGGCTATGTGCATAGTCCTACGATATGTCACCGGCTGGTGGCAGAGCATCTGGCTGAGGTACCAGTTCATCCACAAATTCAGATATGTCACTATATTGATGATATTTTGATCCAAGGTGAATCACAAGCAGAAGTTCAGACCCAATTGGATAGAGTCATTGAGTGCTTGCGTGAGAAAGGTTGGGAAATCAACCCGGATAAATTACAAGGTCCATCCCAGGCTGTGAAATTTTTGGGTATTAATTGGCATGAAGGGCACCGAGAAGTGATCCCTCAGGTTAAACAGAAAATTCTTGATTTTGCAGTTCCGAGAAATAGGAAAGAAGCCCAAAGCTTCATTGGTTTGTTTGGATTTTGGCACCAGCATATTCCTCATTTGAGTCAAATATTGGCCCCTTTGTACCAGGTCACTCGTAAAAAGAATGCATTTGAATGGGGTAAACCACAGCAAGATGCGTTCAGTCTGGCAAAAGAAGCAATTCAGCATGCTCTGGATTTATGGCCTGTATGTGATGGTGATGTGGATTTGAATGTGTCTGTACAAGGCCTTTATGCGAATTGGAGTTTGTGGCAGAAACAAGGTAAGAGTAGAGTACCGTTAGGTTTCTGGACCAAAAAGTTACCTGATGCTGGTGAGCGTTATACACCTTTTGAGAAACAGCTACTTGCATGTTATTGGGCTCTGGTGGATACCGAGCAATTGACTTTGGGACATGATATAGTTTTGCGACCTGAAATTCCTATCATGCAGTGGGTTATGAGTTTGCCGAAAACTCACCGAATTGGACACGCTCAAGAGGCGAGTGTGATTAAATGGAAATGGTATATACAAGACAGGGCACGTGTGGGACAAAAAGGAGTTGCATCTTTGCATGAGCAGGTGGCACGGGCGCCATCAACTGAAACTGAGAGTGAATGTTCCGTACCCTTAGTACAGGAGTCTCCTGTTAAGTGGGGTAAACCTTTTGATGATTTGTCTGCAGAGGACAGAAACCATGTCTGGTTTACGGATGGTTCAGCAAGGTTCATAGGGACGAAACGGCATTGGAAGGCAGTGTCCTATAATCCGATCACACAAAAATTGCTGAGTACAACTGGTGAGGGTAAGAGCAGTCAATTTGCTGAACTCTATGCTGTTTATCAAGTTCTGAAACAAGAGTTACCTGGCACATGTCATATTTTTACCGATTCTTGGTCTACTGCCAATGGACTGGCAGTTTGGTTACCGACTTGGCATTCCCATAGTTGGAAAATCCATTCCAAGGAATTGTGGGGAAAAGAATTATGGCAGGAGATTTGGGAAATGCTCCCACAGAGTACTGTTACAATCTTCCATGTGGATGCTCATACCCCGATAGACTCTCTTGACAAATTCTTTCATAATATTGCAGATGAGAAATCTAAAATTGCTGAGGCAGTGGTGGACACGCAAGATTCTGATATTGCGGGATTGGCGAAATGGGCCCACCAGAAAGCAGGACACTTTGGAGAGAAAGCCACTAGCAGGTGGGCTGCTGATCGAGGAATTTATATTCCCCTAGATTTAATTAAAAATGTCATTCTACATTGTCCCATTTGTCAGCATATCAGGCAGCGCAAAGTGCCCCAAATTGTTAAAGGTCATTTACATCGCGGGAAATTGCCCGCTCAAATTTGGCAGATTGATTACATTGGTCCACTTCCTATGAGTAGGAATTGTCAATATGTTTGCACCATTGTTGATACATACAGTGGCCTGTTGGTGGCCCTTCCCTGTAAGCAAGCTACCCAATTGAATACTATTAAAACATTGGAATTGATTATGATGTATTATGGTGTGCCATTCCAAATTCAATCTGATAATGCATCCCATTTTCGTGGAAGATTGGTACAGGAATTCTGTGTGGAAAACAATATTGAATGGGTATTTCATATACCATATTATCCACAGGCCTCGGGTCTTGTGGAGAGGTTGAATGGCCTGCTAAAAGACCAACTTCGCAAATTAACAGATGACAAGTATAAGAATTGGCGAGATTTTTTGCCTCAAGCGCTATTGATTTTGAATAACCGTCCTTTTCTAAATACTGAATCCCCACTTATGCGTTTGTTTCCTCCGAATGTTGATGCTAAACCTAACGAGATCAGAGAGACTGTGATGTACTGGGAGATTACTCCCGGAGCTTTGGCTCCATGCAGAGCGACCCCAGGATCGGCAGGTTTAGACTTGCATGCCATGGATGACACCATTATAAAAAGTAAAGATCGAGTCATCATTGAGACAGGTGTTGGTGTTCAGATACCACCTGGAAATTTCGGATTAATTGCCCCTAGATCGGGGCTGGCTGTAAAAGGCATTCAGGTGCTTGGAGGAATCATTGATAGTGATTATCAGGGAGAGATTAAGGTGCTCCTGCTGAATAGCAGTGAGGTTGACTTACTGATACATAAAACTGACCGAGTGGCTCAATTGCTAATAATGCCTGTCTTCAGTGGTGAGATGGTAAAAGGCACTGCCCCAATGTTGCTAACTGTACGAGGCCAGAAAGGTTTTGGCTCTACAGATAATCCTGGGGCCAGAGTTTGGGTGCAGTCGCCTAAGAATCCCCCTGAACAAGCAGAGGTCATTGCAACCGGTCAAGATAACACCATTTTAGTTATGAGACCAGGGAAAGATAGCTGGGAAGCAGTCCCGGCTGACAAATGTTACTTACGAGAATGAATAATGCCTGTATTTGATTCTCTTTCAGATCATTCTTTGGACTATTGCTGCAGGATGTGTCGGCGTCGGACTGTTTTCGGGCTGGTGCGACGAGAGAGGAGGGATCCCATCAACCCGGGATGAGTTGAAAACCAGAGTGTCGCGTTCCTTCGCTGAGTGGGATTCGTCGCCAAACTTTTGGGTTACATTGGCAAAGCAAGTGACGAAGACCCCTCATTTCTGCCTGACACCGATGAGATCGGTAACTGATATGTTGGCAACCTGTTTGGTTGCTGTCCCTGCTTCATTGGAGACCCTGACTCATATTTTTAATATAACAAATGCTCGTCCCAATGTTCTCCTGGGCGATTTCGCTGCCCATGAGTATTGCCCCTTGTGTACTGTACTGTCAGACCCGATACCGCCTGTCCAGTCCCAAATAGTTACCTATAATATCACACAAGGCGATTTATGTTTTTTCCTTACTTGTGATCCTAGTGCGATTTCTGAATGTATGCGTTTAAAATTGAAAGGTGCCACCTCATTCACCGCTCATGAACGAACTTTGTGCTTTCAAAGGACACCGAAAACATGTACTTCTGTTCAGAACAACATGACTTGTAAGAGTATGGTAGTTACCCCCAGTCACTATCGCACGATGTTACTACCTGCCGGATGGCTTTTCTCATGTGGTAATACTTCCTGGCCATATATCCCCGCATATATTTCTGGAGGCCCTTGTGCCATTACTAGACTGAGCCTACTCATGTTTTCCTCACATCCGAATGCCAACTCTCGTGTGATCCGAGATACAGTGAGGTTACAGGAGGATTGTGACTCATCTTTGCATTTATATTCCAAGTCTGAATACCTTAGCCTGGCTATTTCAATTGTTGGTGTTCCTGCTTTGGCAGTTTATAATGCCAAATCTATTGGGAAAATGGCCTGCTGGATGGTAAAATCCATCAATCATACTTCTACAGTCCTGTCTGACATGCTATTAGACGCCCAGGGTGAACGAAGGGCTATCTTACAAAATCGAGCGGCTATTGATTATCTTTTGCTTAAACATGGACACGATTGTTCTGATTTTGAGGGTCTTTGTTGTTTTAACCTGTCGGATCATACAAAATCCATTCAGGTTCACATTGACAAATTACATGACTTGACAAAAGAAGTTAGAAAACACATAGACCAGGGCTGGTTTGACTGGCTCTTTAATTGGTTACCTGATTTGCATATGTTACGTCAAATATTAGGAGGTATTCTGATTGCTATCGGCATTTTGATTTCTATCTGTTGCTTTATTCAGTGTATTCCTTCATTACTTCAATTCTGCACACCTGGTACTAGACATAGATCAGTTAGTCTTGTTTCATATTATTCTTCCACAGATGTTAGTTCTGTTTAATGAATGTATAATAGACTGAAGTCAAGGGTGAAATGTTCTGCTCGATTTTCCCGGTCTTCTTGTATTAACAGGTGATTGAATGTGACTTCAGTCTCTTACCATTCAAGCCTAAGGGTTAGAGTAGTGGATGGAGCCTATTTACTAGGCACTTCGACGTGATTCTGTGCTCTTCCCCATAGATCAGGGCTTGCACATATAGCCTAGGGGATAGATTCGTTAGTATTAGGGATAACCTGTCCTGTAGTGAGGGTATTTCATGGAGCCGTGCTGAATGCAGGCCTGGTAGGCCTCAAACGGGAGAGACTCCATCTTTCTTTCTGCTCCGGCAGCTTGGGATGCTTCTAGGTCAAATGTGATGTTTTAGTTATGAGGTGTTATTCGCTTGGAGAGAACCGGTTCAGGCCGGCCCTTATCGAAGGATTGTATTTTTCTTCATGCCGAAGACACTACATCAGGCCGGCCGGCTGGGAACGTGTCCTTGGTACGGGGAGGTACAAGAATTTGGTGGGCGGCAGGTTACGGGCTGGAATTTTCCATGAGGAAATGCACCTCTATATTAGTGAAAGTCTGAGGCAGTTACAGGTTCAGTCCGTAGGCGGCATCTAGCCGTTAGCAGTAAAGCTACTACTTATTCCAGGGAAGACAGACGCCATCTTGAAGGCGGAGAAGAACTGAGAGACAGATGCTTTCCTAACAGAATAACCAGAGAGGAGAGAGTAGCCGATAAGGAAGAGGTCCCAGTGACTCGGAGAAGGGTGATTCCAGGCGAGCCGAGGCATAGACGAGAAGGGAGCCTAGATGACCACTGAGTGCAGGCTACATACTACTAAGGTGATGTCGACCCTTTCTTATTAGAGTGTACAACTTAATCTTTCACTTTTCTTTGCAGGTTATGTTTTATATCGTAATGTTATGTGATTGTATGTGCAATGAGTAATAAAGTATCCAGTTTGTAGTGAACCAACATGTGCTGTGTGTTCTTGTATAAGAGGGTAGCCTATTCTTCTAGTCAGCTGCGGCTACATGAACAGATGTTAACCCTGATCAGGTAAGTGGTAACTGAATAAGGGAAAGAGGAGCCCCTCAAACCTGAGAACGGGCTATGCCCGAACTGGTAATCCTTGTGTGATCTGATGAATAGTGAGACTGATTCCCTTTTTGTATGTTATGGTGATCATAGGATGAACTGTCGTATGAGACTGCCGTCTAGGTAGAGAGGTCTGGATTCGTAGGGGATCGCGAGGCCGCCAATTGTGCTGAGACTGCCATCTGGGTAGAGAGGTCTGGGTTCGTATGGGACCGCGAGGCCGCCACTTGTGATACTGTCGTATGGGCAGAGAGGTCTGGGTTCGTATGGGACCGCGAGGCCGCCGATTGTGCTGATACTGTCGTATGGGCAGAGAGGTCTGGGTTCGTATGGGACCGCGAGGCCGCCACTTGTGATACTGTCGTATGGGCAGAGAGGTCTGGATTCGTAGGGGATCGCGAGGCCGCCGATTGTGCTGATACTGTCGTATGGGCAGAGAGGTCTGGGTTCGTATGGGACCGCGAGGCCGCCACTTGTGATACTGTCGTATGGGCAGAGAGGTCTGGGTTCGTATGGGACCGCGAGGCCGCCACTTGTGATACTGTCGTATGGGCAGAGAGGTCTGGATTCATAGGGGATCGCGAGGCCGCCGATTGTGCTGATACTGTCGTATGGGCAGAGAGGTCTGGGTTCGTATGGGACCGCGAGGCCGCCACTTGTGATACTGTCATATGGGCAGAGAGGTCTGGGTTCGTATGGGACCGCGAGGCCGCCACTTATGAGATCTTGGTATGCATAGTAGGAATCCCCTGTCCTTAGGTGATAGATATATGTGGTTGTAGGATTGTAAATAGGTTCTAGGGAGGGGGTAACGTTCTGGCTGGGTTAGTGAGGCTCTGATGAGCGGGTTCTATCTGATCCGAAAACCCAAGCAGAACACCTGGCCACTGTCAACATCATTTAGCGTGCTCTTCTTCGTATGAAGTAGGTTGAGTATGTGTTAGGTGTGTTTTAGTTAGATATTTGTGTTTCCACACATGGAGGATGTCAATTTGTTATACCTTTGTGTAGTTCTGCATGGACATGTGTCCATTTTGTGATGTATACCGCCCAGCTAGTTCATCTAGATGCGTGCCACATGCTGTAAGTGCTATGTTTGCTTTCAGGAGTTGCACTTACCCATTGGCCAACACACACTTGGCACTTGGTTATTCTATTGGCTGTGCCTGATATACTTCAGTCCCCAGGTCCAGTGCGTATTAAAGTTGTCAGACATGTTCAAAATGTAGTGCACCCCATTGCCCCAGCCTTTAATGGTTTCCCCTGATAGAGGCATAGCTATCCTGCCGATAGTGTTTCCATTTTGCCCTTAGAATGTTTCTCACACTGATTCTTTATAATCCCAATGATAGACTGTAGTATAGCTTATGGGTTCATTCATTGTCGACATTTGCTAAGTTAGCATGAGCTTCGTTGCCATGAGGCTGCTTTTGCGCACAACACTGCAGGCATACATTTTCGCAAGACTTTGTTTGTGCCCCTTTCACATGAGAACTGTCTGTTTTCGTGTTCTCTGCTGTGCTCTAAGGTTTAGTCTGCACAAGATGTACAAGGTCGATCAAGAATGCCCCTTGTTATTCTGTTCTGGTCCGTCCCTCACATCTAGACATAACATACTACCCACAGCTGCACTAATGGAAATCGTGTGCTATAATATTGCAAGTTAAACATGTTTTGACACACTTGGAGAGACACCTTTCCAGAGAGAAAAGCTGTGCTTGTCCTGTGATGTTAACCTTTCATCTAGGCCTTGAGGTATGGGGTCCGCTGACAAAGCCTAGAGGTCTTCTTTTTTCTAATAAACTATTTCTTACAACGGGGAGGGTGATTAGATCTCTTAGTCCTTTTTCGCTGTCTTTATAAAATTATATCCCCATTTGTATTCTATGGAATTGTGACAATGCTGCCTATATTGTGTTTATGCATTTTGCTGCTAGTAACGGCATGTGTGCTGTACCATAGAGCGTGTTAGTTAAAATAAACATTTTAAACTATACCGCATCTCTGATTACTCGCATTGTGAACAAGTATGAGTGAGAGAGCGAAAGAGTTGTCTGGCTCCTGCGATTCCCAAGAGGGAGTTATGTGTTCTGGGTTGTCTAATCATTGGTAGCTTCGCTGTAGTCAGAAAACGAATGAGACACCATAGCTAGTCGGTTTGGGATTTTGGGTACTAATGTGGTAGTTTGGTACACCCCTATTCACTGGGGTCCCGTTTTCCTGTGCATAGTTCTGTATAAGAGCAGAATCCCTGCAACATGGCGCTGCCAACATTTGATCTGGTTCTTATCTGCGAGACACTTGAGTAGTGCTTGTGCTTGTCCACAATACCCTCACTTCTGCCCTCGGAGACAGCTGTGACGGTGTAGCCTCCTATATTGACATTTTTATAGGTTCTTTCAAGCTTGAAGTTTTAAAAAAAGTTTCTCTCTTTAATCTTAGCCCTTGTTGTACTGCCAATTTTTTTAAGTTGTACTTCTTTGCTTTTCATGATGGCGCATAATATTTTGTCACATAATCATGCTCCGCTCAGGGATTATTTACGACTCCATGGAGTCCCTGATGTTGGAGTGGACCTGATCCAGCATACCGCTTTGAAGTTTCTTCTCTTGGGTCACCTTTCCGGTAGTGGACGGAGCAGAAAATCTGTTCTATGAATACACTGCCAGGCTGTTCAGGTTGCGCATTAGCCCTATCGGACCCTTGAGGTTCCACTCACAGCTTGGCAACACCGAATTCGGTTTAATGCATCCCTGCCACACTCATACAAGCCGGTCTGTTTAGGTCCTTTATCAACAGAAGGGGCCTGCAGTACCCTGTGAAGTAACGATCAGTCCCATCATCATAATTCGGTGATGAGGAAGCAACCACAAAATAAGGATGAATTACCTTATTGGCTCACTGAAACATTTGGACAGCTTGATGCAGTTTTTCCTAATACATCTCCTGTAGAGAAACACCACATTTTGACTATAAGTTTGCCTAAAGACTTACTTCCCGAGTTAGCTGATTGTAACACCTGGGGCAAGGTGTTCGCAGCTGTGTATTAGAAGTGTTTTGGCACTCCCTCTATGACAGGACTCCCCTCCATGATTAAGCTTGTTCAGGATGAACATGGTGCTGAAGCGACTGTGGATTTGGGGATGAGACTGGTAGGAATCATCAACGTGGTTACTGATATGATCCTTGCCAATGTCAAGGGCGATGCGGTAAGCTTTCAAGTCACTAACGGCTTGGGAGGCTATCCCTGACATAGACAAACCACTCAAATTACAAAAAATTATTGCAAAAGCTTATAAAACCATTGGCCGCAATAGTTTGAGAGTTAAGCCTTTTACTCAGACCCAAACACAGTCTCAAACACAACAGAAAGCATAATCTGACACAGATGGGCATCCAGTATTTTCTAAAAAGAACTGGAAGAATAAGAAGTGGGGGTAGCAACAACGGAAGAAGAGGTCGAGTGCTGGGTGACCAACTCCGGAGTCTTCTGAGCGTACTTATGACTTGCGCCACTGCGCAAAAATTAAGACTTCTGATAGATTTCAGGTCCCTGATCAGCGTTCTCATCGTTCTTCACAGGACACATCTGGCTTACTGGTCGGTGGGGGGTAGCACCAGGATCGTGGCAAAAGTCATCCTGTGCCACAGGAGCGTGAACCGCCTTGTTAGTTTGGATGCAAGTGGAAACAGGAGGAGCAACCAAGCTTCAGTGCCCCATTTCAACAGAAATAGGTTGCAGCTTTGACAACGAGATATGCCTCAGATGGTGAGAACTCAACTGCTGGACTGGGCTTGGGTGGTAAACCTGCTCGACAGCGCAGCATAAGTTACAATAGTGCGGGAGGAACTGCGTCATTGGCTGGAGGCGACAGCAACTCAAACCTTCGTTACTGAAGAGACAGCTGACATCCGGATTGCCCCCCCCCGAATGGCTGTATAATATATTTTTCGCATTGAAGGTGACATTGAGCGAGTAGTCACACGGATTTTGTGGGAGTATCTGACCGCTTCCTATGATGTTTTGTTAGCAGAGGCAGAAAGGCCCCCACCTTTTGTTCTGGCCACAGCATGGGGGAGGAAGTGATTCTTCAAATATTTTTGAGTTACGTCCCCCAAACAACAAGCAAAGGCTTTTGCAGGGTGAGTGGGCTTTAGCCCTGGCGCCGGCACTGTACCGTAATCAAGCGGGATGAGATAAAGATTCCCCGCCACACGAGATTCCTTTGCGGTATATGACTCAACCCCAATATCCCATCCAGAGGGAACCCAAAGGTCCAGTTTCTGATTTTCTAACTCGGTTAGAGTATCAAGGAGTGAATGAGACATGTGTGTCACCAATGACTAATCCTCTTTTCACTGTATCCAAACCTGATGGGTCTAACTGCATGGTTTTGTATTACCGGCATTTGAACTCTCATTGTCGTACGTTTGCGATCCAGAATACCCATAGCTCTGTTCTTGTTGACAGTATTGTTCATAAAAATATAAAACAACACTCAACATTTCCAATGGTTTTTATAGCCATAACCTATCATCTGAATGCAGTCAATGGATCGTATTCACAGCCAGTGGGAAACAGAACATTTTTGGCTTTTACCTATTGGGTATAATATTATCCCCAGAGTTTTCACCACACGTGTTGTCTCCTTGTTAGGCAGCATTGACCCAGATGCATATTCGTGTGTTCGTGATATTTATCTCACAGACGACGAATTATGGACGCATCTATGCCGTGTTGACCGCATAATTCTTGAGTTTGTGGACTACGAATACAAACTTAATTTTACAAAATCTCACATCGCTTGTTATGCGGTGCTCATTTTGGGTTATGAGCTCAATAATGAAGGTTGGGGTTTGGTTCCCCACTTTCTCAAAAAATGCACACATTTGCAGTCTCCGACTACCCTGAAAAAACTTCAGTCTTTGCTGGGATTTTTAAATTTCAGGAGATCTTACATCTCCGAATATGCCCAGCGTATCAAGCCTCTTTATGCCTTGATACAACCTACCTTTTCAAAAGCCAGCTGGCTCCTGGAACATTCTGCTAGTTTGCATTCTTTACAATCTGATTTGCTTGAATCTAAGTACTTATTAACACGTGATAACCACACAAACCTGGTGATACAAATCGTGCCAGGCGCAGTGGTTTTCACTTAATTGAAATACGATGAAGGTGGCACAGTACCTATCGCATACAAATAACACTCGTACACTTCAACCGAGATGCGATTTTCAACTGTTGAGAAAGTTTTGACAGCTGTACAGATGGCGGTCCTAAAGGAACGCGCACTTGCACAGGAGAAAAGCATTTTGGTGGTTACACCTTACCCTGCTTTAGAAGCAGTGACAAAGGCAAGTGTGTCAAACTCAAAAGCCTTATATCCCCGTTTGATACAATGGGCTCCTTCTTTGACGTCTCCGGATGTCACGTTTATCTTTGACCCCTCTCTTCAGACACAGAAGTTCTTGCAGTATGAACACGTTCATCCGCCTGGTCTGTCTTTGCTTCCCGTGGAGGAGTACACATGTGTCATTTACACCGATGGTTCAGTGCAACCGGCCACTGGTCCTAAACATGCTTCTTCAGCGGCTTGTGCTATTGTGGCTGGTACAAAGGTGGATGGTGAGTTCAAGCCTAATATAGTGCATACTCAGGCACTAGGAGACTGTACCGCTCAATAACCTGAGCAGCGCACTCTGGTTCTTGCTCTCAAGTTTGCAAATCCAAAGGTATCAACTCTTATTGTATGTGACTCCTATTACTGTGTTCAGTCTTTCAATGACAATTTATTGTTTTGGTCTCTAAATGATTATTGAGATTCTAAAGGCACACAATTAAGCATAAAATGCTTTGGGTTCGAGTGGTGGATCTTAAACGACATCTGCCACTCACACATGTTATACATGCTCTTGGTCATCAGCGTGTGGGAGCACACGCTTTTGAAAATTGTTTGGCTGATGAAACCACCAAATCTGCAGTAGCCACGTGTTCTGTTGCAGCCGTTACAAGGTCCATGACGAAGATTGATAGTGACATTTTGGCAGCAATAGTTGCAACTGCGGAAGTCTCTGATTATCCACAGGGCTTCCCTTCAAAATATTCCTATCAGTTAACTCCCGAACAAGTTCCTTATGCTAGAATACCTGACGTTTGAGATCAGCTGATTCCCAACGAGGACCGCAGAAACACTTTAATCAAAACCGCACACGAAGGTATGGCTTCGGCCCATGTCGGAGTGTCTGGGACTGTTTCTATCTTGCAAATACGTTATTGGTGGTGTGGTTTATATAAACAGACGCGTAATTATGTACTTTCTTGTGACATCTGTCAACAGATCAAGCCTTCTACGGTAACACGCCCACCACAAACACCACTTTGCATTGCCATTCGCCTTTTTGCTTATGTGTATCTTGATCACGGCGTTCCATTTTCTTCTGATACTGCATATAAATACATTTTAGTTGCAGTTGATTTGTGCACTAGATTCCTTTTGGGTTTGGCCACAACGCAGTGCTGACGCTCGAAATGTCATCAGGGATTTGCATGTCTTTGTAGGGATTTTTGTCTGTAGCACCTTCATTCTGACCAAGGTCCAGCATTCACCTCGAAGGCATACAAGGATGCGATGAAGTCTTGGGGGGTGCTGGTGCAGTTTTCTTCTCCATATAGGCCTGAGGGCAACTCAATTGTGGAGCGAATGAACCGTAACTTAAAGCAGTCCTTGACAGCTAGAGTCTGAGGTACTGGCAGGAACTGGTTAGCCCATTTGTATGCCATCCAACATGCACTTAATAATCTCCCTAGAAGACTTCTGGGTGGGTGGACCCCATACGAGATTATCTTTGGCAAGAAAATGTTTGTTCCATACCTTGATGGTCCAGACATTGCGGCGGCAGCCGCATCCTTTGATGTAGATAATTATTCTACTGTGTTACAGAACCTACAAGAGACCCATGCCAGTCTTGCTACTGAACATTGGACCTCAGCAACTGATGCAGCACTCCTAAATCCGGTGGTCGTCTGGCTTCCTAAAGTTGGAGATCTGGTCCGAGAAAAGTTGGAGAACATAAAAGAATTTCGTCCCTCTTATCATGCACCGGTTCCAGTGCTTGGCTTAAAGAGTACTCAAACAGTAATTTAACCTCCTCTTCCTGGTCACAAAGACAACAGAGACATTTCAGTGGACAATGTCAAGCTACAAAATCTGGCTGATTCTAAATAGTGTGACACCTGCTGTTTCGTATCCCACAATTTCAAGGATTTGTGAGAGTGGCACATCTTCCAGTCACCACACAACCCTGTCATCGAGATGGACCCTGTTGTTGACCATTCTTATGTTCCCCCAGCTTCCTCCTGCAATGCGGAGGCTGAATACACATATCCCACAAGTGAGCCTTTGCATGATTTGCCGGATAGTCCTTTGCACCATGGCAGTTTTTCCTACGACTCGTCCTCCACCTCCTCAAGTGGCCAAACCAAATTGACTATTTTTTATTTTTTTACTGGTTTAAACAGACTAATTTGGTCCTTAAATGGTCCTTTTCCAGATTTTTCTCCCTTCATGTCAATTGGATTTATAACAGTGTTTTTCCTACTCATCAATGGTCACTATATGCCTGAACCCTCAGCTGTGAACTTGGTTGATGTTGTTTTTGCCCCCCACTCATCTTCCCACATCATGAAGCATGACCAGACTCTTGTTAACATTTCGGCGTTCCCAGTTTCTGATGGTATCGTCTGGGATAAAGTGGATTGTCAGGTCCATGGTATGACTGAGATCATCAATGTACCATACATATTTCAGGTTTCTATGGGTGATATGGTGACACAGGACAGACATTCTGATGATTGGGATGTTCATGCAATACAGGCCTTGTTTTCTGATTTAAAATATTATGCTGCTTTTGATACTTTACTGGCTTTAATAGGTCAAATCCTGAGTCGTATTATTTTAAACTGAGTAGTTCTTCCTCTCCAAAACTCATGTTGACCCATAGTAAATCAATTTATTCCACTTCTTTCCGACATGTTGTGTCTCTAAAAGGTTATGATCATTGGAAGGACACAGTTGATTTGAAATCCATCTGGTGTTCTAAAAACTGGCAAGTGCGAGGCACTAAGACCTTATATCGTGCCTGCCTCATCCCACCACAGATTTTATTTTTGAATAATACAGTGAACCAAACTACATGCTTTGGTTTGGCTGCTGCAAAGAAAATGAACATCCCAGCCATTCCCTCTGTAGCTGAATATAATAATTGGCGCTCATACACAGATTATACAATCGACTCATTACAGACTTTATTTCAAAATAATTCATTTATTGTACCTGAAATGGATCCTCTAGAGTGGTTGGTTTGACAGTCAAATTCAAATGCCTGCCAGCTCCATTTTCATCACACTACTTCAGGCCATATGCAAGACAGACCCGACCCAAGATTTCCTGATTCCCATTCTGCAACAACCTATTCAGTTGGTAAATGATGTCAACAGTGGTTGCAGCACTCTACACTATCGTCCGTTAAAAAACATTTATCGTTGTCATCCAACAGTATTAATTTGGCTGATTTTGTCTGAGGACCGAGGGCTCCTAGGACAAAAAGATGGATATACATACGCTGCTTACAATGAAATTTGGAAACTTTCACAAATTTAAGCAGCATCTCGTTTGTGGGAAATAGACCAGGCTAACTTAGAAAAAGTTCTAGCTATTGTCGAAAACAGTAATAATACACTTTCTTCCCGCATTTATACATTAGACAATATTGTTTCCTCTGTTATTGACATTGTGCAAGAAGATGAGTCTCTGTTATATCATGGTCAGAATCAATTGTGTTCTGTAATGCAATTTGCATGGACTTTTCAAACTCTGAAAATGGGAAATGTACAACGGGATTATTTGAATGCAACTGCTTTGTTTTTACCATTTAATTTAACAGACAAACAGCAATTTATGTCCATGAAGGATGCTATCTACAGTCTTCTGCACATTGAAAAAATAGATCCTTTACCCTTTTCTGTGGCAGAAACTGACTCTGCTGTTAGGCTAATCCATGGGGTTATATCTTTGCCTTTCTCGCTATTTCAATTCAGTTCTTGTATGAAACATTACCCTTTAGGCCGCTTTGAACCCCTTGGAAGTACTTTTCTGCATGAACTCTGGTCTTTGTCTTTCACCTATCGATGTTTAAGAGAAAATACAGAAGTATATCTTATGAGGGAGGACTGTGATTCCACAGTAGGTCATTCCCTGGTATGCAAAAACGTAAAGTTGCAAGGAGCATGTCACATGTCAGCCAAGAACCTTGCTTGTGTTTTAGAAGGTTAACCAGTGCCCACAATGAATCCCACGCTCACTCTGCTTACTAACGGTAGTTATCTTGTTTTAAATAACCAAGAATGCTGTTGCTTGCTTGCTGGCATACCATATATTGTTACGGTTTCACAGTGCATAATTTGCTGCAATAATGTGCTTTTTCCACCCCTGCATGAGCTGCTGGATAGTTCTGTTGTGCCTTCAATACCAACTTTGAAAGCAGATTTCAACAAGTTGAGCAGATCAAAGGCAGTTAAAGGAAGTTCCCCTTACTTCCGCATGAGAAACCTTCAACCTGCAGGTGGCTAGCGCTGCTACTGAGGTTCAAATGCTTCTAAATACTAACCTCCCACTACATTTTGGGTAGCTCATCCATCGCATATTTAATGCGTCAACTACTCAAGGCCTAGCAATTTTTTTTAAAGCCTTCGGCTCTGGCCTTGTGACTTATATTCTGACTATATTTGGTGTAATACCTGCATTCATTCGTTCTATCTTTTTCAGCATCTTTGATGGGATTCCCTTAATATGAGCGTTATTCACTGGAATCCTGCTTCTGCTGTGCCTGCTTCGCAATGGCTACTCCTCTTGTGGTACTGCACAGACCGGGCCGGCTCCAATTGCTCTGTGACCCCATGCATGGATGCTTCGGTGCATTACCACTGGTAACACTCAGTGTGTCTTATGGGATGTCCTTCCGTTTTGCATATTTCACATGCGTGCAACCAGTCTTTTTGTGCATGAGATCTCAGTTTACATGGGCGTTGGATTTATGCCTTTCCAATACATCATGTCATGAACCGGATTTCGACCAGCTAATGGGTCCCTTAGTGGCTCATGAACAGGACTTTTCTGGAACTGGCTTAATGGCGAGTGCGGCTGCACTTGGAATTTTGGCTAAATTGAATATCTGTGCGATTGCACATAACTCCTACTTCAGAGTTCTATTGAATATCACGCAAGTTATCCAGCGATGCTAATGGAGGCACCCGACTATGAGGAACACTCTTGTTCATTCACCTTGCTCAATTGGATGGCATCTCTTTTTTCTACTAACCTGTCAGGGCACACAGGAGGTTTCCTCCTAGCAGCCCAGTTGTCGCTATCACTTCCACTTCTTTCTCCCAGCGGTCGTGCTCTAAGATTAGTTGTGCCCGGAGTTGGTGAGTGTGCTGGCAACGTTGGACATCTAAGATGGCCACCAGCACACTCGTTGTTTAGTAGTCTAGTTCTTTCCTTGTGTTGTGAGCAGCTCAGGTGAAGCGCGCGCTAACGTTCTAAGGCGCACTGCACCGAGAGCTTCACCCGAGTGAGACCTACCTCAAGTCATCGGATAAAAGTTTAGTCAGGGAGCGTACCGGAGGCCGTCGGTCATCCTGCATCGGTTCCCGTCACGTTGAAAACCTTCAGGTTAGTGTTTGAAGTCCGCGCATGCTCTGAGAACTGAAGTAAGCGTGCGCAGTGTAGGAAGAGACGTGACTAGAAAATTCATATTGCGCAAGACCTAAAGAGTAGCGTTCGAGTTCAGAAAGGCGACGCTACCCTGCGAACAACCAGTACGCTGTTCCTTGTGAAGGCGCAGAGAGAAAAGAGTAGCGTTCCGGTGTTGCCCTGTGCAACCTAAAGAAAAGTAGTGTATAATTTACATTCTTTAAAAATAGTGAACAACTTGCTAATATAACAGTCATTGCAAGAATTTGAGGTAGTGCTTCAATAGTTCAGCGCTACTCAAGTCAGGAAGCAGCAGATAAACCGGCACAGTAATTAGTCAAAATCAACTAGAAATAATTACGCAAGTCATTTAAATCTACTTCTCTCCGTAAGACTTGATAGCTACAGAAATTCCAGATTAGTTATAATAAACTGAGAATAATGGGGCTCATCCATAGGAGAGTTGAGTGAACAGGAATACAGGAAAAGAAATAAAAGAAAAACTTTCCATTCATATAAACAGAAGAGATCAATTCGTCTAGTGTTGAATCCAGTCATTAAGAACCAGAGCATCCTAACACGATAATCTATCAATTTACCTTAGTGAAGAAGATTTTGAAGGAAGTTAGAAAGTAACAAGTGAGTTAGACAAAAGAGAACAAATAACTCTAAAATGATTTATGCTGAATGTATACTTACCTTGTTCTCTCTCCTGGAGAAATAGAATCAAGATATCCAGTACAACCTGTTAAAACAAAAAAAAAAAAAAACACTCTTTCAATCAACATACATATAGAAGAGAGGCAAGCCCATAGAAGTCATCTGGTAAGACAAAAGTTCCTAACTAATTTCTTATGCATAAAGACTTGAGAAAATATTAAACACTTTAAGGATGTAAGCAATTTGTACTTAGTAATGTTTTAACTTGTAGCCTAAAAGAAGAAAGAAGATTGAGGCAGACACAGAGGTTTCAAGAAGAAAGCAGGGCAGTCTCTTCTTTATCCAATTCCCCTTTCCCCCCTTAGTACTTACCCGCAAAGGATTGTAGAATAACCTGGCGGAAACGTATTGAGGGGAGAGTTGGGAAAAGGCTTCAATCTGCTCCTGTGTGGTTAATTAGAGAATCGAGTTCTGACATAACCACAGTGATGTCCTTTTGGAGGGTGTTGCATTCTTCAGCTCCTACACTCTGATGAATTAACCGCATAAATGGCCAGCAGGCATCCTTTGGGTTTCAGATGCCTTTTTCCCACTATATTTTTTCCCCCTTCTTCCAGATTTTTTTTTCCTCTCTCTATAGACTCTTGTCTTTGATTTTTCCAAATTTATGGATACGCCTATTAATATCTGCTCATGCTTTTTGAACTCTGTTTTTGTCTTATGTCTACATAGGATGGACTTACCAGGGGGAGGGTGTAGTATAGGTTATGGGTCCATTGTCGACATATGCCAAGTTAGCATGAGCTTCGCTGCCATGAGGCTGCTTTGCGCACAACACTGCAGGCATACATTTTCGCAAGACTCTGTTTGTGCCCCTTTCACATGAGAACTGTCTGCTTTTCGTGTTCTCTGCTGTGCTCGGAGGTTTAGTCTGCACACGATGTACAAGGTGGATCAACAATGCCCCTTGTTATTCTGTTCTGGTCAGTCCCTCGCATCTAGACATAACATGCTACCCACAACTCCACTACTGAAAAACGTGTGCTTTAATATTGCAAGCTAAACATGTTTTGACACCTTGTCCTGTGTAGTGAACCTTTCATCTAGGCCTTGAGGTATGGGGTCTGCTGACAAAGCCCAGAGGTCTTCTTTTTTTATAATAAACTATTTCTTACAACTGGGAGGGTGGTTAAGTCTCTTAGTACTTTTTCACTGTCTTTATAAAATGATATACCCAATTGTAGTCTATGGAATTGTGAAAATGCTGAGTATATTGTGTTTATGCATTTTGCTGCTAGTAACAGCACGTGTACTGTACCATAGAGCGTGTTAGTTAAAATAAACATTTTAAACTATACCGCATTTCTGATTACTTGCATTGTGGACAAATATTAGTGTGTGTCAGCAAAAGAGTTGTCTGACTTCGCGATTCCCAAGAGAGAGTGACATGTTCTGGGTTGTATAATCATTGGTAGCTTCGCTGTAGTTGGAGAGCAAATGAGACAGTATAGCTAGTCGGTTTGGGATTTTGGGTACTAATATGGTAGGTTGGTACACCCCTATTCACCGAGGTCCCGTTTTCCTGTGCATAGTTCTGTATATGTGCAGAATATGTGCAGAATTCCTGCAGCAAGACATTGCCTTTTCATGTGGGTGATGTGTGGGAGCCCACTGCAGAGAAGGTGTGTTTCATTTGTATGACACATCTATACTCATGTTTATTTTACCTCACAGCAGGACCTGGGATGTTTGCAATGTAAGTGTACCACATTCATTATATCATCTTGTTCAGAGTTGCAGTCACAAGGCCTAATGGTAGTTGTAGTCAGTTCAATGTTACTTTAGCAACACTTGAGGAATGGTAAGCTGTATGACTAGTGTAGATCAGTGGCGACATGGCAAACAAGAGAGAAAGGACAAGTGGAGTGCAGCATCTGGGTCAGAGTTGCAGTCACAAGGCCTCATTGTAGTTGTTGTCAGTTCAATGTCACTTTAGCAACACTTGAGAAATGGTAAGCTGCATGACTAGTGTCGATCAGTGGTGACACGGCAAACAAGTGAAAAAGGTCAAAAGGAGTTTAGCATCTTGGCCAGAGCTACAGTCATAGGGCCTCATGGTCGCAGTGGTATGTTTTCAATGTAAATTTGGCAACACTGGAGATTGGTAAGCTGCACAACTAGTGGGGATCAGTAATGACATGGCAAAAAGTGAGAAAGGGCAAAGCAAGTGTATCATCTTCGTCGGAGTTACAGTCACAAGGCCTCATAGTCATTGGAGTCAGTTCAGTATCACTTTAGCAACACTTGAGTAATGATAACCTGCATGATATTTTAATATTAGTTATAACATGAAAAACAAGTAAGAAGGGGCTAAATGAGTGAACCATTTTGGTTAGAGTTGCAATTACAAGGCATCATGGTAGTTGTCACTTTAGCAACACTTGAGAAATGGTGAGCTTTTGTAGATCAGTGGTGACATGGGAGACAAGTGAGAAAGGGTAAACGTTATGTGTGACATAGATTATTAGGTGTGATAATGATGAGGAGGTGGTGTTGGGGAACACAAATTAATGCACACATCACTATCATTTTGAATTATTCTCAAATACATGTCCATTTGTATACAGTGTGCCTGTGCAGTACCAATGTTTTTGCCTGGGAGGGCATCCTACAGATGTACAATTTTCTTAGGAACTTCAACTCCCTTTGCCTAGTCCATGGTTGGACATCGATTTGCTGAGTCAATGGCAACAGGAAGTTGTTTGACTTACTGACAATTTTGTCCTCGACTGACTTGGTTTTGAAGATTGTTGAGGAGGTAGAGCAGAGGCAGGACTTGCATTATGGGCTCCATGTTGATAGAAGATGAGTAGACATGAGTTGAGAAGAGTTTCAGTCTTTTATGCTTCCCTTTCCACCATCTCAGATATGGTTGGTTGGACCACCACAGACACGTTGGCTGTAAAGCAACTTGTAATCGGGCGGGCGGTTTCACTGGCTGCCCGAGCCTCCCACATCCTAAAAGGCCCACTCTGCGGCCTCCAAGCTTGGTGAGGGCTGACGGTGTTAGCGGTTCTGCAGTGGTCTTCGGAAAGTCAATAAGCCCAACTGATAATACAGTGGTTGGACTGCTGAGCTCACCACAGTCAGACCTCCACTGCTGGTACGGCAGTTCACGGGACTGCGATAAAGGGAAGCAGCGTTTGTGCAGGTGGACTTAAAGTTACAGGTACGCTGAGATAAAAATGTTCATAGTCAAGGAGTTGAAAGGGACCTGATACTCAGTGATGGAGAGAGAAGCTTCATGTATGGTTTGAGCCATAAACATTTTTTTCTGGGTCACACACTTTGTGATGAGAATGGACCACAAACCACTGAAAGAGATTTTTGATAGAAGGGAATTGTTGCAGTATCAAGTAAAATTTGCAAGTGGATAATTATATTGCAAAACTTCAATTTTAAGATGAAGTTCATACCCGAGAATTCTGTGGCAGATTGCTTATCGAGATGGGGGTGTAGGATCCGCTTGCGAAACACCCATGGGAATTGGGTGACTTTGAGGTGTGTGAAGTCAAGAAAGGGATTATAAGTGGGGTGGAATGGAAAGATCAGGTAGCCAAAGATGAGGAGTTAACACAAGTTACAGAACTTGTTGAGAAAGGCTGGGGTGGATAACAAAATGTGACTCCATCATTCAAGGAATATTGGGAGTTTAGGAATGAGTTAGCGACACAACATGGGTTGGTGTAAAGGGGCATCAAATTGGTTTCACCCGTGGAACTAAGGTGTAGGTTGATGAACGGGCGCATCAAGGACACCTGAGCATCAGCAAAACCAAAGAGAGGTTAAGTTTACACTTTTATTGGCCAGGTTTAGATAACCAGGTGGAACGTAAAATTAAAGAGTGCATGGATTGCAGAAAACAGTGGCAAAGTCTGCAAAGCAAGGACACAATATATAGTGTTAATAAAACAGCGCAATGACCGAGGGAGCAAGTACCTCTAGACATTTTGGGCCTCATGTAGGTCGCCAAATACCGGTCGGTAACGGCCGATTTTCGGTAATTATACGGTTACCGACCGGTATTTTGGCTATTGGTATGTAGGGGGACAATTTTTGGATTCGGAATTTACCGAATCGGTAAAATTACCCAATCGGGAAAATTACCGAATCGGTAATGTTACCGAATCGGTAATTTTTCCGATTCGGTAATTATACCGATTCGGTAAATTCCGAATCCAAAAATGAGATGTAGGGGGAGTGTGTGGGTGTGTTTAGGAGTCGGTATTTACCACCAACTAATAGTTGGTGGTAAATAATTAATGTATGTGTATTAGCATTTTTCAGCGCTTAGCAGTGTGCAATGTGGCAGACATACATGCCCTTAGGGCATGTATGTGTGCCACATGTGCACACATGGCCGAATCAGGGGTGCAACAGGGTGTCAATGTGACACCCTGCCACCCTTGCATGTTCTCCGCCATTACCGAATCGGTATTTACCGATTCGGTAATGAGGCATACCTTCCCCTCAATGGGAAGGTATGCCTCATTACCGAATCGGTAAATACCGATTCGGTAATTACCGAATTGTAACGAATCGGTACAAATTACCGACTCATTACCTACATACGAGTTACCACTTCTTAAATACCGATTCGGTAACGTTCGGTATTTAAGAAGTGGTAACTGGTATGCTACCTACATGAGGCCCTTTGGGTCTTGTGACCAACAACTCAGGGCAATATTATGTTTTGGGGGACTTGTTCTCCAGGTGACACGAGATAAAGTTCTCACAGGGTACTGAGACAAGCAATGTAGTCAAGTTTTTAAAGGAGTTTTCCCCAGAAAGGGTATTCGTGCCATCTTTTTGACTGACAATGGAGTACAGTTTATTTGGAAAATGACCGTTTATGAAGGGTCACCCCAAACTTTTTGCCTTCCTTCTTTTTTTCTGACTTTCTTTTTGTTGGCTTTAGGACTCTGGGCACTTTACCACTGCTGACCAGTGCTCTCTCCTCTAACCATGGCATAATTAGTTAAACCTGTTTGACATATATGATTTAGTTGTAACTCTCTTGTAAAGTAGTAGATCACATAACCAGGGTCTGTACTTCAAATGCTATAATTGGACTTGCAAGCAGGGGCGGCACCTCGAGGGAGTGCTGCGGGGTGGTGAAGTGGGGTGGGGGAGGGGCGAGGTAGGGGGTAGTAAACTCCGGCATAAGGCCGACTGGAGTTAAGTGAATAAATAAATAAAATGAATTACATTGCGCGCGCTGCAATGCAAATGGCATTGCGCGCGCACAGTGTAACTCATTTTAATTATTTATTCATTCACTAAACTCCCGTATGCTGGAGTTTACTACCCCCACCCTGCCCCTCTACCGCCCCGCAGCACTTCCTCGAGGAGCCGCCACTACTTTCAAGCACTAATAGGGCCACCCATCTAAGTAGCCTTTCAAGCATGTCTCAAGCCTGCCACTAGAGTGCCTGCGGGTGCAGTTTGCTGCCACACTTACTTGGTATTTAAAAAAAGCTTGAAACAGCCCTTTTATTACACCTAAGCCACCTTTAAGGTAGGGGTGGGCGGAATTTGCGTAATTGCGTTACGCAAATCTCCGTGAAACGGTAAAAAATCTCCGCGAACACGCAGAAATTCCGCGAACACGCGGAATTGCGTGTTCGCGATGCTTTTTTCCTGTTCGCAATTGCTGTTTGCGTGCTCGAGGAGAAATATCTCGCGAACATGCATTTTGAGAACGCGAACAAGCAAAAATTTCGCGAAATCGCGGAAAGCAGACTTTTGAGCAATTTCGCGTTCTCCGCGAAACGCGAAATTACGCAAAAATTCCGCAAATTCCGCGAGCGGAACGGAATTTGACGCCCAGGCCTACTTTAAGGTAGGCCCTAGGTAGCCCTAAGGATAGGGCGCTGTGTAAAAGAAAGGTAGAATATGTACTGGTATGTTTTGCATGTCCCGGTAGTGACAAACAGCCTATTTTGTTTTTCTACAATGAGTGCTACTCCTCTCATAAAGTAGCATTGGGAACTCCCTAATGCACTTTTAAGCTGTATTTCCAGATCAGAGAAGAGTAGCTTTTTTGTGTTTCTCATGTTTGGCATGGTAATGACAATTCCTCCTTACTGGTGAAGTAGGATTTAAGATTACTCTTTTAGAAATGCAACTTTGAGAAAGTGGACATTTCTCTGTACTTATAACTCTGTGATCTTTGCAGCCTCCCTCCAATGCAAAAGTCTGGGGTGGGTGACAGCCACAATTTGTGCATTCTCTCTAGACAGCCTCAAACAAAGAAGGATGAAACTTGTCTGCATTCTGGGCACTCATCTCCATTCATTTGCATTCTGATGGGTCTTCCTGGTCAGGGAGGAATTGGAAAGGCTGACATTTACACTTCAATAAGTACTGTCCTGTCCACACACAACCCACTGATTTATCACCCACAGATAGCCTGGCAGACATGACTGGGTTGAACGGGATCCCTGTGAATGTCACGATTCGCTCCCTGTGCTCTCGTACCCACCACCAGGGGGCCGCATAGTGGGACTTTCCAGTCTTCTAATAAGCTTCCAGAACCTCCCGTGCATGCATATCCTGACTTCCAGCCATTTGGACAATTATTCCGAATTGACATCCATTCCCAATCCATGCCGGGTTTGGTGAAAGCCAGCCTGCTCATACTTGAAGCCAGCCTGTTCATTTTCACTACCTAGAGTTCCCTGCTCACTGCTTCATCTCCACCCTTGCAGGCCAAGGATGGGTGGAGGAATTCAGCTCACCTGTGGCTGGCTACTGCTAGTCTGCTCACACCTGCTGCATGTAATTACTGTGAGCTCTTTTAAGCTCCAGCTCCCTTCAGGCCAAGGTTGGTCATTGTAGCTGTTTTCTGGTGAGACCGATCCTTGTTTCCAGTGTTTCCTGAGTTCCTGAGCTATAGCTATTCCTTGTACCTGAATTAGCACTGCCTGTAGTGCTACCTTGTTTCCTAAGTTCCTGAGCTATACTTATTCTTTGTTCCTGTTCCTGGGCTTCAGCTACTTCTTGTTGCTGATTTCCACTGCTTGCAGTGCTGTCTTGACTCCTTGTTTCCTGAGCTGTAGCTATTTCCTGTTTTCTTGTGCCTGCAGTGATACCTTGAATCTTGAGCTATAGTAATATCCCTGTTCCTGAACTAGCACTGCCTGCAGTGCTACCTTGACTCTTGAGCCTTAGCATTCCTTGTTCTTGACCTGCAGCAGTTTCTCGTGTTCCTGAACAATCACTGCCTGCCGTGCTACCTTGACTGCTGAACCTTAGCTCAATTCTTATTTCCTGCCCCAACTCTGCATTCTATGCTACTTTGTTTTCTTGATTCCTTAACCTGCACTATTCTAGTATACCCTTGTAGCCTCCCCTTCTGTATATCCTTTTCCACTCCCTGCCTTTCTTCCCATTTCCTTGGTACCACTTCTAGTTTGCTGTCTTTCTATTCTGCTGTCTTGCTTCTCTTACCTTGTATGTTTGTTACCTGCTTTCTGCCAAGTGTGCCCTGTGATTTCCTTCCTTTCCTGTTAAGCACTCCTCCTTGCTAGCTCCTTGTCTATTGTGCTTGTGTTTAGTTCTACCCCTTTGCTGTTACTGCCTTGCGTGTTCATGTTTGATCACCAGGATCCGTGGGCACAGCTGACTACCTCGGTGGTGTTTCTTGCTCACTGTGAGTATTGTCTTTGAGTTACATTTATAACATCACCATAGGTATAAGATCCACAGACCCTGCCTTTGCATGCATATCCTATATGTGGGTATTTGCAGTCAGTATCTGTAACAGCAATTGTGGATGAGAAACTTACTGAGCTTCAGTCTTACCGTGTGGAGCTCCTGAGTGCTTTACCCCACGCTCCACTTTATTGTTAATGTTGTATTATTTATATGTCTTCCACGTCCGTCCTGGGTGTAGTTAGTCTGAATGCTAAATTGCCTTGAGAGTGCCCTTCCTTTCTGAGTCTTAGCCATCTTGGTCACTTGTACAGGCTTCCCCTTTGGATACCTTTTCCTCTTCTGACTTCCTGTGTGATCCTGGGCAGTGCTCTTCTCTGTGTACTTTTCCTACCCCGTTCCCAGTCCTTGCCCAAGTCCCTGACTGCGTTCTTGACATAGTCCCGGACAGTCCCTGAGAGTGAACTTCAGAGAGCTGCTTTGAAGTCAACCCCTACATCAAAGGCACTTTTGGGTATAAGTACTGGGTCTCTGACCCACACAAATCAGACACTTCAGGAGCCTGAACGGAACCTCTGTCAGAAGGACTGTTGTGCTGCTTAAAAGACTCAACTGGACTACTAAAAGACAACCGCAGTTGAAATTTGGGTTGAGTGGTTGCAAAATATGAGGTGCAGACACAAAAGAGAGATACCACGAATTTCACGAAAATAAGTCCAAATACAAACCAAGAGGGTGGCAGTCCTCTAAAGGAGAAAGGCATTACATCAGGAGGAGTTGGCTCTCGGCACAGCAACAGAAGTGCAAGATTACCTGAACTTCTAAAATATTATGTGCTATTTTAGTTGTGCTATTTACGTTTTTAAGTTGACTCTATGGGTAAGCTTATAAATTATTGTTGTATAAATACCATTGAAGCAAATGTTGATGTTTTTATTTTATTTTATCTCTCTTCTGTTCCTTGTACTGAGTCAATGCATGTATATAAATTCATGATATTTCCTTTGTTATTCGTGATATTTTTTTTATACCTAATCCGGGTTTAGGTAGTCTCCATCAACTGTACCTCATTCCAAGTTTTTTTGCATGTAAATAAGTTGTTAATGATGACACCCAGTTGGTGTTAAGGGGGAGGTGTGTTGAAGCCAGGTATCCAAGGATATCTGGAATGTGAGGTAGTGGAACGAGTGATGTTAGAGGTTCAGAGGGTGACCTTTAGGAGTTGCAGACTGGGGCTTGATAGTGGGTGATGCGTTGTTATCACATCCATAAATAAACCCAATTTGATAAATATAGTGGTCACGTGACTTCTTTACAACCATAGCTTTTAAAAGGCAATTCAAAAGAAATACATGTGGTATTTCACAGATCAAGATAGCTGCCATTTTTTTATTTTTGTAATGATTTGTTGTTGCAACCTACATTTTGTGCTCTTTTCCTTGCCACAGCACAGCATGAACAAACACATCTTATTCTTATGTTATTTGCAGTTTTGCAAAGGCGTTGCCTCTGAACAAAAGGTATGTTTTTAGTAAAAAGGAGAAAGACGCATTGTTCTCCTCAGCTGCCCTTTATGAAATAATTATGGCTTGCACTTCTGAAATGTGAGTCATTGACTTCTGACAAGGCTTACTATCAGTCACTCCGATCTGAGACTGGGAGAGATCTCATCAGAGCAGCTTCTCAACACAATGAACTTCCTTTTGAAAAAAGGAGTAAACAGTATGGCATTTGTTTATACACTTGATTTTTCTGAATTCATAATCCAAGACCTAATGCGCTTTTCTTTTGTTAAAGAGACATTTTTTTTGTATTGATGGTATCCTAAGATCACTGGTTCCTTGTCCAACCCCTTCCAAATACCTAGCATGAAGAAATCTAGAGTAATGTGGTGAAACCTGATTTTGGTTACACTAGGTGCCTGAGTCACAAAATGCATTTTGAGGTACGTGAAGTAGTACTGCAGTAGTAACTAGGTACTTACTTACTTACTATTTTCCCTGGGGAGACTACTGCATCTGTAACTTTACTTCTTATTATTACTAATGGGGAGTGATGAGAAAATGGGGAATATTTACTTCCATACGGTAGGGGCTTTTTGAGGGACGAGGAGGGATATATGCTAAGGAGGAGTTTAGGTACGGGCATGCTAACACAAACATCCACCACCAAAAAACGCAAGACCATTGCTATTCAAAAACTACACCTCTAAGGTTACTACTGCCATAAAGGTCACAAAACAGTAACAAATGTACTCCAGCTCAGCCTTGCACCACACATGTGCAACACACTCATCGAAAATGATAGAGGCAGGGGGTTTATATAAGGCCTTCTAGGAGATAGTGTTAAAATTATTAAATTATTATGACTTTTAAATATAGGTTTAGGTTCAGGGATTTGTAAAGTGCATGGCTAACCTTGGGCATCCCAGCACTGATGTGAAACAGCACAGGAAAATATTTGCACATGGATTTAGGGGAACAGCCATGTTTTGAGTCTCTTTTTGAAGGACAGTTCATTTTCAATCAGTCAGAGCTCTGGGTCCATGCTGTTCCACAGTTTGGGTACCAGGTGTGTGAATGACCTTCCACCCCACCTAGATCTCTTAATTCTGGTTGTATTCATCAGAAAGTTAGATCCTGACCTGAAATGGCAACAGGGTGAGCAGTGTAAGACCAACGTTTGTAGCAGAGCGGGCCTCTCCCGTAAATGCCTCTATAGGCCAGGCATAGGGACTTGAATTTGATCCTGGCCTGGACCGGGAGCCAGTGAATCTCCCTCAGGGAGGATCTAGCTGATTGATGTCTGGGTAAATTCAGAAGCAGTTGTGCAGCTGCATTCTGTACTACTTGCAGGCTGTCCGTGACGTATGTGGGGGAACCCAAATAAAGAGAGTTGCCGTAGTCGAGCCTCGATACCACCAAGGCCTGCACTACCGTCTTCCTGGAATTTTCTGGGAGCAGGCTCAATATTTTCCCAATAATGCGAAGTATCCCAAAACAGGTACTCAACAGTTTTTTACCTTGGATCTCCATCGTTAGCTTTTGGTCCAGCCACATTCCTAAGTTTTTTGTATGGCTGTTTTAGGGGGAGCGGCCCCCATTTAGCTGGTCAGGGTATCTCTGTGCGTGTGCTAAAGTTACTGGCCAGGACCATTAGCTTGGTTCAGCTTGAGGCTACAGTCAGCCATCCAAGATCTGATTTTTTCCAGGCAAGGGGCTAGTTGCCTATGGTCCGAGTAAAGGGAATCTGAGATTGAGACCACTAGTTGTGTGTCATCGGCATATGACACAATGGAGGGGCCAAACTCCTGTACTATGTGGGCCGGGGGATGAGATATTTGTTAAAAAGGGTTGGGCTTAGGGAAGATCCCTGCGGGACTCCCCAAGGTGCTAAGAAGGAGTCTGACATGATACCGGCCTCCAAACATTGAAAGGATCTCCCACTCAAAAATGTGGCCACCCATTGATTAGCTGTCCTTCTGATTCCGATTTCTTTAAGCCTTTTGACTAGCACTGCATGGTCTACCGTATCGAAGGCTGCGCTTAAATCCAATAATACAAGCGCATCGGCTCTCCCCTGGTCTAGAATGTTTTTTTGTTTTTCAGTGACCACGAGTAGTGCTGGCTCCGTGCTGTGTTTTGGTCAGAATCCCATCTGGGTCTGATGTATGATGCTATTGTCTTCCAAGAAGTGTGAAATTGTGTTATTCACGTGTTTCTCAGCAATCTTGCTTAGGATGGGCAGCAGTGAGATCGGGCGATAATTTGCCAGAGAGGAGAGTGCCAGTTGTTTTGTTTTAGTAGGAGTTTGATGATGGCGTGCTTCCACTCTTTAGGTACTTTACCACTTTTGAGAGAGAGTGTGATAAGATGAGACAATTGGGTTAAGACACATCTCCCGCCTTGGGCACGAATATGGGGTAGAGTCGGGTTTAAAGGAGACCCGGATTTAAAGTTCTGTAACAGGAAGCCCACCCGTTCCTCACTCAGTTTGGGGAAGAGAGTAGGGGGAGGAGTGGAGAGTACTGTTTGTTTTACAATATTTGGAGATTCAGGATACATGTTTTCCACCTTACAAATTATGATAAATTAATATATTTCATCCTAGTTTTGCAAATTATCAAATATTTAAACTTTTATTTTAGCTTAAGTTTTACTTTACTTTATTAAACAAAACTTTTAATTAAATTGACCACAAATTAATTAGTAATATTTCTAGGTGTTTGTTTAAAAAACAACTATTATTCATATAATTATTAGATTTCACATTATTTGGTTATTTAATAAATATTTGTTTTGAAGATATGCTTTGAAATGTTACTTAATTAGTTTTAGCATAAAACAAATTATTTAATATTTTTATTTTACAACAGTCAACAGGATGGTCATTGTGCAAAAAAAGCACCAGCTATCCTAAAAACCAGCTTCAAATTGTCTCATAATTTTGTTTAGTTTGTACAGTTAAGGACAACTAAACTTCCATACAAATATTTGGGAAATGTGGAGGTCCTGAGTGTATTAATTTCTCACACTTTCAACATCTAGCAATAAACTTCCTTGAAACAGATCTATTTATCTCTGTATACTGATAGCACCCACACATACTTCGTACTTTCCATCATCTGGTTCTCAGATTTCAGATTCTTGCCATAAACTGGTCTTTTAGTGAAGGAAATCCCCTACCAGTGCCTAAGACTGATGGCCACAGGCAATACTGGGACTGTGCTTAAATGGGTCGCTGACTTTCTTGAAAATAGATGTTTCCAAGTATGTGAAGAGTCCCTGTTCTCTGAGACTAACCCTTTAAAATGTGGGATTCCACATGGTTCTTCTTTAAGCCCCACATCATTCAATGTATATGTGCTCCCTTTGGGAGAGATACTGCAGGTTCATGGTCTATCTCTGGCGTCTTACGCAGACGATACACAGATCATCATATTTTTTCAGGAAAACTCTGTAACCAACGAAATGCCTGTCCAAAACAAATAACAGACTGGATGTCCACCAGCAGCCTAAAACGAAAGGGAGGAAAAACGGAAGTGTTTGTTTTCGCCAAACAACCCTTCTCGCTGGCTGGAACTGTGCTGGCTCCCAATCCTGAAGTAAAAAGCCTAGGGTTCTGGATGCAGGCTAAGAAGCTTGTATAAAGCTGCTTTGGACTTTTAAGTACACTAAGAAGTTTGCTAAGTCCATTGCCATGCTTTTCACAGAGAGTGGTAGTGAAAGGGTTGGTGATTTCATACTTGGACTATGGAAACTTTCTCTATGAGGGCAGTCCTAAGCCAATAGTTAAGAGGCTTCAAGTTGTCCAGAATGTTGCTGCCCAGATTCTCCTAAAAATGTCAAAGTTCCAGTTGGCTACACCAGCCCCAGCGGCTCTGCTCTGGTTACCTATGCATAAGAGATTCCAATGAAAGCCACTTTTTAGAACATCGAAGGGTTCACAGGTAATACAGTGATTGTGGAATAGCTCCAGGAGTTCATTGTAACCCATGTACCAAATGCTGTTGCTGGTCCCTAGCATAAATAAGGCAAGGAGTGGTGAGCTCTCCTTTACCTACTTGGCCTCCACACTCTGGAAGGCCTTACCAGTGGAGCTTAGAATGAAGCAGTCAGAACTTTGTTTTAAGAAACACTTCAGGACCTTTCTCTTTTAGTCAGTCAACTGGATGTGCACTTATTACTATGGTAGAAGTGCTGTTTCTAGCACAAAAAGGCCTGTAGTGTATGTATGATCTCTACAAATTCTCCAGAATAGCAGAAAATAGACTAACTTTCTGAAACAATAAACACAGCTATATGTTAATTAACATACAGTTACTATTGTTTAAAAATTGAAATGCACTGATTTTAGAGAATACTGACAGCCCTAGCTGTATAGGTTATAAGTAAGTGATTTATTTCTGTATACTGCAACTACTATTACAAAAGTAAACATGAATGAAACCAATAAGAGGCAAATACTAATATATTCACTGTACAGCCACGTCCTTAATCCAGGAATACTCCAATAATGAATTTGGATGCCCAGGCTCTTCAAATGGGGTAACAGAACTGACATGTTAATGCTAAGTGGTGCCATTGGTAGAAAAAAACTAAATAATTAAATTCTCTAGACACTTTGCACTAAGCAGTCTATGCAGGGTGAATGTGCTTCAGGATGTGGACCATTCAGTCCACCTTCTAGACCAAATACTGAAAAGCCCCCAGACCACAGTCTATCCACCACCAAGGTACTCCAACACTTGCGGTGCCTCATAACAAATAAGGAATGGGAGTACAGGAGCAGGGGCAGAGTCAAAGGAGACCCCAGTTCAATATCTCCTTTCTGAGGGCACCTTGCTGGAGCAATGAGGGTTGTAGTGGCAGCTCTACAACTCGATGGCACAGTCCACCAAAAGAGGCTGACCAGGGTCATATGAATAACCTTTCAATTAACTATTTGACTTAGAGCATGAGATGGCATCCATGCTAGCCAGCTGTTCCACTAGGTGCTGTTGTGCCTTTGGCAACTCTCTCTGACTCCAGTGACAGTTCCAATGCTTACTCAAATGATGGGCCAACTTCTCCAAACCTGGAGATTTCGTTCTTCCTCCCAGAATCTTCAGTCCATCTCCAATTATAAAAAGAAAAGAATGGTCAGCATTAGATTCTCTGTGCAAGCTCTGCGGATTTGGAACTACCTTTCTCCCACAATACAGCTGCCCCTGGGTTACTCGAAGTTTAGACAGAAACTAAAGGCCTGGCTATTTTGGTAAATGTATTTATTGTGTAATCACTTGATGGAATTCTTTGATTCTGTTCATTCTCTGTACCTCAGTGCCAAGAAATTATGTGGGGTACATGCGCTTAACAAGTCTCCATAACATAACAAAACATAACTTAACATAACATAACATAACATAACAGTAACCCAAATAAAGAGAGTTGCCATAGTCGAGCCTCGATACCACCCAGGCCTGCACTACCGTCTTCCTGGAATTTTCTGGGAGCAGGCTCATTATTTTCCCAATCATGCGAAGTATCCCAAAACAGGTACTCAACAGTTTTTTGCCTTGGATCTCCATCGTTAGCTTTTGGTCCAGCCACATTCCTAAGTTTTTTGTATGGCTGTTTTAGGGGGAGCGGCCCCCATTTAGCTGGTCAGGGTATCTCTGTGCGTGTGCTAAAGTTACTGGCCAAAACCATTAGCTCGGTTCAGCTTGAGGCTACAGTCAGCCATCCAAGATCTGATTTTTTCCAGGCAAGGGGCTAGTTGGCTGTGGTCCGAGTAAAGGGAATCTGAGATTGAGACCACTAGTTGTGTGTCATCGGCATATGACACAATGGAGGGGCCAAACTCCTGTACTATGTGGGCCGGGGGATGAGGTATTTGTTAAAAAGGGATGGGCTTAGGGAAGATCCCTGCGGGACTCCCCAAGGTGCTAAGACGGAGTCTGACATGATACCGGCCTCCAAACATTGAAAGGATCTCCCACTCAAAAATGTGGCCACCCATTGATTAGTTGTCCTTCTGTTTCCGATTTCTTTAAGCCTTTTGACTAGCACTGCATGGTCTACCGTATCGAAGGCTGCGCTTAAATCCAATAATACAAGCGCATCGGCTCTCCCCTGGTCTAGAATGTTTTTTTGTTTTTCAGTGACCACGAGTAGTGCTGGCTCCGTGCTGTGTTTTGCTCAGAATCCCATCTGGGTCTGATGTATGATGCTATTGTCTTCCAAGAAGTGTGAAATTGTGTTATTCACGTGTTTCTCAGCAATCTTGCTTAGGATGGGCAGCAGTGAGATCGGGCGATAATTTGCCAGAGAGGAGAGTGCCAGTTGTTTTGTTTTAGTAGGAGTTTGATGATTGCGTGCTTCCACTCTTTAGGTACTTTACCACTTTTGAGAGAGAGTGTGATAAGATGAGACAATTGGGTTAAGACACATCTCCCGCCTTGGGCAAGAATATGGGGTAGAGTCGGGTTTAAAGGAGACCCGGATTTAAAGTTCTGTAACAGGGAGCCCACCTGTTCCTCACTCAGTTTGGGGAAGGAGAGTAGGGGGAGGAGTGGAGAGTACTGTTTGTTTTACAATATTTGGAGATTCAGGATACATGTTTTCCACCTTACAAATTATGATCAATTAATATATTTCATTCTAGTTTTGCAAATTATCAAATATTTTTAAACTTTTATTTTAGCTTAAGTTTTACTTTACTTTATTAAACAAAACTTTTAATTAAATTGACCACAAATTAATTAGTAATATTTCTAGGTGTTTGTTTTTAAAAAAACAATTATTCATATAATTATTACATTTCACATTATTTAGTTATTTAATAAATATTTGGTTTGAAGATATGCTTTGAAATGTTACTTAATTAGTTTCAGCATAAAACAAATTATTTAATATTTATATTTTACAACAGTCAACAGGATGGTCATTGTGCAAAAAAAGCACCAGCTATCCTAAAAACCAGCTTCAAATTGTCTCATAATTTTGTTTAGTTTGTACAGTCAAGGACAACTAAACTTCCATACAAATATTTGGGAAATGTGGAGGTCCTGAGTGTATTAATTTCTCACACTTTCAACATCTAGCAATAAACTTCCTTGAAACAGATCTATTTATCTCTGTATACTGATAGCACCCACACATACTTCGTACTTTCCATCATCTGGTTCTCAGATTTCAGATTCTTGCCATAAACTGGTCTTTTAGTGAAGGAAATCCCCTACCAGTGCCTAAGACTGATGGCCACAGGCAATACTGGGACTGTGCTTAAATGGGTCGCTGACTTTCTTGAAAATAGATGTTTCCAAGTATGTGAAGAGTCCCTGTTCTCTGAGACTAACCCTTTAAAATGTGGGATTCCACGTGGTTCTTCTTTAAGCCCCACATCATTCAATGTATATGTGCTCCCTTTGGGAGAGATACTGCAGGTTCATGGTCTATCTCTGGCGTCTTACGCAGACGATACACAGATCATCATATTTTTTCAGGAAAACTCTGTAACCAACGAAATGCCTGTCCAAAACAAATAACAGACTGGATGTCCACCAGCAGCCTAAAACGAAAGGGAGGAAAAACGGAAGTGTTTGTTTTCGCCAAACAACCCTTCTCGCTGGCTGGAACTGTGCTGGCTCCCAATCCTGAAGTAAAAAGCCTAGGGTTCTGGATGCAGGCTAAGAAGCTTGTATAAAGCTGCTTTGGACTTTTAAGTACACTAAGAAGGTTGCTAAGTCCATTGCCATGCTTTTCACAGAGAGTGGTAGTGAAAGGGTTGGTGATTTCATACTTGGACTATGGAAACTTTCTCTATGAGGGCAGTCCTAAGCCAATAGTTAAGAGGCTTCAAGTTGTCCAGAATGTTGCTGCCCAGATTCTCCTAAAAATGTCAAAGTTCCAGTTGGCTACACCAGCCCCAGCGGCTCTGCTCTGGTTACCTATGCATAAGAGATTCCAATGAAAGCCACTTTTTAGAACATCGAAGGGTTCACAGGTAATACAGTGATTGTGGAATAGCTCCAGGAGTTCATTGTAACCCATGTACCAAAGGCTGTTGCTGGTCCCTAGCATAAATAAGGCAAGGAGTGGTGAGCTCTCCTTTACCTACTTGGCCTCCACACTCTGGAAGGCCTTACCAGTGGAGCTTAGAATGAAGCAGTCAGAACTTTGTTTTAAGAAACACTTCAGGACCTTTCTCTTTTAGTCAGTCAACTGGATGTGCACTTATTACTATGGTAGAAGTGCTGTTTCTAGCACAAAAAGGCCTGTAGTGTATGTATGATCTCTACAAATTCTCCAGAATAGCAGAAAATAGACTAACTTTCTGAAACAATAAACACAGCTATATGTTAATTAACATACAGTTACTATTGTTTAAAAATTGAAATGCACTGATTTTAGAGAATACTGACAGCCCTAGCTGTATAGGTTTATAAGTAAGTGATTTATTTCTGTATACTGCAACTACTATTACAAAAGTAAACATGAATGAAACCAATAAGAGGCAAATACTAATATATTCACTGTACAGCCACGTCCTTAATCCAGGAATACTCCAATAATGAATTTGGATGCCCAGGCTCTTCAAATGGGGTAACAGAACTGACATGTTAATGCTAAGTGGTGCCATTGGTAGAAAAAAACTAAATAATTAAATTCTCTAGACACTTTGCACTAAGCAGTCTATGCAGGGTGAATGTGCTTCAGGATGTGGACCATTCAGTCCACCTTCTAGACCAAATACTGAAAAGCCCCCAGACCACAGTCTATCCACCACCAAGGTACTCCAACACTTGCGGTGCCTCATAACAAATAAGGAATGGGAGTACAGGAGCAGGGGCAGAGTCAAAGGAGACCCCAGTTCAATATCTCCTTTCTGAGGGCACCTTGCTGGAGCAATGAGGGTTGTAGTGGCAGCTCTACAACTCGATGGCACAGTCCACCAAAAGAGGCTGACCAGGGTCATATGAATAACCTTCCAATTAACTATTTGACTTAGACCATGAGATGGCATCCATGCTAGCCAGCTGTTCCACTAGGTGCTGTTGTGCCTTTGGCAACTCTCTCTGACTCCAGTGACAGTTCCAATGCTTACTCAAATGATGGGCCAACTTCTCCAAACCTGGAGATTTCGTTCTTCCTCCCAGAATCTTCAGTCCATCTCCAATTATAAAAAGAAAAGAATGGTCAGCATTAGATTCTCTGTGCAAGCTCTGCGGATTTGGAACTACCTTTCTCCCACAATAAAGCTGCCCCTGGGTTACTCGAAGTTTAGACAGAAACTAAAGGCCTGGCTATTTTGGTAAGTGTATTTATTGTGTAATCACTTGATGGAATTCTTTGATTCTGTTCATTCTCTGTACCTCAGTGCTAAGAAATTATGTGGGGTACATGCGCTTAACAAGTCTCCATAACATAACAAAACATAACTTAACATAACATAACATAACAGTAACCCAAATAAAGAGAGTTGCCGTAGTCGAGCCTCGATACCACCCAGGCCTGCACTACCGTCTTCCTGGAATTTTCTGGGAGCAGGCTCATTATTTTCCCAATCATGCGAAGTATCCCAAAACAGGTACTCAACAGTTTTTTGCCTTGGATCTCCATCGTTAGCTTTTGGTCCAGCCACATTCCTAAGTTTTTTGTATGGCTGTTTTAGGGGGAGCGGCCCCCATTTAGCTGGTCAGGGTATCTCTGTGCGTGTGCTAAAGTTACTGGCCAAAACCATTAGCTCGGTTCAGCTTGAGGCTACAGTCAGCCATCCAAGATCTGATTTTTTCCAGGCAAGGGGCTAGTTGCCTATGGTCCGAGTAAAGGGAATCTGAGATTGAGACCACTAGTTGTGTGTCATCGGCATATGACACAATGGAGGGGCCAAACTCCTGTACTATGTGGGCCGGGGGATGAGGTATTTGTTAAAAAGGGATGGGCTTAGGGAAGATCCCTGCGGGACTCCCCAAGGTGCTAAGACGGAGTCTGACATGATACCGGCCTCCAAACATTGAAAGGATCTCCCACTCAAAAATGTGGCCACCCATTGATTAGTTGTCCTTCTGTTTCCGATTTCTTTAAGCCTTTTGACTAGCACTGCATGGTCTACCGTATCGAAGGCTGCGCTTAAATCCAATAATACAAGCGCATCGGCTCTCCCCTGGTCTAGAATGTTTTTTTGTTTTTCAGTGGCCACGAGTAGTGCTGGCTCCGTGCTGTGTTTTGGTCAGAATCCCATCTGGGTCTGATGTATGATGCTATTGTCTTCCAAGAAGTGTGAAATTGTGTTATTCACGTGTTTCTCAGCAATCTTGCTTAGGATGGGCAGCAGTGAGATCGGGCGATAATTTGCCAGAGAGGAGAGTGCCAGTTGTTTTGTTTTAGTAGGAGTTTGATGATTGCGTGCTTCCACTCTTTAGGTACTTTACCACTTTTGAGAGAGAGTGTGATAAGATGAGACAATTGGGTTAAGACACATCTCCCGCCTTGGGCAAGAATATGGGGTAGAGTCGGGTTTAAAGGAGACCCGGATTTAAAGTTCTGTAACAGGGAGCCCACCTGTTCCTCACTCAGTTTGGGGAAGGAGAGTAGGGGGAGGAGTGGAGAGTACTGTTTGTTTTACAATATTTGGAGATTCAGGATACATGTTTTCCACCTTACAAATTATGATCAATTAATATATTTCATTCTAGTTTTGCAAATTATCAAATATTTAAACTTTTATTTTAGCTTAAGTTTTACTTTACTTTATTAAACAAAACTTTTAATTAAATTGACCACAAATTAATTAGTAATATTTCTAGGTGTTTGTTTTTAAAAAAACTATTATTCATATAATTATTACATTTCACATTATTTAGTTATTTAATAAATATTTGGTTTGAAGATATGCTTTGAAATGTTACTTAATTAGTTTCAGCATAAAACAAATTATTTAATATTTATATTTTACAACAGTCAACAGGATGGTCATTGTGCAAAAAAAGCACCAGCTATCCTAAAAACCAGCTTCAAATTGTCTCATAATTTTGTTTAGTTTGTACAGTCAAGGACAACTAAACTTCCATACAAATATTTGGGAAATGTGGAGGTCCTGAGTGTATTAATTTCTCACACTTTCAACATCTAGCAATAAACTTCCTTGAAACAGATCTATTTATCTCTGTATACTGATAGCACCCACACATACTTCGTACTTTCCATCATCTGGTTCTCAGATTTCAGATTCTTGCCATAAACTGGTCTTTTAGTGAAGGAAATCCCCTACCAGTGCCTAAGACTGATGGCCACAGGCAATACTGGGACTGTGCTTAAATGGGTCGCTGACTTTCTTGAAAATAGATGTTTCCAAGTATGTGAAGAGTCCCTGTTCTCTGAGACTAACCCTTTAAAATGTGGGATTCCACATGGTTCTTCTTTAAGCCCCACATCATTCAATGTATATGTGCTCCCTTTGGGAGAGATACTGCAGGTTCATGGTCTATCTCTGGCGTCTTACGCAGACGATACACAGATCATCATATTTTTTCAGGAAAACTCTGTAACCAACGAAATTCCTGTCCAAAACAAATAACAGACTGGATGTCCACCAGCAGCCTAAAACGAAAGGGAGGAAAAACGGAAGTGTTTGTTTTCGCCAAACAACCCTTCTCGCTGGCTGGAACTGTGCTGGCTCCCAATCCTGAAGTAAAAAGCCTAGGGTTCTGGATGCAGGCTAAGAAGCTTGTATAAAGCTGCTTTGGACTTTTAAGTACACTAAGAAGGTTGCTAAGTCCATTGCCATGCTTTTCACAGAGAGTGGTAGTGAAAGGGTTGGTGATTTCATACTTGGACTATGGAAACTTTCTCTATGAGGGCAGTCCTGAGCCAATAGTTAAGAGGCTTCAAGTTGTCCAGAATGTTGCTGCCCAGATTCTCCTAAAAATGTCAAAGTTCCAGTTGGCTACACCAGCCCCAGCGGCTCTGCTCTGGTTACCTATGCATAAGAAATTCCAATGAAAGCCACTTTTTAGAACATCGAAGGGTTCACAGGTAATACAGTGATTGTGGAATAGCTCCAGGAGTTCATTGTAACCCATGTACCAAAGGCTGTTTCTGGTCCCTAGCATAAATAAGGCAAGGAGTGGTGAGCTCTCCTTTACCTACTTGGCCTCCACACTCTGGAAGGCCTTACCAGTGGAGCTTAGAATGAAGCAGTCAGAACTTTGTTTTAAGAAACACTTCAGGACCTTTCTCTTTTAGTCAGTCACCTGGATGTGCACTTATTACTATGGTAGATGTGCTGTTTCTAGCACAAAAAGGCCTGTAGTGTATGTATGATCTCTACAAATTCTCCAGAATAGCAGAAAATAGACTAACTTTCTGAAACAATAAACACAGCTATATGTTAATTAACATACAGTTACTATTGTTTAAAAATTGAAATGCACTGATTTTAGAGAATACTGACAGCCCTAGCTGTATAGGTTTATAAGTAAGTGATTTATTTCTGTATACTGCAACTACTATTACAAAAGTAATCATGAATGAAACCAATAAGAGGCAAATACTAATATATTCACTGTACAGCCACGTCCTTAATCCAGGAATACTCCAATAATGAAATTGGATGCCCAGGCTCTTCAAATGGGGTAACAGAACTGAAATGTTAATGCTAAGTGGTGCCATTGGTAGAGAAACACTAAATAATTACATTCTCTAGACACTTTGCACTAAGCAGTCTATGCAGGGTGAATGTGCTTCAGGATGTGGACCATTCAGTCCACCTTCTAGACCAAATACTGAAAAGCCCCCAGACCACAGTCTATCCACCACCAAGGTCCTCCAACACTTGCGGTGCCTCATAACAAATAAGGAATGGGAGTACAGGAGCAGGGGCAGAGTCAAAGGAGACCCCAGTTCAATATCTCCTTTCTGAGGGCACCTTGCTGGAGCAATGAGGGTTGTAGTGGCAGCTCTACAACTCGATGGCACAGTCCACCAAAAGAGGCTGACCAGGGTCATATGAATAACCTTTCAATTAACTATTTGACTTAGACCATGAGATGGCATCCATGCTAGCCAGCTGTTCCACTGGGTGCTGTTGTGCCTTTGGCAACTCCCTCTGACTCCAGTGACAGTTCCAATGCTTACTCAAATGATGGGCCAACTTCTCCAAACCTGGAGATTTCGTTCTTCCTCCCAGAATCTTCAGTCCATCTCCAATTATAAAAAGAAAAGAATGGTCAGCATTAGATTCTCTGTGCAAGCTCTGCGGATTTGGAACTACCTTTCTCCCACAATACAGCTGCCCCTGGGTTACTCGAAGTTTAGACAGAAACTAAAGGCCTGGCTATTTTGGTAAGTGTATTTATTGTGTAATCACTTGATGGAATTCTTTGATTCTGTTCATTCTCTGTACCTCAGTGCCAAGAAATTATGTGGGGTACATGCGCTTAACAAGTCTCCATAACATAACAAAACATAACTTAACATAACATAACATAACATAACATAACATAACATAACATAACATAACATAACATAACATAACATTAAAACAGAAGAAGTGACTGTTACATCTAAGAGAAATGTCCTAATAGCTATCATCGAAACAAACATGCAAAAAAATCACATCAATCCTAGGGTAAAAATCAGGTTTATTCTCAGGCTCATCTCCAAAATAATTATAAAAACATATATACAGTTGGTCAAGCATGCTAATGTAAAATTATGCCCAAGAAACATTTAAACCTCATTAGTGTGTAAGGGGAAATGGCCTGAAAAATGTGAGCAGAGCCACGCGTGCTGTTTCCACGCAAGCATACCCATCTTCCCCTAACCACGCAACTGCCTTGACCACGCATATGTGTGGTTAAGGCATATGCACGGTTCAGATGCTGAGACTGGTGGACCCAGGTAAAGAAAGGATTTGGAGAGGATGCGATGACGTAAGTGGGGCTGGGTCTGGGTTTTAGGATGGTGGGGGTTAATTTTTAGGGTTAGGGTAGTTTTTAGGGCTCAGGGTTAGGGGTCAGGGTTGTTGTCAGGGCTGGGGTGGATTTGTTTTTAGGGCTGGGGAGTCAGGGTTGCTTTTATGGCTCGGGGTGTCAGGTCGTTTTTAGGGCTAGGGAGGGTCAGGGTAATTTTTAGGGTTCGGGGAAGGGGGGGTACATTTTAGGGCTTGGGGTTTAGTGTAGGTGTTAGGTCTTTGGGGGATGACTAATTGTTAGAACTCAGGGGTTGTCAGAGAAATATTTATGGCTTAGGGGGTTGGGTTAGTCTTTAGGGCTCAGGGTGGGGTCAGGTACTTTTTAGGGCTCCGGGTTCAGTTACTTTTTAGGGCTCAGGGTGGGTGCGGGATAGATATTAGGGATAGGAGCAGGTGGCAGAGGGTGGGATCTTTACCACACATCCCTATGCTAATAATTCCTTTACCACGAAAATACGCGGTGAAGGCATGTGCGGTAAAGACATGCCAGCTAAAGAATGCATGATTCAGATACATTTGTATTTTGCGCTCCGTGGTAGAGGCACTCGTGATTTACCCCTGCATGTCTCTGTCATACAACCATGTGTAAGGCACTGCCATTTATAGTGAACTATATATTCATTCAAATTGCTAGATGTAAAAATTAAACTATACAGAAACAAATCAAGTATATGGGCACTGTTTTTTTTAAATGCCACAACACATAAATGCATGTGCGTAAAATTAGCCATGATACACAGACACGTTGCACAAGAGTGATTTAACAACATAGTGGTCTGAGTCACACATATTTAAAAAATAACCAGATCATAGGCCTTTTTAGCACCAGCTGGGAAAAGGTCTTGACCTCCACAACCTCCAGCACTGTGGGAAGTACTTAGAGATCACTGCCCGGCCTGCATGGCTGTGATCTTACTGCTGGGAAAAGCCGCCTAATGCTGGATCCTTTCACAACAGTGGATTTTTCTGAGTGGATGCCATGTTTAAAGCACACAATAAACAAACAGTTTATTCTGAAAAACAAGCTCTCAAAGTGGGAGATGGTGTTTAAAAGAAAAAAAAGTGTTCAACCCTTCAAACAGTAAAACAGGGAAAAGACTGCACAAAAAGAACCCACACAAGGTTAGAAAATTAGAGCTTAATTTAATCATCAAATCACGATCAAAGCAACAAAAAAACAATCATTACAACTGGAGTTATGAATATTTAAAGAATAAACCGGAATATAGCACCTAAAAGCATAGAGCACCAACCGCAGCTATCTGGCAGTGCTGGACCTGGTCAAAGTCAAAAGTTCTGGCTGACAACAATGAGGCATAGGTTTGATACAGCCATAGATTACTCAAGCTGAAGGTTTACCTTCTCAAGTTTTGTGCCAAGACTCCCATTGACATTGAAAAAAGTCACCGGGAGCAAGAAGAGTGAAGCTGGCGGTGGTCAATGTGGCATGAGGAGCAGGCCACCCATCATGGATGAGCAGGTTGGGGCCTAACATTGGCGGTCCTCACAGGTGATCAATGATTGTTATGCACAGGGATGGATTAGCGGTGGCTAACACAAACTTTCCATGTGAGAGGTGCAGTTTTGGTGCAAATGGGCCCATTCGTGGTTGTGAAGAGCCCAAAACCTTGAATTTAGGAGCTCATGAACCACGCCAATGGTCCAAGACCTGAGAGGCTCCTCTCTGGGGTCAGGGACTCACTGATGATGAGTCGAAGGGCTGTGAGGGATCAACGTATGTACATGAGGATCAGCTCAGGAGGCCAGCAAACTAGTCCTTTGAGTTCCTCTGAGGTCCTGGGTTTAAGACGGGGTTGCAGGTCAAGTTCTTCAATGAATTAATGATTCCACTACTCTTAAAGTGCACAATCAAACTAGAGCATCATGGGACTGGCTAAGACACTGTTCTTCAAGAAAACCATTGCATCAACACAATTGTTTTGTCAGAAATAGGCAATCTGTTGGACCTGACCCTTTCTGCAGGGTCATCCCCAAGAATTTTGCTTTCCTTCTCCCTTTTTGATAAATTTGTTTATTTTGGCTTTAGGACCGCTATCCAGTGGTAAAGTGCATTAGCCCACTCCTTAAACCATGGTAACATTGGCTACATGTGCCCAGGGCCTGTAACGTAAATGCTACAAGTGAGCTTGCAGCACTCTCTGTGCCACACACTTAGGTAGCCATTTAAACATGTCCCAGGTCTGCCATTGCAGCCTGATTGTTTAGTTTTCAATTGACATTTTGTCCTGCCAAACTAAACCTTTTACCAGGCCCAAACCTTCCTTTTTAACCCCTTGAGTGCCCCGCCCTTTCCCCGCCCTGTGCCGGCCCTTTCATTAGCGGGCGGGGTTCATGACGAGATAGTCTCGTCATGGGCACAGCGCAACCGCGGCCCATGACGAGACCATCTCGTCATGGGCACTCAAGAAGTTAATGTGTATATGTCTCCCCAAGGGAAGGCCCTAAGCATCCCAGAGGGCAGGGTGCAATGTATTTAAAAAGTAGGACATGTATTCTTGAGTCTAACATGTCCTGGCAGTGAAAAACTCTTACATGTATTTTTCATGATTGCAAAGTCTACCTTTATCGTAAGATAACATAGGAGCTACCATATTACATTTAATAAACTGCTATTTCCAAATGGTAGCAGCTAAGCAGAACATGTTTGGTGTCTTTGGAAATGACACTTTTGTTTTGGCATTTTCCTGCCGTAGTTATTTAGTGCTTGGAGCCTGTCCCTGGGTGCCATGGCTGGGTGTAGCTGACAATGGGCTTTATGTATTCCTCCTAAACAGTTACTCAGAGCTAAGATATGCCTTGATGGGCAGTCACTGGCAGGGTGGAAGGGGCGAGCTAGGCCAAGCCCTACCTACACTTGAATAGGCTGTTTCCTGCCTCCTCACAAAGGGATGTATACCCCATGTATTTAGTTTGGAACCAGGATAGGGAAGATAGAATACTTGGGGACTTCAAAAGTGAACCTCTAGACGGTTCTCTCACTTTCCAGGGGAAGGCCACCAGGTATAAATATTGGACCTCAGACACCAACTCTTCAGTACACTTCTGGACCTGTGGATACTCTGCCATGAAGAAGGAATGCTGTGTTGCTGAAAGGACTGCCACTCTGCTAGACTGCTGCTCTGAATGAATTGCTGCCCTGCTGTGCTGACCAGCTGCCCTCTTGACTCAGTGAGAAGGACTGGACCTGCATCGATTAAACCCCAAAGGGCTAGTTGGCTGAACTCCTGGCTAGAGACTTAGGGGTAGAAGTCTCCAACGACCTTTACTCCAGCACCTGGACTCTGCCATCTGTGAGCCCTACCCTGTCAGGTGGTGCTGCCCCAGTCCTGGACACTTGGAAGTGGGCCTGAAGGTGCTCTGCCAGCCCATTTGTGAACCCAGCACAACTGAAGCATCTTCTCTGCTCTGTGTGCAAATCCGAGCCAAACTGATGCATCGACTCTGCTGTGGGGGTGCTCCCAGAGCAAGCGGCTCTGCATCGACCTTGCAGACCTTATCAGAACTGCCATCTGTGTGAAGCTTTCCTAATGCTGGTTCTTGCATCGCAAATCTCCCGCTGATGACAGCCTCGACAAAGATGCAGGTTCTCACATCGTCACCTCACATCTCCTCAGAACCAACACATCGGCTTGACTACATGATACATTCTTGATATCAGTCTGTGCATCGAAGGCCCTCAAAATTAAATCCTTGGTGATAATGCATGACCTTCCATCTCCTCAGCTGCATGATGCATCCTCAGCGACACTCAACAATCAGGACCAAATGTACTTAGTTCAACTGTCAAAATGGGTCTCTGTAGCTGCCCCACAACACATCGCAGTCGGCCCAAACTTGTGATTTTGTACTGGCCTGGCGTGACCAGATGTTCACAGTTGGTGCTTTGTGATTTTTGGCACTATCTCACTGAAATATTTAAGCCTGCATATCTCCACTTCTACTGATTGGATTTTTTTGTTTTAGTCTTGTATGTTTTATTAAAATTAATTACGCTATTCTTTCTAAACCAGTTGAGATCATTTTGTGATGTGATGTCACTGTGTTTCTGTTTGAGGTGTTGCACAAATACTCTGAGTTAAGTCTGATTGCTGTGTGACAAGCTACCCAAGGGTTAGGGGCGTGGCCAGCTACTGAACATGGCGGACGAGTGTTAAGGAAGCTCCGGGGCCTGAGCTCAAACATCCTGCCATATCCTGCATCCTGACCTGCAATTCCGGTACGGAACCGACAGCAAGTGCAGGGTAACGACTGCACGGAGCACCGTTGCCTGAAACAGCGGTAGCCTTAGCCCCCAGAGGCTGTGCGGGCCAGGTCGGTGAGACGGTTGCGGTGGGGGGAAGGGCTGCAGCACTGTGCAGTCTGAGGACGGTGCCATCACCATACCTCATTGGGCCGAGCAGAGTCCCGAGAATCGCCTGGATGTGGCTGTGGCATCCCCTGTTGTGTGGCCGCGGCTGAGGGACTGGCCCCTGATCCTGGGGTGTGACTTCACGTGTGCAGATTTTTGGCCCTGCCTGGCACCGGCGACTGGAGCCTGGTGTGGGCCTGAGACTGGACCGGAACTGCGGGGTGTGACTGAGCTGGGGGCCCTATGCTACTGCCCACTGCTCCTGCCTGAGATACGGAGGTTGGAGCGCTGCCCCCCCTCCCCTCCTCCTCCTGTGAGCAGCCCAGTTTCCAGAACCTGCCAGGACAGGGAGGTGAGACAGGGTGCGGGCCATTGTGTGGTGCCCCCCCGGGTGGTCTGCCTGGAGGAGGGGCGGAATCCTCCACAGTGCAGCAACGACGCGGCGGGAGGGCAGCCAAGCCTGCTCTTTGCCCTGAGGTTGTGCTGCCACTGATGGTGCTAGGCATACCAGCCCAGCTTCGGCACCTGTGATTTGTTTTGGACGGCTGGCAGCATTGGGTGGTGAGCGTGAGAGGCCGGTATCGTCTGCTTTGTGACAGGAGCATAGCGGTGGGGACTTCTAAACAGGCAAGTGGGCACCACGAGGGAGGGGAAGGAACTGTGGTGAAAGCTATGGACATGTGGCATCTCCCTTCCTCCCCTGCTTCCCCAGCATTGACTCTGGTTTGATCTGCACAATAGTCCCTCCGTAGCCGTGGTTGGTGGCAGCAGTGGTCGCGCTGCATGGAGCAGTCAACTGGGCACGCTGAGTTGGTAGCTGCGGGCCGCATGGAGACCTGTAATGTGCGCTGCCCCCCCTGGCCTCTGTGGCAGGCCATCTGAAACCTTGGGAGCCTTCTACTTTATGGTATCCGCCCTGGTTGGCAATTACAGTGGGAGCTACGAAACTGTGCACTTGCATAGGGTATCACTGACGCCTGTGAGTTGATGCCTAGCTGAGCCCATTACGCTTTTCGCACTCCTCTCTTTTACACAGTGTGGGAGCGCTGATAGACACTACAAGAGATCGGGAGACACCGGCGTGACCGCTGCACTTGTACTGACCTTCTGGACGCCCAGATCTTTTGTTCGGACGGTGTGCGGCCCGGTCATCTGCAGTGGAGCGATGGGCCGCCAGCGGGGTAAAACCCAAGAGGTAGCGGCCACTAACGACCAGGAGCTGGACGATGGAGACACGCCCACGAGCATGCAATCACTCAACATGATCCCCCCCATGGAAGACGTGGAAGCGCAGGATAAACTGGACTTGATAGTGAACGAAGTCAGAGAATCCAGGAGGGCTATCGAACAGCAAATAGGCACCCTCACCACCGGTTTCACCCTACTGAAAGCGGACCATAATAAATTGGCTGACAAGGTGAAAGACCATGGCTCTATACTGGAAGACCTGGTGCCCCAACCCAAGCATCATGCGAACCAGCTCCAATCCCTTCGGAAGCAGGTCATGGGACTGATGGATAGGGTCGAGGACGCGGAGAGCAGGGCACGTTATTCGTGTTATAGGCCTGCCAGTTAGAAGTTAAGGGACGGAAGTGCCAACCTAGATGGAACATTGGTTCTGCATGCATGTGGCCCCGGAGGGCTTCTCTGACTTCTTCTGTGTTGAGAGGGCGCATCGGATCCCCACGGGAAGGCCAAGAGTGGGAGCTCCACCGAGACTCTTAATTGTGAAAATCCTCAACTATTGGGACTGTGATATACTGCTGCAAAAAGCAAGTGAGATACAGCAGATCCATTTTGAGAACTGCCAAGTATCACTTTATCCTGATTACAGGCTCCTGGTACAACGGCGGCGCTCTTCATTCCATGATGTAAAGAGGAAATTATGCACCATGAACCCCAAATATGCCCTATTGTTCCCCGCCCATTTGTAGGTCATCTATGACCAGAAGACATACTTCTTCGAAAGTCCGGAAGACGTTGAGGATTGGCTGGAAGTCATGGAACCTACACTACTCTCGGGATGGTCTCATCCTAGACCACGTGGTCCTGGGAATGCAAGACACCGGAGATCTCAAGGTATGACTGAGTCCAAGAGCATGAAACCCTTTCCTGCTCCCTCACAGAAGCAGGCCCAGACAAGCAAGGAGACGGCCTTGGCGCCGGCAAACACCTTCAGGGACAGCTCCTCCCACAGACTGTCGGAATCCTCAGAACACAGCACGGTGCGCTCAGACTCTGAGGGCAGCTTAACACTCTTTCCTACAGTGACGCCTCAAATGGCAGATGGACTACTGTGATAGCAGCTTGCTCACGATAATTGCGCTGCTACAAACTGTTGTTGGTGCACACACTGCTGGTGCGCTGCTCCCCTGCATCTTGTATATCGTTTTTCTTTGTTTCTATATCTGTTATTATGACAATATAATATTCCATATAATACGCTCGGGCTCTTGGGAGCCCCATGTTATGTGCTACGTTACACAATGGCGGTGGCTGCCAGTCCCCACTTTGCAACTGCTACAGTTTATTGTGTATTGGTTTATTGTTCATCTTGTTTGGTCTTGTCTGTTTTGGGTTGTAGGCGTGACCTGGTATTAAGTTTAGGTTTGGGGGGTATATGGCTCCCACACAATAATAGCATTAGGTCTCCCACGAGTATATGATCCACTGTACACTAGCAGAACCAGGCGGCTACATGGCACTGCATACACTAGACAAATATACATTTGTTACATGGAATGTCCGGGAGTTAGGCTCCATACACAAACAACATAGAGAACATGCATACTTGTTACGCTGAGGGGTATAGGTGATATTCCTACAAGAATCACACTTAATAGAAGTTGAGGCTACCAAAATGAGAAAAGAAATGGAGAGGTCAAGTCATATCCACAAATTACTCTGCCTTTGCCCGAGAGGTGACGAGCTGGATAGGGGGGGGGGGGGGGGTTGCCATTTGTCGTATTAGACAAACGAATAGACATGCAGGGCAGATACATATTCCTGCGCGGTACATTAGACGGCATACCGGTTGTACTAGGAAACATTTACGCCCCCAATTACGACCAACACAAATATTTCATGAGTCTGAACTCAATACTGGCGGGCGGGAATCATTTCCATGGCTCATAGGGGGCAACTGTAATGCGGGGATGGACGTCGCCCTGGATTGGTCACACCCTCCCTTGCGACACGCGTCAGCTGTCAAACAGGCAAAAGCCCTTTGCGAGTGGGTACAGGGTTGGTCCCTATGTGACACCTGGAGACTAAGGAACCCGTTGCACAAGGAATACTCCTTCTTCTCTTCGGTACACCAGTTTCACACTAGGATAGACAGGATTATGTGTTCCACGTCCATAGCAGACCAAATTACAGACACTACACACTTAGTGAAGACATTTTCGGATCATAACCCATTGAAGACGGTTTTTAATTGGGGTAGAATACCCACCCCAGTACCCACATGGAGGTTATGGCCTCAAACGTTGGAGGACATGGAGTTTCGTGGCATGCGCTCCACAAAACTACAAAACGACTGTACAGAAAATCACAAAACTGCTTCCACAATACTGGTTGAGTGGGATGCTGTAAAGGCCGTCATTACTAGGGGTGCAGCAATTAGCGCCACATTGGGGGCTATAAAAAAAGGTTCATAGAAAACTGCAAGACACAGAGACGGATATGTCCCGACTAGAACAGGAGGCGGCAAGCGACCTCACAAAACAGGCATCACTACAAGAGACACGCATCCAACATGCAGAACTGCTCGAAAAGCTACGCCTGATAGATTATAGATCTCACACGCAAACACACGACTCGGATGCTGAAGTCAGGTACCCTCTTAGCTAAACTGATTAGAAATGACCCACCTACAACTGTTATTAGCCGCATTACACTACCTGGGGGGAGACTGTGACCACAGAGTGTGATATTAGTGATGCCTTCAGTGACTATTAGAACGGGTTGTACGGGGCACCACACTTTTTGGGGGAGTCTTCTGTTCACAACTTTCTCACGGATCTACTGTATACACAACCCCCGACAGGCAGGCAGAAGGACCAGGAGGGACCTATTAACAGAGAAACGCGTGGACTCCCAGCTTTTTCGTTAAATGTGGATAATTCAGCATATAACTAGAGACAGGGAATTAAGAACCATGCCTTTTGCTGTCTATAGTGAATCTAAATTAACAGCAATATGACTAATTAGACTGTCTGTGTTTATTCTCCTTTTGTTTGGATATTGTGCTTATCTAATATTGTGTCTAGGATTTATGTGTTTTTATTGTTTTTAACACACTGTCATGGTGTAAATTAAATATGTGGACAGTTTTTTGTTGAATAAAAGAAATATATTTTTCATATAAGTTGTTGTTATATAAGTTCTTCTATATATTCCGAGTTGCTTGTGAGGTAGTGCTTGTTGAGAGACATCTATGTGGTTTGATTGATTTCATATAGATCTTGACCAAAGGGAATCCTTTTTTTAACTTTATGGTTACTGGGAGCTCTATCCCTTTGGTCTATAGATCCCCCTCGCCTTGATTTCAAGGAAGCATATAGAAACATAAACCTGGATGCTGCCTCAGACGTTCAAAACACCTAATAGTAACTGCGAACACAGAATGTGGCACGTATCAGCTCCCGTAGGCAATAGGCGAAGTAGTGGGATCAGACGTCAGATACAGGAAAATCCACCTACCTGGAGACGCTTAAAAGATTCACACACTGAATAATTAGAGCCAGAGCCGGGAAGGGGGGCGGGAGTTAGCAGGGAGGAGGGTGAGGTTAATGGGTACTGATTTGTTAGGTATATTCTGTTGATTGTGCTGTACATCCTGGAGGGAGAATTTAATGCACAGAACTAAATGTTGGATGGAATCCCTTAAGATGATACTGTTGATGTCTATATAACATACTAAATGAAGGCCTTATACAGCACAGAATTCATGTGATGTACGCGAAGATATGAGCAACATACTTGACTTATTGTATAGTAAACCACAAAAAGAAAACCCATTAAAGTTTGTTTGAAAAATAAAACTACCCAAGGGTTGAGTACAGGTTAATTAACGGATTGATTGTGAATTCATCCTGAAAAAGACTGTGGTTCCTCCTTGAGCAGGGTTTCACCCCATCAACCATTAACCCAATTCTTTACAGTAATCTATATATCAAGTTGGAAAATGTCCACAATCCTAAATAAAGACTATACTGTCTCAATGTCAAAGGTATTCTCTCAAGCCAGAGGGGCTTGAGTTATCATGTTTTTGGCTTGTGGTGGAAACATGCTGCTATACACGCTGTTGTCTTTGAACCCAAGAACATTGAAGTCTTTCTCAGACACAGATGTCAAAAGGCTGATCATGGCAGGACCAGACACCATACTGTAAGTTCAATAAACAGAAGAAGCAGGAAAGGCAGGGAACATAAATGAACTGGGATCATAGGAATTGTAGTGGAGTGTGAAGGCAGAAGTGATATTAGACGTGCTATCAAGGGAGTCATGAGGCACATATTGTCTGGAGCTGTTCAGTGACCGTCTCTCAGTGTAGCTATTTCTGGACAACTAAGTCCCATATCTACTGAGTTTGCACCCTGAACCTCTCCAATTGATCTCATGGCATCCTTGAGAGCAACCAAGGCATATAATCAGTGAGAAAGGAATGAGCTGCACAAGATGGCTGTAGGGTTTCAGGTACAGAAGTGTCCCTGTACTCTAATTGTCCTGGATGGGAAAAGAGAGGAGGAGACAATGACTGGGCAGGGGGTGCAGCACGATGCCCAATGGAACAGGAGTATCTGGAGTTACAGAGGAGCTGGATGCAGGCTCAGATGCTGTAGGAACCTGCTTCTGGGACACCAAAGGTTAGTTTTGCTGAATGCCGGGAGGAGACGCAAGGCCTCATTTACAAAGCGTTGGCATAGACAAGAGCAGCAAGCCTTCTAGCTGAGCTGCTTTACGTCAAAAGAAAATAGCAGGAATGCGCAATAGCTATGAGATACGGTGCCTTCCTATTCGCTTCCCCAGCACAGATTCACAATTGGCTGCCATGCACCAATGCAGGCACACTTGCACCACGGTGCAAAGGGGTCTGCCTTGTGGGACTGATTGTTTTTCTGCAGGAAGGCACATCTTCCTGCACAAAAACAATCAATTGAGGCACTTTTCTACTGAATGCAGCACACAAAAAAAGAGCAAAATAAAACGAGGAGGCATAATGTCATTTCTCCCTATACCACCCCTGGGCAGGCGTAGGCTTTTGACTCATTCCCAGGTCTACAGCACGTTGTAAATCTTGGAACGTGTCAAATGCCATCAGTGTAATGTGGGAACACCCATAGCACGCCTCCCCATTTTAGTGTGAAGCAATGCATCGACTTCACTGTTACCTCACACCATATAACAAATATTTAAGGAAGAGAATTCACAAAATATATGTTGAATCAGCCATTCAAAGAAGGGGAAATGGTTGTGCTAAGAGATGATTGCATTGAAAAATTCATTTTAAAATTTTGAAAATGTTGGTTTTCAACATGTTCCACAAATTGCTAATCTGAGAGGAGAGAGTTTTAAAACATGACAGAAAAACATTGCAAAGGATGTTGAACTGCTGTATGTTTTGAAACCACTGTTTCACTCATCAATACATAATTGTGTGACATTTGATGGTAAAAGGTAACAGTTGGTTAGGAAATAAGGTAAAGTGACACAGTGTAATCATCATTTAAATTAAAATTGTCAAGATGGAAATGGTACTGAATTGAAAATCAGTGACATTAAATGCATTGCCATTATGCCAAGATCAGTTGATTAGTCAATACAAACTTAGCACATAGTAAACATGCATGTTTGCAAAGTTTAACTTTCAAAACTTTCATACTACAAAAACAACTGGATAAATATAATACAGAAGATATTATATTACAAAACTCACAGTGAATACATGACAGCATAACAAGACTCCACTCTCAACATGCAGATGCATTAAAATTATTCATCTGAATATACACATAACCCTATCTCTGCTGCTCAAACTCCTCCAGTTGAGCTTAAAGGGTTGACCAGGCAGCTCTCTGGACCCTCCAGTTTAGGGGTGCCATAAAAGGGTGTCGGGAATGTGACTTGGATGGCAAGTACATAATATCCTGGGCCGGAATTCTTGCCCAGCAGTGAAGGTCCTCCCAAGTTTACGGCAGAGCTTCTCAAGTCGGGAGTGGACACCCTGTACACTGTCACACATAGCGATGTCATTCCAGATTTAGGACAACACTGCATTGGTCAGCTGGGACTCTGGATCCCCATAAAACTGAGGCTACTTGTCCACCTCCCGCTGGCTGAGGATGTCTAATTCAGATTTAGAGAAAGTGGGGCCTTCTCATCAGGATCCTCAGCCATGTTTGAAGCAAGAATAAGACAAAGAGCAGAGGGATGTATTTGGATGCTATTGCGGCAAAGAAAGGATGACTCAGAAATACTCTAAAAGGACTGACTTCCTTTTCCAGTATGTCAATTCCAGTTTATTGCGGTAGTTGGAGATCTAATCACCAAATGCGGAGTCTCCCCCCTGCATGCAAGAAGGATTACTCCACATGTGCAGACAATACCAAAACATGCAGATGGGAGAACCCAGCATGAATCAAAGTGACTAATGTTTTTAAGTAATAAAAACAACAATGTTTTGTACCTATAACGTGTGTGTGGGGGGGCACCTGTGTGTTTGTTAAGTAAGGATTTTTTACTTAAAACATGAGTGTTGTATGTGTGATGTTTTGCTTAAGTGTTGTTTATGATAAGTGTTAAAAGGTAATGAAAAACAACACATTTTTCCAAGCAACATAACATGTTAGTTGTTGACATTATGTGAAAATAACTAAGTTTTCTCAGGATGGCATAGATGTACTTCGAGTTGGCTGTCCACCTTTCATCATTAACTAGAGGCTGCCCAACAACATAAATGAAACAATGAACAAGAAGCTCAATTAAAAGATGAGTTACCTTGTCAATCTGGCCCCTATGTACCCTTCCATCTATTTGATACCCCACCCTAGGTACCTGATTGTGGGCTTAGATGATGATCTAGGCCTATCTGTAAGCCCCAACACATGGAGCTTTTGTGCATTACTCAAAAGGCGACAACAATCTTGAATGCAGCTTCTGAGGAGTACACCAGTCCCCTCACCTCATAGTCAAGACATCTGAATTGTGACTTAGGGATACCAAACGTGTATTCAATAAAAACTTGTGTATGCATGTGTACCCTATTGTACCTCTACAGAGGTTGTGTGCTAGGACATCTGTAGGGCATGAGGAAATAGGAAGAGAGCATCGCTGGCATCACATGCAACAAAAACATGTGAAAAGTTTCAAAAGAGACCTTTATTTCACAGGTAATATACATCACGCCTACAAACATAGTGAGCATATGAGGGTAATATGTGTTTTATGTTGTTTTGATGATTGTGTTAGAGATGGGACCCCCATATGCACATGTAGGTCTTGTGTGAAGTTTTGTTACAGGCAAATTAGGTGGCTTAACATTGCCTTGTAAACAAAGCGAAGCTCCTATCGCTACCACAACATCACTAAAAGTGACTTTGTGGTGGCGATAGGGGCTTGTAGATATGCCCCATCGTGCGATAGGATTAATAGCGCCTTTGCAAGATAGGTGCTGCACGTTCTCCTTTGCTCTAAGCTGAAAGGCAGCAAAAATTAAAACTTTTCAACTCTGATGAAAAAGAGCACCACAGAGTACTTAAACTTTTGTCCGCATACTGACACTGTCTATGGACTCACAACACAATATAACAGCGACTTCAATGTTTTTCAGTACCACAATTAGAAAAGTCAAATAAATATTAAAGTGATTTGCTTGTTCCTTTGAACCCTATAAAGTGATGTGTTCATATTTTTGGTTTTTCTTGAATCTAGGGGCTATGTGAAGAAACGCTTTAGGGGGCCGTTATAGATAAAGGGAAACTAGTTTCAGCACAATGACCAAATCATGTTTTGATGCTTGTCTCATGGTCTTAATGCACAGTAAAATAGCACATTGAGCTTGCGTGGAAATAAAAGAATCCTATGACAAAGTAACTTCTTCAAACATTTAGAGAACCATATGCTGGCTTTAGAGCAGAATGCTTTGTCGGTATAACTTTAAAACAAAAAGGAGCAGAAAGCTGTCAGAGCATTTCCCTTTCAAAACGAAACTAATATTCAACTGCCTTCTCTTTTCTAAAGGCTTGGATTGGACCAGATAGCCCAGCAACATTTTTATTAATATGTTAGCCACTTCACTTGACCTATGTCTAGTACGTTTAACCGATTATATTCCATCCAATTAAAGAGAAATATATTGTTCTCCCTCTATCAGATAGGCACTTACCCTCTCAACTATAATGAGAACCTACAATTCCACTGAGGAGCAGTAGAAAGGAAGTCCCCTGAGGCAGAGAAAGCCGCAAGGTCCCATGAGCTTCTTTGAAAAACAATAGCTAAGCTGCAGCTTGCAGGACCAAGATTAATCATTTACTTCATTTACCAGCCTAGACAATTTCCACTGAGGATGTGTGCAACAGTCAGTGAAGCTAAGCAGAGGAAACAATAAGAGGGAAAAGAAAAGTGACAAGTGAACCAGGTATGTCATGGTTAATATTAATGTGTACTGTAGATATTCTAATAGCGTTAATGAGAGCATGAAGCCAGACAACAAAGACAAGACTTCTGAGCACAGCATAAGAGGTGCTTATCAATATACACCACAAAACCTTTGAAGTACAACTCTAACTGTCTTAAGGAATAGTAGAGAGCTCTCTCCGTATGGCTTCTTTGACAGATAATGTACTATCCTGAAATGGAGTACACCCTGAGGTGGGGTACACCCTGAGGCATCAAAAATAAAGGTGAATGAACACTCTATTGTCCTTTCAGTGCAGTCATTCACACAAACTCAAAGCTCGGTATCTGCTGCTATGTTCCATTAGTATGACATCCATTGTATTATGGGGCAGATTTACTATGATTTTGCATTGGGGCTGCACTTTTGTGGCAATAATACTAAGTCATGCACAGCTAGTTTGCGTTGCCTTTGCATGGATTAGTAAATACAAAGTAATGCCACGCATCACATAGCGCTGCCTTGAACTATCTTACATTCAGAAGGAATTCCATAGTTGGAGCATTGGCGTTCCCATGCATCCACCCATGGATTTTGGAACATTCCCAGATTGACTCAATTTAGTAAACCTCGGAATGTGTCAAAACTCTACACCTTCCCCAGTGAGGCATATCAAAGAAAAATATGTTTATTTACCCTCACTGCTTCCTTTCTCTATGTGTGATGTCTTCTGAAGCAAGTGTAGAAAGAGGAATATGCCTTTAAGGATTGTTTTTGTGGTGGAAGGCTTCTCCTACTGTACAAAGCAATGCTGCCCATAAAGCAGACTCCCTTGCACCATGATCCACCTCTTGGTGGTTTTGCTTAGTCTTTCGTGTTAGTCTTTAAGAATATGGTAACTGCAATCTCACATTACACAAAGTAGTACTTGTTTTTAGTCATAAAAGGGTAAGATGCTGCACTGGAGGGAGTAAATGGGAGGGCGATGAAAAACACCATATCTACCAGGGTATGGCGCTCTTCAGCTCTCTACCTGCACCGGCACACTTGAGTCTGCCTAGTGTCAACACAGACACCTTTGCACCATGGTGTATGCATAGGATCATATTTCTCTTTCTATATGTGCTTCTTCTAATGACACCTACTTGCAGAAGGTATAGCATTTTGAAACATTCCCAGATTTACATTGCCCTATCTTTAGTAAATCTGGGAATGCACCAATATCCATGGGTGGAAGCACCAGTCCCCCCGTGCTTGCTACATCCATGGAACGACTTCCCAGCGCAAAGTAACGCTAGGCAGCGTTATGCGAATCGTTGAGTTACTTTGTATTTACTAAACCCTGCAAAGCCACCCAAAAGCTTAGTAAATACCATAAATTATTATATGAAATGTAGACAAATGATTTTGTGTCGGGCTGCGTCACAAAAGTGGCACAGCTCTGATGCAAAATGCTATTAAATCTGCCCCAAAATGTGTTTCTGCTTTTTTCCACTGTTATTCTTCTGATACCAGTTTTTTGTCAGCATGCTAACTTGTTTTTGTTACTTTTGAGAGTGCCTACGAAGAACAGAAATTGAGATTTCATTTTGGGATGGAACTGTGTCTGATAGTCTGTGCAGTGACAACATGTTAGTACAGTAACCACTTATGTCTTATTGCTGGTACTGTAGCAGACATCATGCACAGTGTTCTCAAAATGTTGGCCCAATAAGAGGTATTTGAATTATGAATTTACATTTTGGAGATTTGACGGCAGAGCTCAGGATCTTTTGCAAATCTTGAAAATCACCAGTCCAGAGATCATATTGTATGGGCATTTACTGTAGAGGACAATCATCTTAATGTAAATACCAGACGGTTCTGTGCCACAAAGAGTAAAAAGACACAATTGGCTATAAAAAGAAATATGTGAAACACTCATGGGCTGCACAGTTAAAGAACACAAATAACCTTACATGTCAGTCGTGCGCTTCTATAATCAGTGGGTAAGATGCTGTTTACACTATTTGATATTGCCTTTTGGCTGCCTAGTTAGATTTCAAACCACTCACCTAGACCCATATTAACAGTTTCTGCAGGGATAAAGAAAGAAACACCATTTTAGAGGAACCGGGTACAGGTTGGCAGGACTCCAACTGCAGCAGGAATGAAAAACCATTCTAACCAAAAAGCAAATTGTATAAAGATTAACCATGCACTTTTGTTTTACACACCATCATTGATTTATGTAAGCTCTTAAGCAAAGTGGTGTCATGGCAAGTTTTAGAAAAGTCCTATGCTTGTCTTTCAAAATGTGTAGTACATCGCCAGGGAGTGTACTATTTATTTTTGTAGTGGAGTAATGGCTGGTAACACTTGAAAAAAAATGAATTTATATGTCTGCTTTCTAAACCAAATATTGTTCATTTTTTTCAAATCAGAAGGCAAACCATAAACTTGTTGGTTTGTCAAAATGTTGTCGTTTTTTCAAGTTTGCTCCCAAACGAAAACATTTGAGCCCTCAAAAGTCAAAGATAATGATGATTTCAGGATGACAACAATAATGACATATTGAATGCAACTAAACAACTGCTGTGGTTGTTTGGTTTTGACAAGTTTCTGTACAATATTGCCATTACGAATGTTTGTGTGAAGGTAGTCTTGGATATTGTCACTGTGCAGGAACACTAATGTGAGCTACCACAGTATTTGCTTTTTAACATGCTAGCAGAAGTTGCTTTGCCATAGGGGTCTTTATTTTCCATACAGGCTCATTTTGCTTTTTTTTAACTGTATTTTAAGAACATGAACCAAGCATTAAAACTTGATTTGGTCATAGTGTTATGGCTAGTTTCCCTTTATCTACAGTGGCCCCCTAAAGTTCTTATTCACATGGTCGTCAGATTAAAGAGAGGCCAAAAATGTGACAACAGTGCTTCACTTCTTCCCAGAAGAACATTCACTGGCTCCCTGTCCACAATGCTTCTCTTTCATAACCTTTTTCATTACCTAAACATCACCATGGACGGTTGTATTACAAACCTTTGCCCAGAAACACTTTTAGCAGCCAATGTAACACAAGGTGTTGATGAATAGACGTGCCAATTTTGTAAGCTGTCACAACCTACTATCACTGAGAGTTCTGTTAACATTGGTTTCAAAGTTGCACCTCATCCTGCAGTTAATGAAACTATACAAGGCAATGAGACGTATGTTAAGAATGTCTTGTTTGAGATGTACGCAGATGGTATTCACAAAAAGGATACTCAAGGCAATGACAGTGGGTGTTCAGCTGTATAAATTAAGCTTTGCATAACATCTACCCATTGCTTAATTTACAGTCAAGAACCTGAACAACATAAATAGAAGTAAACATATTTTCTGACGCCTAAATATTTTCACCAACATGTTTTCTTTCCCCACCCACCCTCTGAAAATGGGGTTGATTCCAATTCTTTCTGGCAAGGTCACCCACCCCTGCTCCATCAATTTGCACCTTAATTTAAAACTGGTTAAGGTGCCCAGATATGTGTTGTAAAGCTTTATTACATGTCCTTAAAGTTAAGACTTTGGGAGCATGTCTCAATAGTCAAACAACACCAACTATTTCCTCCCATTACATACCCATAGCTTCACCCAGCACTTCTGACGATTAGTGAGCATGTACACATGAAGAGCTTCACCATGACATACCACGCCCATTAGTATGCAACATTTGTTCAGGACAATTCAGTTTCAGCTTCAATAAAGTCTTTCTGCTTATCTTAAGGGTATATTTTTAGAATACCTATATGTGCATGCTCTGCCACTAGCTAAATAGTAGAGATTCTAAACTGTTTGGCTGCCAGCTAAATAGTAAAGAATCTGCACTTTTCTAAAAAGAAATCGAGCATTTTTTGTCTGTGGCCCACTGGAGGGCTGTTAATTATATATATAGACTGTGGTTGAGCAGGACCCACCGAGGGGGAAGAAACATGCTCCAGAAACTACAAACCCCAGCATACTACGTAAAGAATTACTCACCTGTGAGGCACTGGAAAAGGAAATGAGGTCATCGGTAAGAACGAGATAAACGTGTGTTTGGAAGCAGCTTCCTTAAATCACAGCAAATACCTACGAATAAGGAGTAAGGACTCCGAAACGCATACGGTCATGAGAGAATTCAGAACTGAAATGCTGTTTTTTTCAGAATAAAGTTCCTTATGAACAGAGTACTGTGGAGTGCGCCCTCATCCGTGGGCAACCTTTGGAAATCAATCTATCTATCTATCTATCTATCTATCTATCTATCTATCTATCTATCTATCTATCTATCTATCTATCTATCTATCTATCTATCTATCTATCTATCTATCTATCTATCTATCTATCTATCTATCTATCTATCTATCTATCTATCTATCTATCTATCTATCTATCTATCTATCTATCTATCTATCTATCTAACCATGTCATGAGTGATGTAATATGTGACGTCATCAGCAGTGCATTGCGGGCGCGCAAGTTATAGTTAGCTGAACTAACTATAACGGGGGAATTTCAATGGTTTTGTAAGAGTGAAAAGTCCAGCTAACTATAACACCCCTTAAACCTATGGTTTTTCAGTGAATTTTTAAGGTTTTCTAAATGCTAATTCCTAACTACAACGTGCCTGAAACCTATGATTTTTTCAGTGAATTTCAAAGGTTTTTTAAATGCTAATTTAATAATAAAGACGAAGAAAAGTGCAGGAAGAGGGATAACATGCAGAAAGAACAAACAGGAGAGCAGAAAGAAGCCTTGTTGCAAAATCATCCTGTACCCTCAACTTTTTAAGACGGATACTGGTGGTAACTGAGTCTGACTAACCAGTCCTGGAGCCAGTGCTATGTTAAAAGACACTCAGAAAAAAGTGAAAACACCTACATACACTAGGGAACACTATGCGTTGGGGTGCCCCTGTGATTAGCATGACCTCCTCGTATATAATAGGGCAGAGGATTAAAATTACCTCTTAAAACGCACCACAGGGTGTGTTTGCACACGTCACCTCAGGCCCCGTCCCCTCCCTTCCCCACTGTGTGAACACGCCCTGTGGCCGTTTTAAGTTGGGAGATTAAGTCCCCTTCAATCCTGAGGGTCCCTAGGGTCCAACTAGACCACTAGGTACCTCCAGTAAGCGCCACAGAGCTGCGTTGCAGAGAGATGTAAAAAGGGGCACGGCCTAGACAACCTCTCTGCAACGCAGCTCAGTGGTGCTTACTGGAAGCACCTCGTGGGCTAGTTGGCCCCCAGGGTCCCTCAGGATTGAAGGGGAATTATTTCCCCAACTTAAAACATGCCACAGGGCGTGTTTGCAAACGTTAACTCAGGCCCCGTCCCCTCCCTTCACCACTGTGTAAACACGCCCTGTGGGCATTTTTAGTTGGGAGATTAAGTTCATTTCAATCCAGAGGGTCCCTAGGGTCCAACTAGCCCACTAGGTACCTCCAGTAAGCGCCACAGAGCTGCGTTGCAGAGAGGTGTAAAAATTGGCACGGCCTGGACCACCTCTCTGCAACGCAGCTCAGTGGTGCTTACTGGAAACACCTAGTGGGCTAGTTGGCCCCCAGGGTCCCTCAGGATTGAAGGGGAATTATTTCCCCAACTTCTCCTTCCCCCTGCTCTCCGATGTCTTTGTGCATGCCCCTGCTCCATCCTTTTTGCCCACCATGTTCCATGGACCTGCCACTCCTATCTAATCTGAGTGTTCTGTTGACCTGCCACTCCCCTCCCACCTGCCTAGCATTTTCAGATGACAGTAACCTGTCCCTGCCACCTCCACCCTGCCTGTCCACATGCCATGCCCCTATCCCCTTCCTCCTGTCCTCCATGGTCCATTTTACTGCCACACCCTTCTGCCCTCCCTGGTCTGTTGTGCTGCAACTGCTCCTCCTACCTCCCCGCGCGGTCTGTTGTGAGGCCCCTTCCCCTGAACTCTCTTGTCTGTGCCCAGGTCCTGACCCTCCCTTCTATCCTACATGGTCCTTTGTGCATGCCCCTGCACCCTCCTTCTTGCCCATCATAGCCATTGTGCTGCCACTAACCCTCCCGCTTGCCATGCATGGTCTTCTGTGCTGCCATGGCCCCTCCTTCCCTGTGTGGTCAGCTAGCTGCCCCTGACCCCCTCCCACCTTCCCTCCATGGTCTTTGTGTATGCCATCATAGTCTCACTGTTGCTCTTAATGGTGTGTCTTGTTTCTAGTGCCCATCATGCCTGACCTCCATGGTCATCTTGCTGCTCCTGCCCTGCCCCCTTGCCCCCAGCCCTCTGTTTCCATGTGCAGACCCCTATTCCCTCCCCCCTGGCTTGTTTGTTCCATTGTAATGCCCCTGATCCATCCCTCGTGCCCTTTATGGTCTGTTATGCTGCAGCTTTCTCTCCTGTCTGTCCATTATGGTCAGCTAGCTACCATTGCCTCTTTCCCCTCTGTCCTCTGTTGTCCATGTGCATGGTCCTGTCCCCACCCTATTGCTTTCTATGGATTGTTGTGCTGCACTCCCGTCCCGCATGCCCAGTGTTGTGTATTGTGCTGCTGCAAACCCTGATGCCTGCCCTGTAGGGTCAGTTTGGTGCACCTCTCCATGTCCCTCCTGTCCTCTGTTATCCGAGTCCATGTCCCTACCCCAATTCCTCCTGCCTACCATGATACAATGTACCATACTTGCGAACATTTTGAACTTGGTAAGAGGGAGATTTTGAAAAAAAAACTGGGGTATTGATTTTCCTCTTTGAGTTACATTGAAAAAGAGGAGATTGTAGACAGGAGACAGATCAAATAAAGCCCATTTGAGCTTAAAAACATTGGACATTTCCTGGCTGAAACGGGTCTGTTGGCATGTATGATTGTACTACCACTGCCTCTTCCTTCTGCCCACAATGGTCTATTACATTGCCACAGCCTCTCTTGCCAGTCCTGTATTGTTGGTTTGTTGCCCCTGCCCCCCTTTCCACTGCCCTCCATAGTCTTTTGTGCTGCCACTGCCCTTCCTGCCTGCCCAGTGTGGTCAAATTGTTGCCTCTGCACTCTGCTAATTTTCAGAGTCCATGCCCCTGGCCTCTGCCTCTCAACAGTATCCCAATGAACAACTAGATTGCTAACATTCTGTATTCATTACAAAAGTGTGGAACGCCTGACGTCATCTTGATGTAATCAAAACTGTAATACCTAGAGCATTTCCTTTAGAAATTACATTTATGAGAGGGTCTTATTTGCATCAAAATTATGGTTAGTGCTCTAAAAAACTAAAATGAGGACATATTTTCTGAGTTTTCAAATAGCGACAAAGAACTTTTAAATTATTTGTAATCTTTATTTTTTTCATCCAGTTGAACACTTGATTAAATGTTGCACTTAGGGGAGAGGATGTGGTGTTACTTCCAGAGCTGCAGACTTTGCAACTGGGGAACCAGGTTGGAGTTTCTGCTTCAGCTCAACATTCTGTGATTCTGGTAAAATCACTTAATCTCCCCATGTCTACAACCAAAAGGAATTTGATCTTGTGTGATGTAACCAATGCTCATGTAAAGCACTCCAATCCCTGACAAGTCTGCACTATATAAAACTGCAAATACACAAAAAATAAGTGTATTGCACACTTCTGTCATTGGGCTACATGTGGGCTACATCTGGGTGATATTTGTGCTGCATTTGGGCTCTTTTGTCTCTGGTGGCCAACTTGGGAGATTTATTTGTTATGAAGTTTCCTAATTTCCTCATTTACTGCAGTCTCCTCAGTAGGAAATGCTTTCAGTTTTTTACTTTGATTCCATCAAGAAGGTATTCAGATATGTCATACATTTTCCATAAATTCCGTACATACGCGAGGATTGGGGTATGCCTGGGGTACGGTGCGGACATAAGCGGGTGGGGGGGTACGCCTGGAGTACGGTGCAGACATACGCGAGGATTGGGGTACGCCTGGGGTACGGTGCGGACATACGCGGGTGGGGGGTACGGTCCGTACATACGGGGGGTGGGGGGTACGGTCCGTACATACGGGGGGTGGGGGGTACAGTCCGTACATATGCAATGTTGGGGTACACACCGTACATGATGACACGTACGATGTGGATGATGGCGTGTACATCGCGTAGCGGGCCCCCTTTTCGTCTTGTATCGCAGTGTACTTAGCTTTTCCGGCACTTTTTGGCTCCTGTAAAAATATAGCCGTAGGTACGAATCGTACTTGCTGGTCCGTAAAACGCTGCCTGACTCCGAGCGGACGTCGCGTACGCGCTGTCCAGGATCAGAATTGTATGTATATTTTAGCCGTACAGTGTTTTTTATGATTCGTACGGAAATGGTATATCTGTACGAATCGTACTTGCTGGTTTGTAAGGTGGAATTCCCGGGTACGAGTCGTATGGAGAAGACGCTCCGTACGACCATTCGTACCCGGGTTTTACAGGATCGGAATCGGCACCTGAATGTATGCTTTTGTTTTTAGTTTTAGCTATGTGTTCACAGAGATCGCAACATCATCTCAAAGATTCACAAAAACCTTTAGAAAAAAACTTCACAATATTTTGGGTACTAGGGTGGCGCTGACAAGAGCTGTTGTGTTGGTTTTGTGTATATGGCTGCCATACAAAAGACTGGATGCAGAGTTTCAGGTTATTTAGAAACACCCTGTTGCCTTCATCTGTAAATTCCACTCCATCATTTCTTTAAATTCCATGAATGTCAAAACACAGATTGTTGCTATAGATAGAACCCATGCGATGTTCTCTGAGGAATGCAGAAACATATTTATTCCACAGACCACGCACGCAACCTAGGGTTCGTCCTCGACTCCTCCCTCTCCATGTCGAAACAGGTCAACGCCATCTCCTCCTCCTGCTACAACACCCTCCGCATGCTTCGCAGGATATACAAGTGGATCCCAATCGAAACAAGAAAAACTGTGACCCAAGTCCTCGTCAGCAGCAGGCTGGACTACGGCAACGCACTCTACGCAGGAATCCCGGCCAAACACCGGCGATGACTACAACGCATCCAGAATGCCTCAGCCCGACTGATCCTCAACGTTCCCCGCCACAGCCACATCACCTCCCACCTCAGAGACCTGCACTGGCTCCCCGTCAACAAGAGGATCGCATTCAAACTCCTCACCCACACACACAAGGCTCTCCACAACACCGGACCAGCTTACCTGAACAACAGACTCAACTTCTACACCCCCGACCGCCAGCTCAGCTCCGCTCCGACAACCTCACCCTTGCCACTGTACCGCGCATCCAACGAACAACCTCTGGCGGCAGATCATTTTCTTTTCTCGCCGCCAAGCCCTTCAACACCCTCCCCACCCATCTATGACAGACCCAAGACCTGCTCACCTTCAGAAGGCTCCTCAAGACTTGGCTCTTCGAGCAGTAGCAGCACCCCCCTCCCCCCTCAGCGCCTTGAGACCCTCACGGGTAAGTAGCGCACTTTACAAGTTCACTGATTGATTGATTGATTGATTGATTGATTGATTGATTGATTGATTGATTTATTAACATGTTTCCTGGCTTTGTCAATCTGTGGACAGAATTGATTTGACCACATGCATTTCTTTCTTTGACATATATTAGAGTACAACAAAATAGTGTGAGGGTAAAGAGACTCTGATGAAACTTTAACCCTCTATGGCCAAACCAAGTAATATGCACATTTGGCAAACCCAAGTCCCTGTCAATACCTCTCTTTTCTGCTGCCTCTTTAGCCCAATAGATATAGCTGTGGCCCAGAATCCATACTCTTAAGCATTTTGACGTGAAGGAGCAATAGTAGTCAGGAGTAGGCTGGAGCTGAATAAGGTAGTTTTTTAATGGAAAAGAAGTTCCCATGGAGGTGTTTAAAAAAAATATATATATATATATATATTTATTTATTTATATATAAAAATGTATCGGATGCTGTCAGCATGAAAGCGAATAAAATTAGGTAGTGTGTTGGACGGCTTAGGAAGAAGTCATATTATTGGCTGTTGTTTAAAAAAGCAAACATATTACATACATTGATATGCTTTTGAGTTTGTGGAGTGAACCACCCCTGCTGTATCTCATTTGGAAGTAGCTTGTTCCTTCTAGAGTGTGCTGTGAACTTGTGACCTACTGGTTCCACTGGGTTGCTAGGTACACTGAGCTAAGACTGTATTTGGGACGAAGGGTGTTAAAGAGACAGAACATTTTTGGGAAAAGTTGAGGGGTGATGACACAAGTTTTAATTTCCAACTCAGGACTATGTAATAAACTGGTGCGTAGTATTTAAATTTCAGAAAAAAGAAGCTAGATATAGGTTTGAACTCCTGTTTTTTTCACGATGATTGTGAAAGCTTTGCGCAAACGTGCAGACAGGAACCTCATTTTCAAAGAGAGGGAAAGGGTTAATAGATACTAACCATTAACAACTGGAGGTGCAGTAATCTAAAATGAAAGACATGATTTCATTTGCTGCCTTTCTCATGATGATAGAGTGGAAAGTTGAAGAGGTTGCCATTTTAGACTTGCTTTGTATGAGAGTGGTTTACCATTCTTGTGCTTAGTTTTTACAAATCTTAACAGTGTCCAAACTATGCAGAAAGAGCTAAAACAACAATATAATCTACAAACTGAATTCAGTGGTCTGTATATAACTTTGTAATTATTTAAAAAAATGTACATTAGAAATGAAGATGTAAATAGGAGTTTGATTAAAAGGAGTATCACAGTGATGAAAAAAATATATTAGTTGAGCTGTATCCATTAGAAGGTATGTATTTAGGAGGTTAGTGGTGAATGTTTTAGGACGTAAGAGAAAAATAAATAACTGCCTGTTTATTACATTGTGTATTTTATTGAAAAATAACAGTATAGGTTTGTGGAAAGTTGCATTGAGGAACTAAGAATGTTTTAAATGTCTAAAAATCATGTGCAGAATAGATCCAAGAGTCATTTGCATTCTGGGAGTTGTAGTACTTTTAGTAACATTATTAAAGAGGAATAGTGTAGTGAGAAATAAAAGATGAGAACATGTTGTCTGAGTGTATATGAATTCAAAAGAAGTAAGACTTGTTAGGTATATATTGGGAAGTGTGTGCCAATGTGTTTTTTCACTTATATGACCACTTTACACATGCTTAGATGGTGAGCTATAGTTTTTTTTCCCCCTTGAGCCTTTCTACTCTCGCCACTATATGGTGCACTGTGTTCTGTCCAATAATACAATTTCAGTTGTCATAAGTGTTTTAATTTTTGCAATGATTTCATGTGCTATAACTCATGGTATATCCAAGGGTATAGCTAGTGTAGGGAGAAGAGACAAGTTAGAGTTAATGTAGTGTGGGAAGTGAAATGACAAGGCTCTATCCGAAGGTTCATGAACGATATTAATTTATATAACAATTCTGTTTATTACGGCCAAATCTAGAAAGCACACAGCAAGTTGCCTATAATCCAGAAGGCCGGCTGTGATCAGAAAATCTAAAAAGTGACTAAGCACAGTTTTCCACCTACAACCCTGGGGCTGGCAGTGCAGGTTAGGCAAACTATGTAGTAACAAAAAACAATGATTTGTACACAAACTCCCTCTCCCACCCAAAAATCTTCTTCAGTGCAATAACTTAATAGTCAATAATGTTGACTACATGAAAGGTTGTAGTGTGGATAGTGAAGATGTGAGAGCCATAGATGTTGCTGAGGATTCATTGATGCTTGTACTGGGAAGCAAACGGAGTAGCCACAAATTAACCATGCATGGCAATTCTCAAAACTCAGAGGAAAGAATTTGAATAAGCAGGGCCCACTTGTTAGGATAGGAAGAGTTGCCCTGGTCTGGGGACTTTGCAGGCCTCTCTATCCCCTGGACAAAACACAGCTTGTGCAGCCATGAGGTATGGTTTGGCATCCTGACCATTTCCCACAGAGAGAGTTTGACTTTGTGGGTGGCCCCAGAGCTAATGTCATTTGTCTCCCTCTATTAGAGTTTAAGAGGTAAGTCAAAGGTTTCGGTAGACACACAATAGTGTAAGCCAGGAACCTCAGTGTGGAAGTACCAAAGACTGAATTGGTATCCCTCAGAACTTGTTCCAAGTATTGGGTAAGTTTGGGCAATGCCATAAAAAGTGGAGCTGTGTTCCTGTGTCCCAACACTCCATTGAGCACCCTGAAATACATTTGTGAGGTCTAACCATGACAAGATAACAGTAAGAGACAATTTTCTATGCAGTCTCAGCACTGGCTATTTGTGCACTGGCCATGTTGTGCGCCGTGTGGTGTGTTCTATAAAAAATATCCCAGACTCCTTAGTAGAGAGAGTTCTGCCCTGTTCCCCCACCCATCGCAATTGCCACTTGGATTTAGTCGGGATAGTTTCCTTCCCAGCAAGGCATACAGTTCAGTAATGAGACGTTTGTCATCAGATTTAAGGATAATTCATTTCTCAAAGCGGGTCAAAGGCCAACCTACCCATTGTCTGTTTCTGGGACCAGTCACCTAATGATGTATTTATAAGTATTTTACGCAGTCAGAGTACGCTCATGAGTAATCAGGTTTTCTCTGGTTGAAGGGGTTAAGCCCCTGTGTGTTGAAGAGTCAGCACACCCGTGTGCAGCCCCCGTCCTGCCAGCATCGGAACAGTTCTGGTTGCATCTCAGGGATGAAGTCAGGGTTACGTAAAATTAGGGTCATAGGGGAAGGAAAGCTCATCAAGCCCACTGTGACTGCTACAAAACACCATACATTAAGTGTGGCACTTGTTACCAGGGAAGTGTAAAGGCCCAAGCCCCCCCAGGCCCTATGTTTACAGGAAATCCAGACTTCCTTCTGAATTTTGGTACCCGCTACCACTTGATCTATAAAGTACTAATGCTTCTCAGAAAGTGCACAGTTGCATTCCACCAAAAATCTAAGTTGAGTGACTTGGTAGTTGCGGAGCAGTAGGGATACCCCAAACTATCCTCTTGCTTCATGCAATGAAGCAGGTGTTTGTGAAGGTGGGGTTTTTTACCGTTACACAGGAATTTGTTGAACCCCAATTGGAGAGAGCTTATTGCGTTTGAAGGTGGGGACAGAGGCAAGGTCAGAAGCAAGTAGAGCATGTGCAGGAGGATGTTCATGATGACAGACGCTTTTCTGCCCATCCAAGAGAGGCAAAGGCAGTTCCAAGTCACCAGATCTCTGCGTTTGTGACAGATAAGGGTGGCATAATTGAAAGCCACTTTCTTAGGTATAGTCTAGGATAGTGAGATGCCCAGGTAGGGTATGGAGTCTGCTGCCCATCCTAAGGGAAATAGGGATCGCAAGGCACTTACTTGAGGGGGCGTGACTAAGATCAGGATGTGAGACTTTTCCATAGTCACTTTGAATCCAGAGACACACCCAAAGTTTGGAGGTCTGTCACCAGTGCAAGTGAAGACATCAGCTCTGTAATGGACAAAATTACATCATCAGCATACAGGCTGATCAGATGATGGTCATCAGGTGAGTTAAGGCGGTGCACCAAATATACTGATGAACAACTTTCCATCTACTTTCAAGAGGGAGATAGGTCTGTATGACCCACAAAGGGCCAGACCGTAACCCGGTTTTCAGAATTACCAAAATAGCCACCTCCAGCATGGAGTTAGTGAGGGGGTCCAACTCAGCATAGGTGTTATAAAGTAGAGGGGCTAAGTCCTGACCGAAACTCTTGTAAAATTGTGGTCTAAAGCCATCTGGCCCCATGGACTTCATAGGTTTTAGGCATGCGATGGCCGAGATCAGCTCCTTTATGCAATATGACTGTTCCAAGGCTGCAGCTTCTGTGTGAGGCCTAGAAGTGGGGGCAACATTCTGGAGATATCGCAAGGAAGCTCCATTGGGCCATTGGAGGCTGCATAGAGAGAACCATAGAAGGCCTGAAAGGCCTTTGTAATTTTGTCATCTGAGCAGGCTTCAGTTGAGGAACCTGTACAAATCATCTTCAGTGATCCCAAATATACTTTGCTGCGAAGGCAGTGTGCCACATGTGCCAACAATGATTCCTCCCCAAATAAAATTGATGTTTAAGGCTCACCAAAGCACATTCTGCCCTCACCAAGTCTAGGCATTTGAGAAGGAGCCAAGCTTTCTCAATGAGCTATGAGCTCCCCTCTCACTACCAGCTTCAGGGCTTCACAAAGGAGGCCAGAGAGCTCTCCTCAGTATCATTAGTTTGGAGATAGTCCACAATTACTTTAAGAAGAGGGTCGATCGTAGTTTGGGACTGTAACAAGGCATTCCGAAGACGCCAAGTGGAACTTCTGGAATCGGTTACAGGCGGTCTGAGAGAAAAGGACAAGGGGGCATGGTCAGAGAGCAAACGCGGTGAAATAGACAAGCCGGATGCAAGGGCTAGAAGGGCATCGGTCATCAGAAAATGATCAATACATGCTTATGTTTTATATGCAATCCCTCATAGAGGGGTACAGTCGACGCCAGATATCCTGCAATCCACAGTACATGAGCATTGTAGCACTGCAGCTGAGCAAGCCCCAGTTTGGTGGGAGCATTGTCCAGAGTGGCCATGTAAGTGTCCATACCCAAGTTCATATCCCCACCTAGGGAACTCATTAGGAAGGATTCCTGGAGTTTGTTTGGGGCATAGAAGTTCACTAAGGTAAAGTGGAAGGTGCCCAACCTAAAACACAAGCTATGGGGCATCCCTGAACTTCCACCATTGTGGATAGGATTTCTCCCTTAAATCCAGTGAGAAGAGAATGGCCACCCCCCACCTTTCTTCGTAGGGCATGAGGACCAGATCTGGCGCAGGAACCAGTGGGACTGCATCCATGCACATCCTTGGAGATCAAGTGAGTTTCCTGCAGGAGACAAATGTCACTGCCTGATTTTTCAAGAAGTGAAAGGACCGCTGACCTTTTTGTGGGAGTGTTAAGGCATCACATATTGAGGCTAGTAACCTTAAGGTCCTGGAAATCAAGGCATGAGGGCAGAGTGCTAGAAAAGTTCCCATAGAGAACTTGTAGGGAATGAAGCAATGAACCATCTTCCTCCACAGTGGACCACTACAGTGCAAACTGAGTAGCCAAGGGTAGACCAAGCTAGGAGAAGGAGTAAAAACACCCACAAAAAACCCCAAAAAACCAATTATGCATCAGTCCATGAACCATGGAAACATAGAGTGAAGCATGATCCTGGTTGTCAAGCCAAAGCCAGGGGTAAGTGTCGAGGGTGAAAAACATCCCGTCACAGAAGAATCCGTAGAACCAGTATGAGACTCTAGGTCCTCCGGGCCCCATCCCAGTCTCCCACAGCCCCACCTGCCGAATATATATTGTTACAACACATGCAATTACAATGCATACTTTTACAACACAGTCTTTAAATCACAACTACCATTACATTGCATGATTTTACAATGCATGCCAATACAACGCATTTTTAAAAACTACCTTTACAACGTATTCCATTATAACGCATTCCATTACAACGCATAACACCTTTAGGGCAACAGTAGGGTAAGTGTTGGATAGTGTAGGGGTAAATATTACTATTCCCACTGCAGTGAGTGCAACAGAAGGGAAGCTGTTGGATATTGGAGGGATAAAAATGTATATTCCCACTCCAGTCAGTGCATCAATAGGGAAAGTGTTGGATTGCAGAGGGGTAAAATTTGCTTTTCTCACACCAGTCAGTTCAAAATTAAAAACAAAAAAAATATCATCAACAAAATAAAAAGAATTAAAAAAAAAAAAATATATATATATATATAAATTACCTGCTGGCGGTCACCAGTAGGTAGTTATAGTTAGGACCTATTATCCATAGGAAATCCGCAACATTCTATTTAGAATAACTTTGGCGCCGGTTGACGAATCTTCGCAAAATTTTCAAAACTCGTGGCCCGCTCCGGTCCGCTCCTATCCTGAAACTCTCGGGGTGATTTGTCAAGCGGGGGCCGAGAAAAAAGGGGGTCCCAAAATGTGTTTTCCCCATGTAATTTTCAATAGGGACCGTTAGTCGCAGCTACAGCCTGAACTGCTGAATGGAATTACACCAAATTTGGCAGAAAGGTAGACCTTGGTTCAGAGTCGTGCCTTTTGCTTTAAGGGTGTAAATCCGTTCAGTAGTTCCTGAGAAAATCAAGATCAAAATCACATATATATCTATTGCTGCGCTGGATCTGCGCACCCTGCCGTGCACAAGCTGTATTCTAATTGTCTGTCAACACTCCAAATCAGGAAGTGTTGGCAGCCACAGAACCGAGGCACAAGAAACCTAATAAAAAAATGCAAAAAATGCGAAAAGTGGGCAGGGTAGAAAAACGCTGACCCCCTAGGCCTGCTCAGGGGGTCCCACAAGGACCTGGGTGCGCGGATCCTGCCGATAAAAAAACGAACCGCTTCAATGCTAATTAGCCCCCGGGGGGCCAAATCCTGGGGGCATGATAGAAATAATGTGTTGGGGGGCCCAATCCCCCCCACACTGCCCGGGGGACCGCCACCCCCGGGGCAAAGTATGAATAATTTATTACGGGGGGCACATGGTCCCCCTGCAGACCCGGGGACCGTCACCCCCCGGGGCTTATTAGTTTAATGTGGGGAGCCACACAGCCCCCCCGTAGCCCCGGGACCGCGACCCCCAGGGCGTTATTTAAATTAAAAAAATCCCTGTGTGGGGGGCTCAAGCCCCCCACACACCCTGGGGACCGCTACCTCCCTGGGGCACTAAAGATTCAAATTGGGGGGTCCATGACAGACCCCCCAGCCCCGGGGACCACCACCCCCCGTGGCTTTGTAATAGATGGGAGGGGGCCACGCGGCCCCCCTCCTGGAGCCTTGTTGTGGCCCTGGGGACTGGCACCCCCCAGGGCCAGCTCCTGCAGTGTCCCGGAGTGCCCACCCCCGGGACACTGTAGTTTGCTAAGGCAGGGCGGGAGCCTCGCAGATCCCGCCCTGTCAGAGTAAACTGCTTTGCAATTTGGAAGAGAGAGCAGGAAACCTGATCTCTCTTCCAAATAGCAAAGCAAATTGCTTTTCCACAGGGGGAGCTGCATCTTAGCAGCTCCCCGTGTGGAAAAGCAATGCCGGCTCCCGCAGGAGGCGGGGAGCTGACCCCCCACGGTCCCCAATGGAGAGGGCAAGCCCCGGGGGATGGGGTCCCTGGGGCTACGAGTGGCCCGGGAGGGGGGCCACGTGCCCCCCTCCCCAAAATGTAATTTTTTTTTTTAAATAAATAAAAAAGGCCCGCCCGGGGGATGGGGTCCCCAGGGCGATAAATGTCCTAAGGTGGGGGGAAGGCAGTCCCCCTCCTAAATATTGTTTTTTTTTTAAAAGGGCCATGCCCCAGGGGATGGGGTCCCCGGAGCCGATTATGGCCTTGGGAGAGGGGCCACGCAGCCCCCTTCCCAAATTTTTTATTTAAAAAAAATAATAATAATTAGGGGGCAGGCCCTGGGGGACGAAGTCCCCAGGGCCAAAATATTAGGAAAAGAAGGGGGGCCACAAAGCCCCCCTTCTTAAACAAAAAAAAAGAAAAAGACCGGCATTGTGCCGGAGGCCACGCCCCTTTCTTGTAGCACGAATTCCCCTTGAATACTGGGGGTCCCTGGGAGCCAATTAGCCCACCAGAAACCTCCAGTATGCGCCAGGGGGCTATGTTGCAGAGAGGTGGTCTGAGGCCACGTCCCTTTTAACACCTCTCTGCAACGCAACTCTGTGGCGCTTACTGGAGGTAATTGGTGGGCTAGTTGCACCCCAGGGACCCTCAGTATTCAAAGGGAGTTAATCCCTCAACTTAAAACGCGCCACAGGGCGTGTTTGCACAGTGGTGAAGGGAGGGGGCGGGCCTGAGTTCACATGTGTGCAAACACATCCTGTGGCGTGGTTTAAGTTGGGGAATTAATTCCTTGTCAATGTTAAGGGTCCCTGGGGGCCAACTAGCCCACCAGGTACCTCCAGTAAGCGCCACGGAGCTGCGTTGCAGAGTGTTTTAAAAAGGGGTGTGGCCTCTGAACACTTCTCTGCAACGCAGACCCCTAGCGCATACTTGAGGTACCTGGTGGGCTAGTTGGCCCCCAGGGACCCACAGGATTGAGAAGGAATTAATTCTCTAACTTGAAACGCGCCACAGGGCGTGTTTGCAGACATGTCAACTCAGGCCACGCCCCCTTCCTTCACCACTGTGCAAACATGCCCTGTGGCGCGTTTTAAGTTGGGAAATTAATTCTCTTTCAATACTGAGGGTCCCTGAGGGCCAAATAGCCCACCAGGTATCTCCAGTATGCGCCAGGGAGCTGCATTGCTGACAGGTGTTCAGAGGCCACGCCCCTTTTTACACCTCTCTGCAATGCAGCTATGTGGCGCTTACTGGATGTACCTAGTGGGCTAGTTGGACTCTAGGGACCCTCAGGATTGAAGGGGAATACTTTCTCCAACTTAAAACGCACCACAGGGTGTGTTTGCACAGTGGTGAAGGGAGGGGATGGTGTAGGAAAGTGGCTCTATATATACTGGACCGAAGTAAAATCAGCCGAACTACGAATTCCGATTGACTCACCTGTTATCAGGAGAGACCTCAGTGCTGCATCTTTGAGACCAGTACTGATCCTGAAAAGTAATTGTAACTGTACTTACCAGTAACTTGAATTTCCTTCCATAGGCTAACATTGATTTGGTTCACTTGGAAATTCTTCTAAGTGTGGAGTTTTGGAACTTTAAAATATTCCTCTAAAATCAGCTGAACTACGAATTCCGATTTACTCACCTGTTATCAGGAGAGAACCCAGAGCTTCATCTTTTAGCCCAGCACTGACCCTGAAAAGTAATTCTAAGCATACATACCAGTAACTTGTATTTCCTTCCATAGGAATCCATTGTCTGGTTTTCACTAGAAAAGTTTCAGAGTGTCAACTTTTAAAATACAATAATATTCCTTAAAAATCAAGAGTGAAACCAAAACGCTTTTACTCAACTGTTTACAGGAGATGTCCCAGGAGTGAATCTAGGATCCAGTCCTGTGGTTAGAAAAGTCATCCATAAAGTAACTAATTGCATTTAACTAGAAATTCCCATGGAGCTCAATGTTGCATTGGGTTTGAAATTGTGTTGCCCATTGCAACAACTGTAACTACTGTACTTAAAGGTCTAGTGCCTATTTGAAAAGTATTTAAACTAAAGTAATTCATTCTGAGAAAGAATATTTTGTAATGTAATGTATAATGTAATTATAATGTAATTAAAAAAAAAATCTACAAATAAATAGTTAAAAAAATGTAGTAAATCAGTATCACAAAAATAAATATAACAATTAATACATTTAAAAATTGTCATTTACAAAACCTTTGAAATTCACTGAAAAAACATAGGTTTCAGACATGTTATAGTTAGGAATTAGCTTTTAAAAATCCTTCGAAATTCACTGAAAAAACCATAGGTTTCAGACATGTTATAGTTAGGAATTAGCATTTAAAAAACCTTAGAAATTCAGTGAAAAAATCATAGGTTTCAGGGGTGTTATAGTTTGCTGGACATTTCACTCGTACAAAACCATTGAAATTCCCCCGTTATAGTTAGTTCAGCTAACTATAACTGGCGCGCCCGCAATGCACTGCTGCTGACGTTACATATTACATCACTCATGACATGGTCAGTGACATCACTCATGACATCACTGATGACATCTCAAATGACATCACTGATGGCATCATCCTTGTGATAGAGTGGCAGACCTCCTCTCACCCTAATATAACCTTTGGTACACATACTCAAAAATAGAAACTAAAATGTTCTAAACAATGGTCATACCAATACCAGTTACAACAACCTATTCAGTAATTCTAAGATCTACATACACATCCACTCATACACCAACAGTCCTATATAGTCACTCATACATGTACTCACTCATCATATGTACTCATACACCTATACATCCTGTTACACACCACCACTCATCCATAGAGTTACTCACACACATAGTCACTCATGCTAATAAAGAATCAAACATCCATTTACTTGCATATACAGTTATACACACACCAGCACACTTACTTCTACAGAAAGTTACACATACTTACTCTTTTAAAAAATCACTTAAAGAAACACATACTTATTCATACAGGAACTCTTCCAATCTCTCACTCTCACATATACTCACTTATATACAGCAATACTCACATATACTAGTTTAAAACATATGTAGTTACTTATAAAGACACTATTGAGACAGTAATTCACTCACGAACACACCCATACACACACTCATCCACCCATACAGTCCTGCACACATACTATCTTCAACACATACAGTGACATACTCATTCCTGCATCTATGCACTAAGTAATACCCTTCACTGAACCATACAGACACTCAGACACTCATACTGATACTTGAAAAACCAAGTAATCACCCATATAGACACTCATGTAGCTGCTCACCAACCCATGCAGTCACTTATACAGAAAGTGAGACACTGATACAGATATTTACATATTTTAACATTACTCAGTAACCCATGTATTCACTAAAATACACTTAATCAGTCCGTTATTCTATCAACTATTCAAAATAATTAATCCATTTAGACACTTATATACCCATTTATTCTTCCATCGACCTTGAGATCTACATATATAAAACATATTTAATTTTCAGAAAGACACACATTCACTGGATGATGTCATCAGTGATGTCATCAGTGATGTCATTTGAGATGTCATCAGTGATGTCATGAGTGATGTCACTGACCATGTCATGAGTGATGTAATATGTGACGTCACCAGCAGTGCATTGCAGGCGCGCGATTTATAGTTAGCTGAACTAACTCTAATGGGGGAATTTAAATGGTTTTTTACGAGTGAAATGTCCAGCTAACTATAACGCCCCTGAAACCTATGTTTTTTTCAGTGAAGAAATAAATATATATATATATATATATATATATATATATATATTTATATATTTATATATATATTTATATATTATCTACTGGCGGTCGCCAGTAGATAGTTATAGTTAGGATCGTGTTTCCATAGGAAATCCGCAACATTCTATTTGGAATAACTTTGGCGCCGATTGACGAATCCTCGCGAAATTTTTAAAATAGGTGGAGCGCTCCGCTCCGCTCCTTCCCTGAAAGTCTCGGGGGGATTCATCAAGCGGGGGCTGAGAAAAATGGGGGGTCCCAAAACACATTTTCCCCATGCATTTTTCCATAGGACCTTTAGTCCAAGCTACAGCCCGAACGGCTGAACAGAATTACTTGAAATTTGGCAGAGAGGTAGTCCTCAGGTCAGGGATGTGCCTTTTGCAGGTCTGGTGTAAATCTGTTAAGTATTTCCTGAGAAAATGGCATTTAAAAGCATATATATATCTATAAGCGCGCACCGTGCGCGTACGGTAAAACTTACCGTACGCGCACGCTGCCGTGCGCGAGCGCGATTCTGATTGGTTGTTAGATCTTAGTAAACATTCGAATCGGTCGAAACCAGGAAGTGTCGGCCGCCATTTTGTCTCTCGCAGTCTGAGGGGGTGAAAAACAAAGGTGGAGAACGTGAAAAGGGGGCAGGGTGGACAGTTCCTGACCCCCTAGCCTTTGTCAGGGGGTCCCAGAAGGACACCCAAGGGCCAAAATTTCCTTTAATTTTTTTGAGAAAAATCACAGAGTACGCGTAGCGTGCGCGTACGGTAGAAACGGAAAAAATCCGCGAACTGCGTAACGTGGGCGCGCGGTGCTTGAAGCGCACCATGCGCCCACAGCGCGCGCACCGTGCGCCCACAGCGCGCGCACCGTGCTTGAAGCGCACGGTGCGCGCACGGTACGCGCACAGTGAAAAACCTTAAAAAAATAAAATAAAATACATAACTTAGCATTTAACAAAACGTACAAATTCACTGAAAAAAACATAGATTTCACACACGTTATAGTTAGGAATTAGCATTTAAAAAACCTTGCAAATTCACTTAAAAAACCATAGGTTTCACACATGTTATAGTTAGCTGGACATTTCACTCGTGAAAAACCATTGAAATTCCCCCGTTATAGTTAGTGCAGGCAACTATAACTCACGCGACCGCAATCCTCTGCTGATGACGTCAGATATTACATCACTGATGACATATGTGTCTTTCTGAAAAAAAAATATTTGTAATATATGTATAGCTAAAAATTAATGGAAGAAGACATGGGTAAATAAGTGTCTAAATACAGTGATGTAATATCTGACGTCATCAGCAGAGGATTGCGGTCGCGTGAGTTATAGTTGCCTGTACTAACTATAACGGGGGAATTTCAATGGTTTTTCACAAGTGAAATGTCCAGCTAACTATAACATGTGTGAAACCTATGGTATTTTCAGTGAATGTGAATATATATATATATATATATATATATATATATATATATATATATTACCTACTGGCGGTCGCCAGTAGGTAGTTATAGTTAGGACCCCTTTTCCATAGGAAATCCGCAACATTCTATTTTGAATAACTTTGGCGCCGGTTGACGAATCCTCGCGAATTTCTCAAAATAGGTGGGGCGCTACGCTCCGCTCCTACCCTGAAAGTCTCGGGGGGATCCGTCAAGCGGGGGCTGAGATAAAAGGGGGGTCCCAAAACGCGTTTTTCCCATGCATTTTTCCATAGGACCTTTAGAACGAGCTACAGCCCGAACGGCTGAACAGAATTACTCGAAATTTGGCAGAGAGGTAGTCCCTAGGTCAAGGAAGTGCCTTTTGTAGGTTTGGTGTAAATCTGTTCAGTAGATTCTGAGAAAATAGCCTTTAAATCAATATATATATCTGAGCCCGCTTACGGTACGCTTACCGTACGCTTACCGTAAGCGTACGGTGGCGTGCGCGAGCGCGATTCTGATTGGCTCTTAGATCTTAGTAAACATTCGAATCGGCCGAAACCAGAAAGCGGCGGCCGCCATTTTGTGTATTTCACTCTGAAAAAAAAGAGTGAAAACAAGAAAAGGGGGCAATGAGGAGAGTTACAGACCCCCTAACATTTGTAAGGGGGTCAAAGAAGGACAGAAAAGTACAAAAAAAACATTTATTGATTTTTAAAAAAATCACGGGGTACGCGTACGGTAAGCTTACGGTAAGCGTACGGTAAAAAAAATAAAAATAAATAAATGAAAAGCAGATTTAAGAGTTTAGATATTAGGGAGCTCTAAAAAGAGCTGTTGTGTTTATGAAGTCATTTTTTTAGTGGTACCTACGTACCGATGCAGAGTCTAAGGTTCAAAAGGAAGACTCTGTTCCCTTCATCATTGAAGTGCACACCATCTCCTCTATAAATGTCTTGCATGTCATAACGCAAGTTGTTGTGGTAAATGGCACCCATACCATAGTCACGGAGGAAAGCAGAAACAGATTTGTTGACGTGCTTTCTTGCTTTGTCAATCTGTGGACAGAAATGATTGGACCAGTTCCATTTTTGCCTTTGGCATATGTTGGAAAACACAAAGGCAGTTTTAGGGAAAAGAGAAAACAGTTGTGCAAAGGTGTCCTTCATAAGCATTTCCAGACCTACCCCAGTCAAAGTGCCTAGGTCATTGCCACCACAGTGCACTATTATGAGGTCAGGGTGTTGGATTTGCATGAAGGATTTCACCAATGGCATCAATTGGTGCCACTTTAACCCTCTCTGACCAATCCATTTAATGTCTACATTTGGCAAAGCAAGGTCTCTCACCATATCTGTTTTCTCTGCAAACTTTTCACTCCAGAAGACATAGCTGTGCCCTACAATCCACACTGTGAACATCTTCAAAGGAGATCTGGATGCACTCAGGAGGTGTCTTTCAGTAGAATGGCAATATGAAAAGAAAGACAGTTTGGAAATGGAGGCATACATATTTTTTTCAAAACAAAAAGAACTGATTGGCTGTTTCATACCATTCTAGAATAAAAACTAGGCTGTATGTGTAAATTAATAGAAGCATGTTTTGTATTGGTACAAAAAAATGTGTAACCAAAGAACAGTACTATGGATTTGCTGTTAGGTTTGAAAAGTCAAGCACTCTTGCTCTGTGGAATTGAAACATTGTTTGGCGAACTTCTGACCTAACTCAACACAGCAGTGTTCCATGAGCTGTTGCTATGGTAGCAGGCAGAAGTCAAGTTGGGGGAAGGGTACTAGGCAGAAGTCAAGTTGGGGGAAGGGTACTTTTGGAAAAGGGTTGGTTTTCAACCAATAGAAATGTGTGATTACATTTGAAAAAAAGGGGGAAGCACTGAGATTTGAAACTTACATGTATATGTGTGGAAAAATAGAGGGAAAGTTTGCCATTATCTGGTTCTGCTGAGAGGAGAGAGGTGAACACAACAGAGATCCTGGCTCTGATAATCTGCTGTTTGAGTGTCACATTTCTTTCACAACTAACTAATTTTAAAGGTGAGTTTACAGTTTGAGAGGGGATGTATGTGGTAACTTAAGAAATGAATAATAGAAATGGAAATTGTTTTTGTTGTAGTTGCGTTTATCATTTTCTGTTTTGGGAGAAATTTAAATGTGAGGAACATGTAAAATAATATGGAGTATGTTTTCACAATAAATTAAGGTGTACTGGAAAAAAAAAGAATAGTTTAAGGGTTTGAGGTTGGACTCAGTAATGCAAATACATTCAGCATCACTAAGGCTGGTTGCCCTTGCTGGAGTGTAGGCAGTCACCGAGAATACACATGGTGGTGGTGTGAAAAAACAGTTTGGACATGTGCATTTAAATAAATCAAAAAAAGTGGTTTCATAATGTGTCAGTCTGTAAAAGTGATTTTCACTTGCCCCGAAAAAAAAAGAGCAGTAAGTGTGCTTTCAAATTGGCAAAGAAATTTCGTTTTGGGACTAATGTGAAAACATGACTCTGTGTGCAGAGAGGAATTATAGGCAGAGATTTATTGCGTATTGCTCTGGTGATTTCACAGTTGCATTAGATGGAAAGGGGGAGCGAATTTTTGGGGGAAGAAGCAGACTCTTAGCACACACCCATGTGCTTGCCATGTATAATCATGCACAGTATTTACAAGCGAGTGGGGTTTTCAGGTTTCAGTCTGTAATGCAAATACATTCAGCATCACTAAGGCTGGTTGCCCTTGCTGGAGTGTAGGCAGTCACCGAGAATACACATGGTGGTGGTCTGAAAAAACAGTTTGGACATGTGCATTTAAATAAATCAAAAAAAGTGGTTTCATAATGTGTCAGTCTGTAAAAGTGATTTTCACTTGCCCCGAAAAAAAAAAGAGCAGTAAGTGTGCTTTCAAATTGGCAAAGAAATTTCGTTTTGGGACTAATGTGAAAACATGACTCTGTGTGCAGAGAGGAATTATAGGCAGAGATTTATTGCGTATTGCTCTGGTGATTTCACAGTTGCATTAGATGGAAAGGGGGAGCGAATTTTTGGGGGAAGAAGCAGACTCTTAGCACACACCCATGTGCTTGCCATGTATAATCATGCACAGTATTTACAAGCGAGTGGGGTTTTCAGGTTTCAGTCTGTAAAATATTTTTTGGAAAAAAATGTAAATATGTGTACTGTATTATAAAATGTTTTAAAAATATTAATACTTTTTTCTTTTTTTCCAGATAGATATAGAAAAATTTCGAAAACTAGAACCATTTTTAAAACTATTTTTTTTAAAAACAAATGAATAAATATTTTTTTGAGTGAGTATGGTAAGTCAATAATAATAATTGTAGTCTCTCAAGGACCTTGTAATGTGATAATTGATTTTTAGTGTTTTTTAAAAAAAAAAAAAAAAAGTACGCGCACCGTACGAGAACAGTAAAAAAAAAAAAAAGTTTTTAAAAACATATGTAAAAAAAAGATGAAAGATAAGGTTGGCTCTTAAAAGAACCGTTGTGTTCATGCAGGGACAGAGGAAAGGAAGCATGGGAAAATTATTCAAAGCGACAAATGTGCTGATCTATTTTGTTGTTCACTAGGGAAACACTGGTCTCCCTATAGCAAATTAGATCTTGACAAAATGTGCATCGAATATCAACCTTCCGAAATCGAGGGTTGATTTCCAGAGGGCCAGCAAAAGGAGATTCTCCCCCCACAGATGAAGGGCTCACCTGACCTGCAGAAGAAGGAGTCAGCCCTGCAGATGATGGTCCAGGCTGAGCTGCTGTGGATGTACTGGCTTGTCTTTCTGAAGAGTTACCTCCAAAAAGATGACCATGTGTCCTTCTGTGTACATCCTGGAGGTGTCTCTTCATGGTGTGATTCCCAAAGGAATACTTCCTGTTAGGATTACCTCTAGAAAGTACACGCTTACACAGCTTACAAGTCACTAAGGGTGCATTTACCTTTTGCTGGCCTTCAGGAAAAGTAAAATAATCCCATACATAAGAGGGCTTTTGTTTCCTCGATCTCTGCCTCAAGACAATGCTGCTAGTGCTAGCCTCACTCTCAGAAGAGCTCTGCTGTTCTGCCATCGTATCCCAAAGACAAACCAGCTCCTTCTCCCAAGGGATCACAAGCAGAAATGAGGGGAATGGGTGTGGTGTAGGAGAGTTCTAGAACTGAAAGTAGTTTCAACCAATCAAAAGTTGTGTTTCATGATCACATGACCTACCGTACGCTTACGGTACGCTTACGGTACGCTTAAGGCAAAAGTGCGCATGCGCGTAAAAAAGACACGCGCTTGCGCATAACAGTCACTACCCGACACTTCCGCGTAACGTGCGCGTGTAGCGTACACGCGTACGCGTCCCACGCGGAGGACGCGCGGCTACGCAAATTGCGTAACTATACGCAAACAGCGTAGATAAATTACGAACGTTGCGTAAACCGTACGCTTACCGTAAGCTTACGGTACGCGTACTAAAAAAAAAATAAAAAAAAAGGAAAAAATGTATTGCTAATAAATTTTACATGTTTATTTTATAAAATATATTAAAAAAAACATATTATAGAATTTTAAAAATTTAACCATAGTCTTTAAAAAAGGATAGAAAATTTAAATAAAAATATGTTTAAAAAAATAGAAGAAAAAAAACAAAATTGGCATTTAAAAAACCTTGCAAATTCACTGAAAAAACCATGGGTTTCACACACGTTATAGTTAGGACTTAGCATTTAAAAAACCTTGCAAATTCACTGAAAAAACCATGGGTTTCACACACGTTATAGTTAGGAATTAGCATTTAAAAAACCTTAGAAATTCAGTGAAAAAACCATAGGTTTCACACACGTTATAGTTAGGAATTAGCATTTAAAAAACCTTAGAAATTCTGTGAAAAAACCATAGGTTTCACACATGTTATAGTTAGCTGGACATTTTACTCGTAAAAAACCAATGAAATTCCCCCGTTATAGTTAGTTCAGCTAACTATAACTCGCGCGCCCGCAATGCACTGCTGATGACGTCACATATTACATCACTCATGACATGGTCAGTGACATCACTCATGACATCACTGATGACATCTCAAATGACATCACTGATGACCTCACTGATGACATCATCCTTGTGATAGAGTGGCAGACCTCCTCTTCCCCTAATAAAACCTTTGATACACACATTCAAAAATAGAGACTAAAATTTACAAAAGAATGGACATACCAATAACAGTTACAACAACCTCTTCAGTAATTCTAAGATCCACATACACATCCACTCATTCACCAACAGTCCAATACAGTCACTCATACATGTACTCACTTATCATATGTACTCATACACCTATACATCCTGTTACACAATGCCACTCATCCATAGAGCTACTCACACACATAGTCACTCATGCTAATAAAGAATCAAACATACATTTACTTGCATATACAGTTATACACACACCACCACACTTACTTCTACGGAAACTTACACATACTTAGTCTTTTAAACAATCACTTATAGAAATACATACTTATTCATACAGGAACTCTTTCAATCTCTCACTCTCACAAATACTCACATATATAAACCAATAGTCACATATACTAGTTTTAAACATATGTAGTTACTCATAAAGACACTATTGAGACAGTCATTCACTCACTAACACACCCATACACACACACATCCACCCATGCAGTCCTGCACACATGCTCTGTTCAACACATACAAACAGTGAGTCACTCATTCATGCACCTATGCACTACGTAATACCCCCCCCCAAACCATGCAGACACTCATACTGATACTCAAAAAACCAACTAATAACCTATATAGACACCCATGTAGCTACTCACCAACCCATGCAGCCACTTATACACAAAGTGAAAAAATGATACAGATATTTATATATTTAAACATTACTCACTAAGCCATGTATTCACTATGATACACTTAATCAGTCAGTTACACAATCAATTTTTCAAAAAGAAATCATCCATTTAGACAGTAATATACCCATTTATTCTTCCATCGACCTTGAGATATACATATATAAAACATATTTAATTTTCAGAAAAACACACATTCACTGGATGATGTCATCAGTGAGGTCATCAGTGATGTCATTTGAGATGTCATCAGTGATGTCATGAGTGATGTCACTGACCATGTCATGAGTGATGTAATATGTGACGTCATCAGCAGTGCATTGCGGGCGCGCGAGTTATAGTTAGCTGAACTAACTATAACGGGGGAATTTCATTGGTTTTTTACGAGTAAAATGTCCAGCTAACTATAACATGTGTGAAACCTATGGTTTTTTCACTGAATTTCTAAGGTTTTTTAAATGCTAATTCCTAACTATAACGTGTGTGAAACCTATGGTTTTTTCACTGAATATATATATATATATATATATATATATATATATATATTCACTGAAAAAACCATAGGTTTCACACATGTTATAGTTAGCGGAAATTTTACTGATAAAAAACCAATGAAATTCCCCCGTTATAGTTAGTGCAGGCAACTATAACTCACGCGACCGCAATCCTCTGCTGATGCTAATACTGTATTTAGACACTTATTTGCCCATGTCTTCTTCCATACATTTTTAGCTATACATATATTACAAATATTTTTTTTTCATAAAGACACATATGTCATCAGCAGAAGATTGCGGTCGCGTGAGTTATAGTTGCCTGCACTAACTATAACGGGGGAATTTCATTGGTTTTTTATCAGTAAAATTTCCGCTAACTATAACATGTGTGAAACCTATGGTTTTTTCAGTGAATTTGCAAGGTTTTTTAAATGCTAATTCCTAACTATAACGTGTGTGAAACCTATGGTTTTTTCAGTGAATTTGTACGTTTTTTTAAATGCTAAGTTACTTTACGCCATTCGTGGCGTGCGCGCCCACTTAACGCAGTTCGTTCCGTGCGCACACGGTGCGCTTCGCGCACCGTGCGTGCACAGTGAGCACGCGGTGCGCTTCGTGCACCGCGCGCCCACTTTACGCAGTTAGTGCCGTGCACGCACGGTGGGCACGCGGTGCGCTACGCGCACCGCGTGCCCACGTTACGCTAGATGGGCCATGTACGCACGATGCGCTTCGCGCGCGGTGCGCACATGGAGGACATATGATGCACTTCGTTTTGAAAGGTAATATTTTAATTTTTCTTATATTTTATAAGCCATGCACACATTTGCACACGGGGTGGAGAGAGTGGGGATACTTTTTTTGTTTTTTTAATTTTTTTACCGTACGCGTACGGTAAGCGTAATCGGCGAAATTACCGAAAAAATAAAAATTCCGTTTTTGACCTTGGGGGATCGTTGGGGACTCCATTAACATGGCTATGTGTGTGGGAGCTGTCTAAACAGCCCCTTTACATGTTTTTGGGCTTTATATTTTAAAAATCACTCTCAGTGCGAGAGAGAAAATGGCGGCCGCCGCTTCCTGGTTTCGGCCGATTCGAATGTTTACTAAGATCTAAGAGCCAATCAGAATCGCGCTCGCGCACGCCACCGTACGCGTACGGTAAGCGTACCGTAAGCGCACCGTAAGCTGGCTCAGATATATATATTGATTTAAAGGCTATTGTCTCAGAATATACTGAACAGATTTACACCAAACCTACAAAAGGCACTTCCTTGACCTGAGGACTACCTCTCTGCCAAATTTCTAGTAATTCTGTTCAGCCGTTCGGGCTGTAGCCCTGTCTAAAGGTCCTATGGAAAAATGCATGGGAAAAACGCGTTTTGGGACCCCCCTTTTATCTCAGCCCCCGCTTGACGAATCCCCCCGAGACTTTCAGGGTAGGAGCGGAGGGTAGCGCCCCACCTATTTTGAAAAATTCGCGAGGATTCGTCGACCGGCGCCAAAGTTATTCAAAATAGAATGTTGCAGATTTCCTATGGAAACGTGGTCCTAACTATAACTACCTACTGGCGACCGCCAGTAGGTGATATATATATATATATATATATATATATATATATACGTTACACATTATAAATACAAATATATTTAGTGTAAAACATAAACCAACAAACCCCATAATATAATGTTAAATACATATCACAAATACCTACTAATATTATATTTAATAAAATAAATAAATAATTTTCAAACAAATACATATTTTTATCTTGAAATTATTTATTAACAAAAATGTTAATTATTACATAAAGTTAGTCTATTTACCTCCTACCCATAACACCACACAACTCACAACCCACATCAAAATTAAATTAAAAATGTCTTTGCATAATTAACATAATTAATTATCAATTAAATAAATATTATTAATTAAAAACAAATTAAAACACATAAAATATAATTAACATCCCACCCTTTACACCTATAATCCCCACAACCCACACCTAAAATTAAAGTGTAAAAAGTTTAATTTTACAATTACATTTCTTTTAAATAATTCAATTAAATAACTAATAGTATTTATAAAGCATGTAAAGTTAATTTACTCCCCACCCTTCACCCCTATAAACCCAAAATACACACATAAATTAGTTAAACAATTACCCTGATTAATTATCAATTAATTAATGTTATCAACTAATTATTAATTAATTAAAAATTAAATTACTTCCCACCCTTTACCCCTAAAAACCCCATAACCTGCAACTAAAATTAATTACACAATGTCCTTATTTAATTGTCAATTAATTAATATTAATGAACAACTAATTATTAATTAAAAATAAATTACTTCCCACCCTTACCCCTATAAAGCCCACAACACGCACCTAAAATGTATTACACAATTACCATAATTAATTTTCAATTAATTAATTAATATTAATTGACAACTAATGATTAATTAATTACAAAATAATTTCTTCTCACCCTTTACCACTATAATCCCCACAACCTGCACCTAGAATGTACCCCAAAAAATTAAAAACACAGTTAAAATTATAAAATCTCACTTAAATATATATTAATAAATAAAAAATATCAATTTCAATTACTTCCCACCCTATTCCCCTATAAACCCTCAACCCACTACGGAACTAAAGAATGCAAAATGTTATTCAAATAACATTATTAACTACTAAAAATGTAACAATGTAACACATATACTAAAAAACAAACAATACTTATACAAAATAATACGTCACATTTAAACTTATAATTAAAAAATCGATATTTTGAACAACTATATCTTTGCAAATGATAATAATGATATTTCTTACCTTAAAGTGGATATTCTTGACCACGATATTCTTGTGGTCGATATTTCTGTGTCGCGATATTTCAAACTTGATATTATTGCCAGTCGACATTTCCAACTCGATATTTTGACTGAACACCGTCAAATTCTCCAAGGGTGAGTATTTGGCCTCTGTACATCTCCAGGACATTTACCAACATGTGCCAATGCATCCATCTTCACAGAGATTCCTATAGGTCTGTGTGGGTCAGATTTACTACCAGTTGCAGGTGCTCCCTTCTGGATTATCATCCTCACAAAGGGTGTTCACAAAAGTGGTGGCCTCCTTGGTAGAGGTGATTTATGTGTTGGGTATACATCTACTTCCTTACCTGGATTATTGGTTTATTTGTTCTTCTTCTATTCTGAATTCAAAGAAACATGCTATCAGGGTTTGGAAATTGTGTAGCAGCACCAACTACTGCTGAATAAGGACAAGTCACAGCTTGTTCTATCGCAGGCTCTGAAATTCATTGGAAGGCATATCTTTCTTCCTCAGTTATGAATACAGAGAATTCACTCAGAGATGAACTACCTGGTATCTCTCCAGACTCCTGTGGAGAGATTACAAGGTCTAATGGCATCCATAGTCAGGGCACAATTACAGCTGTATCCACTAATGAACTATTTGTAGACTTTTTGTCATCTGGAATAGGGAATTACAAGCAGGAAGTCCCAATGACTCACCAGCTTGAGCAAAAAGATGCACTGGTGGTTATAAGAATTCAACTTACAGAGGGGTTCTGAATTCAGATTCATCCCAACCAAAGTAATCACCACAGATGTCAGTCTTTTGAGCTGGGCAGCAGTATTACACAAGGACACAATGCAATTCAATAGCTGACACAAGAAAGGAGGGAATCCTCAAAATGGAGGAAGTTTAAGGCTATACAAGTCAAGAGAAACACGCTTTAATCAATTTCATATCTGAATCATAAAAGCACTAAAATACATTCAGAAAAATTCATTATTACAAGATAAATACTACACTTAAAAACATTGATATAAAAATGTATAAAATACATATCAAATTACAATATCAAGTTAATTAAATACTACTTTCCCATCTTCCTTTAGTTCCCACAACATCTAAATGACAGTATTTGTGTAACTCAGAGATATTGTCTAAAAAATATTATATTCTAGGTGGTCTCCAAAAACAAAACTCTCCTGCTATCCTTTATCCATACCTATTTTTTATTGCAATTGCTCCTTTAATAAAATGTAAAACAGAGAAAATTGTTAATTGAATCCAAAAATAGAAGAAACATTAAACCTTCTATGTAAGAGCCAGGACGATAAACCCCCAGTAGGGTAACACAAATGTAGGTCTAAGTGCTTTATATAGGGCACAAAATTGGACAAACTGCAGTGTGCTTTGTTTTGTCATGTTGTTACATGGGCACAAGGAAGGATTGTTTGCCCAACCACATTGCTGCGGAAAGGTTACCAAAAAGTGTACCAGAGCCAGACTAAACTTGGTCAAAACAAATCTGTGCTGTGGGTTCATAAGGAAAGGAAGATAACATTTATGTTGGATAGCTAACTCACTTACAGACAGATGACTCAAGGAACTATGCTGATCAATGCCTTGCAATGCTGTAAATTAGCCCCTGTGCCATATGCTGTTTTAATAATACATTTTGCATATTGTTGCTAAAGGCTTGTAGAATAGATCAGTTAAATCCAATTCCTGGAATATGTATTTCAATTAACTAAGCCGAGGAATAGAGTCAGCATTAGATATCAGAAGACAGTCTACTATAATAGACCGTGTTAATTCTAATGCTGAAGCAGGACAAATCTTCACCCATACCAGCAAAGTGGCAAGGTTAAGTCTTTCCTCTATCTGTCCTAAGCCTGGTTCATAATGACAAAATAATGTAGATGACTCTTTAGGTACCATAAAAAGCCTTTGAGTAAAATTATTCTCTACTACCTGAAGCTTTGAACAGTTACTATGGACCCAAATCCCTACCCCATAATAGGCGATCGAGAGATGTTTCGCTTTATGCGCAATTAACATTTGTTTAAATGGTTTCTGTCCCAAGTTGGCAGCCAAGCGATAGAGAGCCTCCACTGTCCTGGAAGTCTGCATGGCTCTTAACATTACTAAATAATCCCAGGAAAGCTGGGAGTTGAAAACATTTCCCAGATAAGAAAAGATTTGGGCTTTTTTGACCACCTTCCCCTGTGCCATGAATATTTTGGACTTAGTTCTCCTATGTCCACATAATATAATGTATGATTCACTTTTAAATCCAGGGACTGCATAAAACCTACAAAGGTATTGAGGTATTATTGCAGACTGTTTGCTGTCCTAGCAATTAGTACAGCATCATCTGAGTATAATAGTGTAGGGATAGACTTGCTAATGATTTTAGGATAATCAAGATTTTCCTGCAGCAAGTGTGCCTCCAATCCATTCGAATAAATAAGAAATAAGAAAAAGGCCATGATATATATAACTCATTTTATTTGTGAGATTTGTTTATGGCCAGAGAAAAACTGGATAGCATTGAGAGTGGTGTAACTTCCTTGGAAAGAGAATTTAACAGCAGATCACCTCAGCAGGACTTTTCCATCAATCACAGAATTATCATTAACAAGGCAGACATTCCAGCTAGTCGTGTAAGGGTTTGTCCTCCCTTTTTTTATATTTATTTTCGAAAATCAAGTATATACATAGTTGCATAAGGTAATACAGTTACATTGTATTTATGCTTACAGCCAGAGTCGCAGTACAATACTTTGCCTTGAACATTCCGGTGCCGATTACGATCCTGTAAAAAAATTGCCCGTACGACTCGTATCCGGTCTTTTTACCGTACGAATCGTACAAGTGCCGTACAAACTGCCAATCACGATTCGCATGGTAAAAAGTCCATACGAATCGCATTGGGAATTATTCCCCACACGTCCTCGGGTCGGAAAATGTGTCCGACACATCCCCGGACGATTTACCGTACAAATGTGAAAAGTGAAGTCCGACCGCGGAATCACGATCCATCCTGTGCGTCCGATGTCACAACCGTATGGAAAAAACACCGTCCGCACCGAACTCCCATAGCAACCATGGAGACATGTGCCCGCATACGCGCCCAACACCCCCCCAGCCCTCCTATGTACGAGTCGAATCCCCACCCGTGTATGTACACTAGGCCTGGGCGATAAATTCCGTTCCGCTCGCGGAATTTGCGAAATTTCGGTAATTTCGCGTTCCGCGGAGAACGCGAAATTGCCCAAAATTCTGCTTTCCGCGACTTCGCGAAATTTTTTCTTGTTCGCGTTCTCAGAATGCGTGTTCGCAAGATATTTCTCCCCGAGCACGCAAAACAGCAACTGTGAACAGGGAAAAAGCATCGCGAACAAGCAATTCCGCGTGTTCGCGGAATTTCTGCATGTTCGCGGAGATTTTTTACCGTTTCGCGGAGATTTGCGTAACACGATTACGCAAATTTCGCCCACCCCTAATGTACACCCGTGCATGTATGAGACGTACCCCCACCTGTGAATGTATGGAGCGTACCCCCACCCCAACCGTGTATGCACGACCCGTACCCTCACCCGCGTACGTATGGAGCATACCCCCACCCCAACCGTGTATGTACGGACCGTACCCTCTCCCGCGTACGTATAGAGTGTACCCCCACCCGAACCGTGTATGTACGGAACGTACCCTCACCCCAACCGTGTATGTACGACCCGTACCCTCACCCGCGTACGTATGGAGCGTACCCCCACCCCAACCGTGTATGTACGGACCGTACCCTCACCCGCATACGTATGGAGCGTACCCCCACCCCAACCGTGTATGTACGGACCGTACCCCCACCCCAACCTTGTATGTACGACCCGTACCCTCACCTGCGTATGTATGGAGCGTACCCCCACCCCAACCTTGTATGTACGACGCGTACCCCCACCCGCGTATGCATGGAGCGTACCCCCACCCCAACAGTGTAAGTACGACCCATACCCACACCCGTGTACATATGGAGCGTACCCCCACCCCAAAAGTGTATGTACGGACCGTACCCTCACCCGCGTACGTATGGAGCGTACCCCCACCCCAACCGTGTATGTACGGACCGTACCCCCACCCCAACCTTGTATGTATGACCCGTACCCTCACCTGCGTATGTATGGAGCGTACCCCCACCCCAACCTTGTATGTACGACGCGTACCCCCACCCGCATATGCATGGAGCGTACCCCCACCCCAACAGTGTAAGTACGACCCGTACCCACACCCTCATACATATGGAGCGTACCCCCACCCCAACCGTGTATGTATGGACCGTACCCTCACCCGCGTACGTATGGAGCGTACCCCCACCCCAACCGTGTATGTACGGACCGTACCCCCACCCCAACCTTGTATGTACGACCCGTACCCCCACCCGCGTATGCATGGAGCGTACCCCCACCCCAACATTCTAAGTACGGAGCGCACCCCAGGCCCCAACATCAGCACCTTCACACAACATCGCGCATGTACGAGTCGTACCAAGCCAGACACAAGGACAGCACTGTACAACAAAATTCCCGAAGTACACACCGTACACACGCTAAAAACGCACGTACACAACCAGGACAAAGCAAAACAACACAAGAATACACCATTCGAATGGCACAAAGCCACAAAACATGTCCAACAAGCACAGATGCCCAAAACACAACCACTCCTTATAACACACCCACCCAAACTTCAAACACAGCCACACCCACCAATGGACCAATACAAAGGGCCCACACACACAAACCATGAGCCTTTGCAACAGACTCACTGCTGCCAGACCCCACAGACAACCTACAGCACCATACTAGAACCTTTACTACACCTTACACTTGCACACCTTCACACACCCACCTTCACAAACACCCCCTCATCACATTCACACACACACCTGCACAACCACACCCACACACCCACAACCATCAACACACCCCCCCATCCACACCCACACCCCTCACCATGCCCACTAACAAGAATCCAAAGTTCACTAGCCGAGAGTTGGAGGTCCTTGTCGATGAAATCCTCAGAGTTGAGCCACACCTCTTTGGAACATTGGTCAGACAGACCAGCATTTCAGAAAAAACAGCCATGTGGCAGACGATCGTCGATGCTGTGAATGCTGTTGCGGACACCAGAAGGACCAGGCATGAATGCCAAGCCAGGTGGTACGATCTGCAGAGGAGGGTCCGAGCCAAAATGACGGACGAACACAACCAGGCCAACGTCACTGGAGGAGGGCCGCCCCGCAGACAGGTAGAATACCATCCCTGGGAGGAGAGGGTGATGGCCATACTGCCGGTGGTGGCAGTGGACGGATTAGAAGGACTCCGAGACCTGGGTGAGTACACAAACAACTCACCTCACATGGGGGGAACGTCATCCACAACCAAACTCACAAACAGGCACGCAACCACCCCAAGCTATCGCATGACTCAACCACACTCCATGAACACGCACATGCCACTGGCGCCACCATGCCCCATGCACCCAGCTGGACAATGCCAAGTCACAGGCCACAGAAAACACCAACACAAGACACGGTAAGCCGGATGGCGGGAGTGTGGGCCCCAAAAATCACATAGTGCAACTCAGAAGCAGACAACAATGCCCCCTGCCCATATGGCCTAGGTCACAGCCAGACAAACAGTGTGTCCACACACAGGAAAGACTTGCCAGCAAATGGCGGACACCTTGCATTAACACATGGGGGTGACGGCACTTTCTTGCACATGACAGCAGCTAATGAACAGCCAACACTGTGAAAGAGTGGCAGCACACACCACCACAGCAGCAGTGCAGACACAGACACTACACCCAATGGGTGCCTGGAGATCAGAAACAAACTCACATCAACAATCCAAGGGCCATTCAAAGATCTGCTAACAGTGTGTGCCCAGGAAGCTGGGCTGAGGTGACAGAGGGTGACACACAGAGGGAGGAAGAGGGGGACAGAGAGGGAGGGAGACACAGGGAGACGGACAGAGGGAGGAGGCTGACACACAGAGGGAGGGAGAGGGGGACAGAGAGGGAGGGAGACACAGGGAGACGGACAGAGGGAGGAGGCTGACACACAGAGGGAGAGAGAGGGGGACAGAGAGGGAGCGAGAAAGGGACACACAGAGAGAGCAAATCAGCCTTGTGGTGTGTGGGAATGTCTGCTCGTCAGCAGGTGGACTGCGTGCATGTAGACAAGGGTGGCCAGTGCCAGAACCCCCTCTCTTCTCCATGGCAAAACACAGGGCCATGTCACAACCTGTGCACGAGCCCAACGCCAGCTACCTGCAGTGTGTGGAACAACTCCATGTGCCCACATACAGTGCAACACGGAAGGCGCCAATGCATGGCTCGCCACACCTGCCAACTCCACTGCTGACTGCAGTCACAATTGACGCAGCAAGTAAGACTGTGCCACACATAGGTAAAGTTGCAAAAGCTGTGGCCAAGGGACATACCCATGCACAAGTGCACTGTGAGTGGAATGCAAGACATATCCAAATTCCCAGAGGAAATGTGCCAACTTAGAAACCAATGAAACATGGATGTTGCATGGAACAAAATTAACATTGTCTCTCTCACACACAGGTCAACGTCGTGGATCACCCCCCAACACTGGGGGGGAAGACTCACAGGACCCGGCTCGGCGGGATGATGGACCCACCGGCAGCGACGACTCTCACCACTCTGTGGACAAACCCGACCCCGACCAACCTGGCCCCTCTGGTGTCCAACCACCTGCAGCACCTGCGTCAGGTACAACTGGGCCAACCACCACCCCCACTCCTGCCACATCCCAGGAGACACCCAGGATCCCTGCCTCACCACCACAATGCACCACAATGCAGCCAGGCTGGCCAGGAGGGACACGGTGTACCGGGCACCCAGGAGGAGGCTGGCTACAACGCCAATGCCACCCCTCAGGGGTCCCGGAGACCCGATGTGCCCACAAGGGCAGGCCAGGTGCAAGTGGGCAGGGGTGGTGGGAGTGGAGGACGGCGGAGGCGCGAGCCTGACCTGTTGGCTGGGGAACCGGTATATTCCCATGTCCGAAACATCCTGGACACATACCGGCAGGAAACCATAGGCATGGCCCAGGTTGTGTCCACCCTCACCGGGATGAAGGGGACCCTCGATGAGATCAAGACCCAGCAGGCCCAGCAACATGCGGAGCAACATGCCTGTCTACTGCGACACCAACGGCGGATGGAGGACAGACAGGCTGAGCTTGTGACGGTGTTCACGGGAATTCACAGTACACTCCGTCGGATAGCCGACAACATGGGCAACCCTCCCTGTGCCATCAGGCGTAGAACATCACCACCCACAGGGAGGGATCAGGAGGAGGAGGAGGAGACATCCGACGGAGCATCCCAAACATCGTCACGGCCTGCTTCTGAGGGTCCCCACAGGAGGGCAGGTCGTCCACGGAAAAGACCGTGAGGGTCGGCGCAACAGCACCATCTCCCAGGACACCTAGCCTGGCATCTGGCCCACTGGAGCAACAGCAGCACAGCAGCAAAAGACATTCTCTGCCACATGGACTTGCGGGTCACTGTCTGACCAATGTTGACAAAGACTGTGGCATGGACTCTGAGGATTTCAAATGGCAAGGACACCAACTCCCCTAGTGAACTTTGGATTCCACACACCCAGAAAACCCCTCATGTCATACCCCCCCCCCCCCGGTACCCCAACCGAAATAAAAAGTTACACCATAAAGAGGAGATGCCTACCTTTTGCATTATTACCTTACATGTGTCTTGTAAAGTCTAACCATGCCTGAGTTCTCATTTGACTTCAACCATCCACACCCTGGGGCCTGAGTCTGGCACAGGACACACATGGGTCACATTGTATTAGGCAAGACAGACACGGAGCACCATACACACCCGTGATGGGCCCAACCAGCTGAGGGGGTGGCCGCACAACTGTGCCGACAGGCATTTTGAGTACAGCGACAGCCATGCGCAGAGGTCAGAGATCATGTGGAGTGTCCTGTGGGGCACCCAGGTATGTGTGGACAGGTGGCATAACCATGTCCTGCAAGCTTGAGTCTGGTGGATGCAGAGAATGGGGGCCTGGCTAACGTCAGATGCATGGGGATGGCACATGTCACAATACCCACACAGTCATGGACCTCATGCACAATACACAGTCTAATCCCACACAAACAGCTTGCATCTTGCTACTCTACACATAGACACATAGCCACTATCACGGAAAATCATGCCAGACATGCCGGATGCACCGTGGCAACACACCAGCATTGACTGAGAAGAGGCACCTTGGAGGCATAGGGACACCTTTATTAGTCATGTATTCGGGATTGCAGAGGCAACTCGGAGTACACATGAACGGGTCATGTGGAGTAACATGTGGGTCCAACACTGGAACCCCCCTTCTGCAGCACAAATGCGTGATAGCCATGGAACTGGCACACAAGTGTCGGATAATAGCTAAATACCCACAGCTGCTCACGGAGAGCCTGCCATACACCATACATCCGCTGATGTGGAAGTCCCACACCATGTCAAGCCAATGCAAACCGTATGTGTCCGAGGGCAGTGTAACACACATTGATGCCATCATCACAATCCACAATCCCATCACTGATGACTGCCAACAAGTCTGACCATCTATTCAGGTGTACACAGCTGCATGTCATGTGTCCCATGGTGATGCGACATGTCTGCAGCGGAACCAAACATCGACAGGGGCAGTGTGCATACATCGTAAACAACTGCCACACCCAATACACCCCTGATGCATCCCTTACCCTAAGGAGACTTCCAAACGTGTCCGTGCGTGTAACGCTGAGTCAGCACACGATGACGTGTCCATGAGGAATAGCAGTGCCACAACAATGCAACCAGCAGACGGCATGCGCAAGTACCTGGGGATGAGAGACACACAAGAAGTCAGCCACAAAATAGCACAGCCACTTGCATGTGCATGTACTCGACACATGTATGGATGACAACATGCTAGGTCACAATTATGACTGTGGAAATACACTCATCACTGGCACCATCACTCCAGTGACACATCCACACACACCTCTGACTCACGTGCCATACATGCAGATGGACACACACATCGCAACACATGCCACACGGGGACCAATGCGTGCACACACAGACACTGGTACTCACCATTAAGCAAAGAAGTAGCGTATGAGCCGAGTCCGGATGTCCTCTTGCGGAACCACATCCTCCACATCACTAGCCCCATTGCCAAGACCTTGGTCCTCCACGGGTGGATGGTCCTGATCATCTTGATCCAGGATGAGTGGCACAGCTTTCTCAACTGCCATGTTGTGCAGCATGCAGCAGACCATGAAGATTTTGCAGACCTTCGCCGGGGCATATGGGAGGGCGCCGCCGGTCTTGTGGAGGCATCTGAATCGGCTCTTCAGGAGGCCAAATGTCCTCTCTATCACTCGCCTTGTCCGGCCATGGGCGGTGTTGTAGCGGAGCTGGGCCGGCATGATGGGGTTGCGGAGAGGTGTGATCAGCCATAGCATGTTGGGATAGCCAGCGTCCCCTACATGGAAAGCACATGGACATAAGTAGGACAGGAGAAGCGGTCGTGCTGGAAGTCTACGCAAAATACAGGACAGACAGAGTGTACCCACCAACAACACATGCTCGTTCGTTGCGCAGCTGCGTCATCATTTCAGGCACCCTGCTACGCCTCATGATGTAGGCATCGTGTGCTGATCCTGGAAAACGAGCACAGACATGTGAAATCACCATGTTGGACAGACACACCACAAGGGCATTGATGGAGTGGTAGTGCTTGCGATTCCTGTACGCTACCTCCTGTGCCTGTGGTGGTACCAAAGCCACATGTGTCCCATCTATGGACCCAATGACATGGGGCATCCCTCCCAGGGCATAGAATCCACGCTTGACACCAGTCAACATTTCAGAGGTTGGGAAATGGATGAACTCATCCAGGTGAAGCAACATGGCCTCTAAGAAATCATGCAGCACACGGCAGAACATGCTCTGGGCCATGCCACCAACATGAGCTATGGTATTTTGAAAGGTACCCGTGGCAAGAAAATGTAGGGCTGCCATTACCTTCAGCTTGGGTGTCAGTGCCGTAGGATACCTGTGCAACGGTTGCAGGTGTGGTGCCAGCCTCGCCGTCAACTCCACAATCAACGGTTGGGGGAAGCGGTAGCACCGGATACAGTCATTCTCCCGCATGTCAGCCAAGTCCGGAATTGCTCGGGGAAGAGGCAGCGCTCTGCAGTAATTTGGAAGTGACAAGGAAGAGTGAGTGCACTACAACAACAATTTTTTGGTGCTGAGCACATGTTAATCTGTCAATACACATATGCGACATACGAAGTCAGGTATGTGCCACATGCCCTGGACACGTATGGCTGCCAGGTGACACTCCTACCAAGACCCAGCTACACACGGAGATTGTGAACCTCCACATGCCATGGCATGGGATTAGCTGTGTCCCAGTGTAAGTGAACAGCCAGACACAACACAGGAGTGACATACATCCACACATCAGCAGAAGTAGGATGTTGATTGCAGAGACTGGTAGCGGAACACTAGAGCCACAGGTCACATGACATTACACTAGGACAGCCCACACACCTTGCCATGAAGGTGTACATGTAATGACTAAGGGTGGGCGTAGTTCGCGAAGTAGCACTTCGCGAAGCTACGCAAAGTGAAGTTCGCACTACGCGAGCTACGCGTAGCACTTCGCGAACTGCGAAGTAACATGTTCGCACTGTGCAAGATGTTGTTTTCAATGATTGCACAGTGCGGACAAGCAACCGGCACTGTGCAATCATTGAAAATGGCATCTTGCACAGTGCGAGCTGTAGTTTTCTGCTGCTCGAGTAGATTTTTACTCGAGCTGCAGCTTTCTCAACGCAAACTGGTAGTTTCTCATCGCGAGCGGTCGCGAGCATACGCGACCCCTCGCAATGAGAAACCTGACCTTCTCGCGTTGGGAATCTCGCCGGGAGGTTTATTTTCCATGCTCGCGATCGCGAACAAGGAAAAAGTCTCGCCAGGATGTCATTTTGCTTGCTCGCGGTCGCCAACTTGACGTTGAGGACCGCGAGCAAGCAAAAAATGACCGCAGCACTACGCAACACTACGCTACGCGTGTTCGCACTGTGCTACGTGCAGTTCGCGTAGTGCGAAGTAGCGCGAACTTCGCAAACTACGCGAGCGTAGCGTAGTGCTTCGCCCAGGCCTAGTAATGACTCACTACACATTCATAGAGAGGATGCAGACATGTCCTTGTTATGCTACTCCGTGTCCCATGCATACATACGCACCTCACATCCGATACCACATGTGGCTTGGTGTGCGGAACTGTGTGTCATGTCCATCTACACACAGACACATGTTGGTTGCTGCAACAGCTGATGCTTTTGAGGGAGCTCCAACATCAAGCTAATGGGAACCCCCCACACATACATGACATAGTCACATCGTGCACCGTGGGTAGTGACATGTCTGGTGTGGTAACCCCTGTAGCGGGCATCAGGGGACACTTGTGTGTGTTGTTGACCGTGCCATGCCAGTGACGCTCATCCCAAGTGTGCAGTACGACATGCACACATGTCAAAGGAGTTAAGGGCATGCCTGGCACACATTGCACCGTCACACATAACATCTGTACACATCTCATCATACATCTGGTGCCTTCTCGACTCAGGAGTAATGTGCCACATCACAGCCTTTCACACCTGTGCCCCACACATGTAGTACTGCCCAGACAATGCCTTGATGTCCATCCATGGACAAGTATGTCAGCCCTATTCCTTCCTGTGTGCTGCCTGTCACCACTGTGATGTGTGAAAGGCACCGTACTTTCGCTCAGAGGGCCTGTGTACGTTCCCATCACTATGGGAGTGCTGCCGTATTTGTACCCATAGTGATAGTGAGTGTACGCACGCGTGTACGGTCCGTATCACTATGGGAACGCAAACGCGAGAACACCCAAAGTGATAGTGAGCATACAGGCCTGTGTACGGTCCGTACCACTATGAGTACGCATACGCGAGAACACCCATAGTGAAAGTGAGCGTACAGGCCTGTGTACGGTCCGTACCACTATGAGTACGCATACGCGAGAACACCCATAGTGAAAGTGAGCGTACAGGCGTGTGTACGGTCCGTATCACTATGGGAACGCATACGCGAGAACACCCATAGTGAAAGTGAGCGTACAGGCGTGTGTACGGTCCGTACCACTATGAGTACGCATACGCGAGAACACCTATAGTGAAAGTGAGCGTACAGGCGTGTGTACGGTCCGTACCACTATGAGTACACATACGCGAGAACACCCATAGTGAAAGTGAGCGTACAGGCGTGTGTACGGTCCGTACCACTATGAGTACGCATACGCGAGAACACCCATAGTGAAAGTGAGCGTACAGGCGTGTGTACGGTCCGTACCACTATGAGTACGCATACGCGAGAACACCCATAGTGAAAGTGAGCGTACAGGCGTGTGTACGGTCCGTATCACTATGGGAACGCATACGCGAGAACACCCATAGTGAAAGTGAGCGTACAGGCGTGTGTACGGTCCGTACCACTATGAGTACGCATACGCGAGAACACCCATAGTGAAAGTGAGCGTACAGGCGTGTGTACGGTCCGTACCACTATGAGTACGCATATGCGAGAACACCCATAGTGAAAGTGAGCGTACAGGCGTGTGTACGGTCCGTACCACTATGAGTACGCATACGCGAGAACACCCATAGTGAAAGTGAGCGTATAGGCGTGTGTACGGTTCGTACCACTATGAGTACGCATACGCGAGAACACCCATAGTGATAGTGAGCGTACAGGCGTGTGTACGGTCCGTACCACTATGAGTACGCATACGCGAGAACACCCATAGTGATACGGACCGTACGCGCGTGCGTACGCTCACTTTCACTATGGGTGTTCTCGCGTATGCGTACTCATAGTGGTACGGACCGTACACACGCCTGTATGCTCACTATCACTATGGGTGTTCTCGCGTATGTGTACCCATAGTGATACGGACCGTACACGTGTGCGTACGCTCACTTTCACTATGGGTACGCATATGCAAGCACACCCATAGTGATACGGACCGTACACACGCCTGTACGGGCCGTTGCTATGCATTTGGGGTGCCCTAGGGCCCCGGGACGCACCGTACCTGTGTGTGAAACTCCAAATTACATAGGGGACACATGAGGAACAAGTATAAAGGCCTACATGCATGCTGGTTGTCATGGAGACCAAGTTTAAAGTTTGAATTTTTTTAAGCAGGTGCACAGCAGTAGTCAGTTTGAATGAATCTACTTTGTTGCAATGTGTTTCTGGAGTTGACATCATGCTCAAGAAAAAAACACAATAAGAACCCACTGACTGTGCTAGGTTTGAAGGGATTGGAGGAAACATAGGATGCAAATGTGAGTGACCAATCACTCTGTACTCCTGTGCATGAAACAGGCCAGCAAGGCAGATATAAGTCAGCCAGGTCCCATGAGGGAGCACTTGCCTGCACATCTTTGTATTCGACGACCCAGCTGCTGCTACTGATTCCCTGGAACCATGTCAAGGTCTGTGGAGAGGTCACAGCCTTTCACCCTGGAGGAGAACCTGGCTTTGCTGGATGTGATCCTCCCACAGTACCCCCTGCTGTATGGCCGACCAGGGTATCAGGTGAGTGCAGAGTCTACTAGCACAGACTGTGTCCCTTGTTTGTGACTGTGACTTCTGGCATTGTGTCCAGGTGTGGCACACATGCTATGTACTGTAGGGGGGGTCCCAGGGGGGGGAATGCCTGATGTCTCCCAGCCAGTGCATGCTGTGGTGCATGTCTGCCGTCCTCACTTGCATTGTGTTTACTGTGACAATCACTGCATGGTGCATGCCACATTCTGCCTGTCTTGTCCTCCTGGGAATGTGGCCTCTACAGTCCTCATGTGATTATGTGGTCAGCCCAGTGTGACAGGTGACTGTACCCACAGATGTGTGTTAGTTCTCTGTACCTGTGCTGAGAGTGTCCACATGATGTGTTCGTACCCTGGACATCAGTGTGTGTGTAAGTCCCCTGTCCTGTGGGTGGGTGCATATGTGGAGTGTGGCACCCGGGCTGCATGAGGGATGGATATACCCTGCCCATGTGATGTGAGCAGGGAGCAGTGCTGTGTGTCTGATGTGCAGGGCCAGCCCCACACCTGTGAGCCCCCCCGTCTAGTGGCACATGTGCAGAGTGAGGTTTGTCGCTGCATTTGGCAATGGCAGGTGAATGTCCTGTGCCTGTGTGTATCTGTGTACTCTGCTGCGGTAGCGTCAGTGGCCTGTGGCATGTGACTGCTTAGAGGTGCTGCATATTATCCTGGTGTAGCTTGTGATGCACATTGTGAGCCTGGATCATTGATTGTGTTGTTGCCCTCATTCCACCTGTGTACTTTCAATGGAACGTACTGCTTTTGCCCTTCCCCAGAGGATCATGTCCCTATGACAAAGGTGCAATGTGTTGGATGCATACTATGCCTTGTTGTAAACAGCAAATTGGTTCTAATATGTCTCTCTGTGACATGTGCCTGGTGTATTGATGTAATGTCACTTGTTCATCCTCACAGGTAGGCGCCTCTGCCAAGAAGCAGATATGGCTGACCGCCGTCAGTGCCCTGAGGAGTGCGGATGGTCGCAAGCGGCGCCTGGCCTTGGTGAGGAAACGCTGGCAGGATATCCGGTGCTGGACGCGGAGGATCGCACGGGTCCTGCTGGGGGACTCACCTGAGACCCATAAGAACCGCGGGCGCCGCCGTCTGACCCACATCCACAAGCGTGTGCTGGCGGTGGTATTTCCAGACTTGGAGAGGCGCTTACAGGAGAAGCAGCAGCAGGAAGGGCGTAGGTACATGTGTGTTTGTTGTGTGTCACCAGCATTTGTAAGTGCACAGTTGCATGGCTACACTGCCAGGGTTTAAAGGTGCTGAGCAGATCCTGTTACCCACAGTATAGCGGTGCTCTCCTGCCTCCCTTCCCCTCCTTGCAATGTGTTCCCTGGTCTGTGTGTAGTCACTCCTTCACAAGGTTATGTAGGCTGGCGCTTTCTCCACGTGAACTATGCCTGTAGCATCATGTGTGGGGGTGCTGTGTAACAGGTTTTGGGACCTTGCCTGTGCCCTGTCCAGTTCAGTACATGTGGGTTCCATGTCAGTTGGCACTGATGCTGAGTCCAGACATGGGAGTTAGTCTCTCAAGTGTCATGCCTTACAGCACGCATGTCCTATGTTGTGGCCTGTGACATGATGTGCATGAGTGTGCGATACGCATAGTGTAGGGATGGTGGCGTGTGTTGCAGTCATTCCCATTCAGGACCATGGAGTTGTGTGGCCACTACTGTCCCCTGGGTTACAACAAACAAATGATGGACGGAATGCTGACAATGCAGACATTCTCCCCCAGTCAAGAGATCTGGGTTAAATCCATCGTTCTTTTGCCCACTACACCACCCCAGTTTAGACATGGCCATATGCAAATCAGTCTTGACCCTGTGCCTCATGGGAACAGTCCAGCCCGAACTGCCAAGCCATGTCTTCCCTGGACCGGAATCAAGCATCCTAGGACCGGTTTCTGGCTATCAGCCGTCATCAGCCAGGATAGCTTGACTCCAGTGGCGTAGTGAGCACGGGTCCCACGTCTGGGAATACCCATCCCACTTAGGGCGAAAAGCGTTACAACAAACAGCTCAGACGTGAGTCCCTTGCTCTTTGCACCATCAGGATTCAGGCAAGCTGGGCCGACGAAGGCTGTGATGCCAGAAACCGGTCCCCGGAAGCTTGTTTCCTTCCCAGTATAAGAATTGGCTTGGTAGTTTGGTTTGCCCTGTTCCCATCATGCACTGGGACAGGTACAGACTAATTTGCATGTAGCCAGGTTCTGAGCTGGGATGGTGCAGTGAGCTAAAAAACGGTGATGGATTAAAACCATGATCTCTTGACTTGGTAAGAGTATTCTGCATCATTCAGAAACTCTGTCCATCACCACCCCCTTTTTCCCAAATCGATTTTATCCACACTCTGTGTGGGAGGGTATGCTCAGACGTGAGTCCCTTGCTCTTTGCACCATCAGGATTCAGGCAAGCTGGGCCGACGAAGGCTGTGATGCCAGAAACCGGTCCCCGGAAGCTTGTTTCCTTCCCAGTATAAGAATTGGCTTGGTAGTTTGGTTTGCCCTGTTCCCATCATGCACTGGGACAGGTACAGACTAATTTGCATGTAGCCAGGTTCTGAGCTGGGATGGTGCAGTGAGCTAAAAAACGGTGATGGATTAAAACCATGATCTCTTGACTTGGTAAGAGTATTCTGCATCATTCAGAAACTCTGTCCATCACCACCCCCTTTTTCCCAAATCGATTTTATCCACACTCTGTGTGGGAGGGTATGCTCAGACGTGAGTCCCTTGCTCTTTGCACCATCAGGATTCAGGCAAGCTGGGCCGACGAAGGCTGTGATGCCAGAAACCGGTCCCCGGAAGCTTGTTTCCTTCCCAGTATAAGAATTGGCTTGGTAGTTTGGTTTGCCCTGTTCCCATCATGCACTGGGACAGGTACAGACTAATTTGCATGTAGCCAGGTTCTGAGCTGGGATGGTGCAGTGAGCTAAAAAACGGTGATGGATTAAAACCATGATCTCTAGACTTGGTAAGAGTATTCTGCATCATTCAGAAACTCTGTCCATCACCACCCCCTTTTTCCCAAATCGATTTTATCCACACTCTGTGTGGGAGGGTATGCTCAGACGTGAGTCCCTTGCTCTTTGCACCATCAGGATTCAGGCAAGCTGGGCCGACGAAGGCTGTGATGCCAGAAACCGGTCCCCGGAAGCTTGTTTCCTTCCCAGTATAAGAATTGGCTTGGTAGTTTGGTTTGCCCTGTTCCCATCATGCACTGGGACAGGTACAGACTAATTTGCATGTAGCCAGGTTCTGAGCTGGGATGGTGCAGTGAGCTAAAAAACGGTGATGGATTAAAACCATGATCTCTTGACTTGGTAAGAGTATTCTGCATCATTCAGAAACTCTGTCCATCACCACCCCCTTTTTCCCAAATCGACTACTGTCCCCTGGGGCATATTTTCATAGGTGTCATGTGTGTCATCAAAAACGTGGACACTCTAAGTGTCTACAGCATAGGTTGTGCTCTGTGCCATTGTCCCCTGGCACCATGTATATTGACGTAAAATGTAGTACAAGTGTCCACTGTACAGCCTGACCTGATTTTCCTTGTTCATATTCACGGTGGCCAGTGCCTGTGTGTCTTGTTACAATCATCTGATGATGGCCATTTGTACATGATTATTTGGACAGGCGCACCTTGGGTATTTGGCGTCCAATCTTGCATTTATGCAGCCCCTGTGTATTTCACCCAGACTAAGAGATGTAAGTGCCACCTGTGTCTTAACAAATTGTCTCATGTAGGGGGTGGTTGGTGCGGGCCAAGCCTACATGTCAAAACCAGAATTCTCCTTGCTAGGTCTGGCCAGTGTGTGATGTTTGTCTGGACATACACTCAAGGTGCAGTGAGCCAGTCATGGTGGGCATGTTTACAGTATTACCTATGCAGCATGTGCCTCAAGTTCATGGATATGGTCCCTGCTCATCCCTATTTTTGGCAATGCTGTGTGGTGCAGATGCAGGGCTGGATTGTCCCCAGGGCCTGGCTCCTCTGTAAAAATCCATTTCATGTCATTTGCTATTGTGTCATGCTCTCCATAGTTTTTCAGTGGCATGGTGGGTCAACCAACTGTGTGTTGCATGCCCTACATATGTACCTTGTTTTGTAGATGTTACTCATCTTTCTTTTCAGGCTATGCACTGTAACCTATGTAGATTGGACTCATGTGACATATGTATACAGGTGTATGATTAATTGCTGTCTCTTCACCTTGCCCACAGCATCGTCGGGGGACACGGAGGGAGACATGAGCACAGACGGAGCGGAGGGACCGAGCACCAGTGCCAGCGTTGACATCGTGGCTGGCACATTGAGTGGTACTGAGGTGGAGGAGAGTGAGGCCGAGGACCTGTCCACTGGCACGACAGAATATGAAGCTGACGGGTCCGAGGATGATCTCTCCGAGTGGGCGGAGGCTGCACCAGCAGCTGACAGCGGCACAACATCTCACCCCGCCCCCTCCATTGCCATCAGCCGCCTCCCACTTGCTTGTGTCCCTTCCCAGCGTGCCCGGTCACCACATGTCTCCTTCCTGCCAGGCACCGCACCCCCTGCCCCTGTCTCCACTGCTGCCGCCAATGCCGAGTCTGTGGACATCCAGCGGCAGTTGCAGGTTGGTCAGGCTGCGATGCTTAATGTCCTCCATGGCCACAGCCAAGTGCTGCACAACATGGAGGCATACTTGGAGGGCATTTTTTCATCGCAGGCTGACCAACGCAACTTGCTGAGGTCCATTGACTCGACACTGACTGCAGCAGTGGGTCTCCTGCAGCGCTACGTCCAACCCCCTACCCCTGGCCCATCCACACTTCCCACTCCCATGCCTGTCCCACGTACACCCAGACGTCAGCATGCACCCACCACAACAGACACAGGCACCACACCAGCAGGGAAGGTCATACGCACACCTCCTGGCACGCACACACAGGGTGAAGTAGGCACACCCACTGGGTCGGGGGGCAAACGTAAGTCACGCAGCCAGAGTGGGAGTCCGCATTCCACCAAGTCCACTCCCTCCAAATCCCCTCCCCTCCGCTCTCCTGGCCACATATCCGGCAAGGACTCCTTCATGGCCGCTCTGTCCCTCAGCCCCACTGTGACACCACCCCGCAAGCGGTCAAGGGAGTCCCCAGTCAGGGTGGTTGAGTCCCCCCCTGTCCACACCCTCCCCCAGTGGCACTGCGACCCATCCCTCCGCCCCCCCCCCTCCTTGGGGCCTGTGGTTCCTTCGGTTGCAGGGGAGTCTCTGGAGGACTTTGCTAAGGTGTGCAGCGACATCCTGGCATCCGCCTTTGGCCCTGCCCCACCCCCTGTGGTGGAGTCCTCCATCCCTGCACCCACGACGCCTACCCTTCGCCCTCATGTCCCTGCGGTGCCTGGTCCTTCCCCCCCACATGATGCCCTCCCCGCTGTGGAAGACGAAGGGGTCTGACTGTGCAGGCAAGCTAGGGGACACGCGTCCCACTGTGTCCCCCATCCAGCTGTGACTCATGGACTGCCCTATGGGCTTTGTAAATATTGAACTTTATCCACACACACTTTATTTGGAAATGCTGAATAAAGCCTTTTTTTTTCCTTAGAACACTACTGCTTTTGTGGTATTGCTGTTGGTGGGGCTGCTACATGATTTTGGGTGGTGATCATGTGTTGGGTGTGTGGGAAATGTAGTAGTGTGCTGGTCATAGGGGGTACCCTGGTATCTGTGTGCCATCACAAGGTGTTAGCTAGGTTTCTCTGTTCATGTAAGCAGTTACTGCATGGTGAAATTGTCCCAAGGTGTGTTCCTTCCTCTGTGTACCCTGACATCTTCCCTGCAGGGTGTTCCCAATATTTAGCGCTGAGCTGTGTCTACATTAGCTGGGTGTGTGACGGACCCCTTCAACTTTGGCCATGCATGTAGAGCGATGTCTCCACCTGCATCATTCGTGGCATCCTTGGTGATCACTGTACTTGTGTATGTAGTCTGTTGACATGACTTCATGTGGACATGTTCCCTTTTAGGCTGTATGCATGTGTGTACTCCCAGCCTCGCACACATGTGTTACATGTACTGCAGGGTCTTTGTGCACCTGACTGACAATTGTGGCAATTGGATCTGTGGGTACTCCACCCTTTTTTTCCATGGGCACTGCTGGGGGCCTCTGCACCCACCCCTCCTGTGTCTGGGCACTGCTGGGAGGACTCTGCACCCACCCCTCCTGTCTCTGGGCACTGCTTGGAGTGATAGGCACCCACCCCTCCTGTGTCTGGGCACTGCTGGGAGGACTCTGCACCCACCCCTCCTATGTCTGGGCACTGCTGGGGGGACTCTGCACCCACCCCTCCTATGTCTGGGCACTGCTGGGAGGACTCTGAACCCACCCCTCCTGTGTCTGGGCACTGCTGGGAGGACTCTGCACACACCCCTCCTGTCTCTGGGCACTGCTGGGAGGACTCTGAACCCACCCCTCCTGTCTCTGGGCACTGCAGGGAGTGATAGGCACACACCCCTCCTGTCTCTGGGCACTGCTGGGAGTGATAGGCACACACCCCTCCTGTGTCTGGGCACTGCTGGGAGGACTCTGCACACACCCCTGCTGTGTCTGGGCACTGCTGGGAGGACTCTGCACCCACCCCTCCTATGTCTGGGCACTGCTGGGAGGACTCTGCACCCACCTCTCCTGTCTCTGGGCACTGCTGGGAGGGCTCTGCACACACCCCTCCTGTCTCTGGATATGTACGCTTAGAACATACACGGGTGTGGGTTCGCTCCATGCATACGAGGTGGGGGTAGGGTCCGTACATACACTGTTGGGGTGGGGGTATGCTCCATAGGTACGCGGGTGAGGGTACGGGTCGTACATACACTGTTGGGGTGGGGGTACGCTCCATACATACGCGGGTGTGGGTACGGGCCGTACATACACGGTTGGGGTGGGGGTACGGTCCGTACATACACTGTTGGGGTGGGGGTTGCTCCATACATACGCGGGTGTGGGTACGGGCCGTACATACACGGTTAGGGTGGGGGTACGGTCCGTACATACACTGTTGGGGTGGGGGTACGCTCCATACGTCCGCGGGTGAGGGTACGGGTCGTACATACACTGTTGGGGTGGGGGTATGCTCCATACATACGCGGGTGCGGGTACGGGCCGTACATACACGGTTGGGGTGGGGGTACGCTCCATACGTACGCGGGTGAGGGTACGGGTCGTACTTACACTGTTGGGGTGGGGGTACGCTCCATACGTACGCGGGTGAAGGTACGGGTCGTACTTACACTGTTGGGGTGGGGGTACGCTCCATACGTACGCGGGTGAGGGTACGGGTCATACTTACACTGTTGGGGTGGGGGGTACGCTCCATACGTACGCGGGTGAGGGTACGGGTCGTACATACACTGTTGGGGTGGGGGTACGCTCCATACATACGCGGGTGTGGGTACGGGCCGTACATACACGGTTGGGGTGGGGGTACGCTCCATACGTACGCGGGTGAGGGTACGGGTCGTACTTACACTGTTGGGGTGGGGGTACGCTCCATACGTACGCGGGTGAGGGTACGGGTCGTACTTACACTGTTGGGGTGGGGGTACGCTCCATACGTACGCGGGTGAGGGTACGGGTCGTACTTACACTGTTGGGGTGGGGGGTACGCTCCATACGTACGCGGGTGAGGGTAAGGGTCGTACTTACACTGTTGGGGTGGGGGGTATGCTCCATACGTACGCGGGTGAGGGAACGGGTCATACTTACACTGTTGGGGTGGGGGTACGCTCCATACGACCGCGGGTGAGGGTACGGGTCGTACTTACACTGTTGGGGTGGGGGTACGCTCCATACGTCCGCGGGTGAGGGTACGGGTCGTACTTACACTGTTGGGGTGGGGGTACGCTCCATACGTACGCGGGTGAGGGTACGGGTCGTACTTACACTGTTGCGGTTGGGGGTACGCTCCATGCATACGGGGGTGGGGGTACGGTCCGTACATATGCGTCCCCACGCTATGTGATGCTTGTGCGGGCTGTACCCAGGCCTTTGCCACGTGGGTACAGCCGTCCCGCCATTGTTGGGATGACGTAGGTGTGGGCGGGGTACGACTCATACCCACGCTCTTAAGGCGTGGGTACGGGACGTACCTGTATTGTTGTGTTGGCGGTTCGCGTCGTCAAGCACTTCCGTTGTGGCGGACGCTGTCTTTGCTGGACACGCCCCCACCCCCTCGTAGTGACCAGGGCCTGGGGGTCAGGTATGTCAAGGGCATGTGTGCTGTGTGACTTTGGTGGGGGATTTGTGGCCTGCCCCTGGTCCTGCCCCCCCCCTTTCCCCCCTCCCTTTGTTGTTCTGACCTTCTGCGGCATCTGCGTCGTAACCTGTGGAGGAGGTCGACTGCTATGAGGGCCGGGATGACACGTAGGTTCGGGTCCATGTCTGTCCGTCGCGTGCAAGTACTCCTTGTTCGCGTCGTCCTGATTTCCCGGCAGTTTTTGAGGTTGGCGGCCAAGTATTCCGGTTTGCCTGTGTGAAGGACTTTGTGCTTGAGACAGGCTGTTCTGAAGCTGGCTCCCATTTCAATTGGGAGCCATTTTAGTTCTCTGAGTGCAGGCGAGATGTGGTTGAATTTCTTAGTTCCGGCGACCATTCTGGCTGCTCCATTGAAGGTTGTTTTGAGGGGGGCGAGGTGGGATTTTGCTGTACCAGCCAGGGCTGCAATCCCCTAGTCGAGTCTGAACAGCACCAGTGCTTGAGTGGCTTGTTGACGGTCCTTGGGAGCGAGGAAGGGTTTTATTTTGTGCAGTAGCTTCAAGTTAAGAAAGACGCTTTTTGTGGAGCTTGTAATGTGTTTGTTCATGTCCAGTTTCGGGTCTAGGGTGATACCTAGAGATTTTACCGATTCCACCAGGGCGAGTTTACCATTGAGAGCATCAATAGCTTTGAGCTATTCTGCAATTTGGGGGTTCTCTTCTTTGTTGGAGATGCGGAGTATTTCCATTTTCTCTTGATTGAGTTTCAGATGATTAATTAAGAGCCAGTGTTGTACCTTTCTGAGCGTGGCGTTGAGTCTCTGGATGTCATCAATGGAGGTGGTTTCCAGATAGATCTGTGTGTCGTCAACATATAGGTGGAAAGGGATGTTGGATTTTTTTAGTAGGGTGGTAAGGGGTTCAATGTAGATTTTAAAAGCTGAGGGGAGAGCACTGACCCTTGTGGAACACCCCTGTTTACGGGGTGGAGGTCGGACTCGAAGTTTTTGATTTTTATTCTTTGTGGGCGGTTGTGGAGGAAGGAGGAGAACCAGTGTAAAACCGTCTCTTCAAGACCTACCCTTTCTTGTAGAACCTTGATGAGAAGTTTGTGGTTGACCGTATAGAATGCAGCCAATAGATCCAGGAGAATGAGAAGGCAACATTAGTCCGAGTCAAATGACTTGTGTAAATCATCTATGACATTAAGGATCGCGGTTTCAGTGCTGCAGCCTTTTCTGAAGCCCGATTGGTGGGGATCTGGAAGGGTGATGTTGTCCAAGTGTTGGGTCAATTGTGGAAGTACACATCTTTCCATGATTTTGGATAGAAGAGGTAGGTTTGAGACAGGTCTGAAGTTATTCAGATCCTTTGTGTCTAGACCGGGCTTTTTCAGTAGTGGCGTGACATGTCCGACTTTGAGGCAGTCAGGTACGATTCCGGATCTCATGGAGCTGTTTATGATCTTGCACCATAGCGGGGCTAGGACGAGGTTCAACTCCTTGGTCAGTTGAGGGGGTAACTGATCAAGGGTTTGAGATGAGGGCTTAGCACTGGAGATTAGTTTGACTATCTCTGCTTCCTGAATAGGATTGAAGGAGGACCAGTGTTTTGGAGGGTTCTTGGAGGCGCTGTCGTTGGTTTCAAGCGTCAGGTTCTCAGTGGAAGGGATGTGGTTGGTGCCTAGTGAGAGATTGATCTTGGCGATTTTGTTGTTGAAAACGATGGCAAAGTTGTCATACAGTTCTTTGGATGCCTTAAATGAGGAGGCAACAGGCTTGGAGGTTTGTTTCCTGATGATATTGAAGAGCTCTTTAGGTCTGTTTTTTGCGTTGTCTAGTGCAGAGCAGAAAAATTATTTTTTTTGTTCTTAATGTGCTTTTTGTACTTCATGCGGGCTGCTTGGAGCTGATAGTGGTGGATGACGGTGGGGTTGTTCCTCAAGAGTCTTTCTGAGACTCGTAGTTGTCTTCTTTCTTCGTTGATATAAGGGGTAAACCATGATCTGGATGGAATGATCCTGTCTTTTTTCCGTTTCAGAGGAGCTAGTTGGTCCAGGATGAGCGTCAAATTTGAATTGTAGAGAGAGGTGAGTTCGGTTCTGGGGAGATAATCAGTGATGTTGGGGAGGAGCGAGCTTACCCTTTCTTCTAGTTTAGCTCGAGGGATTTCAGCTGTATTTCTAATCCATTTGGGAGGGTCCTGCGTGTTGAGTAACCGTGGGCGTAGTGCTCCGCTCTGCCCGTGGAGTGCGCGTAGTGTTGCCTACTTCGCGGTCCGCGAAGTAGGCGTAGTAGGCAGGCTACGCACACACCACGATGGAGCAGAGTTGCCCGCCACCTGCTTCCCTCCCACCCTCTTTTAAAAGCCCTTACAATCTTTAAAAGCATTTTAAAAGCAATTAAAATTACTTACCTGAGCTGCGGCGTCCCGGGGCTCCCCCTTCCTGCTTTATCGCCGACTTCTTCCTCACAAATGCGCATGCGTGGGTGCCTGCGCATGCGCATTTCTCACTTTTAAAGATTGTAAGGACATTTAAAAGAGGGCGGGAGGGAGGCGGGCGGCGCGGAGTGGGGCTACACGGAGTGTGCGGAGTGTGCATAGATTTCCCCCCACTCCATGATGCTCCACGTAGCCCCACTATGCCCACTACACCCAGGGTTGGGACCGATTGGTTGATTTGGAATAAAATGATGTGGTGGTTGGCCCAGTCTACGGGAAGGATGTGGTCAATAGTAATTGCATTGCTTTGGGCGATAATTGCATCAAGGGTTGCTCCTCTGTGATGCGTTTCTTCTGAGCAGTGTTGGGTCAGATTGTTATCTTGTAGGAGGTTGTTTAGGGTTTGTATTAGAGAGTTCTTTGTTTCATTCCACCTTAGGTTGAGGTCGCCCAGAATTATGTTGTTTGAGTTTCCTAGTGAGCAATGGGCAATCAGGTCGGAGAGGTGTTCCCCGAATGCGGTGGTGTTGCCTGGGGGGTGATACAGGAGCTGGCATAGTGTTGGCCTGTTGTCACTTGTCTTGATGTTGGCTGTGAGACATTCAAAGGAGCTATACAGGCAAGAGTTAGTTTCCATAATGGAGATGTTGTTTGTGTGTATGATTGCTATACCTCCTTCCCTTTGAACTTTTATGTCGTTGTTGATCATTTTTAAGCCTGGAGGTACAAGCATGTCCAAGCTAGGGTAGGAGAGATTGTTGAGCCAAGTCTCCGTGATGAATGCTATGTGTATATCATGGGAGAGGATGGCTTCTGCTAGTTTAGTTGCATGTTTGGAGGCTGATCTACAGTTTAGGAGCATGCAGTTGATGGGGGACCCTTCCTTGCTCTGATTCTTTGTAGAAAGGGGCCCCTAAGTAGAGAAGTGAGGTGGGCCGGGATCTTGGGGCTTTCAGCGGAGGGTGGTCTCTTCTGACTCCCGTAATCACTTGGATCTTAGATTTGGGGGAGGTAGTGGGGGGAGAGTCGTAGGTTGAGGCTAGGTCTGCCGCTTCCAGTGACGACAGTGCGTCTTTCGATCTTCTGGGTCTCTCTAACCATTTCTCAGTAACTGTTCTTCTAGAGGTGATGGCCGGGATGAGAGGAGGGCAGGGAGACTGCTAAGGGGGCGGCACATTAGCAGGCCAGAGTTGGGTGTAGCCTGGCGCAGTGGTGGACCCGGGGGGAGGTTGAATGGGCCTTCGGACCGTGTCAAGGCTAGTTAAAATTCCGTTCAGGTCCCAGATTAAGGTTTCAAGCTGAGTTTTAAGGTGGGTGAGGCGATGCATCATGCAATCCTAGGTGGGAGGAGGGGAGACTTGCGCAGAGTTGACTAAAGGGGTAGGGGACGGGTCCAAGTTGTTGTGGCTATCGATGGAGGAGCTACCTGAGTTATCTCATGGGCAGGAGGAACACTGGCTTTTGTCGAGGTTTAGACTTCGTGTGTCCTGAGGGAGGAGTAGAGTCATATGGAGTCTGTGAATGGGATTATTGCTCACTCCTGGTTGGCTGGTTGGGATGGAAGGCGAGGTATTCGTAGGGGAAAAGTTGCGGGTAGTGTCTCAGTGGGAAGGGGAGGAGGTTTTCGCGGAGGGCATGAGAAGGGTCGGATGCCTCACCTGGCGAGACAGGCTCCCTGGGGGGAAGGGAGGGGTTGTGCCAAGTCGAATACTGTGCCGGGGGTCCTTTTTTAGCGAGGGGAAGACGGAGTCGAAAAGCTCGAGATTATCATTATTAGCTTGTATCAGGACTGTGCCATTCGAGTAGATGGTTATGGAGGTGTTCCCGCTCTGTGTCTGGTGGTTAGAGAGAGAGGCCGTCAGTTTGCAGCTATGGGATGTGATGGTAGTTTTGGAGATGTGGAGATGTGTTATGAGGATGTCTTTCCAGTTGTCGGGTCTTTCAGTATGGAAGATAAGATCCATTTTTATCTGCCCTTTGGAGGAGCAATGGTAGGTGTCAGCGAATAGTGTTTCAGGGTGCTGTCTATTCAGTCTATGTTTGAAATTTCTCTTCACTTTGTTTGAGAGGTTGTGGGGAAATTAATCGCGAAGGAGTTCGGCCCATGCGGTTTCAGGTAATTCGGTGCTCAGGGGTTGGCGACAATTAGCGTGGCCGGTGGCATTTTTTCCGGGATCGGAGGGAGGGGGATTCCCTCTGATGTGGAGTAAAAGTGTTGCCGTGAGGAGGAGAGAGAGCTTCTAACTGGGTGAGGGGATTGGGGTGGTCGTGGTCTACCCTCCCGGGAGAAGGGTCACGTAGTGAGAGGTGAGGCGGAGTGGGACTTCTCTAGGACCAGGTTTGAGGATCTGTGCTAGGCTGATACCCTGGGCGGGGGGCCTTTATCGTTGATGGCGCCCTCTATGGGGTGGCAGGGAAACCTCTGCAAACTTACATCGGCAATTCAGAGATTGGATCCAGGGTGGCCATTTTGGGGTCAGGCCACCGGGGGTTGCCTACACTGACCTGTGGGTCCTTGTTGAAATGTTCGGTGAGTCGGAGGGGCATTGGTTCAGGGCCCACTTGCGACCGGTACTTAATTTGGCTTGGCGGGGTCTCGACGACACCATTTGCGCAACTGTTAGAGCTCGGTGTTTCGGCAGAGGGTGACCATCTTGGGGTCAGGCTGGACGTGAATGACGCTGGAAATTGAGGTTTAAGAAACCTCTCAGTTGATAGGAAGCCCTGTGTTTCTCATGCGAATGACTGTGCTAATTTGAAGCATGGACCGCTTCATAATAGAAGTCTTATAGACCTTTATGTAGATTGAATGCTTGAGAGTTGCCTCGGGACAACCCTCGCGGGGTCGAGCACAACCAGGGGTTAAAGTCTGGGTCGCGGCTCTGTGATCAGATGCCCTGGGGAGCGGGAGCGGTCCGCTTCCGGGGCACAAAGGATGAGGGCGTTCGTCTTTATCAATGGGAAATTCTCTGAGTGGCCTGCATCTCAATGATAAGATGACCCAGTCATACTATTCCAATCAATCATATCTGCAGGCATACATCTCACACAATCTGAACTGAATTTCAAAACAGCATTTTGATTAGAAAATGATAATATTTACAAAGGTTGATATCTAGTTTTCATGTCCAGAGACGAGCAGTGTGGCACAATTACTTTTGACTGTTGTGTTAATCCTACTATCCTGGCGTTTTATAATTTCAAGCATTGCAATTTCCTTCAGATTGATGGAATCCTTGGGGAGGCTTATTATACAGCTCTGTACCTGCATATACTTAACCCCTTGCATGCTGAGTGGATTTTCGTGCTGTGCGGGCGATTTAAATAATGGGCGGGAGTCGGCTGGCCCCCGGCCGTCCTCCGCAAATGCCCACCATGACGTATGACGGCAGGGATCCATCCGAAGCATGCAAGGGGTTAAACTGTGTATTCTTATTGATGCCAAACGTCTGCACGAGTTCTGTAAATGGCATATGCTCATCATTCTGGAGTAAATCTGCCACCCGCTCTATCTCCGCCTGTTCCAAGCTTCTAGCCATGCCATCATATAGTACTTCCGGTAGCAGAGCTGAGCGCCACAGAAGAGTATATTTGTTATATCTGGAAATGTTAAAGATCTTATTCACCTTTTTCCATACCTTCCAAGCCCTGTTAACACACTTAAACCGCGTTTGTTTGTGGTATCTTGGTTCAAGTTGCCTTAGAAAGAGCCCTTCTGTGTCCTTACCGATAGCCAACTGATAGATTTTGGGTAAGCTCGGGATCTCATCTCTACCTTGGCTTTGCAGAAGTAAGATACCCATCTGCTGGAGGGCAGTGGCCCAGTAATACAGTAAGATATTGGGGGCTCCCCATCCACCACGCTCTCTTGGTAGTGTCATAAAATTCAGTGCACGATGTGAATTCTGATAGCCCCAAATAAAATTGGCAAACATGGCGTTGACTTTATTTATCTTGACTTCTGCTAATTCCAGTGGTATTGCCCGGAGAAGCTATAATATCATAGGAAAGATTTTCATTTTTATTACATTAATTCTGGCTATTATTTTAAGATGCAGTTTATCTAACTTTAGTACCCCATTTATTTTTTCCATATCCGGATCAATATTGGCCGCCCATAGAGTATCCATACAAGATGTTATGTCACTATTGCAATGTCGTCCTCGTACGCAAGGATCTTCAATCAGGTGTTTTTTAAGTGCGACTACACACCCGTAAGGGTCTCAAGGCGCTGGGGGGTGGAGGGGTCGCAGGTTCCAGTCCATCAAGGAGGGGGTCTGTCGAAGAGCCAGGTTTTGAGGTTTTTTACGAAGATGGGGAGCGATGTTATCTGTCTGAGGTGGAGCGGAAGGTCGTTCCAGGCTCTGCCAACGTGGAAGAAGAAAGAGCGGCCTCCCAATCTGGTCTTTCTGGTGCGGGGAACCACGGCGTAGGAGAGCTGGGCTGATCGTAGGGTCCTTTTGGGGTGCGTGGATTTTGAGTCGGCTGTTCATGTATGCTGGTCCGGTGTCCTGGAGGGCCTTGTGAGCGTGGGTTAGCATCTTGAAGGTGACTCTAGTTTCGACGGGGAGCCAGCGCAGTGTGCGCAGGTGCTGGAAGATGTGACAGTGTCTTGGCAGGTTGAGGACCAGTCTTGCGGCAGCGTTTTGGATGTTCTGTAGCTTGAGGGTGAGGTTTTATTTTATTCTGGCATAGAGTGCGTTGCCGTAGTTGAGCCTGCTGGTGACCAGGGCATGAGTGACGGTCTTTCTGTGTTCGAGGGGGATCCATTTGAAGGTCTTGCGTAGGAGGCGGAGGGTGTGGAAGCAGGAGGATGAGACGAAGCTGATCTGGAGGTCCATTTTGAGCTCTGAGTCCAGGATGATTCCCTTGTTGCGTGCATAGTCCGTGGGGGTGGGCAGGCTTCCTAGGGCATGGGGCCACCAGATGTCGTTCCAGACGTCGGAGTTTGTGCCCATGATGAGTACTTCTGTTTTGTTGGTGTTTAGTGGTACGCAGCTGTTTTTCATCCATTTGGCAACAGCTTCCATGCCTTCTTGAAAGTTGTGTCTGGCGGTGTTGGGTTCGTTGGATAGGGAGAGGATGATTTGGGTGTTGTCTGCGTATGACACAATGTTGAGTCCGTAGGTTCTGACGATGGGGGCGAGCGGAGCCATGTAGACGTTGAAGAGCCTAGGGCTGAGGGAGGACCCCTGGGGGACTCCGCAGGTGGTAGGTGTAGGGTCTGAGAGGAAATGGGGGGAGACTGACCCACTGCGTTCTGCCAGAGAGAAAGGAGCGAATCCAGTCGAGGGCCTTGTCTTGAATCCCTGCATCGTGGAGTCTGTGTATTGGGGTGCGGTGAGAGACTGTGTCGAATGCCGCTTAGAGGTCGAGGAGGATGTGGGCTGCTGTTTCTCCTTTGTCCAGTAAGGTACAGATGTCGTCTGTTGCGGCGAGGAGGGCGGTTCCCGTACTGTGTTTTTTTCTGAAGCCGGATTGGGAGGAGTTGAGGATGTTGTGCTCTTCGATGAATGTGGAGAATTGGCTGTTGATGGCTTTCTCGATGACTTTCGCTGGGAACGGGAGCAGGGAGATGGGTCTGTAGTTTTTGAGGTCGGTGGGGTCCGCCGAGGGTTTCTTCAAGAGGGGGTTGATCTCAGCGTGTTTCCAGTAGTGAGGGAATGCTGTGGTTGCCAGGGAGTGGTTGATGGTGTGGCAGAGCATGGGTGCAATGGTGTCAGTGGCTCTGTTGAAAATGTGGTGGACAGGGGACCTTGGGGGCCCCAGAGTGGATTGACTTCATCGTCTTCAGTGTGTCTTTGGTGGGTGGTGAGGGCAGTCCAGTTGTCGATCGCTGGCTTCAGGGTGTTGGGGGTGGTTGGTGAGGGTTCAGTGTGTTGGTTGTCTTCGTCGAAGTTGTCGTAGATGCTCTTGATTTTGTGGTGGATAAAGGTGCTGAGTTTGTCACAGAGGTCTTGTGATGGAGGGATGTCAGTGGACTCACTGGTAGGTTGGGCGAACACCTTGATGATGTTGAAGAGTTGTTTGCTGTTGTGTGCATGAGTGGAGATTCTGTCTTCAATCGATTTTTTCCTCGTTTTTCTGATGAGTTGGTGGTGGGAGTTGGTGGCGGCTCTGAAGTTGTGGGCTTCTGTTGATTTGGTGTTTCTCCAGGCCTTTTCGAGGATGCGGCAAGTGTGTCTGGACTCTAGAAGTTCAGTGGTGAACCATCTAGCTTTCTTGGAGTGGGTGTTGTTGTTTTTCTTCAGGGGGGCTATGGTGTTGGCACTATAGGAGATTCATCTGTGCAGGGTTCGGGCTGCGGTGTTGGGGTCATCGTTTTCCGCGATGGTTGGGGTGGCGTTGCTGAGTGATGAGGTTAGCTGGTCATCAGTGATTCTGGTCCGGTTTCTTCTTGGGAGCAGGTGCTGGTGTCTGTGGATGGTGAGGTGTTCTGAAGGTGAAGCGGACACATCGATGGTCAGTCCATGGGAGTTCGGTGGTGTGGCTGAAGGTGATGGAGTTTCCTGTTGTGAAGAGGGGGTCGAGGGTGTGTCCTGCTGAGTGCGTGGGTTCGGTCACGATCTGGCGGAGTCCAATATTGAGGAGGTTGTCCAGGAAGGATGTGGTCCTGGAGTCCAGTTGGTTGTCGAGGTGGAAGTTGAGGTCTCCCAGTAGGGTGTAGTTGGTAGACGCGATGGCATGCGGGGGGATGATGTCCGTGATGGAGTTGGCAAAAAGTCCGCAGGGCCCAGGGGGTCGGTAGATGACGGTTCCACGGAGGGTGGAGGTAGGGCTGGCCAGTATCTTAAAGTGAAGGTGTTCCATCAGGTCTGTGGGCTTGTCGGGGAGTGTGCTCAGGCAGAGGGTGGATTTGTGGACGATGGCGATTCCTCCTCCCGGGTGGATGGGGCGATCCTTCCTGGAGATCTTGTATCCTTGGGGAATGGCGATGGTGCTATCCAGTCCCTAGATGGTGTTGGTCCAGGTTTCGGTAAAGAATGCTACGTCCGGGGTGGTGCTATCGAGGAGGTCCCAGATTTTGGTGGCGTGTTTGTGGAGGGAACGGACGTTGAGGAGGATGCATTGTAGGGTCTTCGGTTTGGTTGTGTTTTTGCCGGAGGGTTGCGCTGGGTCCGTGGTCTTGGCGGTGCTGCAGCTGTGCCGGCTTGGTTTCGTATCCTTTAGTAATTACGGGTTTAATTGCTTGATTGTATAAAATTTGGTTGATAAACGGGTCCAAATAAATGGCAATTAAGATAGGGGAACAAGGATATCCTTGCTGCTTCCCTCTAGCAATCTCAATCCTCCCTGACATGTTACCCATTATTTGCAGCTGAGCATGAGGTTTATAATACATAGCATGGATTGCTCTCACAAACCGTGGACCAAGCCCCCATCCTACCATGGTGCCCCGAAGATATTGCCATGATACCCGGTCAAAGGCTTTCTCTGCTTCCAGGAGGACCACCACCACCTCTCTAGAGTATGCTCCTGCTATATCGAAAAATGCAATAACCCGCCTGGTGTGGTCTGTGGTCCCTCTGCCTGGGACAAAGCTGTGTTGCCAAGGTGATACCAATGCCACTATGATCTTTTGTGGTCGCTTGGCTATAATTTTTTTGTATACCTTAGCGTCCGAATTCATAAGTGAAATCGGGCGATATGAGTTTGGCAGTTCGGCTGGTTTACCCTTTTTGGGAAATACCACCATGAGGGAGGGATTCCGCTGTGATGTACACCCAGAAACAGGTTTTGTATAATTGGAACAACCTTGTGTGAAAGTATTTTGTACACTTCTGCTGGTATGTTATTAGGGCCTTCTGCTTTCCCAGCAGAGAGGGACCCTAACGCCTCCTGGACCTCTTCCAAAGTAATTTCTCTGTTCAGCTCTTGTGCTGTAGCTTTGTCTACTCTTGCTAATGCCAGGTGTCTAGTGTCTTGGTCTATCTGACTCGTTTCAGGAGTATCAGCTTGATACAGCCTTCTGTAGAACTCCTCGAACACCTCCATAATCTTTTCCGGACCAGTCACTAGTTGGTCACTCCTCTTCTTAATTTTTAAAATGTTATTCCTGGTGCTTTTCTGCCTTGTCTCAATGCTAGCAGCCTCCCTGTTGTCCCACCATTTTCATATATCTCCCCCCCGATAGGCCTGGTACATTTGGGCCACCCTTTCCTGGAAGAAGCTGTTAATTTCTGTCTTTACAAGAGCTAGTGTTGTCATATTCTCCCTGACTAAGTCTTCCTGCTCTCCCTTGCTAATCAATTTTACATGCTCTGCCTCCAGTTACGCCAGCTTCCCTATTAATCGGTCAACCTATGCCTTTTGTTGTTTAAGATATCGACCCACAAAGCTAATAACTTCTCCCCTCAGAGCAGCTGTAAAGTGTCCCATACTATCCTACGCATAGCACTATACCTTTTACTATCAAAGAATTTGATAGTCCATTGCTTAATATGGGCACATAATTCTTCATCAGCGAGTAGCTTTTTGTCAAATGACCAAGTGCTCTGCTTATACGCACCACCCGATCCAGTTATCTCCAGCAACAAAGGGTTGTGATCCAAAAAGAGTTGTGGTAATTTTTTTATTTTCACCCTATCCATCATTTTGCATGAGGCTAAAAAGTAGTCCAAACGCACAAATTCCTATGGGGGTGAGAGTAAAAAGTATATCCAGGGTCATTCAAGGTTTTTTCTGCCCATACATCGATTAATCCGTGACTCGCTTTAAAGGCATTCAATGCCCTATGTATTTTGGGTTTCCTCCCTCCATATTTCTGGGTCTGGGTTTTTGTCACCTCTAGATGTATGTTCATATCACCACACACTATCACTGGTTTTGGCTCTACTTGAAGTTCTTCCCAAATATTAGGTTTTCCCTTGATTAGACCCATATATAGTAGCCACTGTCACCCCGATGGGTAACCTTACGATTGCCCATCGCCCCCATTTATCCGCTGCTGTTCGCATAGCAATTCCCATACGTTGTTTAATATATATAGCAACTCCTCTAATCATAGAGGTCTGGGTAGAGCATGTTGCCAGGTTGTAGCCCCTGAACTCAAGAGTACTTTTATTGCTCCAACGTATATCCGTTTCCTGCAAGCAGATTATATCTGCATTAATAATTTTAAGTATTTCATATACACTACCTCTCTTATTCATATCATTTAGGCCACCCACGTTAATTGAGCATATCTTGAGTCTATCCATTTTGTCCTGCAATTTTCCTCATTATTGGCCTTTGCTTATCACGTTTCTCAATCCTATTCTTTCCTTCCTTGTTGTTTATACCAGACTTTCCTTTTTCTTTTTTCACCCCCAGTCCTCCTTCCCCCACTCCTCTGTCCGTTCAACCCTACCTTCCCTCCTTCCTCTGTCCCTTCCCATGCCACCAGCCCCTTTGCTCACCCTCCACTGTGGAAGCTTCCAGACCAGAGGTCTGTGTGTGTGATAACACAGTGCAGCACCATGATCAGTGACACCCCCATTGCAATCCTAAAAAAGACAATACAAAGGAGAAAAAACTTTTTGAGAATATATGTTGGGTGAAAATATCATACCATAGAGTTTGTGCAGAACGAAGAACAAAGAAAAAGGATACAGAAATCACCTTAATTTTCAACCCAGAGCATACTATAGGCCATATTGTCTCAAAAATTTGCTTACTTTCATTATTATTTATCATCTAGCACCCAGCCAACCCCTGTTGCCACCCTCTATTAAGATATTGCTAACACATTTCCCCATCTACAAAGTATTCATTCCTATATTACAGTCCATTTGTCAAGCATCAAAACCTTGCCCTCTTAGTTCTGCCAGAACTTCCTTCGCTTTAATCTCTGAGTTATAGTAGTGAGTGCGACCTCCTACCACTATCTTTAACTTAACGGTGTTCATCAAATATGCCTGGTCACCCTTTGCCTGAAAGGTAGCAATCATTGGCCGCAGTCTCCATCGCCTTTTGACTGTTATGTGGCAAAAGTCTGGCCTACCAGAAAAGGCAACATCATCAACTTTCCACTTGGTCTCTGGTTTAGTCTTTTCCCACATATCCTGGCATAGTGGACAGTTCCCAAAATAAACCAAGATGGCTTTAGGTTTCGTATCTGGACCAGCTGGGGTTATCATGTTGAAGGGGATTCGGTGAGCACGTTGGACTTCTGGTTGCCAATTCCACACTTCCAGGTCAGGGAATGCCTTGTACAGCAGGTTGGTCATATATAGACGCACGTCTGTGCCTTCTCGGCCCTCTGGAATGCCTAAGAAGAGCAAATTTTTGCGCCGTTGGTGGTTTTCTTGTTCTTCCAGCTTCCATTGAATGTCTGTCAGTCTAGCCTTTTGCGACCTCTGACTGTTTTTGAGCACCTGAAATGTCATCCTCAAGGACTCTGGTTTGTGTCTCTAGCTTGGTTAGATGCTCACTGATATTGTTGCAAACTTTTGCAACTTTCCAAACAGTACCTTGCATATTTCGGAGAGCCGACTGTGAACGTTTTTTGTCTTGTCTTGTCTCTTCCCTATGAGACATAATTGCTTGTAATATAACATCCAGTGTTGAGACTGAGCTATCTTGAGGATCGGTGTCTAAATTCCCCGCAGCAGCCCCAGTTAGTTGTGAGGTCGGAGAATAGTCCCAGTCAAGGTCTTCTTGTCCTCCTTTTTCATAGCTGCATCCTTCCCTAACCGGCTAGATCAGGGGTCTCCAACCTTTTCTGTAGTGAGAGCTACTTCTGATCAGTAAAAATCGTTGTGAGCTACTAAAGGCTGAGCAACTCGCGCATTTTTCTGAGACACCCGCCACACCCAGCTTCATTGACTTTAAGCCAAATTACTGGTGTTCATCAGGGAAGACAAGGAGTAAACACTTCCCACATAGGATCACAAACCAATGAAAACATGTCCAACCACCCATGGTTGACATGCCATAGCTTGCTGACCATGTAGGTAAGTGCTTCAGTGCCACACATTGGATTAGTAAGCGCTAGAATAGATAGAACGCTGCAACAGAAGGCCTCCCCTTACTTCATTATCAAATAAAGTAAAGTGAACAAAGTTACAAGTGAATACATATGACTTTTTTTCATGCTCGGACCTTTACAGACTATTAAAACAGCAACAAATGCCTGGTATTTGGAAAGGTGGCAACCCTAGTTTCACCATCAAGCACTTCACTCAGTTCTATAACACATGCTTCAACTCTGCAAAGTTCAGAAAATGCATAGCCATAGTTCTTCACTTTGTTCAGCACAGCAACATACTGTCTGCTAAGCCTTGCACTCTCTGCCCAGTCTTCTACTTCCAGAAATCTAACTCCAATCTCTTGGCAGCCTTTTATTTCATCAAAACCATAATTTGCCGTCTATTCTTCAAGGGCTTACTTTGCAGTCTAGCTTTCACCTGTCCTAACTCAAGTATGTTCTCACACTTCGTCCTGCACTTCGCAGATTTCAGATGCCAGCATTTTCTGCATCCTACACTAAGCACATCTCCATTTTCTCAAAAGCTATTCACTAACAGTACAGCTGTCCTCTGCGTGCAACTGCTACATACCCCTAAGGCACACAGGTGTAAACCTCTTCAAAAAAGGTTTTGAATGTGAGGGCATCAATCTGTCTGTGTACAATCCCAGCCATGGTGCTTCACCTGCTCAAAATGTTGGGGGCTACAGTGCATATTTGAATTTATTTAACTTTTCTTCATCTCAAAACCCATTCTGCTCTATCTGTAAATTTTTGGGTTCATGCACCTCTAACAACATGTCTGATAGGTCCCCTACATAAACTCATTCTGGACTTTGGAGCCTGTGCCTTACTGCAAAAGTAGGAGATTGAAAAGTAAAAATGTATTTTCCCTTCTGACATTATGTGGCATGAATTTAGCAATGTTGCAGTCTGGGCTTTAAAAAGCAGAGAAGAACAAGACATAAACCCATCAAAGGGACTCCGTCTTTGACTGACGGCAATGCCCTGTTTCTGCCTGTTGACACATGTTGTGTAGCAGAAGGGAAATATGCAAAGCAAGACGCACAGAGCCTTCATGTTTCAAAAAAATATACATTCATTAATGTTGAGGCAACAGTGCAAGTACATATTTTTGATGTACTGTTATAGTTGGCCCCAGTCTGACCTTCATTTTCAAATTGCCCCACAGTTAAATTACAAAAATTAGGCTCAGTGCATATGAGGTCCTTTGATTTCAACATCCTCTGCCACCGCACTTTACCATTAAAGAAAGATGTAAAGCGCGGTGGCTGCCGACGTTAAGATCCAAGATCCTTGCATGCTCTGAGCAGCTTTACTGTCTATTTCAGGCAAATACATAGTGCGGTGTAGTAATCAGTGAAAGGCTTTCACTGATTACCACGCTATATGTTTGCCTTTGCATGACAGTCAAAGAGTTTTAGTGCTGGCAAGGATTTTTATGTTGTCTGTCACCGTGTTTTACTATTGAAGGCAGGCAAATGTAAAGCGCCGTAGCTGCCCAGTGCATGCAAGGACTTCTAATTTGAAAGTCGGGTGCCACGGCGCTTTATTACTTAAGGCAGATGTAAAGCGCGGTTGCAGCCCATGTTAAAATCAGAGTTCCTTGCAAGCACGGAGTCGCTTTCACTGACTACTACGCGCAGGCAAATGAAAGCATGGTGAAGTCAGTGAAAGCAGATTAGTGCAGGCAAGGACCTTGCATTTTAGCATCGGCTGCCACAGCATTAGCAGCCCAGTGCCTGCAAGGACCTTTGATTTAACGTCACCTGCCAACGCGCTTTATTCCTGAATGCAGATCTAAAGCACGGTGGCAGCCCATGTTTAAACCAAAGGGCCTTGCATGCATGGAGTCAATTTTACCAAGTCACTATGCTGCTGCTCAGCCACGGGCCATCTTACCTTGCAGTTACTCTGGGAAGATCAAATGGGAAATACGAAGCGCGATGCCAGCCTGGAAAAGAGAGGTGGCACGTGACTTCAGGAAGAACGTCACGTTCTTCAGCCCGCCCCGGCCCAGCTAAGCTCACTTCAGCCAATCTGAGCAGCTGGTTTGGGTGAGGACGGTCAAGGGCTGATTGCCCTAAAAGAGAATGATGGAATACAAAATAAAATGCGAAATCACGTCTTAATAATTGGATAGGAGGGACGACCTACTCCCAGAGGGTCGGCTAGCTACCGGTAGCTCGCGGTCGACCGGTTGGAGACCCCTGGGCTAGATCTTCTGCGTGCTTTGGGTAACGTTGCTGCAGAGTCCACCTCGCTGGTAATGCTTTCGCTAGAGCCTGCCAATGATATAGATTCATCCACTGAGCCAGTACCGTCCATCAGGGAATAAAAACAATCTGTCGCTTCTGAATCATTCCCTTTCTTTCCTGCCCAGCTCTCATTATTGCCTTACGTTATGTTGAGCCCTAACCCATCGAAGGGGCTAGCAAGCTATTGTAAGGATAATGCGTCCTCCTGTGCCTCTTTTTTTATTTAGGGGGTTCCCTTCTGGAGCTGGTTCTCCCTGTATGCCATCCATCTGTAGTAGGTTAATGGGTACTGCTGCTGCTTGTACTTGGGGTTGTGGGGGTCATTGTCTATTAGATCGCTATTCTTAGAGCTGGCTACGCCCCCCTCCGATTCTTTTGCCCCTTTTGGCCCTATGATACTTTCCCCTCTGCTCCCCCTGCGTGCCTGCTGCTGTTGCCTGGTACCTGCATTTGTGGTCTCTGTGTTCCCAGTGTCCATTGTAGTCACTTCCTTCGCCGCTGCTCCCCCAGCTCCCTTGGTGATTTCCATTCTCCATGCCAGGGTGCGTGCTTCAAGGACTCTATCTTGCTCACTGAGTGCTACACTTTTTCTTCCGGGTCCCCTCAGCAGGTCTGCAACTGTGTGGCCGGGCAGACATGGCTGGCGCGTGGCTCCGCCTTTCCCCTTCCCTCTGAGGCGAACTTGTTCCGGATCACACCCGGAGTGTGCCGTCCCAAACGATGCGCCGTTCCTGCTTCAAGCTCCATGTCGATGCCCTTCGTTGCAGCTCCAGCACCTTCTATCCCTGGGTCACCAGCCATGGTCGTTAATCCCTTTCCATATGTCCTGTATTGAGCAGGCTTCGGCTTCATGTTGCATGGTGAGTGGTCGCCGGGGTAGGCAGAGTTTTCCAAGGCAATACTTAATTTGCAGCAAGCGAATGACAGCTCTTGTTGCCCCGCGGTTATGGTACCCTCTGTCGGGCAGCTCTGCATCCACTCTGCCAGAACTCTTTGTAGGGTGTCCAAAATTGGCCTTAGCAGTAGCAGCATCCTCTCCTTTTCACCCGCTCCATATATCTTTATCTGGGCTCATGGATCATGGTGCTGTGAGCTGCAGCGGTCACCTCACTCGACCGCCATCTTGCTTCCTCCTGTTGCCTGCCGAAAGGTTTTGTCCTCCCAGTGGTAGATGTGTTGGCAACAAACAAGAAGTAACTGCTCCCAAGGTTCTAAACATTTACCTCGTCTCAGAAGGCTTGGAGAATAGATTCAATGTCACGTCCCTGGTCAGAAAAGCTTCTTTGCCCCAATTTCACTAATTAAAAGAGTGTTGTGGAAGATGAAGGGGGACAGATTTAACTCCCACTATTGAAGAATGAGTATTAAAAAATGTAGACCACCTTTATTTAGTTTGCAGCTTCTCCAAACAGAATACATCTGCTTGATGGTTAATTATTATGTATCCACAGCTGTCCAATTGAGAAAATTGGTGGGGAAATAAACATCCCCTGCTCACTTGTGGCACCAAAACAGGATTTAAACAGGGGCTATGTTGTATTTTGCACAAGACACTTTAATTTCCTCCTGCATTTACAATGGCAAAAAGCACTTTATTAAGAGGGATACAGATGCTCAGGTATTCTAACCAAGCTCTATAATTATACAGGTTACTGTCTCTATTATGCCCTGAAATCAAGATAAGCTACTCTTGGGTGGTGCCTTTAATTTTCAGGTGCTTTGTTTTGATATACTGATGTCCTGCAATTGTCTTATATTGATATATATTTTTTTTAAATACCATTCCGATGTCTGAGGGGCTTATCGTTCTTAGACTTTGCGGGTATTTTGCCAACCGGTGAAATTCCTTAACTGTGATTTGTCTGTTTCACTGTTTAGATCACGTGATTATACTTAATAGAACTGTTAGATTTGATATGGTATTTTTATGTTGTAGTGTTTTTATTGATTTTGTTTATTATCTGATGTTATATTTACTGTATCTTTTATGGTTATACTTCTTGTATCCCGAATACAGATTTTATAGAAAGAAAGGACAGAGCGAAGATTTTGCTAGTAGTACCAAAGCACTGGTTCCCTCGTCTTTTATGCCAGGGGGCAGGATGTGTGCTGAGGCCCATATTGGGAGGATGGGAAACTATAGTATTTTACACCTTGGTGGCTTATCTGGTGGGACAGTTAATACTCAAGTTAAGGACTGTGACGGGGAAGAGTAGAACTCGGAGAAATAAATTTAACCGGATATTCCTTAACTCTGCCTTGCCACTCCCACTAAAATTCCAGACATCAACATATTTACTAATACAGTCAAACACTAAAGAAACACATGGAGGTAGGTAGGTATTATCATGGGGTTCCGGTGTTCAGCTGAACGGCCATCAGTTTGACAATTGCAATAGGATTGTCATTTTTATTGTAAATTTCGAATACTTTTCTCCCTGCCCTCATTTACCCTTAGCTTCAAAGTAGCCTTTGATGAGATCCGTAGGAGCTTAGAAATAAGACTGGTCGCCGCGAAGCTGCCGCCCCCATCATGGTCTTCCTCGACCTCCACAGCCGACTTTTATCGAGTAATAAGCATACTCAAAGTCCAATATCGCGGCACTAGCCTTCCTGCAATCAAAGGGCCCAGAGAGGCGGTAAAGTGCGAACAGCCGAGGTGGAGTGATAAATGTGCTCCATTACAAATGTGATTTTCAATAAATCCTTCAACCATTAAATATCTTTTCAATAGAATTTGAAATGGCCCCACAGAGTTGCTTTGCCCTTGAACTATTTGGTTCTTTCACAATCCAATTTAAACTCAGATAAATCTAAATCACAATAAAAAGCCTCGCTTTCCCATTGTCTTTTTTAGTTTAAACATCAGAATCAGCCTCACTGACGTCTTTTCGCTTCTGAAGGCAATGCATTTCCTCAGCTTGGCAGCGCTGCCGGTGGATGATGTCATCGAGGGAAATATGCGCGCGGGTATTGTTCTATTAGAAGCGCGCAGCGAGTTTCTGAATATGTTTTGGAAAAGAAGCATGCGTTGCTCAGAGGAAAAACTGGTCGAAAAGAATAAGGGGCATATTATCAAGCCAGGCGATTGAATTATCGCCGCTTTAGCGACAGAAAACTGCCGCTAAAACGGCGATTATGGGCTTGATAATATGCTCTATGGAATTCCAATTGAAGCCCATGTTAGATGTGAAGGACGTCTAACCTGAGCTTCAATTCCATAGAACATATTATCAAGCCCATTATCGCCGTTTTAGCGGCAGTGTTCTGTCGCTAAAGCGGCGATAATTTAATCGCCTGGCTTGATAATATGCCCCTAAGTAGGCGCAGGTTTTATGGCGGCTTAATGAGGTGGGGGATGACATTTTGTAATCCAGCCCCTCCACCCCAAATTCAAATTACATCTCAGGAGAATTATTCAAAATTACGCATGAATTATGTGAAATGCATTTTGTGGTAGCGTGAGTGAGACTTGATCATGATGGTCTCACGTTTAAAGGTCACTCTAGACAGGGGCAAGGGACTAGTTAAAAGAGAAAATGTATATACCGCGACACATTTTCTATTCGAAGCTGTCTCCTTTTGAGAAATCGCGTGCTCAAATTAATCCTTTACAGCAAAAAGGTGTGTGAAATGTGGTGGTGCTGTAAATGCAGGCATTCTTTGTAATCTGTGTAATGTGATATTGAGTGAATTATATAAATTAAGCATAACCACAAGATTGTTCCATGAATCATCAAATGTGCCTCTTTTGCCAGCAGAGGATGGGGCAAACATTTCACTTTCTGAAGGGACCAGTAAGTGTTACACCAGTTCTGGGAAAAATGAAGCTATTTTCAACCGCAACAAACTGAACGAGCCTAGTAGATAAAATCCTGTTGTCATTACTACTGCTCTACAGTGCTTTACAGTGAGGCCTCAGGCTGAGCTTGCCTTGTAAAGCAAGCAAGTGCGTGGCTTTAAAAGACTGCCCTGCGAATGCATGCATCTAAATGCATTCAAATGCATGGCGGGTAATCTCAGAAACACGCATCATGATGTGCACGTGTCTTGATACATGGCAGCCATTTTAAAGTACCATTTTTGTACTACAGACTGCCACTTTAAAATGATAAATTAAACTGGTAAAACTAAGCAGACGTTCTAAAAAAGGACACCGGTGGCGCAGTAGGACTTGGTAGCTGCTGTGCAGTGATAAAATAAAATTAACAAAAAAATGAAAACACCCAAAAGTGAATGAGTAGTGGGGCATGGAGCATCAGAGGAGGTGTGAAAACAGAGCACACTGGGAGTAAAGTTTTTTTTTTTAGTTTAAAGGAAGTGAGAGCAAGGAAGCAAATGAACTCCCACAGAGCACTTAAATCAAAAGAATAAAGAGTCCTCTCAAGCAGGCATTGAAAGGATATTATCCTGAGTAGGACAAGTACAAGATGAAAAGCCGTTGAATAAGAGCAGAAAAGTGAGCTAGACTACAATGCCATCCAATCATGAGAAGGGGGCTGAGCCAAAACCAACTCCAATGGGCGTATTACGAGTTTTGTGGTCTTCCCACCTGAGAACCGCAAACGCGTCATTCACGCCACTGCTGCGTTGGCAATCTGCTGCCCACCGTACTACGAGTTGTGCTGTCTGAAACACTGACCAAGACCAAGGCAGCCTACCAGGCGGGACTGCGTCAGTCTGAAATGTCGGCGGAGCATCCAAGGCCGCCGCTAAGTCCATGGCCCACCCGCCAAGCGTATTCCGACTACATAGTGGTAATCGTGGTCTCACAGCAGTGCCCAACCAACAGCGGTTACCGAACAGTGGTTGACCACCATGGTGCGTGCCAAAAAATCCCCCAAAACAGTGGCCTTTGGACAGATTTAAAAACTACACACCTGATGTACTTTGGCAAGTATACACACCTGCAAATCACACTATATACACATTCCATCCCTGACCAGCATCCTTTGCTTCCAAACTGCAGCAAGATAGACAGCCATTTACCGCACTTTACTCATCTTTACATTTAGCACTTTCCACCACCTGTAAAATTTGTTTTGCACCTTTTTACCTCTATGACTTGTTTGTTTTTCATTCACATAGGTACTCATATTTTCGTTTTTTTCATCATGCCTGCAACAAAAGAAAACTAGCCTCGATGAGCAAGAGTTGACAGTCATGTTGGATGAAATCATTAGAGTAGAGCCACATATTCTTGGGTCCCAAGTCCACCATACTCCTCTCAGTAGGAAATAGAAATGTGGGACTGGATAGCCAAAAGAGTGAATGTTGTTCGAACCAACCCGGCACACAGAAGGAGACATTAGGAGGAGGTGGAATGTGGTAACCACTGCAATATCATCAGCATATGAAAGGGCCCTATACTCCACGGTGTTAAATACGACGCAAGTTATATTAGCACTCCCACTCAGGTTTTCTAAGAAATGGTCAGTATATAAGGCACATAACAACGGGGAGCATGGACTTCCTTGTCCAGTACCCCTCGCGATATCCACTGCCTCAGAATCATGTCTCATTATCCAAATAATGGCCTCAGCGTTCGAGTATAACGATCTAATTGCCCGAACAGAGTTCTCTTCAAACCCTTAACACTGAAAAACTGACCACAAATACTCCCATGAATTGTGATTAATTTCTCTGCAACCAATAACATCACCCCAAATGGAGAGTTTGTGGCTTGAACTCAATCTAACATCGCAATCACCCGACAAACATGGTCAGTCGTACTTCTCCCTGGGATGAAGTCATGCTGACGAGATGAAACTAACGGGGCAACAACTTTCCCTAATTGATTAGCAAGTATTTGTGAGTAAATCTTATCACATTTGAAAAAAGAGAAATCGGCCCATAAGATCCAGGCAGCATTTCTGGCTTCCCTTTCTTCATAAAAGCTATAATAGTGTTGACTTGCCAAGAGCCCTAAATTACCCCCACCGGAGCCTGTTAAAAAATTAGCAGCATTTCCTGTCATAGCACCTGAAAGAATATTTAAAAGAATTCCAGAGGAGTGTTATCGGGGCCCGAGGCCTTGCCTGCAGCTAAAGACCATACAGCTCCTTCCATTTCTTCCACAGTTATTGGGGGTGCATCTCCTTCTCTTGTGACCTTAGCCATGGCCAGATCCCTTAGATAGTTCTCCTCCCCATCAGCCGGGGGACTCTTTCTTCCATATACAACTGTTCATACAAATCCTTGAAGACCATTAGGATATCTGGTGTAGATTCAACCACTTGCCCTGATTGATTTTTGATCACCACAATTTGATTTTGCATTACTTTCAACAGTATTCATTTGGCTAATAGCTGGTCCGTGTTATGAACCAGCTCATAAGACTCTGACTTAAATTGATGGAATTGTCAGCTACATCAACACCAAAATTGTGATTAATTTTAGCTTTCAGAAACGCTGCTCTCTGCTGACTCTCTTGAACATCCAGACCTCAGATCACCTAACACATAAGTTCCATTTCTGCCATTATTAACTGCCAATGCCAATTACAAAGTTCAGCTCTCTTTATCTTTTGCTGGTGAAGAGAAAAACTCTGTGTTTCCCCTCTATCCTCAGCTTTAAATGCATCCCAAATTGAACAGATAGATGCCGTCCCCCTATTAACCTCTACAAATTGAGTGATCCATTTAGACATATCGTCTCTGTATTCCTGATCTAGCTGGAGTTTCCTCTCAAAAGTCCATGATGATCGATCCCTAATAAAATCTGTAGATGCAAGATCTAAACCAAGAGGATTGTAGCCTGACATGACCCTTGGGTGGCTTTCAATCCCTTCCTGTCCCAACAGAGTAGCTGATATAAAAAAATGATCCAGCTGTACCAATTTAGTTTGCCGGCAAGAATAAAATGTATAACCTGGTGCAGGTGCCTTATATCTAGCCCTTGCATCCACCAAACCATGGTCCATTACCAAGGGTTGAAGGGCTTTATAGACAGCCGGCTATTTTCCCAAATATATTTGATCCCCCTTAAAATTGTCCAGTATATCTACATGAATATTTAGATCCCCACATAGAATTAAAGGGCCCAGCCACAGAGATAGCTCAGTGTAAAAACGTCCAACATGTCAGTCTCATCGATGTTAGACCCGCATATAGAGCAGATTGTGAATCAGGCACTGTTAGAAATAGGGGTCTGTAGTTGTCAATGGTTTGCAATTTGTCAAAGTAGGGCCCTTTCTTCCTAGTCAGGGTAAGGGGGATTCACTTCTAAAATAACCCCTGCTCACCCCCCTTGGTAGCTTGGCAAGTGCAGACAGGCTTATCTCAGAGGCAGTGTGTAAATCATCTGTGCATGCATACACTAACACAGTGAAAACACTACAAATGGACACCACACCAGTTTAGGAAAATAAGCAATTCTTTATCCAAACCAATAAAGACCAAAAATGAAAAAAATCCAAAATACAGTCCTGAAAAATATGTAGTTTGCAAGAAAACCTTAAAATTGTTGAAATATCCACAAAACAGTTCTGCCGAGTCAGTAGCTCCATCTGGGGCTACTGTGATGCTGAAAACAACAGTCTAAGAGTTCCAGCAAACCGCGCTGTTACGGGCCAGCTAAGGCATCAACATACTCTTGAACAGTACCTTTCTCATTGCGGCCCACACATTGGTACGAGTCACTTGGGGCAACCGTTGCCGTTGAATTGTAAAATGGAAGCGGTGCAGGGTGCATGCCCTCATGATGCAGTGCAGGCAGCAGGCCGGTGACGATCGTCCAGATGGCCTCTGGGATACCAAGGATGCAGTGCAAAGTGTGGCAGGGCCATCTGCGGTGCCTTTGCAACACGTAGATCTGCGACAGACTCGGAGTCAGCTGCTCCTATCTTCTGCGTCGGCTGAAACCAGTGGTTCCAGGAGGATGGTGAGGTCTTTGCTGTTCCTGAGACCTCTTGAACAGGAGGCAAGCTCCACTTCCAAGCCCTTGGAGATACTTTCTCAAGCAGGATACACACACAGTTCCTCTCCTTGGCAGAAACAGCTTCTGTAGGTCAACCCCAGACATCACACAGCAAATGGACAGTACTCCTCCTCCAGTTTCTTCCAGCTCCTCTCCTTGACAGAGGTTCCTCTTGAAGTCCAAAAGTGATCTAAAAAATCCTTTGTTCTCTGGAGGCAGAGAGTGTCTTTCCCCAGTTAGAACCTAGAACCAGTTCTGTCCTCTCTGGTGCAGCTTCCCAGCAGGAGGTAGAGACAGCATTGTCCAAGGCAGACCAGGCCCATTCAGGTGTGAAATAAATCTCCTCCCCCTACTCTAAATTTAGCCCCAGTCTATTCAGGCAGCCCTGACTCACCCTAGAAAGGCAGGACACACTTCACCCACCCAAGGGGCTGTCTGAACAGAAGTCACATCCCCAGCCTCTGTCACTGCAAAGCCAGACAAACAATACACAAACCTAGCAGATGGCTAAGCAAAAAATACCCACTTTCTAATAGTTGTATTTTCATACACAGAATGTATAAATCATCCTTACTAAAAGATGCATATTTATATTCTGAGTTCTGTCATACTAAACTTTACCTTCCTATCTTGTCCCAATGGTAAGGTATATTTATATGATATAATCAATAAACTTCCATTCTATCATATGGGACAGATAGCCTTTCAACAGTGATAAACAAAAGTGTCAGTTGTTCACTATCAGGACATGCCACACACATCAGGGCATGTCCTACTTTTCACTTACACTGCACACTGCCCACAGGGGTATCTTGGGCCTACCTTCAGGGTGAATCACATGTAAGAAAAGGAAAGGTTAGGGCCGAGCAAGTGGGTGCACTAGACAGGTCGATATGACAGTACCAAACTGCACACAGACACTGCAGTGGCAGGTCTGAGTTATATTTACTGGCTGCTCATGTGGGTGGCACAATCAGTGCAGCAGGCCGACTAGCAGCATTTGATTTACAGGCCCTTGGCACACAGTTCACTGTACTAGGGACTTACCAGTAAATCAAATATGCCAATCATGGAATCACCAATACATAACCACAATTTACAGAGGGATTACTGGCACTTTGGTACTGAACAGCAGTGGCAAAGTGCCCAAAGCATCTAGACCAGCAAAATGGAAGTCCAACACACAGCAAAATAACAGGAGGCAAAGGCAACAATACAGGGGAAGCCCACACCAATGATGCCAGTGCAAACAGGCACCCCTGCACCAACCACAAATTCAATAATGACCCGTTTGTAAGCTTTTCCTCTTTAAAGGCATTTACGGGGCCAGAGCAAATTGTTGGCAAGGATTGCAACCCCTCTTGAGGATGACCCTTAATGAGTACATGCCAATACTGACAAGCCCAAATCTTTCAGCCATCCCATTTATCCCATGATATATGAGTCTCTTGCAGACACACCATTTCAACCTTCAAATGCCGTAGGCCCCTTTCCATCCTGTACCTCTTATTTCTATAATTAAGACCACAAATGTTGATGGAACAAATCCGAATCTTACCTCCTGCCATAATTTACACAATCAAATAACCACCATTCCCTGCTGCTGCCTATAGACTTAGGGGCAGATTTATGAGCCCCTTGCGCCACTTTTGCGTCACTTTTAACATGGGAAAAGTGACGCAAAAGTGGCGCAAGGGGCTCATAAATCTGCCCCTTAATACTTATTGTCAAATCATATATCATAAACCATACCTGCCAACCGAGTATTTGACTGCTGTGTCCTTTAACAAACATATTGTGACTTTTTAAACCCCTGACCAACCCCCCAGACCATCCTCCCCACACCACCACCTGCCTCTTAAAAGTGGCAATAGGACCAGCCTGGTCCATAAGTGATGAATAGCGCCATCCTTGACCGCATCTACACTTTATTATCACTTTCAATTCAGCTGGATTGAGTAAGAAGGCCTGTCCTCCCTTACTCTGAAAGGGTTGATTTATGTGCCTCTGCTACCATCTCCGTTCCACCTTGATATGGCAGTAGCCTGGTTGTACAAAAAGGAGGACTTGTTAAAAGTGTGCTTCTGATCTAGTATTGCTGCTTCAAATATTACATGCAGAAGGAGAACATTTCCAAAAACCACAAGTATGGCCCTCAGCTTACCCCCATCCTGGAAATAGCTAGGTGGCTGATTAGAGGGAAACCAGTGATCTCTTTGAATTTCATTCTCCCAGATCCAAACGTCCAATTCCAGGAAGGCCCCCTTGAAAAGCTTGTAAATAAATATTTGTGGATCCGATCCCTCGGTTCTTTCAGGCACATCCAGTACTCTAATATTATTTCGCCTTAACCTGTTCTCAAGGTCTTCCAGTTTTCACTGAGCATCCATCGTCTGGCACTCAAGGGATTCAGTTGTTTTTTTGCTGCTAGTTACCTCGCTCTCTAGGGTCGCCACCCTTGTTTCCATTTCCACCATACACTCTGTGAAGTCCAAACAGGTTTTTGCCACCTTCCTTACAGTTGCCTGAATCATCCACTTTGCTGTTTGCTTTTTTTGGCTCACTGTGGGGCTCTCCTCCCTGTGAGCCGTGATGCTCTGGTATATTATGTCCAATGTCCCAGGGCCTGGGGGCCTTATTCCCTCCTCGTCCTTCCCAGTTAAGCTGCTTCCTTCAAGATTGGAGTATCTGTATAATCCCACTATAGGTTCTGAAATATTTCCTTTTTCACTTTCAGGAGCTGGGGTTTCCTCTTTATCCACAAGTGAGCTTTCATCACTGAGTATACAATCTCTTGATTCTTGATAGTCTCTTCTGCCTGAGAGATCTCTAAGTGATTCCAACTCATCCTCGTGACCATATGAGTGGTCAGACAGGGAAAAAAAGCTCCCCTGCATTCACATCTGACTGGGCATCAGTGTTGTCATAAGTCTCCTAGCTCAGGATCTGCTGGCTAATCTCAGATGGGTTATCCTTTTCCTTATGCTTTCTGGATTCCAGGGTGTTAGGTTGAGCCTCTCCTGATAACTTTTTATTTCATTTCTCCCCCGGCTCCAGCCCATTATCCCCTTTAGTCAAGATTTGCCCACCCGTTTTGAAACTACATTTTGATCTCACAGTTGTCTCAAGGCCGATTTTGATCACTCCAAATTTGGCTTCATGAGCGTGTTGAAACTGTTGGAGTATCAGAGTTCTTCCTTCAGTTGTTCCCCAGATACCTGTGTGGTCCTATTGCCGTGAACTCCTGGGAGAGGCGTCCTTTCCATGAACTTTGGACTCAGCCATAGTCACTGTTTTCTTTCAAACAGTATCTAAGATGTTGGTTTGCCTGTGGTAATGTGCATTGTTGCATATATGACCACATGTATTCAACTCCATGATATGCCACATGTTGTGATGCTGTCTGTATGTGCATGTCTATTAAAATATCTATCCAGGTCCCATGATATGTGTGAAAATGGAAATGTATGGTCCATCCCAAATGCATGTTCCCAAACAGCTATAGTATACTGATCATGTGTCAAGTGTTGCTAAGGTATCCTTTAAGTGACGACAACTACCATGAGGCCTTGACACTCCAACTCTAACCAAGGTACCAGACTCCTACTGCCCCATTTCACTTGTCTCCCATATCACTACTGAAGTTTAATACTCATGCAGGTTATCATTACTCAAGTGTTGCTAAAGTGACATTGAAGTGACTACAACTACCATGATGCCCTATCACTCCAAATATAACAAAGATACTAGACTCCTATTGCTCCTTCTTACTTGTCTCCCAAGTCACAACTGAAGTTTCCTACTCATGCAGGTTACTATTGCTTAAGGGATGCTAAAGTGAGACTGAAGTGACTACAACTACCATGAGACCTTGTCAATCTAACTCTGATCAAGATGCTCCACTGTTTTTGTCCCTTCTCATTTGCATGGCATATTACTACTGATCTTCCCTACTTATGCAGGTTACAATTACTCAAGTGATGCCAAAGTGACATTAAAGTGACTACAACTAACATGAGACCTTGTTACTCCAACTCTAATCAAGATGTTAAAACTAATATTAACAATTCATGCAGATTACCATTTCTCAAGTGTTAGTAACGGGGCATTGAAAAGCTACCGCTTCTACCATGAGGCCCGTGACTGGAACTCGAACCAAGATGCTACACTGCTTTTGCCCCTTCTCATTTGTCTCCCACGTTACAGCTGATATTAACTTTTCATACAGCTTACCATTTCTCAAGTGTTGTTAAAGTGAGACTGAAATGACTGCAACTACCATAAGGCTGTGTCACTCCAACTCTAACCAAGATGCTACACTGCTTTAGCTCCTTCTCACTTTTATGCCATGTTGCTACTGATGTTAATTGTTCATGCAGGTATCCATTACTCAAGTGTTGCCAAAGTGACACTGACAACCACCGCCCCCTACTGTGCACCTAGCACAGTGACTACCATCCTGTGCCCCCCAGTCCTGGTTTCTGATCTGGCTAGCACCACCCTAGTCATGGAGGAACCAGGGAACAGTGAGAGGGAGCAGTCAGTGCTAAAGGCACAGGTCGAAAGGGGTAGACATTGTGGGAGGGCAAATGTGGAACCCCAGCTTGAGCCGGCTGAGTACAACAACACCCAGGCTACCATCACCTAGGTCCAGGGAGTCTTCCAGGACTCCCAAAGTGTGTCAAGCCAGGTTTTGGCTGAAATCCAGGATATGAAGGAGCTGCAGTGGGACACATGCAAGGAGGTTGCTGATATCCACACTGCCGTGTCCGGCATCCACACTGAGGAGGGCGACATCCACACAGAGGTGGCTGGCATCCTCACAGAGATGGACTCCCTGGTTGGAGTGCTGAGGGACATAAACACCACCCTCTGGAGGGCCTTTACCCCTGAATCTACTCCTTCATGTTTCCCAAGGACATCCATGTCATCAACGTCTGCCGCAGCCAGAAGAAGGGAGACCCTGATGGAGGATTATACGCCTGCAAGGGACTCTGTCTCAGCAGCTCCAGATCTACCCTCTGTCTAACCGAGGGGAAGTCACTTTGTTGACTAATCCTGTCCACTTTACCTTATCTGATGGGAGGAGAATATTGGGCTTTGGAACTTTTGAATAAATGTACTCTACTACAATGGTTTTGTCCACCATGACTAAAGACTGCACATTTTTGTTGTCACTATTTTATTTTTTACTTGATTTCTTGGGCTTGTTCACTCAAATAAAAATGTGTATCAACAAAGCATTGGCACCTGTCGAAATTTTCACATACAACATTGTGAATGTACTACAGTGCAAATTTTGCAATGTAAAAATTAGGTACTTCTGGAAACATTGATTTGTTACCTGTAAAAAATTTGAAAAATAGTATCACTATCATGTCATAAACACACATTCATGCAAGTGCTTGGGTGTACAACATCTTTATTCCATAGCTCAAATCATAGGCTGACATGATGTCAAACACATAGCAAACACGACCTATTTCAGTTATACTGGGTCAGTGATTGCATAATCACTTGCAGTCTCTCACAGCATGGAAAGAGGGCAGACATCTGACAATATTCCACACAATAGGCAACAACAAATTAGTTTTACATCATCAGCTGGGACAATTTTGACCACCTCACAAAAGGAATCATACAACAAAGTAACAAATAAACAGACACGTCAATCCAACAGTTTCTGACCACAGGGTCTTTCCAATCCAGTGTTGCTTGCATCTGGTCGAATGTCAGTGATGTGCTACACGCACTTTACGCTACAATGAGGAGACAAAGCAGCAGCTACGTCCAGTTCATAGACAATGAGGAAGGCTGGATAGCATGATATAGGCACAACCCAACATTGTGTTAGATCACATGATGGCACACATATTGCATTAGGACCAAAGCACCACAAGGGACAAGTGCAATGGAAGCCAGGTAACTTCCATCCTATTGCTGTGCAAACTGCCTTGGTACCAGCTTTGTACACCCAAATTTTGGGACACAGATTCCAAGGAAGATACCATTTACACGTCATTTGTCTGAACAGCATCATATACCTGCTAATGTCCAAATGAAGATCACATGGTGATGGAAGCAAAAATAGACCAACACATGCAGATTAGTTAAGAAAACATACATGTCACACATCACATTGCCAACTTCTAGAGTACACAGTCCAAAACAACATTTACAGCTGAACAAAGCTACACTTACAATATCAACACTGTGGCATCTCAAGCATCTGTGATGGTTGCTTAGTGCTTTAGAATGTTATGACTTGAAGGTATTGTTCCAGGCATTGAGAGCCTGGCTGAGCATCCTGCAACAGCTGGTTGTATGTGTTCCTTGTGGATGAGAACTTTTCCTCAAGAATAAATATTTTCTACAATCTAAGATGTGGATCCATTTTTACATTTGGCGACAGAGGATGGTGCAGGAAAGATCTCAACACTGACTCAAGAAAAATCTTAAGCAGGAAAACCGTTTTCATGGAAGTCAAGAAAACCAAGGTACTATTATTTGAAAAAGAAACTGACTTTTAAACTTAAAGAGTGAAAAGGAGGAAATTTATCCTGTGGAGCTTTAAGGAAAAATCAGCATCTATTTTGTTAATTAAAAAAAAAAAAACACTTCATATGAATTCAAGCTTCGCACCGCTTATTTCGGCATTTTGGGGATCGTGAGCGCTTGGCTGTACTAGCGTATGGGTCCTTAAATGTCGTTTTTTTTTTTTTTTAATGGTGCATAAGGGGATTCACGAAGGAATAGATATTGGCTGTGGTGCCTCTCCAACGTTCGTTGTTAACGTGCGTGTACAGCTAATGATTGGTGACTTTTTAAGTGCTGTTTTCGTGCCACGTATACAGTTTTCGCATGGACATCTAGTACTTGCTGGATTTTGCTTTCGGGACTGCTGCAGCGGCGCATCTTGGAGAAATTAAACTGGGAGAAGTCTTCGAGTTTACATTTAAAATTGTTAATAGCTCACCGGGAACTCTGTCACTCATCATTCTCGAGCTGCGTTCCACTCTTTGTTTCTCAAACGCTTTGTCAAGACGTAGCGCATGACGCTCTCCAGAAGCAACGTCATTCCGCTCTGATCTTGTCATGACGCTTTCGGGCTTTCAAGTTGCCATGGTTGTGCCTGTATTCTCGGCGGGAGAAGACTCAGCGCAACGTTTGTCTTCGTTCGTAGATGGGGATCAGCTGAAACACTAAACACAGAAGACGCTACTTGAAACGTAACCTAGGTAACTTTTGCTGCTTAAGCATCTTGCAGAGCACAGGAGTATCGCACAGAACAAACGGGTGACTGCCTCTTCATTGCCACAAACTATATGTGTGTCACATCAGTGATACACACACTGAATTCTAAAAAAAAAAATATATCGATGGTGGTAAATGCAGGAATGGAAGAACTGCCAGGATTTTAAGTTGTGTGCCACATCTGTGATACACACACATTATTACTCAACAAGATTGTATTTTTAGAGTTTTACTCTTATTTTAATCAGTATTTTATTGGGTATTTAAAAAAAAAAGGATACTTACATACATTTAATCATTTAATTAACTCGCATATTTTTTTTTCTTTCGTTTGTTTTCTTCGTCTGAAATAACCAGATGCAGAATGTAACTGCTCCTCCGTTCTTTTTGTCCTCTCCGGGTGACCCGCCCATCAGATGGCAAAAATGGCGGAAGGTGTTCGACAGGTATGCTAGAGTATGTGGGTCTTCACTAAGTGCGGAAAGGAAGACAGCTCTGCTACTTCATTGTTTAGGGTCAGAAGGTCAAGATGTCTTTGACCACCTCCCTGACTTAGGTGATCGAAATCTCAATGAATATGAAATATGCATGGCAAAATTAGATAAACACTACCTACCGAAAGTTAGTACTATTCTTGAGAGGTATCACTTTGGTCGCAGGTCTCAGTTAGAGGATGAAAGCATTGAGAATTACATAACGTCTCTCAGAAAACTAGCCTCTTTTTGTAAGTTTGGGGCTACACTTGATGAACGTATACGAGATCAATTCATGTTAGGATGTAATATTGAACGTGTTAGAGAGGAGTTATGGCAGAAGGATGAACCAACGTTAGATGATGTAATTGTTATTGCTAAGAGGATAGAACATTCGATAAAATGTGTTGATGTCATAAAAAAGAATGGTGAAATTAAAGAGAAAAGTTTGGTTCAGATAGTTAAAGGTAACACAAGTGAAAACATTGGTCATAAGGATGCAAAGAAGAATGGTGTGATGGTTGAAACACAAAGAAGGGCCAATTTGTCCTCTGTTAAATGCTTTCGCTGTGGGAAGACGGGCCATCTTGCAAATGACAAGCAGTGTCCTGGGTGGAAGGCAACCTGCAGCAAATGCAAAAAAAGGGGGCATTTTTCTATGGCTTGTAAAGGGAAGAACTATAGAGGTAGAGTTAATGAAGTTTTCTATAATGCTAATGATGATTATTTGGATGCGGAAGAAGTAGATTGTGGACAAATTCAAGTACAAACAGTACAAAACACTGAAGGGAAAAATTGTCCGACTTATGAAATCCAAGTTGAAGGTAAACCTACAAAAGTCCTATTTGACTCCGGTGCAAAGATCACCATTGTGTCAAAGAATTTTTACCTTAAAGAATAAAAGGGAAAGTTAGTGTTTTTCGCCCTGACATTAGACCGTTCGTTTATGGTGGTGAACCTATTAATTTGTTTGGTTATTTCTGGGGTTTAATTGAATACAAAAACAGATTAACCAGCGCTAAAGTTTACATTTCACAAAAAGGTGATAGTATATTAAGCTGGTTTCACTAAAAGGACTTGAGGGTAATGCTGGATCCAAATTCCTTACCGCCCATTATTTTGAAAGAAAATTTCTGTCTCAAGCCTAGCTCTATAGTTCACCAGGTTGGAGACAGTGATTTTTCTCTTTTGCTTAAGGAAACATTTCCAAATGTCTTCTGTAGTAGGTTAGGCTGTCTTAAAGGCTATATCCATCACATTCGTCTAAGTAATGATGCCAAACCTGTTTGTTGTAAGGTGCGTAATGTACCAGTTGCAGTCAGAGAAAAAGTTAAAGCAGAGTTGGAGCGACTCATTGATGAGGGTGTCATAGAAGAAGTAGAAGCAACGCAATGGCTTGCTCCGGTTGTAGCCGCGAAAAAAATGGATGGGTCCCTCCGTCTGTGTGTGGACCTTAGAGCATTGAATAAGAATGTGGTTGTTGACCGATTCCCTCTACCAAAGATTGCTGACATGCTAATGTTGCTCAAAGGGGCAAAGATTTTTAGCACCATAGATCTGAGGTCGGCATATCACCAAATCGGGTTAGATGAGGAGTCTAAAGACTTAACAGCTTTCGTTACCCCCTATGGTACGTACCGGTTTGTAAGACTTCCTTTTGGCTTGGTGTCAGCCGCGTCAGTTTTTCAAAGAGCTCTAGAAAACGTTTTGAGAGGGCTTGATGGGGTAAAAATCAATCAAGATGACATTTTGATCTTTGGGGTTGACGATAAAGAGCATGATGCGAGGCTCATGAATGTTTTGGACAGACTTAATGATTTTGGTCTCACAGTCAAAATTGAGAAATGCAAATTTAAGAGGAGTTCGATTGATTATCTGGGTCACACCATTTCAGAGGGTGGTGTTTCTCCGAAAGAAAGTCTGATTACCGCTATACAAAAGTTGGCCGCACCCTCAAACAAGGAAGAATTAATGAGTTTTTTAGGTATGGCGGAATACTATAGTAAATTTGTGCAGGATTTTGCTTCCTTGTGTGTTAATATGAGAGCTTTGTTGCACAAGGGTTGCGAATTTGTATGGAGTCAGGATTGTGAAAAAGAATTCCGTCATCTCAAGGAAAAATTGAATTCTGCTCCTAAACTAAGCTGTTTTGATCCAGAGAAGAAGTCTATTCTCATAACGGATGCCAGCTTGAAGGGTCTTGGGGCTGTTCTCTTTCAAAGAGTCAATGGAAGAGATGAAGTGATTTTATTTTTATCTAGAAGTCTTAGGGGTGCAGAGGTAAGATACTCCGTTGTGGAAAGAGAAGCCCTAGCGATTTACTGGTCAGTGAAGAAGCTAAAGAATTTGTTATGGGGAAGTGTTTTTGAGGTAAGAACTGATCACAAGCCACTGTGTGAGATTTAAAAAAAAAAAAGGGTATTGATGCAGTCTCAAGCAGGATCACCAAATGGGTCGTTGGACTACAGGATTATAGTTTTGATATCAGATATCTTCCTGGAGTTGAAAACAAAGTGGCTGATGCATTGTCTCGACTTGTGATTGAAGATGATGTAGATATGGAAAGTGAAGTAGAACAAGATGAGGACTTAGTTTGTGTTGTTGAAGAAAACATTATAGACAAAACCAGATGGGAAGAGGCCTTGCATGCTGATGTTGATCTAATGAAAGTCTTAGAGTTTATCAAAGTAGGTTGGAGAAAAAAGCCTAAGAATAATGAAGTTCTGGAGAGGTTGTGGCATGTCAAAGATCAACTTTCTGAATTGAACGGTCTGCTTGTCAGAGGCATGAGACTCATCCCTCCAAATTCTATCAGGGAGGAGCTTATCTCATTGGCTCATATAGGACATCTAGGCATTTCAAAAACAAAAGAAAGACTAAGATTATCGTATTGGTGGCCAGGGATGGACTTACAGATAGAAAGGAAAATCAGGGATTGGATGGAATGTGCATTGAGTGAAAAAGTAGCCAAGCCCAGGGTTCAACCCATGGTTATAAGGGATCGTCCAGATGGACCCTGGAAAGAAGTAGGCTTGGACATTGTTGGTCCTATTTGCTCGTCTGGTACTGACTGGTACATACTAGTTCTTGTTGATTTCTACTCAAGGTGGCCAGAAATCGCCATCACTCGTGGTATTGAGTCAAAACATGTCATTTCATTCCCAGAAAAGCTCTTTGCGAGGGAAGGAATTCCTTGCAACATATTAACAGACAATGGGGTACAATTGGTTTCTAGGGAAATGGAACAGTTTTTGTCTAAGCTTGGTATTAAACACAAAAATCCTCACTCTATCACCCAGAGACAAATGGGTTGGTCGAGAGATTTAATCGTGTGATTAAGGAGAGGATTGAGATGGCTAAGACGTCTGGTTTAGATTGGCGTACTGAGGTTTGGAGGAAGGTTAAGGTATATAGATTATCCCCCCATGCAGTCACAAAGAGGACTCCTTTTGAGCTCTTTAGGGGTAGATGTGCCAACTCAGTAGTTGCTCCTCCTTGGGTTAATGACATGCAACCTGACCGTTTTATAGAGAATGAAAAAAGTGATTGGAAGTCAATTGAGTCAAAGAAGATTGAAGATAGGAAAAGGCTTCACGATGTAAGGAAGTCTGTAAAAAAGACCACAGTCAGGGTTGGGGATTGGATTCTCATAAAGAATCCATCCAATAAAAAGTATTTTTCTGCATTTTTGAAACCCATTTAAGTGATCAAAATTTTCAATAATGCAGTCAAGACCACTGATCATCGGATATGGAATTTGAACAGGGTGGTGGTAGTGAGAAAAGATTTTGTTACTGAGCATAATAGCGCCTCTAGGGGGTCTCCTTCTACCCAAAACAATTCCAAAACTGTCCGAAGGTCCAGTAGGATATCCTTCTCTCCACGTCACTTGCAAGACTTTGTTAAGTAGAATCCTACTGTTCATGTCGCTTAAGAGACATTGTTAAATAGCCATCATTAACTTACTCTTGTTTACTTTATGGTGATTAGCGTAAAGTTGTTCTCCTTTTATTTCTCTTTTATCTTTAAAAAAATGTAACATATTTATTTGTTTTATTAAGAAGGGAGATGTGTGGCATCTCAAGCATCTGTGATGGTTGCTTAGTGCTTTAGAATGTTATGACTTGAAGGTATTGTTCCAGGCATTGAGAGCCTGGCTGAGCGTCCTGCAACAGCTTGTTGTATGTGTTCCTTGTGGATGAGATCTTTTCCTCAAGAATAAACATTTTCTATCTAAGATGTGGATCCATTCTTACAAACACCTTTCCCCAGATCTTTCCAGAGCCATATATTCCTAGTGTATAGCATTACCATCGTACTCACAACATCACTAGAGTTGCTAGACTACTCAAAGTCATCACATCTCACACCATACTTGTACTCAGGGAAGTAGTTTTGGATGAGATCCTGATGCAACCATTTTCTTCCTCTTCTCCACTATCATCATTTTCATTTGGCATTCCAGGGTCCCAACCCAGTGGGTCTTTAAGACCTGCATCCTCTGCAATATAAGGGATGTTCCCTCACAGGGCAATTTTGTAGAGTATGCAGCAGGCCACAGAGATCTTACATAACTTTCTTGATGAGAAGAGGCAGGCCCCCTCCAGTCTGGTCCAGACATCTGAATCTGACTTTCAGGAGCCCAAAAGCCCAATCCACTGACTGCCGTGAAGTGGGTTGGAGATTGAGTCTTCATTTGTGGTTGCTGGCCTTGTTGTTGTGCTGCCCTGATGTCTAGCCTGCCTTTGTCTGTGGGCGATGTGCTTGAGGCAGGTACTTGCGGCTGTAGGGGTAGCAGTGGAGATTGCAGGCCTTTGAGAGTTGCTGGAATAAAGGACTGAGCCTGCATCCCTTAGGAAGTTAAACTATGTATAAATGTTGGGTTGGTTGAAGCATGTGGCATTAGTAAGTCCTGTCCGTGCTATTGTCTCACTTTGGTCCTGTTCTGTTTCAATAAGTATTGATTCAGCACTGTGCTGAGCACTAGGGTTCTGTCTCTTTCCTTTTCTCCCCCCTGTTCTGGGTGGCATAGCCATTCTGGTTCTTCCTAACCTCATTGAGCCTGATTGGGTTTGAGGAGCAGATCAGCAACTGTGACAGACAGGGCAGAGTAATGTAATGGCTTTTCTAATTGTTCTGCGTTGTTCACTCTCCTCTGCATTGTCCCAAGTCGTTTAGTAGCTTTTCTTGCTGTTTGTACGTTATACTGTTGGGCGTTGTGGGGACCCCTGCACGTTGTCCCAATTGGCATGTAGCCTCTCTTCAGACTGCGTTTCGTTGTTACCGGTTGTGGCCTACTCCTTGCTGCAGCAATATAACCCCACTGCTGTGCTGCTATAACGATTTAGCACGTCCTCTGTTGCGCTGTGGCACAGCCTTTGTCGTTAGCCATTGCCCTGTCATGTTCCTGTGGACACTGCTGGACACTGCTGGAGGCTGGGTGTGCTATGGGGTGGCCAGTGTCCCCTGTGGAGCGGTGCGCATGGGGGGCTGAGGTAAGGGGGGATGGAGAGTGGGTTCAGCAAGCAACGCAAGCGACTTGCTGGCTGCACTGGCTGTTTTGGCTGACTGCGCCAGCACCCTGTGCGCCAAGGACTTGCTCAGCTATGCTATGCTATGCGTTAACCCACACCAGCACCCACCCCTACACCCTGCCCCTACCCTTGTTCCCACTCCCGCTGCGTACTCTGCACTCACTGCCACTCACTTCTGGCGTGGCTCCGCCTAGATCTGGTGGTCTGCAAGGAAGCTCCGGCCGGGCACCAAACAACACTCCTGGTTCTCCAGCTCCAGCTCCTGCTCCAGCTCCTGCTTGAATGGCAGAGGGAGCCACATGGGGGCTAGAGGAGCACTGAGAAGGAGCAGAGGTGCCTCGCAGCTGATGCCTGATGCCTGCTCGTCTCTGCTTCCTGATGCCTGCTCTTTTCTATGCTGTTGCCCCGAGCCAATCAAATCCACCCTTTGTGCACCAGCCACGCACCAACCACGCCCCAGCTGAGAACAGGCTCAGAGTTTGGTGCTCAAGAGGAGCAGGAGGAGCAGTAGAGCAGTGGAGCCGGCAGCGATGTTAGCAGCACCGGGCAGGCGGGTGGGCAGGCAGGCTGGCGGGTGTGTTGGCAGGCTATTAGGAGAGCAAAAGGTCCACGGAGGTCGCAGAGGCGGGTGCCGACTGTGATTGTGGCTGTCCTTGCCGGCCGTGGCCGCCAGTTGCTAGTTGGTCCTCAGGGTCACGGTTGCGGTTTACCGGCCTCGAATTACCGACCTCAGGAGCAGCGGCGGCAGCAGCCTCTCTTCTCCTGCAAGATTGGCGTGACGTGTCAGCGGAAAAACCAGGACTGGATCAGCAAAGGAAACATGGGATTAGTGCACTGTTTTTATAATTCAGCTAGTATTTATAATCAACCAGAGGAAGAATAGAGATGGTCAAAAAGAGTGTTGGAGAACATTCATTGTTAGTCTGCACTCCATGTATTGTCACGCCAAATTGTTTTATCTTATAAGATTTAGGCTTGGCATTTCACCTTTTTTGGTTTCTTATCCAGGCAAAGTTTATTGTGATGCCAAACTGGACCAGTGCCCATGTGATTCTAAGACTGTTCAGAGCCCTTTACATTTCATGTTTTTTTGTAAACTTGACATTACACCGAGGCGTGCTTTATTCATTCCTCTTTAAAATAATTTAAATATTAAAAGTGTTGGGCAGCATTACATCTCCTCCAGCTTTTAAATGATGAATTTACTTGTCTAATGATCTACAGATATATTTCTTCGGCTGTTCGATTACGGGACATTATTGGCAAATGATTTTTTTTCATGTATTCACTCATACCCTGGTTTTAAATTTTCAAGATGTTTTCTGTGGGAATTACTATTTAGAATATTTATATCCTGAGAATGAAGTTGTAATCAGCGTTAGAAGCATTATTTGTTGTTCATATTTTATTCTGTAAATGTTTTTTAATGATGTGGAAAAAGTTTCCAAAAACTGTAGAGGGCGGAGTGCGATAACTTACTTGTGAATTGAAAGCTAAAAGAAATGTTCACTATTGGATATTTGCGGGGTCTGCACAAATTACTTTTGATTCATTAATGCAGTTAAACAGTTTTAGAATAGAAAGCATCTGTTTTCAACAAGACTCCTATCTCCGAGTCTAATTACAGTATGCTAAGGTATGAAACAGACCACCCTCGCCTCCTACAGAAACTGAATGCCAAGTGCAAAGTAAGTAGTTAGTTAGCAAGACAACAGATATTGATTACATGAAAATTCATGTGCAGTGGATTAATTAAACTGCCACCAAATGAATAAGCATAGATCAGTGGTTTTGTAAATAACAAGAAAGAAAGTGGAAGAAGGGAAAGAAAGGAAAAAAATACAGCAGGCAGTTAAGCCAATTTTAATGCCTCTGCTTTCATATATACACTGCAGCACCCCAGGCAAAATGTATGTGCTCCAGTGCTTCACAATTATTACTACAGTTAATTAACAGCCTCAAATGACTTTGAGGGTCGTGCACGCGAGTACCTAGACGTGCAAAGAGGAGCACTGGTATTAAAGTGTAATGGCATTCGACCTCAGTCCATTTTGAGACAATGAATATTTTATAACAGTAAGGAATGTTAACAGTGCAAGTAGGTATTATAATTTAAAAAAATACAGTTATCCATTATAGTTTCTTTTATATATTATGTGTTTGTTTTTTCTCCCAGTTTTCAATTGCATTTTTCCTTACATTTACTGTATGTATAATGTATAAAAATGACACACAAGTCCATCTTCAAGTCACATGGGTAACAAATTAGTATGCAAATGGAATGCCATCCCCCCACCCCATCAAATCCCCCATAAATAAAATATATTAAATGTTAGTCTTAACAGCTCTTAGGGTTTTCTACCCCCAAAATTCTGCCTACTCACCTTCTGTTGCTGAAATTTGTTTCTGTCAATTTTAGAACACTCACTCCTTAAAAAATTGTAAAATTGGCCTACACCTGATTGGCACATTCAATGTAATTTTAAGTCCCTAATAAAGGGGTACAAAATATACCAAGGTCTTGTAATTTAAATGCTACTAGTGGACATGCAGCACTTATAGTTCCACCCATTTAAGTAGCCCTTTGAAAGATTTCTTAGGACTGCCACTGCAGCCTGTTTTCAGTTTTAAACCGCCAATTTGACCTGGCAACACAAACTTTTGCTAGGCCTAAACCTCCCTTCTTACTACATATACATCACCCCTCAGGCAGGCCCAAAACAGCCCATACGGCAGGGTGCAGTGTATATGAAAAGATGGCCATGCACTTTTAAGTTTTTCATGTCCTGGTAGTGGAAAATTCCCAAATTCATTTTTCACTACTTTGAGTCTGACCCAGGGCCAGCTTTAGTACTGGTGGCGCTCGGGTCGAAAGTCTGTTTTGGAACCCCCAATGACCTCACTCTCCATGTATTCCCTCACTACCACCTTCCAACAGTGTCCCTCATTTTCCAAAGCACCTCTCTTTCATGCATTTCATTTGTTTTGTAGCTCTACTCATACCAGTGTAAGGTACCAGAGCACAGAACATCACACACACCCATTATACAGTGACAATGAATCATACATGAGTAAATCAGTCTATAGTATATGTTATATAAAAAAATGAAGATTACAAAATGTGTATAAATTACATGCCTTCCATACTAGCAGGCAGTATATTTTCTTTAAAGTGTTTGGTCTAGAGAAGCACAAGCTCAGGATGTGAAATGTAGCACATTGTTTGGGGTTTGTTTTACTAATAAGAATGTATTTCTGCACAAAGAAACCCTTTTTAGCAACATTTGGAGAATGAAAGCCTGGAAAAAGACACGGCATTCTCACCAATACCATTCAGTTTGCATGCAGCTCTTTGATAACAGTTCATAGGTTTCTGTCTGTATTAGGATTGTAGCATCTGAACTGCAAATAACAAACAGATCTATGTGACAAAAGTAGACACCCGCTGAGCTATCCACTGAAAATACAGTTCTGTGATGTCCATGGTACAGGTTTCTTGCAGCAGGCATAACAACCATCTGTGCTACGTTATGATGAGTTAAAACTACCATTATACAAAACTCCATATCTCTCCAGCAGGAACATTTATCACCAGAGTTATCTTGACATTTGTATTGTTCCCTGAAAACTGCTAGACACACAAGGAACTCTGAAGCAGGTGCTTGTAAAATCTGATATTATTACTAAAAAAAGCACTCCCCCCGAGCTCAGCACCAAGTGCAGCTGCACCGGACACACAGCTTTAAAGCCACTCCTGGTCTTACCTCTTCCATAGGTTAACATTGGTGCACCTTATTACATTGAATATTTGCTACCTTTGGATTGGGAACAGGTAGAAAAGTCAAGTTTGGTCTCAACAGAATTGTAATTTAAAAGTCTCTTTTATGGTAAAGTTGCATTTTAAGTTCCAATTCTGAAATTTCCACATTTAGAAATGTGGCATTTTCTTGTCCTAACCATTTGGTGCCTTCAGCCTGTGTACTGGGTCCTATGACTGTGGGGAGTGTTCTTTAGCCTTGTGTATTCCTCCCAGACAGTGGCATAAAGGGGGAATAATTGTTGGCAGGATGGGCCATCCTGCCAGGATAGGAGAGGCGGACCGTCTCCCAATTTCATTTCAAAGGGCTGCCTCAGCATACTCACAAAGACATTGTCACCAGTACGTTGTCACCCTATGCCTCTTGGAGCCTGGGCAATGGAAGAAGGAAATCCCTGAACCAGATATTAGGGGAAGAGTAGAAGTTTCTACCACTTTAAAAGCTGGCATCAGGTATGAATATTGAACCCTCAGGCCAACTCTTCAGTACACTCCTGGACCTGCGGAGGATCCCCAGAAGGACTGCCTTGTACTTCAGAGGACTGCCCTGCTGCTTGAGGCATGATTTATACTTCAGAGGACTGCCCTGCTGCTACCAGAGCTTCTCTGCTGCTTCTTGTACCCTCAGAGGACTTCCCTGCTGCTAGAGGCCTGTCTTGCTGTTTGATCTCAGGTTTACCAGAGTGACTCCAAGGGCTAGTTGGCTGGCTTCTTGCTCTGAGCTACAGGGACCCAAAAAGCTCCAACCACTATAACATTTCACCTGGATCCATTCTGAAGTGAGTTGTACCCTCCAACTGACTTCCCCCCTGCCCTGGACCCTTGGAAGTGGTGCTAAAGGTGCCCAAACATCCAAAAACAGAAAAGTGGGACATAGAAAATTGTTCACCAAGTAGTTGCCTGAGAACCGACAGAAGACAGGGACCAACCTGCTTGCTGATCTGCCCAAGGAGCATCACCGGTCACCCTGACTTCATAGCTCTCACTATGTTCTTATCTGCAACAGAAAATCCTGTTCAGCTTTTCCTCTTCAAAGGGGTAGCCGGCCTTGTGGAGTACTCATCAGCTACAGCCTGCAGTTTTGTCCCACTGGAAACTTTCGACTTCCAAAATAGTGACTTATCGTGAATGTTGAAATTTTCATCCAGTGGCTCACTGACAATGATGCATCCTCCTGGGACAACGCTGACAGCCTTCCCCTGCTGACATTTTTCTTTGAAATGTCTTCTACGTCTGAAGGTAAGCCAAGTCCAGGCCCAATCCAGTCCATGAATCAGAACCGTGCTCCATCAAGGTTGGCCATAACTTTCGACTCTTCCTCATCTCTCTCAACTAGATGTCTTGGATTGGTGCTTTGATCTTTTAGGCACTGGTTTTCACAAATGTAAACAAATCCATAACACCAGCTCTACTGATTGAATTTAATTTGTGTTGATGTAATTTCATTTATTAAAACGGTCTCTATTTTTCTGAATTGGTGTGGGATTTTTCTTGTATTGTGTTTTCACTGTAACTGTTTAAACACTGAATAAATACTTAACACATTGCCTCTAAGTTCAGCCTAACTGATTTTGTGCTAAGCACCCAGAGGGTTAAGAATTATCTAATTTAGTGAGTTTTGTGGTTTTCCCCTGACAGGGACTGTGGTTGTTGATGGCGAAAGTTCTTCACCCCCCTCAACCTAAAACCCAATTTCCCATAGTATAATGAACCATCATCATAAAATACTTTATTTCGGTTCTTTTACAAACCATAAAAGTGCGTATACAATATACAATACTTTGTCACAAAAGAAAAAAACATACATTTCACCAAGTGCCAGTGCAAAGGAGGAAATACATTGATGGTATAGGCACATAAAAAGGACAGAGTTTCACGATTTAAACATTACTGATCCAGACAGTTTCTCAGTCTGACAGATAATTTTAGAAACTCCTTGATTTGGAGGATACTGTCACTGTGCAAAAGCTGCAAATACAAAAGTGCCGGCCTGATTTGTTTAAAACCAAGTTTTTTTAAAAGAGTTACTAAGTATCGCTTGCGTGGAAATTCAGAAAATTTACATTAAAAAATAAAATGCAGCATATCCTGCGGAGACTTTCCGTCGCAGCCGCAAGGCGCTGCTGAATTATTAAAAATATCAGTCTTAGGTCTAATAAGCAGGTGATGGAACAGATTAAACCTGAATCTGGTCAGTAAGAATTTTTCATGTGTGGTCAATGAACCTGCCAGGTATGGTTCAAGAGCTTCAGTAGTCTTTAGCATAACAAACTTCCTCACACTATGTTTCTGAAGCTCCACTTTTTCTCTCAGGGTCCTCCTGTCCATCAAGAAGGCCTGTTTAACGAACTCCAGATCTCCCTTTGAAATTAGGCATGGATTGGCAAAAAGTTCAGATCGTCCAAATTTTGCAAAGTTTGACTTTAAATAGTTTAGCCAAGGGGAACACATTGCCTTGTCCAGGCCCATAAAGTCCTTCACAATTAAATGTGTTAGGGGTATGTCCTCATTTAGCCATAATTTGAGCCAGCAGGTCAGGGGACGTAGAGAAAGCAGATCACATAAATATTGCGTCCCCAATTCCTCATGTACAACAAGGTTAGACGTACCAATGGGGACACACAGTAAGCGCTTCATGAATGAATTTTCCACGATCTGTAATTGCTCCCCGCCAACATACCCCCAGATTTCGCTGCCATAAGATGCAGTTGCCACGGACTTAGCATTATACAATTTCAGCATGGCGCAAATGGGTTTTTTCCCCAGTTTGGCAGCAAAGTTGAAAATAGATGCATTAACCCTCACCATTTCTCCTTTCTTTTTTACAAGATGAGGTTCCCAATTTAATTTTGTGTCAAAAAGAACTCCTAGATAGGAGAAAGTTTTAGATAAGGGAATTACTTCTTCACCAATCTTAAATGAGAAGAACCTTTTTGGTTGCTGACCAACTTGTAGAACAAACGATTTTGTATTATTTACCAGAAGGTCTCTGTCCGTCATAAACAAATTAAAAACATTTAACAAGGATTGAAGTCCCTTCTCTGTTCTTGAAATTAAAATCGCATCATCTGCATAAAGAAGTATTGGAATTCCACGCCTGCCTACTCTTGGGCAGTCAGCACAAACATCCTGTAACACACCACCTAACTCATTAATATAAAAGTTAAAAAGAAAGGGGGCCAGAATACAGCCCTGCCGGACACCCGTTCCAATGCTAAAGTTATTTGTTACTCTCAGATCTTGGGAGTATCTCACGTTGGCTCTGGTATTACAATGTAAATCAACCAGAAAATCAACCAAACCGCTATCTACCCCCTTCGACCACATGGACTGCCACAGCTTTCCCCTGTTTACACAGTCGAAAGCGGAGGACAAGTCCATAAAGGCGAGATGGATTGTGCCTTTTTGTATTACGGTGAATTTGCTTAATATCAAAAAGAGGCTGAGGCATTGGGTTATTGTCGAGCGGCCTTTACAAAAACCATACTGCGAGGGGGACATAATATTCTTTTCCTCAACCCAATCTGTAAGTCTTTGCAGTACAATTCTTCCTACAATCTTGACCATAGAGTCTATCAGTAAAATGGGTCGGTAACAGTGTGGGCTACCCTTGTCCCCCTTCTTAAAAACCGGGACAATTGGAGAAATACCCCACGATTGTGGACATCCTTCTTTCACAGCAGCATTGAAGACAGACTCTAAGATGGGTGCCCAAAAATTAGGTTCAGACTTAAATAAGTCAGGGGGAACCCCAAATGCCCTCAAAAACTTCACCTCTGTTAAAAACAATTTGTTCACCAGTATCACTACAGGCAGAAGTCGTAATCGCATCCACTGTACAACAATATCACTTCTTAAAATGTGCTTCCCAATCCTCCTTGGATATATGGCTTTCTAGGCCGTCTCCCGGCTCCTGGGCCAGGAACGGTTTCCTCACCAAGGCCCAAAATCCAGTACTACTCCGAAGGGTGGCAGGATCTAGAATCTCTGACCACGCCTCTTCCCTAAGGGATTCCTTATGTCTAGCAATAATATTTTTATAGGTCTTTCGACACAACTGAACATCAGCTTTAATCCTAGGTTTTGACGCCAGTGCTGCTCTTAGATTTCTGGCGGCTTTTGAGCAGTCGTGATTAAACCACCTAGGTCCTTTAAGATCCAACTTCTTTACAGGTGCTGATAATAGCTGAGACACCTTATCCGCTAGACATTGGAAAGCATTTAAGACAGTATTTGGGAGGGCACCCTCTTGTGTACAAACCGTGATTTCATCTGCACATGTAACTTTAATTTCATTACACAGCAGATCGGGGGTAACCGTGGACCATCTCAACCGGCGTCTGCCGTCTGTGGTATTCACCCTACCAATAGAGGAGTCTTCTCTTTCTTTAGCTATCAGTGGACCCCTCATAAAAACAGTGAGAGGGTTATGGTCACTGAATTCATTAGCTTCAATGGAGAAGGATCCCAATAAAGACTGCATTACTGATGTTAACAGAACAAAGTCTATAAAGGTTCCCCTCCCATTCCCCTTAAATGTCGGGGTATCAAAGCACTTGGTAGGGGCCATCAAAGCCATCGTAGTTGTTAGGTCCAACTCATTAAGCATGTCATTTAAATGTTCCCCCTCAGTTGTATGCTCAAAATGGAAATCCTCACAACGTGAGCAATTAAGTTCTGTAATCACTTTAAAAAGGGGATCTCCACAGGGATGCACATTAAAATCCCCCATCACCATGAGGTTGTGAATGCAATCCTTCATAGAGTTACTAATAAAGGTGTTCAGTGTTACTATCTGACTGGAAACAGTACTTAAATTAATAGCATTATAGAAATTGACCAGGCCAGCCCTACAGTTATCCCCTGTTAAAACTAACCCAATAATACCAGTATGGTTTGTTGTGATTCTCCGCACCTTACAGCAAAGTGCTATAGAAATAAACACAACCATTCCCCCTTTGAGTCTGCCCCTAGTGGTCGCTACTGCAGGGACATAATAAGCCTTATACCCTTCCAGAAAATGATTGCAGTCAGTTGACCAGGTTTCTTGCAAACAGATAATTTGGTACTTCTTAATGTACCCAATCCAGTTGCAGTCCACCATTTTTATGCCTAAACCCGCAATATTCCAGGAGATTACGTTATTTGAGTTTGTTACTGCCAAGGTACTCTTCATACATCCCAGGTCCTCTGATCTTCGAGTTACCTGCCCAGCAGATACCTCATGTCAGTCACATGACTCTAATCCCGAGAGAGCATCAAATCTATTATGTGTTGCAATATTGATACCATTCCCACTCTGGCTACCAACATTGTACAAATAAGCTCAATTGGGGGTCAATGGCTGTAAAGATATACATGATCTAAGAGGCCCAGGGGTCGGTGAATTTTTAATCAGGTGGGAGTAAAAGTACCCCAGAGGGCGTATGCAAATGCTATTAGGAGTATGAACCATTGATGCTGCTCTTAGTAAAACCGTGGCAACATGTTGAGGATGCCTGAAGTTAACAATAATACAGTCACCATTGGTTAACTTACTAGATGGTCCGATCCAATTCACCCGGGGAACAACCTTTACAACGCAACTTTTACAACGCACTACCTTTACAACGCATTTTTTACAACGCATAATCCATTACAACGCATGACATTACAACGCATGACACTACAACGCATTTTTAAAAACTACCTTTACAACGCATTCCATTACAACGCATACTACCATTACAACGCATACCATTACAACGCATAATATTACACTACACTATCCAACACTTACCCTACTGTTGCACCCCCTGGAGTTAGAATAGTAATTTTTACCCCTATACTATCCAACACTTACCCTACTGTTGCACCCCCTGGAGTTAGAATAGTAATTTTTACCCCTATACTATCCAACACTTACCCTACTGTTGCAACCCCTGGAGTTAGAATAGTAATTTTTACCCCTATACTATCCAACACTTACCCTACTGTTGCACCCCCTGGAGTTAGAATAGTAATTTTTACCCCTATACTATCCAACACTTACCCTACTGTTGCACCCCCTGGAGTTAGAATAGTAATTTTTACCCCTATACTATCCAACACTTACCCTACTGTTGCACCCCCTGGAGTTAGAATAGTAATTTTTACCCCTATACTATCCAACACTTACCCTACTGTTGCACCCCCTGGAGTTAGAATAGTAATTTTTACCCCTATACTATCCAACACTTACCCTACTGTTGCACCCCCTGGAGTTAGAATAGTAATTTTTACCCCTATACTATCCAACACTTACCCTACTGTTGCACCCCCTGGAGTTAGAATAGTAATTTTTACCCCTATACTATCCAACACTTACCCCACTGTTGCACCCCCTGGAGTTAGAATAGTAATTTTTACCCCTATACTATCCAACACTTACCCTACTGTTGCACCCCCTGGAGTTAGAAAAGTAACTTTTACCCCTATACTATCTAATACTTACCTTAAATGTAATTTAATATTATGCGTTGTAATGGTATGCGTTGTAAAGGTAGTATGCGTTGTAATGGAAATGCGTTGTAAAGGTATTTTTTAAAAATGCGTTGTAGTGTCATGCGTTGTAATGTCATGCATTGTAATGGATTATGCGTTGTAAAAAATGCGTTGTAAGTGCATGCGTTGTAAAAGTGTGCGTTGTAATGTCATACATCCAATTCACCCTTCTTGTTGTTATTATTTGGTCAGCAAATTTAACAGGAAACTAGGCCTGGGCCAAAATTCCGTTCAGTTCGCGGAAATTGCGATATTTTGGCATTTTCGCGTTCCGCGGAAAGCGCGAAAATGTCAAAATTTCCGCATTCCGCAGCTTAGCGATAATTTCTTTCTTGCTCGCGCTGTAAAATAATACATTCTCGCGCGCGCGCGATCGCCTTACCTGAATCCCTCCGTTCTCCGACAAGTTTTCTTGACCCGGTCGCGTTCTCCACGAGATGTTGGATTTTGGTAGCCATTTTGCGCTGTCTCGCGAGAGTTCGCGGCCGCATTAACGTCATTTTTCACGCGATCACGTCATTTGTCGCGCGATCACGTCTTTCTTCTCGCGATCATGCACCGCGCGACTATGAGAAGATTGAGATCTCGAACATGTCATTCTATATCGCGAGCCAGAGGATGAGGACGCGGGCATGTGAAATCGAACGCGAACAGGAGAAAGAGACCGCGAACACGTCATATCCAACGCGACAGGGACAAAGAAGAGAACGCGATCATATCGTTTTCGACACGCCGGCGGAAGTAATGTGAAGCAAGAGAACTCAACAACGTAAAATTTACAATTTGGAGAGGAATATCGGCTCTAGCAGCATGAAACCATCTGCAAATACTGATTTTGGATGAAAATAACTCCTTACATTGACATTTGGCTTTCCTTTTTTGTGCAAGGAGTCATTTTTTTACAAGGTGGCGAGAGGGAGGAAGTGACACAGAATCTCCAACTTCCTGTTCCTGTCCAGCAGGCTCCTCCCAGTGCTTTGTCCATCTCCTGCTCATTCTGCCTTTGGATTTGGAGCTGGAAAGATCACTCTTTTTGTCTGCTGCATCATTGCAATTGGATTTCAGGATTTTTGGAATAGGATATTTTACAAGTAAGTGGTTGTTGTGTTTGATTGTGGGCATTGCAGTTGTTGTGTAACTACAATTTATTTTTGATAATTAATTATCATCATTCCTTTTTTTTTATTTTTTATTTTGTGGGTTGTAGTAGTAGGCCCGAGCTAGCCATGGGCATGGCCTCATGGGTGTGTGTGTGCATGATGAAGCAACTGTTCCTTTTGTTTTTTTAATATATTTCATTTTCAAGCACATTTAGGGCATGGATGGCATTGGATTGAGTTGGGGAAGTGTGTTTTTTGGGGTGGCCTTTGTGATGTTGTTGGGCCTGGCCATGTGGCTGGTGGCCATTTTGAGGCCTAGGCCTGCAAGCTTGCCTGGCCTTGTCTGCCAACAGGCCTGCTTTCATCCACTAGGACCAGAGCAGGTAGCCACAGCTTTATTAATCTACTGTTTTCTGTGTGCTCTGTTGAATTTAGACATCATTTAGGGCATCAATGGCATTGGATTGAGTTGGGTAAGTGTGTTTTTTGGGGTGGCCTTGCTGATGTTGTTGGGCCTGGCCATGTGGCTGGTGGCCATTTTGAGGCCTAGGCCTGCAAGCTTGCCTGGCCTTGTCTGGCAACAGGCCTGCTTTCATCCACTAGGACCAGAGCAGGTAGCCACAGCTTTATTAATCTACTGTTTTCTGTGTGCTCTGTTGAATTTAGACATCATTTAGGGCATCAATGGCATTGGATTGAGTTGGGTAAGTGTGTTTTTTGGGGTGGCCTTGCTGATGTTGTTGGGCCTGGCCATGTGGCTGGTGGCCATTTTGAGGCCTAGGCCTGCAAGCTTGCCTGGCCTTGTCTGCCAACAGGCCTGCTTTCATCCACTAGGACCAGAGCAGGTAGCCACAGCTTTAGTAATCTACTGTTTTCTGTGTGCTCTGTTGAATTTAGACATCATTTAGGGCATGGATGGCATTGGATTGAGTTGGGGAAGTGTGTTTTTTGGGGTGGCCTTGCTGATGTTGTTGGGCCTGGCCATGTGGCTGGTGGCCATTTTGAGGCCTAGGCCTGCAAGCTTGCCTGGCCTTGTCTGCCAACAGGCCTGCTTTCATCCACTAGGACCAGAGCAGGTAGCCACAGCTTTAGTAATCTACTGTTTTCTGTGTGCTCTGTTGAATTTAGACATCATTTAGGGCATGGATGGCATTGGATTGAGTTGGGGAAGTGTGTTTTTTGGGGTGGCCTTGCTGATGTTGTTGGGCCTGGTCATGTGGCTGGTGGCCATTTTGAGGCCTAGGCCTGCAAGCTTGCCTGGCCTTGTCTGCCAACAGGCCTGCTTTCATCCACTAGGACCAGAGCAGGTAGCCACAGCTTTAGTAATCTACTGTTTTCTGTGTGCTCTGTTGAATTTAGACATCATTTAGGGCATGGATGGCATTGGATTGAGTTGGGGAAGTGTGTTTTTTGGGGTGGCCTTGCTGATGTTGTTGGGCCTGGCCATGTGGCTGGTGGTCATTTTGAGGCCTAGGCCTGCAAGCTTGCCTGGCCTTGTCTGCCAACAGGCCTGCTTTCATCCACTAGGACCAGAGCAGGTAGCCACAGCTTTAGTAATCTACTGTTTTCTGTGTGCTCTGTTGAATTTAGACATCATTTAGGGCATGGATGGCATTGGATTGAGTTGGGGAAGTGTGTTTTTGGGGTGGCCTTGCTGATGTTGTTGGGCCTGGCCATGTGGCTGGTGGCCATTTTGAGGCCTAGGCCTGCAAGCTTGCCTGGCCTTGTCTGCCAACAGGCCTGCTTCCATCCACTATAACCAGAGCAGGTAGCCACAGCTTTAGTAATCTACTTTTTTCTGTGTGCTCTGTTGAATTTAGACATCATTTAGGGCATGGATGGCATTGGATTGAGTTGGGGACATGTGTTTTTTTGGGGTGGGCTTTCTGATGTTGGTTGTCTTAAAGACATGCTTTTGTTGTGTGTGTCTGGTGAGTGTTGGTGTGCGATGCATGCTCCCTGCAGACCTTTTTGGGGCCTGTGAATGTTCGTATTTGCATTTTGTTGCATTAAAAAGGCAGAGCAGTGTGCTTCAGCATGCATCCTTTACCTGACTTTTATAGGCCTTTTGTCAGCTCCTGGTGTTTCCCAGGCCCCCTGCTTGTTTGTGATTTGTGAGTGTCCATGTGGCTGGTGGCCTTTTTTTGTGTTGGGAGTTATTAGTGTCCTGCTTTTGCCATATAGGCCTGCATGGTTTTCCTATTGGCTTACTGCTTCCATCCATCCACCCCCTTTGCCAGCAGCAGCTCCATGGATGCTGAGATGTTCAAATAATGCAATGGTCCACCCCACTTGCATTAGTTTTTTATTTTGTTGTTTATTATTAACTTTCCTATCCTTCCTGAGAGTGTAGTGTGTGGCTGTACACAGTACTAGTAGTATAACATAGCTCTAGTTAAAAAAAATAGTCATAAATGGCTAGACTATCTTTTGTTTGCACTAGTACAGTACTAAGTAACTGAACCACAAAAACAAATGCAACATTTCACTGATGTTCTTCTCCTGTCTTCTTTGCTTTTAGGTGCAAAAAAGACAGAGTAGGAGGTGTCATCGGCATCACCTGGCTACCCGTTGTACTGCCAGCCAGACAGAAGTCCTGCTGCGCATCACGCCCACGTGTGACCAGACCTTGTTGTGCATCTGCCTCCTGCCTGACATCTGAAGAAGATGGTCCCAAAGAAAGGTACCAGGTCCAGTACCAAGAAAGTTGCCGGTGAGAAGAAGGAACAGAAAAAGGAAGTGCCATTAACCACGACTGGTGGTGTGCCGGCCAATGTTTTTTTTGGCACCAAAGCGTTGTCCGGGAACCAAGCTGGGAGCAGCACAGCGGTCCAACCCCACCAACCTAGGCCCAAGGGCTTTAGTGTCGCAGAGGTAGCCAGTCTACTAACTAGCAGCGATGTTGAAGAAATGTCATTACCTCAAAGTAGTACACAATCAAGTTCAACGCAGGCGCACACTCAGCAGATCAGTGTCAAGCCGCCGCAACCAGAACAGCAGCAGCCGCCGCAACCAGAACAGCAGCAGCCGCCGCAACCAGAACAGCAGCAGCCGCCGCAACCAGAACAGCAGCAGCCGCCGCAACAGCCCACCATAGTAGTTGTTGCTCCTGACGTAGGGGCATTTCAGGAAATCGAGCTTCCTGCAGACAAAGTGGAGCGAAGTCAAACCACTGTTTCAGAAGATCAATTGTCTTCCAGACCACCAGCAAGGAAAAGGAGGCTTAGTCCATCATCTTCTTCTTCAAGCCCCGCTTCTGATGATCGTGATGACACTTGGGTCCCACCAGCTCGGTCTGAGAGTGAAGTACGCCACAAGACATTGCTTCTGAAAAGGAAGGTCCCAGAAAAACTTAGAGTTATGGAGGTAGATGTAGAAGAGGGGGGTGATGATGTTGATGAAGACGAGCCAGTCATCACGCACATTACTCCCGCCCCAAAGGGATTGGAGACCGACATTCTCACCCTATCCAGAAAGGCTGGTACTGAGCGGGATGTAGCACGGATCTCACCAACACAGGTTACACCACCACTACCTCCAGCTGCCATATTTTCCAAGGCCTGGCAGGGACCTACATCCAGCTCAACCATCTCAGTAGGAAGTGGTAGTAAAAGTCACAGTGTAGGTGGACAGGGTCACATATTTTAAAGCACCCCCTCAAGTTCATCTGGTGTTGAAAGTGGCACATCCAGCAGTGCCAGAAAGTTCTCCTCCCCAGTTTGGGACTTCTTTTCTGTTAGCGCCAATGAGGAGAACGTTGCTATATGCTCAATTTGTCGGCAAGGTGTTCGGCGTGGTAAGCTTGGTACAAACTATGGTACCGGAGTACAAGCAAGTCATCTCAGAATACACCACAATATCATGTGGGAGGATCACCTACTTAAGTTAAAAGAAAGTAGAAAAACTAAACCCTTTGAAGTTGGTCAGGAATCAGGGAGCGATATTATTGTGGTGGCAGGTGAAGAACAGGGAGGCATTTCTAGCCCTGTCTCCAGTAGTGCAGTCACTGCAGTGGTAACGCCCACATCCTCCTCAGTAACATCAGAGTGGCACCGCAGTAAGAGCCATACTCAGAGTGTGGATGAGACACCAAGGCGACCGGCGAGTACCTCAATGAGACAATCTGTGTCGTTGAGCCTTAGTGGGTTAATGAAAACAGCACCACTAAGGAAAGTAAGCCAGCCTACCATTGACAGCATGTTTAGGTTGGAGGGGCAGTTCCAACGCAACCACCCAACGGCACGATTGTACAATGCGAAGCTGGCTAAAATGTTAGCGCTGGACCTTCTTCCTTTTTCATTTGTGGAAGGGGTGGGTTTCCTTGAATTTGTGTCTGCCATCTGCCCGAAATGGAAAGTTCCCAGCCGGTCCTATTTCGCAAGAATTGCTGTTCCGGCACTACATCATGAGGTGCTGGAATTGGTTGGTCAAGGTTTGCGGCAGAGTGCTGTGCACAATATCCACCTGACAACAGACATGTGGAGCAGTTGCCAAGCCACAGATTACATGTGCATCACTGCACACTGGATCTCTTTTGTGGGGGTTAGAGATCAACTATCTGCACGAGGTGTTGTTGACACAGCTGCGATTTTTGAAGGTACTCGGAAACATGCAACTGTAGCCATGTTCGCCATGGAGAAATCTCATACGGCTGAAAACATTTTAGAAGAGTTTCGCACCAAGGTTTTGGAATGGCTGCGGCCCAGAGGGCTTGGTATTGGCTTTGTTGCCACAGACAATGGCAGTAATGTACTGAAGGCCATGGAACTTGGTTCCTATTTCAGGGTTCCGTGTTTGGCACACTGCATAAACATTATAGTGCAAGACTTTCTGAAAAAAGAACCCATAGTAAGCAATTTACTGGCCATCTGCCGAAGAATATGCACTCATTTCAGCCATTCTTTTAAAGCTCGGAAGCAGCTGAGGATCATCCAACGTGAACTTAGGATGCCAGTCAAGGCCCTCATCCAGGAGGTGGCAACACGTTGGAACTCAACGTATTACATGCTTGATCGTCTGTACGAACAGCACAGGTCACTCAATGAATATGTCTGGTACAGAAGCAGTGATGCTAGTGTTAAAGGCATGACCCTTCAGAGGGAGCAATGGACCCTAATTAAATGCCTGACTGAGATGCTGTCTCCTTTTGAGGTCTACACACGTGAAGTCAGCAAGGAGGACTGTACAATGGGCCAAGCTATCCCATTGTTGCAAATGCTAGAGCATGAGCTGAATAATGTGTCTGAATCCTACAAAGGTGTAGAGGACAGAAGGCAAGCCCATGACTTGGTGGAGAGCTTATCCAGGCGCTTATCAGAAAATGTAAGGATACAAAATAAAATTTTGTCACAAGAACATTACATTTGTGCCACAATTCTGGATCCACGTGCAAAATTAGGACTATTCCTTTCTTTTTCCGACAATGATGTTGCCCGCTACAAAAGTTGTATAGCTGAAGCAGCTATCAAGTTTGAAAACGAAGGGCTGCTAATTAAAAGCCCGCCACATCAACCCACAACAAGTACTGATACTGAAGCAGGCCATGCAGAATCAAGTGCAACTTCGTCGGCTGAGGGCAGTGCGGTTGTCTCACAATCGCAACACTCGCCATCACCATCGACTACAAAAACAATAACTGGATCATTCGGCCGAGTACAATCATTATCAGATTGGTATGTAAAGATGGGCCTTAATAAGCACAGTGCTGATGCACAGAAAAAACAGCACAAAAGCTTACCAGCAGCAACCCTGAACATTGAGCGGATGGTCCAGGCCTATCTGGACGACCCAACAGAGGTGTACGTTGATCAAAACCCAGTGCAGTATTGGTATAGGAAAAGGTCTGAATGGCCACAGCTCAGCAGGCTGGCGATAAGCTATCTGGCTTGCCCTGTCGCAAGTGTCTCTTCCGAACGTGTTTTCAGTGCTGCTGGTTCCATTGTAACCTTGAGAAGGACCAGTCTATCTCCAAAAAACGTGGAGAGGTTAACAATGATCAAAATGAATCAGCACTTTATACCACAGAATTACACAATGCATGAATCAACAGAGGAAGATGAGTACAGCGGCTCAGGTGACGGAAGTATTGTGTCAGATGATTACCTACTACTGGAAGATCCCCCAGAGTTTGAGGATGAGCTATACTTCCCTGACAATTAGGCTCGCACTTACTGTCTTCCTCCCTTTTTTCCCCCTTTGTTTGTGTCTGTCGTTCCGGTTATAAACTTGTGAAATGCAACAAATGCATTATCACCGTCTTCTACTCTTCTAATTGAAGATACAAGTTTCAGGTGTCTGCCATTTGACACTACAGTCCTCAGAATCCAGCTCCTCCGCTCGATCATACTGCATCTCCTGGTCAATTCCATTTCCCTCATGAATGATGATTGGATGATGGTAACAACAAATTCAAACTTTCCTCGTCCTTCCAAAACAAGTGGACCATGAATCTGATGACTTCTATAGCTATCCTCCTTCAGAGCCGAGAGAGACTGGCCATTAACTGAAAAAAAAGATGCAACAGGTAATGATTGATGCCATGCATTGGCCGCAGAATGGCAGACTGAATGATGTAGATTTTGTTGTGTGTGTTGCGCATGAATTGATGTAATTGTGCACTGCCACTAATCAACTTTCTACAGAACACACTAATTTTCCTCTTCTTGCAAACAAGAAATGTGTACTTCTCCTGCATCTTGGTGATACATTGCTTTTAATTCAATACAGGAAGGGGACTCACTCAATCTGCGCAATGCAAATGACTGTGACTTAACAGCACCGTCCATCATGATGATGGCGAAAGAGACAGCCTGCAGCGTTAACGAGATGAGATGCAACAGGTAATGATTGATGCCATGCATTGGCCGCAGAATCGCAGACTGAATGATGTAGATTTTGTTGTGTGTGTTGCGCATGAATTGATGTAATTATGCACTGCCACTAATCAACATTCTACAGAACACACTAATTTTCCCCTTCTTGCAAACAAGAAATGTGTACTTCTCCTGCATCTTGGTGATACATTGCTTTTAATTCAATACAGGAAGGGGACTCACTCAATCTGCGCAATGCAAATGACTGTGACTTAACAGCACCGTCCATCATGATGATGGCGAAAGAGACGGCCCGTTAACTTAAGATGAGAAGGAACAGGTAATGAATGATGACAATTAATGGCATGCATTGGACACCTGACTCTGAGCTATTGGTCTTTGTGTTTGCGTTGTTTGTTTGTTGTGCACAAAGTGATGTCAAAGAGTACTAGTAGTAATCTATCTTTCTGTACACAATAAAGAATGACTCAACAAGTCAGTAATATTTATATTTCTACTCTGGTTGTGTCATAAAAATTATACTTATACTGCAGGCCGATCTTCAGTCAGTAAAAGTATCAGAGATGATGATGAAGTCAGGAGGAGGATGTTTCAGGAGTGGCATAAAACGGAAAAGCCTAAAGGTAAACACGTCAACAACAACCACAGCAGACCCAAATGTCTGTGTAGAAGTTGAATAGAGTGTAGCGGTGGGATGACTGCAGTGCATTGATTTTACTAACTTTAACTGTAAAATGCTATGTTTGGAATGGATAATGTGCTTTGCGTTTGTCCAACTCTTTGAGAGAAAAAAAAGGACTCTAAAGTGTTAACGTAGGATGTGCTAATGGTAAGCACTGTGGGCCTGATCTCTCCTGTTACTGTTGAAGGTCAATGCTGGAAACAGACTAGAGTAGAGATGATGCATATGCATACATGCCACCTCGGAAAGTGTTCTTGTTGCACTACACCATCACTTGTGCATTTGTTTTCACTTTCTTTCTCAATATCCCCTTTGGTTTTCAATCTAAAATTACAGGCCGGGCCTTGGCCAAAACTTTGTAAAACATTACAATGCATATTAATTACCTTACCAATCAATCACCTTTTTTTTCCAGCCGGGCAGTGGCGAGTGGCGAGGCGACACACCCAAGATTGATGGACGAGAGGAGCAAGAGGAATGCCGAGATGCAAAAAACCAGTCCACATTTTTGACCAGGATAAGACAGTAACAGTATCCACTTTTAACTTCTTTTAAATAATTTGATTAATATCTTGTATACAATCTTTACAACTGTGTGTTCTTGGAGTTGTTATTATCAATCCTCATTACGTTTGCTATGTGTTTACGATTTTTCACTACCAATATTTAAAATTTCTATTTGCTATCTGTTAAAGTATTAAGGCCGGAACAGAACAAGAAATAGAAGTGTATGTAATCCGGGTCTCATCATCATGCATGCATTGCCTTTTTCTCCCTTAACATATGGAATGGATATGGTATGGTAGTCTTCAATGATTGTCGTTTGTTTGTCTATGTATGCATACTGTTTTTCTATGTCAAACCTTTCCCAAAATCCCCCTTCCCATCCATTCAACGAACCCTAACCCTCTTCCCCCGGGCTGTGTGACTTATTGTCGAGGTGTAACTAAATTAAATGTACACCAATACTTAATCACACACTTGCTGGGGCGGATGTGGTGAAAGCAACACTACTTCAATTTCAATGCAGAGCGATGATCTTCTTCTGCTTGCCCACCCATGAGTAGGATATTTCAGAGGTTATTTTATTTAACAAAGGAACATATACCTCAGCATGAATTGCCGGCATTGATTGGATTTGTTTGTTGTCATTCCTCATATACAGCACTAACTGTTAGACTGGAGGCATAGTCAAGTGACTCGAGTCGACAAAACTATAGTTTGTAACTCTGTCTAGTAGGCTATCCTCATAATAACCACCATTCAGTTTTGTCAAATATTTGAGCATATAATTGTTGCTCGGTAAATTCTGTGATGTACTTCATTCAACTACTCCTCTAACAGTCTCTCAAAGGCGATTGACTATCTCCTTTTCTTTTTTTGGAAATGCTGCCACCCTGCCAGTGTATACTACTACTACTATACTACCACCACCACCACCCCAATCATGGCATGTATGAAAAAGGAAACCATCTTCACCATGCAGCCAGTGCTGTGCCACAGTTGGACATAAACATCAAGCACCGGTAAGAGAGAAGTTTGGGGGAGGCAGAATTAATAATGGACATGTTGTCAATGATTTCATTTTCAAACACCACTCCAAAGAATGCATAGACTAGAGGACAGACTGAAAGTACTAGAAGGACCAGTCAATGAGTGAGGTGTGTCGCATCTATCTGTTTGTGTCTTATACAGTCAGCAAATTATTGAAATCAAACACAGGCTATGGGCGGCCATACACCAGCAAGGAAACAGTGTGATGTAAAACAGTTACCCCACCTACAAAACATTAACAACATTGCATGTAACATAGAAAAATATATTTAACTTACCCTAACAAATAAACTAAACCCACAAAAGCTGACCCACCCACCTCCCTAACCCCAACCACTGTCCACAGTAGAAAAAAGTCAAATGCCAAACGAGTAAAGAACAGGAATTAAAAAAGGGGCAGTGACAGGGACTAACTGGTGGGGCGGGACTGGAGGAGGACACGCATCTGGCGCATCTCGTCCTCTAAATGGGCGACGCGGCGTCTAAGGCCGCGGCAGTTGCAGCCACAGTGGGGGGGGCACCGGAGATGACACGGTGGCGGCGGGCAGCCACCAGGCAGTGGCGCCGTACCGCTGGAGGGCGGTGGCTGGGGCCCGGGGCACTGGAGGAGGCTTCAGTAGCTGCTGCAGTCTCCTCCTCCTCCTCGGCTAGGACCACCAGCCGCCGGTATTCATGCTGGATTTCCTCCAGCTTCCGGCGCCGTGCCTTGGCGGCCAACTCCTTCCGGTTGAGTTTCGGAGTTGCTGTGTATCAAAAAGAAAAAAACAAGACAATTGTAAAATATAGTCTTAATAAAACAGTAGGACAAGGTAATTATTTATACACATAGTGGCATGGTAGAGTAGCACTATAAAATAAAGCACAGTAGGACATAACATTTTAAATGGCGCCCGTCCTTCTTCCTTCCACCTGTCTTACACTTTTTAGTTGAACAGTGCACCAGGTGCTCTTCTCCATAAAACTTTCAAAGCGGAGTTGAAATCAGATAGATGAGGCCATTGGTTACTCAATACTCCGGCTCCTAGTCCTATACCAATTAAAGGGAATTCTAGTCTTCTAGTTCACTCTTCAAACGTCCCCAAGAACTCATACTTACTTACGACATCGGATAGCGGGCGGACTTTGTCCGCCCGCCATCCGACTGCTAAAAAGGGTGGGGGTCCCGTGGGGACAATTAATTAGGATGATACGCCCGGCACAGTGGCGGGCGCACCCTGTTTTTTTAAATTTAAATTCTGGTTGGCTTTGCTGAAAGCAATGCTAAAATGTTGTGCTGCTTTTCCAAGCACAACATGATGGGCCCCGCACGGAGCCTGTCACGTTTTGCTTTGAAAGTCGGGGGGGTACCATAGCATCGGTAGGTACCCTCCATGGGGCCCCCAAGCATACTCTGCAATGTGTGCATGCCTTTCCGTGGCGGACAGCAATGCCGCCACGCAAAGGCATTCCAAAATGCAGATTATATGGCAGGCGGTGTGGTGAGAGAGACACCACCGCCATATTGAACCCTTTTCCGCCTGGACATGTCTGAATATTTTCTACAGGGATGGCGGGAGGTTTGCCCCTGCGGTGACGGCAGTGAATTCCAGCCGGCCCGGCGGGGGCAATACGCCCACCATCCTAATGGGGCCCTAAGTCACAACTGTACAGTATACATATACATACAGTACATCCTTGCAGTGAGTGTACTGTCAAGTTCAACAATAGTTAAAGATTATGAATCTAACTTACCACCGCCTGCCACTGGTGCTGCCACTCCCCCTACCGCTCCGTTGCTATCTGCAACTGCCGCATCCTCGCCCTCGGCGTCACCTTCTCTGACCCCAGCAATGGTGGTCGGTAGTGCGCCTAGAAAACATTACACATTTATTAGGCGTCATATACACCTCCCCCCTATTGATCAGTAGCAAGGTTGAAAAATAAGTTAATACTAACATACATCACTAGTACAAATCAGGTAGTAGTAGAGTAGACACTAATAGTTATATGATCATTGTAGCCTTTGCTTGATTAGCCCTAGCCATGCACATGTGACGTTACCTTTACCTTGCAGCTTCTTAAGACACCTTTGAGCCCACATGACCTGCCTCACACTGCTACTGTCTAGTCTACGCGTTGCGTACAAGCGGTCAACAAACATTAACAAGCCACTTTTTTAGGAAGAACTGGTGTACTACTGTTACTGTTAGTCCATATTGCTTATCCATAGATGCTACACTTTTTGGCACGGCTGAGAAATGCTTGCAAGTTGCAATATACTAACGCACACCATTTCTTTTTTCGCATTACAGACGCAAGATTCCCTTCTACGAACCAGAGCTTCTGAACGATGCACCAACTACCAGTACTAGGTTCTTCTGAGGTGAGGGGTCCCTTCACTCACATCTTCATTTATAAATGTATATAAACTGAATTGCTATTTGATGGTGGTGCTGCCTTGCACCACTGTTCAGTTATCATGATTTAATTCCCAACTGTATAAGTGTAACAATGTATATTGTTTTAATGTTATTGATTTGCCGGTTGGTGCTGCTAAGAAAACAGTGTACAGACCTTCTCAAATTGAAATAAACATTTTAAACTTACATAGACTTCGTGGTATTTGGTGTGGAGTGGACTAAGTTACACGAGTGAGCAAATTAAAGTAAGGGTGTGCATGTGAATTGCTTCCACGACAGAGGTTGGGTGTGTTATGTTCTGGGTTGTCTACTTGTTGGGTATCTTGGGGGGAGGGTTCCGAGACCTAATAGGTATGACAAGACAGTACTATAGTCAAGCAGTGGAATTGTGGTGGGTGCGGAAATTCTGATTGAGGTGTGCAAGGAAGGTCCAACCTACCATCACCAACATCCTATTTTCTGGTGCAAATGTATGTGCAAGATCCCTACAACAGTGGTATGTCCTATAGGGTATCATATCAAAATATTAAGAAATCTGGTAGGGCTGTTGCTGTGAATTTTCAAAGCCTCAACATCAATAAGAGTAAAAGTAGTACAAGACAACGACCCAACGGATTGTACGAGCCACTGGTGAATATGAGTTTTATATTACAACCTTTCACAAAGAGTGGCACTGGCCAACTGGGCAAGACTAGCTACTACAGTACAGACAGACTGATAGTATGTAGTAGTACTCAGTCATCATAGCGGAGGCAGGGATAAGATTTTTGAAACCGTACAGATCGAAGGATAATTGGTGGTAAAAAAAATTGCATTTGGAAACACACTATAGTTCGGGAGAAATGGGGCAGTAAAAGTTATGGAATAGGAAATATTATTAAAAACAAGAAGACTTACTGGGGCCAGCAGAGGAGCCCTCAGCGGTGTCCTCCTGGTGGTGTTCCCGTCCCGCCGACTGCCCAGTCCCTGTCGGTCTGCCCCTGGGTGCTGATGGACAGGAAAGATATAAGAAAGAGACAAACAATGATGGATGGTGTCAAACAAATACAATATTTTTCAATAACGGTCAAAAAACACTTATGTAAACAACAATTGCAATAACTACATTGACCGATCTCATCTGGTCAACATGTAATATCGGGGGATTCGCAGTTCGACTACTTAAGTTACTATTTATCAACAGTAATCCAGTCTTCCATTCTGATTCCAGAAAACTAAGTTACAACTAAGCCTAAGTAGTAGTACAACATACCACCCAACCTAGCCCACCTATTCCAGGCATGCCAATTGTACATTAAGTATGCATTTCCACTGTATTCCTCAACAATGTGTATGGTCCAATCATGGAGGACACATGAACATGACTACATTTTTTGTATACACCAAATTTTGGTTTGATTGATGCTGATCTGCTACTGCTAAGTAACTGCTAAGCCTACCTCCACTCATTGAACAAACTAGAAAAGGTTCTAAAGACTGCCGTACTAGCAGCACGTCACGTAACTGAGTGAGGGGGGGCATCACGCATACCACTAACCAATTAGAAGGTCCTTACAAAGTACCTAAACCTAAGTATCAATCCGCCCCTATCTATTAGTGACAGGACAAAGTAAGGAGTGGACGTGAGTCACTGTAGCATTACGTAACTTAATTTCTCTAAAATAAACTCATAAAGAATCACGCTAAGCAAGCGCAAACGCAAAGCTGCAAACAAGTAAGATTAGTAGTAGCGCAGAAGAGCACCTGTGTCATAATCACAGAAGACTTTTAAACGTTATTAACCTGGAATGTATTGTAAGCAGCAACATTCTAGCTGGTTGGAAGGAAAAAAAGATATTCGCAATATATAACATAGAGCAGAAGAACAGACACAAAGTTGTAATAATTAAATAGGTACTCACCAAACCCCGGGACCTCCACTCCTAGCAGGTCCAGCAGGTCCTGCTCACGGTCCAGGATGTCGGACCACTGGTGCGTCAGCTGTGCCTGGGTGCGCCGGACCCCAGAGATGCGCGATACTGCCCGGCGCACCTTCCCCCACCGCTGCAGACGCTCCCGGAGGCCGTACCCGGACCCAGGCCTGCCACCTGCTGCCAGGGTTGAGGGGAGGTGGCGCTGCACAAAGAAAATGAGTGCAGCCAACTCCACCTCCCCAAATAAGGCCCGTGCCTGCACCCCTTGTGGGCGCCGCCTTCCACATGGAAGGCGGTCGCGGCTCTGGCTGCGGCGAGCCCTACCCTTTGACATGGTTCTGGGGATGAGAGACGGGGTGGGAAAGAAAAGGTAATAAAATTAAAAAAGTAAGTAAAGGAAATAAATAGGCAATAGAAAGAGTGAAAAAGTAGCAAAAAACAAAATAAAGTAGACAAAAAACAAAAATATAGAAGCAGGAAAATCGTTAGAGAAATAATAAGTAATAAAGATCTAAAAAAAGTGGCTATAAACAAAGGATTGAAAAGATTTAGGGAGGATTGAAAATCAGGCCCCAGAACTATGCAATAGAGTGAAAAACAAGATGGCCGCGCCCATTGCGACCACGTGCGCAAGTTCGCGCGATATTTTCTCCCCGAGCAAGCAAAAAGCAACGCGATCAAGTAAAAGCGGTCGCGAACAGGAAATACCGACCGCGAACAGGCGCTAACATGCATTGCGCGACCCGGAACAGGAAGTAAGCATCGCGAGAGGGCAGGACAAGTGAAAACAAGATGGCCGCGCCCGTGAGCAACCGCATGGGTAAGTTGGCGACCCGCGATCACGCAAAAAATACCGCGAACAGGCGGCAAAAATACTTCCGCGTCTTCGCGATATTTCCGGCGTGTTTGCGGAGATTTTCTGCATTTTCGCGATAATTTGCGAAAGTTAATTTCGCAAATTCCACCCACCCCTACAGGAAACCCACAATTTTTATTGAGCCAAGAGACCGTTCTATTCTTTAAAGAATCATGAGTTTCCTCATGGGCTTGATATGCATGGGACTCAATGGGAGGGACATTTGTAAGTACAGCCACATAAAGTGCACAGTCAGGTGGAAGATTGACATGGCGAGTTTTCTTTACATAACTGTGGACTGACATGCCCTCAGGAACTCCCGTAGCCCTTATGTTCTGCATAATTGGTGGGTTGGGATCAAATGGGGCCGGCTCAGCAGCAGATATATACTGCCTAGTATTTTTTAAATTACCTCTGCCTGTTCCCAGACTCTCAACAGTTGGTTTAATATTCTCTACATCTGAGTTTCCTGGTGCTAAAGCCAAATGCGATGTTAGCAGCCCACCTAGTCTTTCCACTTCCAGAGCCATTATGTCTAATTTAGATAACAGGGGTTGCATCAGCTCAGTGATTTTTGCCTCTATTTTGTCTTCCAGAGAATGAATTAGAAGAGCAAATGGTTCCAAATCTATATTAATACTGGTGCCACCCATACCACTACCATCCTCTGGGTCCTTTCGAGCTACCACACTACTTGGGGCTAGATTGCTCTTTCCTGCTCTAGGTTTACAATTCTTCCCCCACACGTTTAAATTGTACCTTCCTGCACAATCTTACTGGCCTAAGGGGGGGGTGATAGGGGTGGTGTCTCTTCTTCTGACGAGTCAGGTACTGTTTCTGGGTGGTCTTCAGTCTGATCTGCATGTACCTGCACCACAGTAATTGCGATAACCCCATTACCCCCTTCCTGTCTATCTGTAACAGCTAGATCCACCAGAGGGGGAGGTAACTCTGCTGATAAGACAGAATCATTACCTCGCCCTAAAGATGCTCTGCGGGTATTATTAATTTGATTAACCTTTTGTACAAGATAATTTTCCATGGAACATGCCCCAATTACGGGTTTATTAGCCTTAACCTTAGCCATTTTGCCAAGCTTGACAGTAATCCTCAGCACAACACAAGTTACCGGCGAATAAAGAACAAGCTACTAACTTCTAGTGACAAACAAATTAAAACTCACACTTTAGTAGTAAAACAGGTCCAAAAGGTCAGAGTACAGGGTCCATGGCCCAGCCCAGCCTCTTCTGGCCTCTTCTGGCCTCTTCTGGCCCACCCTTTGCCCGGGCTTAGCCCGGCTTGCTCCCGCGCGGGCAGTCAGGTAAGATTTATGCGCCTCCTGGCGCTCCTTTGCCTTTGCCGTAGGCGGCTTCCAGCTGGGAATCGTAGTCCCCACAACCCTGACTCCCCTCCGCACTGCGGCCGCACAGGTGGCAGGAAGTGCGGCGGCGGGAGAGAAGCGGGAAGAGTCGCAGATCTGCCCCGTCAGCAGGAGTAAGCAGGCGCAGGCGCTGGTGCTGGTACTGCTGGAGCAGAGTTTTCTATTGAAAATTTATTGAGATTTAAACTCCAGTTTATGTTTATTTGTCATAATTAAAATTACTGATAATTAATTATTAATTACTAATTTTGTTAAAGTTTTCTTATTAATCAACATTACTAATGAGAGAGTTACACGTGGGAATGCATTTATGTTGCTTTATTAATACGTGAATTAAATTGGTGAGCAAATTAATTAAATAAGTGTCGCAAAAGGGCTATTTGTTTCGTGTTTGCGCTTTTAGATAACGTGCTTTAATGCTTTTATATGTTGCAGACGGCTACATAATTACATACACATAAGGGTATTAGTGGGAATTAACACTGTTTAATCATTACGATGAATTAACGTTGTTTTGTATTTCTTTTAATTAAGATGGTCCGTTTTGGCCTAATCCAAGATGGCCGATATTTACAGCCTGCACTAGAGTGATTGGAATATGACGAGAGGCCTTGCTGAACACGGTCAGAAACCACCTGACTTCGGCCTCTGACTGTATTAAAAGTTTCCGTGAGGACAGCAGCTCCAGGCATGCTGCCAGTTGCCCTTGGAGAAGAATAAAGCCACAATGAACTCTGATAAACTTATGGTGGCTTCACTATGGTTCCGAGGAAGAGCATTCATGGATGTTTCATTTTTTAGTTTAAGCTTCCTTCTTCCGTGTTTTTATTTTTGTGATTTTTGTGAGCGGAGGTTTTTCTAAATGTTGCGAGTCAACATCCTTTCCTGCTCGCTCTGCTCAGCGGCTCAACGGACGTTTAGAGTTTGTTTGTTACTTTTATTTCGTTAGTTTCCCTATAAATGTTGTTAGACTAGAGAGGGTCTAAGGCCACTTCTTCTTGAACCTATGCTCGAGAGGATCGACGCTGATTGAGAGGACGGCGACTCGGGAGACTTTACTGCGAGACCTGTCCTGACCCAAATGACACTTAGCTAGAATAGGTAACTATGAGAATAATGATTTTGCTATTGATTGATTTTCCTTTGAACTAATTTAGATAAAAGATAACCTTTGATTGAATTCCAGTGTCGGGTGGTTATTTCTTTGTCATTTATTGAGTTTCAAATGTATTTCCTATGTTTAAAATCATGACTCAGGACAATTTCTTTAGGTTGCATTGACCTCGTTTAGATGCAGATTGTTTAGGTTTCTCCTATATATTCAGTGTGGATAGAGTAATAGAATGAATGTTAGTATGATGGGCCCTAGCGTATGATGAGTGTATTTGCGCATGACTGGATTTACTCTGTCCGTGGAAGTAGGGAGAATTTATATGCTCCGATCTGCAGCAGTTTCCTGGTAGCAGTATGATGGTTAAGATTATTGTCTTGATCTGATAGATTGCTTGTACATAGGCTTTTGGATACATTGAATTATTGATTGATGTTGGTATATGTACTAATACTAAATGTTGAAGTCATCGTATTGAGTTATATGTAGTGCGTACGGCTTCTGGAACGTGGGGAGCTGGTGACGGTTCCGTGGTAGGGCAGAGGGAAGTGAGTGCTGCTCTCGGAAAAGACGGGATTGTTGGCCCTGTACGTATGCGGGGAAAAAGCGTGTGACAATTGTAGTTGCGCGTCACATTGTCTGGGTTCGGAATCGGTGACATCGTCGTGTGTTACTATTAGAGACATATTTTCAGTATAAGAGGAGTGCGTATGGTAGCGAAGGTTATCTGTGAAACTCTGGTCTTAAGTCCCAGGGATCCGTAAGGTTTGCCGTTAAAGCTTACTGCTGGAGAAGTAATAGGTATTCTCTGAGCTTGTCTGAAGGACTGGGCAGAGGTAAGCGCTGCTTGGTTAACGTGTGTTATAATTCTGTAGTGGGACAGACAGTTTGCTGTTCTCAGGAAAGGCAGGATTCTGTGTGGATGTACTACATTTTCTGGTGTGAAAGTGCGTGAATGTATGAGCATTAGTTGATTGTGAGACTCTTTGGAGCATTCCTGGAGGAAACAGTTAATGGATGCATGTTAGAAGGTCAGAGTAGAGGATGTGCTACTGTGTCAATGAAAGTAATCATTCCGTGGTAGAGCAGAGGCAAGCGCTGTTCTAGAGAGAAGCGGGATTCTTGTGAGAAAGATTTTCTTTACTATTCTATGGTTAGCGAAGTAGACAATGGAGATGTTTATATATTGTAACTAATAGATTTTGTAGAATTTGAAACGAAGTCTACTGAAAAGGCTTTGTAAAGGAGGGGTAGACGAGTGACAGGAGACAGAGTAGAAGCGACTGCAGCGACTACTGACGTCATACAGACCGCGCTGTGATTGGGCAGTGGATTGGAACAGTGCTCGCGCTAGGATTGGTGCGTTGGTGTGAGCCGCGCAGGGATTGGAAGGAGTACAGGGAGACGTAGACGCTCCAGGATTGGTGCGTTAGTGTGAGTCGCGCTGTTATTGGACAAAAGATCGTACATTTGTGGAAAGGACTAGAGGGTTGTAGTAAATGCGAAAATGTATTATCAACTGGAGGAAAAGAACAAGAAATCCTTGTTTGGTAAAATTAAAAGATGGTTCGACAAGGATAAGAACATAATAACTAGGGAAGGTGAATTGCTACCTCCGACAAGAACTCCTGCATCCTTTATGGTTGCGAATTATGGGTATCATACCTGTATATGGTTAGACAACTGGGCTAAGTACACTAAGGAGGATGGTGTTTTAGCGTTCCCCGAACATGGTTCATTTAATCTGGCCGTGTTGAGAAATTTACGGGAAAAGATGATGTGTCTAGAGCCTAGACCAAGGCCGACACAGTTCGAGGCGCTGGTGAAATGGGAAGATGAGGTGCATGAGCGAGAAAAGCAGAGGAGTGGAGGCAATTATAGGTATATTTTTGGGAGGAAATATGATCGTGAAACTCATCATGATCGAATGTGGAGATGGCGAGATGCTAGTATGTCAGAGGGATTATATCCTATGAGAACTGTTGAAGAAGCGGAAGGGAGGAAAGGTGCAGAAAAGGTGCCTGATACAGAAGTGAGAAGGTATGGGGCTAATGATTATGAGGATGAGGTCTTGGATGATATGATTTATAAGAGACCACCTCCATATAGACCAGAACCAGAAGAGAGAACGCCGGTTGCTACTCCCATAAGAGATACCTTACGAATTGTTAAAACTGAGATTGTGACACCTGATTTGAAAAGTGGTGGCTCTTTCATGGAAAGGGAGAGAGAGAGAGAGCGAGAGAGAGAGAATCAAATCAGTGATGAGAAAACAAGAGAATTAGCCAGAACCACATCTGAGCTGACAGAGAAAATTAGAGAGCTGATGAAAAATCTGGAAGCTGTTACAGTACCTGTAACCATTGGTCCGGTTGTGCCTATTTTTGATAAACAAAGAATGGGTGAAAATGGTTTGACAATTCCCTATGTAGGAAATGGTTTGGTTGGTTCTTGCACTTTCTTGCACTTATACATGGTGTTCCAGGTATTGGTTCCCGTCCAGCCGCTGCCTCCGTCACAGCGGCTGGACGGGAACCAATACCTGGAACACCATGTATAAGTTAATCATGAACCGCAAGCATTCAAATTCGAAATAGACAACCCTCTTGTCTGACGCTTTGCAATTTGCTTAAAGATACACTGCTATGCAAGAAGAGTCTTATGGCAAAAAGCTAATACAAGCAAAAAAGAACATATTTTAACTACTACAAGAATCTCTGACCCTGTATATACTTAAGCAGTCAATCTTCGTGCAGTGTGCACGAACCAAGGACTTTTGTTTCACTGTATAGTCACCACATAGGCGCTAGCCTAGCGATCCAACTACACAATCTGTGTTGAAACAGAACAAAAGTAGCCCCTCCATGGTTTTAACTCTTTGACGGTCCTGAGGAAGGTGATCTTTATCACCGAAACGTGCGTAGACCAGACCGACTGTTTTGACAGCTGGAAAATAAATTCATATGGATCAACTTAAAAACCGATGAAATAAAGGAAAAGTCACTTTGAGAAAAATGTCAACAGAATACACTGATAGATAATAATTAAAAGAAAAACATTTCCAGTTGTTAAACATATGTTTTACAATCCCTTTTGTGTATATTATGTAGTATGTGGTATGGATGTTGGTATGTGAGATTAGGCAGCTAAACTTTTATGTTTATAATTTCTTTTGTTGTTCTGTGAGGGGCACTGTCAACCATTTAGCAGTATTTTTGCTTTAGGCATTGATTAAATTACTGTTTACACTGTTTGATTATGCACATGTATGTTTTATGTCAATTTATGTAAATCACAAAACAAAAAAGCAAAATTGAAAACGTTATAAGAATATATACAAAAAAATATTATGTTTTATTTTTGATTGAATAATAAAAACAAAGAAAAAGCACCTATGTTGTGAAGACAGTATATTTATGTGGAACACTGGGGGGTTTGTTACATAGAATTAGAGATTTTTCTACATAAGTAAATAAGATAGGTTGGTTAAGAGGTCCATATTTCAATATTTTTGACTCTTTCCCCCCTCTTGAACCTTAAAGCAATCGGGGATTACCTTTTTACATAGTGTAAATCATCTGGATTGAACACAGCATATGTACCAACAATCTCACTCTCTCTATTATCTAGAGTCATCCTGTACAGAACATCCTCATCTGGTGTCTGAAAAGCTATTCCATCCGGAGTACAGAAAATTGTGCAATTCATCTTACACAATAAGTCCCTACCTAACAGGTTCACTGGACTAGTGTCAAAGACTACAAATCTGTGCATGTCTGAAAATTTCCCTATTCTTACCCTTACTGGTTCGGTAAAACCAGTCTTAATCTGTGTATTGGCTACACCAACCACTTGGATTGCTTCATCCGAGAGAGGAAGATTTCTAATATCTGCTGACCTGACAGTTGATCTCGTCGCTCCTGTGTCTACCAAAAAAGTAACACTCTCCCCATTTATTTTCCCATCTACAAATGGTCCTGCCTGGTCTATTTCTAGAGTTGCACCAAGTATGCACTCTTCCTCCTCTCTTCGGCACCGTCAATAGTCCCCTTCAGACTCACTCCCCTCATTCTTTAACCAGTACTGCTGTACCAGGTTTGAACGTCTCGGTTTGTTTACCTGCTCATCATTGTAGAATCCTGAGTCCTGGTTATACTTTTGGGACCCTCTATTCTGCGGCAAGGGTGGTTTTGGCTCTTGACTCTGCTGTCTGACAACCTTCTGCTGTTGTTGCTGATGATTACACCCCTCGTTCTGCACCTGTTGATTCAATGATTTATTCTCATTACTCACTAATGGTAGATTGGTACACTCGGATCTCCAATGCCCCAATTGTCCACAGTTGTGACATGGGAACTTTTTCTTGGCCTCCTCTAGATTTCCCTTTCATTTTCCTGTACCATATCTAGGCCTATTTCCTGGATAATTTGCTTGTTCCACCATCTGTGCTTCTTGTCTTTCAGCAACCTTCACCTGTGCCCACATTGCTTTCTCTTTCAGCTTTCTTTGTTTTGCCTCAATCTCATCACTGAAGTACTTTGCATGTCTCAAGATTTCATCAATCTTTTTACTCTGCCAATCAACTGTGTGCTCTCGAATCCTTTCACTGATTTCAGGTCTCAGGCCATATACAAATCTGTATACAAAATGACTCAAATCCTTATCACCCAGGTGTTCATCTCCACTGAACTGTTTAAAAGCCAGTATCAGCCTTTCATAAAAAGCATGAACTGATTCTTTTGCTTCCTGATGTGTTCGATCTATCTTAACCCAGTCTGTCTCTTTCGGGGGTACCTTATTTTTCAGGAACACTATAACCTGTTCATACTTCTTCATAACCTCTGGGTCTGGTGCTCCCGTTTTTGGATCTCTTGGGTACTCCTTAGCAGGCCAATCTACAACTATCTTACACTCTGCCCACAAGTCTGCTGGAACAATTATATCAAACAGACTATTCAGGTCAATCCACAGCACTTTTGACAATTTCACAAACCTATCTACCTGCCTATACCACTCGACGGGCTTTTCTCTCAGTCGAGGAAAATCATTCGTAAATGATAAAATATCCTGTCTAGTCCATGGGACATGTACATATCCTCCTCCAGGAATCTCTCTCATAGGATAAGCATCCACTGTCTTTTCCTTTTCTCTCATGGGAAATGCTGAATAAGTCCTGTCCACCTAATCTTCCCTTTTCTTGTACCACCTATCCTTCCATTTTTCCACATCACCCCATTTTCGCAATAAGGAAATCATTTCCTTAATCTGCCCTGTTCTGCCAACACCATTTAGATTTTCAATGTCCTTATCGGAGAAATCCACCCTGTAAGGCTTCTGCAAAGCTTTCACCTTATCCATGTCAACTCCTTGTTCACTTGCTATCGCTTTTAACCTGTCATGTGTACTCTTAGCCCTCCAGGTGATACTCTTGCACATAAATAACAACTCTCCATCATGATGGTTTTTTAATATTTCTGTAGGAATTGTTCCTGCAATAAGCTCCTCCAATTCTATGCGCAACCTGGCTACATCAATTGCCTGTGAATCCTTATCTTTCTTTTGGAGAACTTTCAACCAATCATTCAAATCTTCAGCTGTTATTTCAGTAGACTTTTTCACTGCACCCACTTGTTCTGCCATCCTCTGTGGTTCCAAGATCGTTCCTCCCAAACAACCAGTATTCAATCCTGAACTAGGCTGTACATCTGATCCTCCACTACATGTGTCATGTCTCAGTTATCTCAAATTATTTTCTCCCGTCCTCATTCCTGACTCCTCCAAAGTGCAAGAACCAACCAAACCATTTCCTGTGGACACTAAAACTGAGATTCTACACTTTTTGAGAAAGGTTAGGCTTCAAGCCTTCTTCTTAGAAAAAGAAAAAAATGAACAGTTAAATATTAGTGGCCTAAGAAATAAATCAAATTTCATCCCAGAAAGCATTCTTCTGCCTACAGAAATTTTGATCTTCGAGGAACAAATTCTAAGAGAACTTGACGCATTACAAAACAAGAACGTTTTTTTCAATGCTAACTGCAGTAAACAGGAATTTCAAGCCCTTAAAGATTTAGCCAATAACCCTACAATAATAATTAAGCCGGCTGATAAAGGGGGTGGAATCGTGCTTTGGGATACAGACAAATATGATCATGAAGTTATTCGACAATTGTCTAATCCAATGCATTACAGATTACTGGGAACTAACCCTACACTCGAGTTAAAATCAGAGATCTTTGAGATTACCAAAGATGGTTTAGAGGGAGGTTGGTTATGTAAGAACGAGTTTGATTATCTCAATAGTGACAAAACTAAGACACCAAGTATATATGTTTTACCAAAGGTGCACAAAACATTGATAGATCCACCAGGTAGACCCATTGTGTCTGCATGTGGTTCTATTTTGGAACCATTGGCCAAATACATTGATACTTTTCTGATTCCTTTGGTGAAAAAGACTCCATCCTATGTGAGAGATACAATGGATTTGATATCGAAGGTAGAAGGATTACCTTATAACAGAGAAAAACAACTTCTGGTGTCCTTCGATATCGAATCCTTGTATACCAACATTCCACAAGATGAGGCATTGGCTGTCATGCAATATAAACTGGATGAAAGAGATCGCCCCCATCAAGTTCCTACCGAATTCATAATAGCCCTAGCTACTTTATGCTTAAAAAATAATTTTTTTAATTTCAAAGAAAATTTGTACTTGCAAGTATCGGGAGTCGCAATGGGCTGCAGTTTTTCACCTGAAATAGCTAACCTAGTTATGGCTGAATTCGAAAAAAGATGGATATATAGTGACACCAACCCATTTTTAACCAATATTGGGTTTTGGTGTCGCTATATAGATGATATTTTTATGATTTGGGATGGAGATGATACATGTCTACAAGACTTTCACAACTGGCTAAACTCAAGAACAGCTGAATTTAACTTCACTAAAAGTGCTGACCATGACAAAATAAACTTTCTGGATGTCTTTATCCAACAGGAAAATGAAGTACTGGGGGTTTGTCTATACACTAAACCGACAGACCGTAACACTCTTTTACATTTTACAAGTAGCCACCCACGTACTTTAAAGGAAAATTTGCCGTACGGACAATTTCTCCGTGTAAGAAGAAATTGTACAAACAAAAAAGACTTTTTCACTAATGCAGAGATATTAAAAGACAAATTAATAACTCGAGGATACCCGAAAAAATTAGTGAAAGGTGCACTCAAAAGAGCGTGGTACACCCCGAGGGAAGTCTTATTAGTTCCAAAAGCAAAGGATAAAATCACTCCATTGACATGTGTGTTGACTTTTGATCCAAAAGCTAATAAAGTCAAAAAAATTGTCCAAAATAACTGGAAAATAATTGAGCCTTTGGGAATTTCGAAACCTTTGTTTGCTTTTAAAAAAGGTAAAAATATCCGACAACAACTCGTGAGGGCTACAAGACAGACAGAAATACCAAGAAAAGATCTGCGGAACCTCCTGCAATTACCACCGGTAGTTGGTCACTTCCGATGCCAAAACTGTGTGGCATGTAATCTAACAGAAGACTCCAAACAGTTGGAGATTAATGGCCTTACGCACTACCAAAAAACATTTTCCAATTGCAATTCAAAAAATGCAATTTATTGCATAAAGTGTCCTTGTAATAAATATTACATAGGCCAGACAACACAGCATGTAAAGAAACGTATATTGCAACACAAATCAAGAATTAAATGTAAAGTTCAGGGGGCCCCATTGGTGCAGCATTTTCAGAACCATCTGCATTCAGAAAATGACTTAAAATGGTCAGTAATGTGTTTAGTCGGTAATTTCGAAAAAACTGAGTTACAAACAAAACTTAACAGATTAGAGGCCAGACTAATAGCGAAATATCATACCACAACGCTAGGCCTTAATGATAAAGATGAGATCTGGGCTCTTATACAATAATGGAGCGTAAAAAGGGTTCACATGTTCTTCAGACGATGTTGCTTGCAATAGTCGGTTCGTACTTATCTACACTAATGTATTGTGGATAGCTAGAATGTAAGGAGTGGCGGTAATATACTGGGATATAAGGTAACTTCTCTACATTTTTTTGCACTTTATTTTCAATCTTGTTTAAGCAGGTATTTAATGAGTAAAAGAAAAGAAGAGCATATAACGCTAGTTTAGGGCATTTAATATTATTCAATTATCCCCACTCTGAATTGAATCCATTAGGACCTGATTAGGACTTTCCATGATGGCGGCAATAACATATATGTGCATTTTGGTGAATTTGGGTATTTATTCGTTTCCGTATGTATAAACTTACTGTTCTCCGTTTCAGTTGAATAGTAGTCCTTTTACTAGGTCTATGGTTGGCAATGTCGTTGTCTACCATCAACATAGAGAGAGTGGTCCTTTTATTATGTTTACGGCAATATTTGCCGGGTTTAAATAGACTTCCGCATCACGTGACATCGGACGCGATCCGTGTAGACTGGAGGGAGAAGGAACGTTAGAAGTGGGTCCTGTGTATAAACTTCGAGGTAAGGAGACGTACGATTCGGCAAAAGTGTAAATATACCTACCGTTACACCAAGGCTAAAGAGAATTGATACTTAGATTTGGTTTTTTTATTGGTTCTATTGACAGAGTTGAGAGCGAGGCGACCTCAAGCAGTGCTAAAACAGTGTATATGCACAAACATATGCAGAATACTTGAACCGTATAACGAGTGGTTTTGGAAGGGTCGAATAATTATACACAAGGTATGTACCACATATCCTTTTCAATAATAGGCAGGTTCTATTATCTAATTTCCCCTAATGGGTGTAACCTACGGTGTCAATTACTTTGGGTTTTCTCGTTTTAAATAACGATACAATCGATGCACTTTGAGATTATACTGACTTTAAGATAAAGGGTAACGGATGTGGGAGTCAGTGACTTGGAAATAGATATATTGATTATAGGTGGAGTGATTTTCCATTGAGATAATTTTTGGTTTTGATTGCTTTTAGCCCGCCAAAATAATTTATAGAAAAAAGAAAGAAAGAAAAGACGATTATTTGTTCCGACCATACCCTAATTGGACAATAGGTAATATGCAGTTTTCAATATAAGGTATTTTAAGTTTATTCAACATATCACATATTAATACACCTAATTGCTTTACATTCACTGTCGGTGATATATTAGATTGGGTTGTAAGGTTGTTATACACTCTGGGTGTTTTATTTGAAGTTCTACGTTTTGTTGTATGAGCCGCCACTTCAGTTTTGAACTGTTGTAATATAACTGTAATATAGTGTCTTTTAATATTATTCCTGTGTTTCTGTGTATATAATCTAAATAGAGATAAGATGGATATTAATAGGGACAATTAATTTGTTCTTACAGGTTGTAAATTATTGGTTCGGATGCCCTAGTCCTGATGAGGCCAAAAGAGTTATTTGGCTGAAACGCGTCGACATTTATTTTGAAGACACTCACTGGATTATGATTTATGTTTTGACTTATTTGTGAAAGAGCACTCAAAATAATTAGGAGATTGTAAACGACAAAATCTCGTAATGCGTCTTTAGTAGTGATCTTCTATATATAGGAATGCTGTTTCAAAAAAAGCCCATAAGCATCCTGGTACATTAAAAAGGGCGTTTGATGATATGTATATGTTCAGTGATTGTGCTATATGTAAGTATTGTAAATATTGTATTTGTTTGTATATATATGTCTAAAAACAAAAGAATTTCAAAAAAAGTGTGGTAGAAAATAAATATCCTCACACTTATAAAAAGTAATTGATACATTTTTGGTTTTCATTGGAATCGCCGTTGACTTGGTCACAAAATTTAATAATACAGGTTTTGTTGGAGAAATAAATATTACTCCAGGGGAGAGATAATTCATCTATCTCTTCGCCTAAACTTATGTGAGAGTATCAGTCCCGAGGCATTATCTTTTTCTATATATCATACTAATGTCCTAGAAACGTGGGACGAAGTAAAACAGTTGCAGGATGAAGCAGGAGATGAGGAAATGAGAGATTGGATCAAGGCAGGTTGTGCCCCAAGAGAGACAGATCATGTTTGGATCTATAGAGATGGAAGACCAGTTATGCCAAATTCCATGCTATCAACAATGGCAAGGATGTATCATGGCCAGGGACATCTGGGGAGGGACGCAATGATTAGGTCCTTTAAGCAAACCTGGTACAATGCAAAGTTCAGGCTAATTGCAGAGAGCATCTGTCAAAGATGTTTGATTTGTCAACAGTTCAATACTGGAAAGAAGACAGTGGTGAGCCTAGGAACAATAGGCAGAGAAGGAGGTCCTTTTACCAGAATGCAAATAGATTTCATTGAAATGCCCCAAGTGAATAAATTGAGGTATGTTCTAGTGGTAGTCTGTTTGTTCTCAAGATGGGTGGAGGCCTATCCGACTAGGAGGAATGATGGAATAACAGTTGCAAAGTTACTGTTAAGAGAGTTGATCCCTAGGTACGGGTTCCCAGTGACAATTGAGTCAGACAGAGGTGGACACTTCTACAATGAACTCATGGGTTTAATTTGTGAAGCATTGAGCATACAGCAGAAGCTACATTGTGCATACATTCCAGAGGCTTCTGCTGTTGTTGAACAGATGAACGGCACCATAAAAAACCGAATTGGTAAGATGTGTTTAGCCACTGGAATGAAATGGCCTGATGTCTTGCCTCTAGTGCTAATGACTATTAGGTCTACTCTAGAAAGAACCACAGGGTTGAGTCCGCATGAAATATTGATGGGACGTGCGATGAGACATGCTTTCGTGCCTATCAACAAGTTGATGACAATAACTGATGACATGAATTTGGATTACTGTAAAGGCCTGGCTGACGCAGTTCATTCTGTGTTTCACCAGGTTGGAGAAGACGCTACCACACTTGAAAAGAAGCAAGCCCATGATCTGAGTCCAGGAGACTGGGTGAGGATAAAGGTGCACAGAAGAAGAAATTGCTTGGTTCCAAGGTGGGGAAGGCCAAGACAAGTTATTCTGACTACGACAACTGCAGTAAAGTGTGCTGGTGTAAAAAACTGGGTTCATGCAAGTCATACTCTGAGAGTTCCGAATCCAAAGGATGGGACTGGTAAAGAGTATTTTGAGGAATCAGATTCCAGTGATGATGCAGAGACTGAACCAGTGAGAAGAAAAAAGAATCCTGAAAGGGGAGAAGGAGAAAGAGAGTCAGAGTCAGGTGATTCTTTTTTCTTTCCAAGAGAGGCTTCAAGAGAAACATTGAGAGACTCAGGGGAGAGATCGGATTCTGTAAGAGTGCCTGAAGTTCCAACAAGCAGTGGAGAGGAAAGAGGAGGAAAGAGCAATTCCACAGAGACTACACCTGAATCAGATGAAGAGGTTGAAGATCCACCTGAGATTACTTCTGAAGAAGCAGGGTCAGTAGGAGATAGAGAGGGACAGATTGCGGAAGACCCCCGAGGAGGTGTAGGGAACATTCCTGATAAGCTAGGTGAAGGGACAAGTAGACAGCAAGAAGATTGCGTGTCGGAGACCCGAGGAGGGACAGTAGCAGGGAAATCTCAATTGGTGGGGAAGAAGTCTGTGGAGCAAAAGAGAATTGTTGAAGAACAAGAGGCAAATGAAATCAAAGGGTCGAGTTCTGAGAAAGAGAACTTGGATCGGAGAAAGAAATAATAAAGAAGTGAGACCAAAAAGGAGTGTAAGAGGAGATCTTTGGCCTAACAAGATAAAGAGGCTGAGGTACAGACTGACACGAGCAAGTGCAAAAGTTCATCGAAAGCTGAACAGGTGAACGAGGTGTCCAGTCAGAATCAAGCGAAAGGTGAAAAACAAAAGGTCTCAAAGGAACCAGAGGAAATCAAGAGAATCAGAAAACCTAACCAGAAGTATAGGTCACCGGAATGGACGTATGTGGCACTGTCTGAAGGTGAAGAGGCAGAAAGTCAAGGAAATCCAGAGGGGACCGTACGAGAAGTGGTTGAGGAGGAGAAAACTGTTGGAATCCTGAAAGTTATCTTGACTGACATTGGAGAAGAGTCAGATGCTCAGGATGTTGAAGATCTGATACAATTTGATGTTGCTGAAGAAGAAGTAAAAAGTGATGAAAATCCAAATTGAGTGAACGAAAGGAGTCACTTGGAGAAAAAGTGAAAAGAAGAAAATCAAAATTAGCTGTTTGGAATAATCTAGTGTTCTAGTGTTTCAGTAGTGGAGTAGTAGAGGCTAAGTCAAAAGACACTGCCAAAGTAGTAAAATGGCTAACACAGAAAATAATAAGAGTAGATGTGCCTTCTTGAAAAAATGGTGTAGAATGTGCTGCTGCTGTACGGGATTATTAATGCTGTTATGGGGTATACTTGCTTTACTGGTTACCTTTAGGGTTACAATAGACACTTTTGGAATACATACTGAGAATATGACTAATATAGAGAAGAATTCACAGAAAGTAGTGGCAACTAGAAGTAGTAACATTTACATACATAAAGATAGGTCGATTCATGATTTTTCTAGCAATGTTTTTTCGAAGTTGTTGTACGAATATGTAAAGACAATGGAAGTTAGGGATTGCTACGTCTGTATGCAATGACCTGCATCCGTTTCAGAGGGTGTTACTCATCATCATTTACCAGCTACGTATGGGATTTCATGTAGTGTGCTAAGTAGTGTTTTTTATTTGTTAGGAAAAATAGATTATGAGATGTCTAACAAAGATAATATTTTTGGGCAATTACCTATGAATAAGAAGCTGAATCCAGCTAAAGAAGCTAACATTTTTGGTGAGATTTTTATTGAGACAGAAGAACTAACATTAGATTACATTTTTAGAAACAATTTAACTTGCAGTTTGAAAAAGAAGAAAAGGCTTTTCTGGATATGGTAGAGAAAAGGAGAGTGAGCATGCATGGAAAGGCAGGGAAATATGAAATGAGTGAGACAATATGGGATATTGAAATGGGAAAGGAGTTGAGGAATGGAGCCAGTCCAACTTTGGCTTTAGATGCACCACAGAAGGGTAAACTATGCATTACCAGAAGAAAATCCCAATATGATAAGTATTTTGTTGGGACTAGTGAGTGTCATGATACATACTTTATTGCAACAGGATGGGGTTTCAGAGGTGGAGAGGATCCAGTTTTCCCGGGAGTGTATTATATTTGTGGGAATAAGGCTTATTACAGGTTGCCTGACCATTGGTATGGCACGTGTTATGTTGGCCTGGTCTTTCCAAAGATTTTTCATATAGATAAGATAGAAGATGTGGAACACATTAATTTACTAACACGCTTTAAGAGAGAAACTTGGTCAGAAATTGTAGGTGATATCTTTGGAGCTTTAATTCCAGCAGTGGGAATTTCATTAAATGCATATGGAATTCGGAAACTGTCAACAGTGGTGGATCGCTTATCGACAAGCACCGCTGGAGGGTTTCTTTTGGTAAATACGGAGATGATTACCGTACGTGCCATGTCTATGCAAAATCGACTTGCCCTTGATATTCTATTGGCCAAGGAGGGTGGAGTCTGTGGAATGCTGAAAGTTCAACATTGTTGCACTTACATTCCTGACGAAAGCAGAGATCTAAAGGTCTATATAAAAAATATTACTGATTTGCATGAGGAATTAGTACCACTGGAAGCTGAAAATATCTGGACTAAAATGGCTAATAAGCTACTTGCTGTTAAGAGTTTTATTGCTAAGATAGGTAGTACCATTATTGGTAAAATATTATTTCCTTTGACATGTGTAATTGTTGGTTTATTGATGCTTAGATTAGGGTGTTTGTGTTGTAAAAACAGAGGGGGGAAAAGAGAATAATTGAAAGAAATTCTGCAAGGAAACAAAAGAGGTCTAAGAGAGACCCACAAGAAATAGAATTAGAAGAATTGAGGGAGAGTGTTTACTTGGAGTCGAAGAGGGATGATGAAAGAGAGTCTGGTGTTTAATGTTTTGTCATAAAAGACATTTCAATTTCTCCTAAAAATGGGGACTAAATTTTTTTTTTTTTGGGTTGGTTTTTGTGGTGATATATATCACCAAAGGGGGGATTGCTGGAGCAGAGTTTTCTATTGAAAATGTATTGAGATGTAAACTCCAGTTTATGTTTATATGTCATAATTAAAATTACTGATAATTAATTATTAATTACTAATTTTGTTAAAGTTTTCTTATTAATCAACATTACTAATGAGAGAGTTACACGTGGGAATGCATTTATGTTGCTTTATTAATACGTGAACTAAATTGGTGAGCAAATGAATTAAATAAGTGTCGCAAAAGTGCTATTTGTTTCGTGTTTGCGCTTTTAGATAACGTGCTTTAATGCTTTTATATGTTGCAGACGGCTAGATAATTACATACACATAAGGGTATTAGTGGGAATTAACACTGTTTAATCATTACGATGAATTAACGTTGTTTTGTATTTCTTTTAATTAAGATGGTCTGTTTTGGCCTAATCCAAGATGGCCGATATTTACAGCCTGCACTAGAGTGATTGGAATATGACGAGAGGCCTTGCTGAACATGGTCAGAAACCACCTGACTTCGGCCTCTGACTGTATTAAAAGTTTCCGTGAGGACAGCAGCTCCAGGCATGCTGCCAGTTGCCCTTGGAGAAGAATAAAGCCACAATGAACTCTGATAAACTTGTGGTGGCTTCACTATGGTTCCGAGGAAGAGCATTCATGGATGTTTCATTTTTTAGTTTAAGCTTCCTTCTTCCGTGTTTTTATTTTTGTGATTTTTGTGAGCGGAGGTTTTTCTAAATGTTGCGAGCCAACATCCTTTCCTGCTCGCTCTGCTCAGCGGCTCAACGGACGTTTAGAGTTTGTTTGTTACTTTTATTTCGTTAGTTTCCCTATAAATGTTGTTAGACTAGAGAGGGTCTAAGGCCACTTCTTCTTGAACCTATGCTCGAGAGGATCGACGCTGATTGAGAGGACGGCGACTCGGGAGACTTTACTGAGAGACCTGTCCTGACCCAAACGACACTTAGCTAGAATAGGTAACTATGAGAATAATGATTTCGCTATTGATTGATTTTCCTTTGAACTAATTTAGATAAAAGATAACCTTTGTTTGAAATCCAGTGTCGGGTGGTTATTTCTTTGTCATTTATTGAGTTTCAAATGTATTTCCTATGTTTAAAATCATGACTCAGGACAATTTCTTTAGGTTGCATTGACCTCGTTTAGATGCAGATTGTTTAGGTTTCTCCTATATATTCAGTGTGGATAGAGTAATAGAATGAATGTTAGTATGATGGGCCCTAGCGTATGATGAGTGTATGTGCGCATGACTGTGGATTTACTCTGTCCGTGGAAGTAGGGAGAATTTATATGCTCCGATCTGCAGCAGTACGAGAGCCACAGGTGCGCTGGTGGCTGCCAAAGAACTCAATTGCCCACAATGCCACATCAATCCTCGAAATTCTGGCAAACTGACCCAGCTAAAGCCAAAACCTCTGCTGAATCTCAGCTCTTTGCCAAAAGTTTATGTGCTCGCAATACATTTTTTACAAAAACAGCCCCTGATTTTTAAGAACAATAAGGTCCGAAAAACAGAGCAGGATAAGGGAGTAACTGGAAGCAGCAGGTTACCGGCAAAGGCCAGCTAATATTGCAGATATTTATTAGCTTAGCAAGTCAGAGAGAAGATTTTAATGAGCTTCAATCCGTCGGATATTGTGCTGCTTTACGGACCACACCGTCCTCCTTCAGCTGCCTTCCCCTCCTCACCTGCAGCCAAAGCTCATTCGATGATCCACCCCAGAGTTGCACTTTAATGCCCTGAAGCCGCAGCTTAGCCGAAATCGCCTTTGCTCGGCTTCTTTCTCCCACCACTTCCCTCCGTCACTCCGTCACTCCGTCACTGTTCGCCGGGGAAGGTTGGAGCCACTACCGGCAAGGCAGGCACTGTTCGTTGCCACTCGAGCACACAAAAAGTCACGCTGGAGCAGGTTTAGAACCCCTCTCGCTGTCTAATGATTCTTTCCTCCTCAGGTTACTCAGCGCCGTGGAGCCAAAAGCAAAAGCTAAAAGCTAAAAGCCACAAGAGCCCTGCAACCAGTTCCCGTTGAACTATTTAAAACATTACTATGTATTAAAATAGTTCTAAAATGAATCACTTCTTAAAGTGTAAACATAATGGAAGAATATTTTAGAAGTTCACTTATTTAACCATAATAACTGCACATTTTCCCTAAGCGTGAATCTTGGATGCCTTTAAAATGTTAAAGCCATCCCAAAACAATTACTTTGAAAGTTTAAAATATGGGATTTTGTGTAGTCCCGCATTACCTTCAGGTTTCTCTTCCTAGCTAATGTCATAACACAATGAGAAATATCAGAGTCTTCATGCTGTGAGTGCAAGCCGCACCCATTAACCATGAAGATTCGAGTAATTCCAACATCTCCCTGTTTTTTTCCCTATCTCCTGTGAACAGGTTTACTGAAGTATGAAGATGATGCTGGGATATAACCTCAACATCTCCACACATAGGATGACCTTCTGCTGGTCTAGTGGGCATTCATGTGCACAATGAGGAAGTAATGACAGGAGAGTTTCCTGACCGATCCCTGCTTTTGTGTCTTTGTTGCAGATTCCAATGAGTTATAGTGAGTCCTTGAATTGGTGGCTCCAGGTAGCTCTGCTGAGAGCCCCGTCAACTGTAGGGGTTTCAGATTTCATCCAGGATCAGTTCCTTTCTCTTGTTTCTATTTTGCAGAATATAAGCACAGGCAAATATGCATGAGATGGGGCAGGATTTATGAAGCTGCTTCTACTACTCCTGTGCACACTTTCATCATCATCATCATCATAGTCTTTATTTGAATTTAAAGTTCATATAAGACACAAACATATACAACAATAGACAACAATAAAAAACCCCTGTACAAAACATACAGTCATTCAGTAAATACTTAAAATAGCCTAGTAAAAAAAACATTAAACATTTCAGTAGACTAAGGATGAATTACAATGTGTAAAAATGAGTAAAAATACTATACAAAAAAGAAGTAATATATCCGTTAGGACGAGGATAGAGTCAACCAACATCCCATCAGCATGAACCCTCACGAAGGTACTCCCAAAATTTTCACGAGAGCCTTATGCCTCAAAGTTCAAGCCCACCCCAGATATTTAGCTGTAGCAATTGAAACAATCGGAGAAGTGCTTGTACATATGATTCTTAAAGCAACAGCACAACTCCTTGTGGCCAAAGATTTACACATGGGGATAACCACACTCATCTGGGAATAGCATATGCAGGACAGACAAACAAAAAGTGGGCGGTTGTTTCAACGTATGAACTACAAGCAGGACATATATCTGTGCTTGTACCAGACCACCCTCTAGTGAAAGACCTAAGAGGAAGAGAACCTGCTCTGAGTTGAAAGTAGAGTTTCCTATCTCTCGGGTGAGTAATCAACTCCCAATAAGGTTCAAGAGCAGGTGTAACCTTGGCCTCCAAATACCGGCTGGTCAGCTTGGAAGAATTGGTGTCACTCCAGGCTCGGTGGTCAACCTTTTCCCAATAAAGCGATTTCAGAAGATTCTTAGGGGGGAACAAAGCAGCTACCGGATCACTCCACAGCCCCTCTAATCCTAAACCTATCAAAGACACACGGAGGTTCCTCAGCCACCCGATCTTGTGGAACGTATCAGATTTGATTACGTCCATAAGACCCGTGGCATAAGAAGAAAGCTCCGGGGTGGTCCAAAGCCTCCGCCAGTATAAAACCGGACGAAGTCTGGCTAAGTCCTTAATAGCCTTCCTACCTAGATCATACCGCAGTGGTACCAAGGGCGTGCTCTGGGGAAGGCCAATTAAACTATGGAAAAATTTATTTTCGACAACTGTCAAAAAAGTTAACGCGTCGAAACCCCAAAGCTCAGCCCCATACAGCACAGCACTTAAGACCTTGGCCTCATAAACTTGGAGCACAGGTTTAATAGGTTTACTAAAAGATTTTTTGTGCTCACTGGTCAGGGCTCCCGATATCTGTCTAAATTTCATTGTAGACATATCTATATGCCTCCTCCACTTGATGTCATTAGTCACATGAATTCCCAAATAGACGAAGCTGTTAACCTCTTCAAGCGACTGCCCATTCATAAAAAACTTTCCCGCTTTGTAGTTAGAGTGAGGATTAAAAACCATAAGTTTGGTCTTGGCCACGTTTACTTCTAGACCATAGTCGTGGCAAAAATCGTCAAACACTGTCAAAGCCCTTTGCAGACCACTCGGAGTTTTCGATACGATAAGAGTATCGTCCGCAAACATTAATATTGGGGTAGGAACCCCAGCCAGCTTTGGGGCATCAGTGTTGACACCTAGCATTCGATCTACTACTTCGTTAATATACAGGGAAAAGAGCGTGGGGGCCATGGTGCAACCTTGGCGCACACCGCGCTCAACTGGAAACTCAGAGGTGACTGCCCCGGGTCCTCCCCATTGAATTTTAGCAAAATTAGACTCATGGAGCTGCATAACCAGGGTCAAAAGTTCCAGGGGAAGGCCCAACTTTTCAAGAACATACCACAACCACGGCCGGGGCACAAGGTCAAAGGCAGCTCTAAGGTCCACAAAAGTGACATAGAGACTGCCCTTGCCCAAAGTTACTACCTTCCAGTATAATTGGACAAAGCGAAAGACCTGGTCCACAGTGCTGGTAAATTTACGGAAGCCAGCCTGGAAAGAAGACAAAATCCTATTGTCTTCGATCCAGTCCATTATCGCATTCAACACCAACCTCCCGATGATCTTCTGGATTGTGTCTATTAAGCTAATAGGTCTGTAATTCCCTGGGAGTGTCTTATCTCCCTTTTTAAAAATGGGGACTATAACGGCGCCCCCCCATGATTTAGGCACTGGGGCGCCTTCAGCCACAGCATTAGCCACCAGTGCGATGTACTTGCTCCAACAGATTTTATTGTGGAGAAAGAGGTCAGATGGGACCCCATCTAGACCTGGGGCCCGCCCTGCGGCTACAGAACCTAATACAGCTAGGACATCCTTGGGGCTAAAAGGACCTTGCGGGTAGAAAACTTGGGGTATCACCTCCAGGTGATTAAATGAAGAGTTACAAGTGTATTGGGGTTTAAAATACCTTAACCACTCCTCTTGCGTGACATGATTTGATGGTCTGTCCGGGAGGCCACCTCTGTTCCATTTAATCACATTCCAGAACAATCTAGAGTCCCTGGCGTAGCATGCTTCCTTCAGATCTAGCCAGTATTGATCGTCCCAGTTCTTTTTTGCCCGGGCAAGACATTTCTTGTAAGAGTGTCTGGCCTTTTGAATACATGTCTTGTTCCCACTAGAAAGGGCTTGCGCCAGATTACCTCTGGCACGTCTACACTCCCCGTCGTACCAGCGCAAGCGCTTGGGTGGTGGCTTATTACCCTTGCTCATTGGCTTAAGGAAGTACCCGCGTAGTCCCTGAAAAAAGGACTCATGTAGTCTAGAGACTTGGTCTCTACCTTCTTTAGGGGCAATGCACCCTCTAGTCTCAGTGTTATTTGGGCAAGCTCAACGTCAATGCCAGCAATAACCTTGGCATTGGTCTTGACCTGGCACCACTTGAGTCTTCGCATGTCATTAGTGGGGACACTTTCAGGGGGCAGCAGTATCGGTGCCTCTCCTGTCTTACGTGTATCCCCCCACCAGCGGTGGGTTACACAAATAGGGTTATGGTCGCTCTCGGCTCTTGGTTCGACCACCATATCATAAATGTACTGCCATAGCCTCATACAGCAAAGTACATAGTCAATCCTGCTTTTCGATCGTCCATTATCGAAAGTGCAGGCACCCAGCTTGTCCCCTGTGGTCCTACCATTCAAGGCCCTTAATCCTTTCTCATAGCAAAGTGCATTTACCTGCACTATCACCTCAGACCATCTTTTGATTGGGGCGAGCGAGAGGCACGATACACCCCAAAGCCGGTCCTCCTCGGGATCAAGGCCCCAATCGGAGTCCGGATCGAGATGGGGTTCAAACATAACGTTAAAGTCGCCTGCTATGATCAGATACCTGTCGCTCGAGTTTGCTTCTATGAGACTAACCAAAATATCCAATACCCGTGACCTTTTCCCCTGGGTCCCTCTAAGGTATAAATTGTAGATGTCTATTTCGCCCATGGGACCAACGGATAACCTGACTAATTGTATGGCAGGAGACCCCGTGGGTATCACACTAGCCCTGGAGAATAAATCCTGTCGGGCCCAGATGGTTAGACCGCCCATAGGGCGGCCTTAGGGACCCTTAATAGCTGGGACGTTAAAATTTAAATATCCCGATAGGAATTGAGGGTCACTACTAGACCAAGTTTCCTGGAAAAGGCAAACATCATAATTATTAATGAATTCCACCCATTCTGGGGAATCCAACTTAGCCTTTAGTCCAGCCATATTCCAAGATATCAGAGTACCTGGCCCATAGCCCACACTAGAATCACTGTGGGTGGTGGTCGAACTTTCCTTACATCGCCTCACGCTCGCCCTGTACAAACCCGGTGATGCATCCCTGTGCAAAGTGGGCGTCCCGGGAAATACCAGGGGAGCGACATCGAGGCCGTCAGGGAGCTTGCTCGCGGACACCGTGACATTATTAAAGGATAGTGGATTCCGCTCATTCTTTGCTGGCCAATACTGGGCATCAAGGTTGCTTGGACCATTACAGCGAGCACCGTTAATATAAGAAAAATGGGTAGGGCCAGGATGCACACCACTCTTCGCCCAGTCCTGTCTAGTAGTACCCTCATAGTTAGAGGACAGATTGTAAAAGTAGTGCAGGTCATGCACCTCGATCCCTGACCTGGGCCCAAGGAATGCATGGTCACAAATGAACCTCGGAATGCACCTATCCATAAAGTTCACAATGATAGAATCGCCCGGTACATCCTTGGGTCTAGATCCCACCCAGTTGACTCTTCTGACAAATAAGATCCTCCCATTCATATTAGCAGGAATTGGTCTGTTCTTATTTAACCAATGGCTCACTTTGTTTTTTAATTCCTGGAAGGATTCAGACTTGTCACCTAATAGTTCAGGGACACCAGTTAGTACCACTACATAGGGGAGGGATTCGGGTGGAAGATGGATGTGGGCCAGGGGAGATCTAGGGGGATTTGCGGGGATATCTAAATTAACCATTTCCCTCTCTCCCATTACTTCCTTGTTGTAATTCTCCCTGGGTGCATTACTTGAAACTCCCGCCCACCCCAAAGAATGCCGACTGTTCGCTATGGATCTAGAAGAGCCGGGACCTGAACCAGTGTTTGTCTTGGCAAAGGGTGTATCATTAGGTACCGATCCAGAGGTCTTGGGCTTTTCAAGGTGTGGGCAAATGGGTTTTACGATATCTTTTGTAGACAATTTGACCACGTTTTTTAATGAACAAAAATTGTCAAGAATCGTTTGTTCCAAGCGATCAATTTTGTCAGTGACTAACTTAACCCTTTCTAAAAGAGGGAGAATTAAGGATCGGACCATCTGTTCAATCTGAGAAAAGATATCGCCGCTCACAGGCAGAGCAGGAGCAATATTACTAGCGTCGCCCGTAGTCAGGCAATCGTCAGAAGGTACAGCGTCTGGCTTCGCCGAGTTTTTTACTGTTTTAGCCATTTGCGCCTGTCTAGCACCTTCGGCAGCCCCCCCACGTTTCCTCTTTGGGATGACAGGTCTAGATAATTTACTACCAGCCCTAGTTAGAGGGCAGGCAGCTTTAAGATTTAATGGGACCACATCTTCCACGCTAGGAGCACTAGTAATAGCACCACTAACCTCCTTAGCTGGAGAAGTAATGGGGTTCACTTCAATACCACCAACCGAAGGCAAATCACCACAGGCGTGCCCCCCCGACATGTTTGGAGATTTCGCCAGAGCCAATGGGCCAATAGATGAACGTCTAGCGTACATTGGTTCTGTAGAGAGGCGCCTCTCTGTAATGGCTATCTCATGCTCGAGTACAGAGACGGCTCTGGTGATGAATAGGTCCAAAGTGCCAGAAACGGAAGTGGAACCCCCAATTCGCTTCCCTTTCCCTGCCATTTATCACATACACAGATTAACATAATAAGAGCAGCTTTGGATAATTCACAGAACCGAAGGCGAGTAGCATACAGTACAGTCACGTCTTACTGTGTCTCTGGTCGTTAGGGGAATGGCCCAGCCCGGCCTCTACCATCCTCGGACGGCCTCAGACGGCCCGCCCTTTGCCCGGGCTTAGCCCGGCGCCGCCCGCGCGCGACCCGCGACGCGGAGGGAGCCTCCTTCACTTAAGCGCCTCCGGGCACGAAGATTGTGATCAGCTGTGGAGAGCTAAGCCCTCTGGGAGCTGTAGTCTCCCCCTGCGATGGCCGCGCGATGTCAGACAGCGGCTGAAGGGGAGACACACAGCGTCAGGAACCCAGGGGCGATGTGGCAGGTAGGAGAGTGTTGGTCGTGCTTCCTTCAAGGCAAGGGCAGCGGTTGAGAAGAAACCCGCTCCACCGAGGGAGCCTCCTTCACTTAAGCACCTCCGGGCGCGAAGATTGTGATCAGCTATGGAGCGCTAAGCCCTCTGGGAGCTGTAGTCTCCCCCTGCGATGGCCGCGCGATGTCAGACAGCGGCTGCAGGGGAGACACACAGCGTCAGGAACCCAGGGGCGATGGGGCAGGTAGGAGAGTGTTGGTCGTGCTTCCTTCAAGGCAAGGGTAGCGGTTGAGAAGAAACCCCACACTTTCTCTTTAAAGTAATTACAGAGAACAGCAAAATAGTAGAATACAAACCAAAATAATAAAAATATAACAACATAATACAGCACAACTCAATAATTGTCAAGATAGAACACAAAATCTGCACTACAACACAAAAGTGGCGCAATGCCCATAATGAACCCAACAGCGCAAAAACCAAAAAACACAAGACAACACATCAAGACCATGCCAAAACACAGCACAACAAATATGCATAGCAATTCTTGGCTCACATTTCGACATCCACAAGTATGATTTCATAATAACGTGATAAAAGCTGTTTGAATCAATCCCACCAAGGGCATGTAATCGCATGGTCAAAAATGTGTTCTGATCCAGCCACAGTGATGTCATTTGAGATGTCTTCAGTGATGTCAATGACCATGTCATGAGTGATGTAATTTGTGAGGTCATAAGCAGTGCATTGTGGGGGTGTAAGTTATAGTTTGCTGCAGTAACTATAACCGCTGAATTTCACCAGTTTTGTATGAGTTAAATCTGAGCCCAACTATAACGTCTCTGTAAACTTAGTTTTTTTCAGTGAATTTCTAAGTTTTTTTAATTAAATTTCCTAATCATAACATCAGATAGACCTGGCATCTTTTGGTGTGTTGCCCCTGGCTTTTTGCTTTCTGACCTCAAGGTTTTGACTCTGGTTTTGCTGGTTGTATCTCTCTCCTCACTTTCTTACTGCTGTTCAGTGTTAAAGTGCAAGTGCTTCTGTTGTAAATAATGTTATGGATTTGTGTTTCCATGATTAGCATATTTGGTTTACTACTAAGTCCCTAGTAAAGTGAACTGAGAGTGCCAGGGCCTGTAAATCAAATGCTGCTAGTGGGCCTGCAGCACTGATTGTGCCACCCACCCAAGCAGCCCTGAAAAGCGGTCTCAGATGTACCACTGCAGTGTCTGCACTCAGTTTGTAACTGTCATGTCAACCTGGCAAGTACACCCACTTGCCAGGCCCTAATCTTCCCTTTTCGTATGTGTTGTCACCCCTAAGGTGAGCCCAATGTACCCTTGTGGGCAGGGTGCTGTGCATGTTAAGAGTAGGGCATACTCTCATAACAGCAAGGAACTCTTCGACATCATCAAAGAGTTCACCCAACCCAAAGCGAGTCCACAGACATCACTCCCTCCCAGGGCCTCTGTGACAGACTCAACACTTTCTTCCATCACAAAATCAAGACCTTCTATGACAACTTCGACGACAACAACCCCCAACAGGAACTTCTTCACACTGCTCACAGCAGCACGCAACCGACACTTAACAGCTGGACTGCCCTCAGCATCGAAGACACCCTGAGGAAAATACCCACCCACCCTGGGGCCCCCATGGACCCCTGCCTCCACCACATCTCCCGCAAAGTTGCAGACATCATCGCCCCTTAACTTCAACATATCACCGAGAGCTCCTCCTTCACCGACGACTGGAAACACGTCAAGATCAACCCTCTCCTGAAAAACATTCAGCGGACCCACTGACCTCAAGAATTTTAGACTTATCTCCCTACTTCCTTATCAGGCCAAAGTCATGGAAAAAGCTGCCAACAGCCAGCTCACCGCCTTCATCGAAGAGAACAACATCCTTGACTCTTCCCAATCATGCTTCAAGAAGAATGACAGCACCTAAACCACACTCCTCACAGCAACAGACAACATCCGTGCCCTCCATGACAGAGGAGAGACTGTGGCCCTCATCCTCCTTGACCTTTCAGCAGCCTTAAACACTGTCTCTCACCACACCCTAGCCCGCAGACTTCACTACGCGGGAATCTGGAACAACGCCCTCAAATGGATCCTCTCTTTCCTCTCTGGCAGAACACTATGAGTCAGACTCTCTCCATTCCTCTTAGAACCAACTCTAACCAACTGCAGAGTCCCAGAAGGCACCTCCATCTGCCCGGCCCTGTTCAACATCTACATGGCCCCGCTCCCAGCCATCGTGAGAGCACACAGACTCAAGATCACATCATAGGCAACGTTCAAGACGGAATGGAACCCATCGCCAGATGGATGAAGAACAGCTGCCTTCAACTCAACAGACAAAACAGAGATACCCATCATGGGCCCATACCCCGACGACTGGACCGACACCTGGTGGCTCCACCCCTTGGGGACTCCCCTACCCCCAATGACCACACACCCAGCCTCACAATCATTCTGGACTCCGAACTCCAAATGGACCGCCATATAAACGCCATCACCTGCTCTTGCTACCACTCCCTCGGCCTACTCTGTAAGACCTTCCAATGGATCTCCCCTGAACAAAGGGAAAACAGTCTCACACGCCCTCATCATTAGCTGACTGGACTACGGCAACGCACTCTACGCAGGTATCAACAAGAACCTCACCCACAAACTCCAGAAGCCGCCACCAGACTAGTTGTCAACCTAATGCCCCACTGCCACTTCAGCCAACACCTACGGACCCTACGTTGGCTCCCCGTCAACAAGAGAATTACCTTCAAGCTTCTCACCCACACACACAAGGCCCTCCACAAAGCCAGACCCGTCAACCTGAACCACTGCCTCGTGTTCCACACTCCCCAGCGCTCTCTCCGCTGGGCCAGGCTTGCGCTATACAAACCCCCTGCTTGATTGATTGATTGACATGTACTGGTGTGTGTGACATGTCCTGGTGGTGTACTACAGTGTATTCTTCGTTTTTCACCACTGCAAGGATAACTTTCCCATATGATAGAATAAGAGGTTGCTTATAACATCTTATAAGCATAGCTTCCCATTGGAATACTATAGGGAAATGGAGTTTGGTATTCCTGGACTCAGAAGGTAAAAATCAATCTTTTAGTAAAGATGATTTTTATGTTCTGTGTTTGAAAATATGACTTTTAGAAATTAGGTATTTTCTTGCTTAACCATCCTGTGTTCTTCTGCTGGTTTTGTGGATTTACTGTCTGGCTTTTGAATGACAGGGGCTGGGGATGTCCATTCACTGTAGACAGCCACTGGGGGGTTGAGGTATGGCCTGACTTTCCTGGATAATTCAGGGCTCGGCTGAATAGACCTGGGCTGCATTTAGTGTAGTGGGAGGAGATTTCCTTGCACATGAATGGGCCTGGTATGTCTTACACAATGCTGTCTCCACCTCCTGCAGGGAAGCTGGGCCAGAAAGAACAGAAGTGGTTAAACTGAGCCCATAGTTTCTCTGCCTGAGAGAACAAAGTGAAACTGAGTATAAATATAGGGGCCCAAACCCCAAAACTTTAGAACTCGCTGGAATCAAGGAACCTGCCAAGAAGAAGATCTGGAAGAACTGCCAGGAGGAGTACTGCCCCTTTTCTGTGTTGTTGCTTTCCGGGGTTGGCCTGCTGTTGCTGCTTTTGCCTTGAGCAGTGATAGGACTGAACTGGACTTTCTACACTTGTACTGAGTATATCCAAGGGCTTGAAATTGATTTTGCCTCCTGTTCACAAAGTCTCAGGAACAGCAAAGACTTCACTGACCTCTGAGTACCACTTCTGAAACTGTTGTGTCAGTTGCCACAGAGGGGGGAAAGCAGCCGAATCTGTCACCGACTCCATCACTGGCTCCGTATCCTGAAGGCACCGAAGAGGGCACTGTCCGCATCTCGCACCGCAACCCCAGGTCTCACCGACGATGACAATGACTGCCACTGTCGCCACTGAGCCGCTACTTGCACCGTGACCTGTAGGCACTGCACTCTGCACTGCCTTACTTCACTTCGCTGCCCTGGTCTCACCAACGCTGTCACTGCATGCTGACCGCAACCTCTGTGACCACATTGTGGCTTCGGGGCACCCACTTGTAAGTCTTAGGATGCACCACCCCATCCCACACCGCAGTCCAGACTGACCGACGCCAGTTCCCCATTACCGGCTTTGTCACCTGCACCCTGATCTGTCAGAACCGCATTCAGCATCGCTTTCACTCCACACCGCAGCTTTGGTCTCACCGAGGCCGTTCAATGATTACCACTGAGCGAATGCCTGCACCACGCCTTGAGAGTACTTCACACTGCACTGCTATGCTTCACACCGCAACCACAATGATTGCCTCGAACGGCCCGCACCAACGAATCAGCTGCAAGACAAAAGGTACTGTTTACAAGTCTGCTGACATCCCCGACCGATGCGCTCAGACGGAACTGATGGATTCCATTGTTTTCAGTGCCGCAGTAGCCCCGGACGGAGCTACCGACTTCAAGAAACTATATTTTTAATCTATTCTTGCAAAGTGCATATTTTTAGGTAACTATGTTGGATTTTTATTGTTTTAGTTTTGTTTTAAAATATATAAAGCATTGGATATTGTTCTAAACTGGTGTGGTGTAACCTTGTAGTCTTTTCACAGTATCACTGTTAGCAATGTGAAAACACTTTACATCCTGCCTCTGGGATAGGTCTGACTGCTCGTGCCAAGCTACCAAGGGGGTGGGCAGGGGTTATTTTAATTCCCTTACCCTGATTAGGAAGAAGGGTCCCTACTTGGATAAAAATATCTACCTCTGCCAACTAGAGACCCTCATTTCTAACAACGACCTATAATCTTTGTTTTTTTCATTGAATTTCTATGGTTTATTAATGCTATTTCCTAAATATAATGTCCCTGTAATTGTAACTGTAAATACATTGGAGTGGCACATAACCTCCTTTAAGACCTCAAGAAGACTCTCCACACTTAAATCTGGAAAAGAAAAAATCTCTCTGCCGAAAGCTTGGAGCAGCATGCAGCTTCTGGTGTTTAGCATGTGTAATACTACGCATATTATTTGAAATTTGATTAGCACTTTGCAATATAACACACATCATTTGACATTTTCAAAGCCGTTGCTTTCCTTGTCCCATAACAACCACTACATCTATCATCACTGGTGTCAAGCCCAATCTTGCTGCTATGGACCTCTTTCAAGAACTCTTACACATTGCGGTTATTTCCTCTATCACAAAGCATTTTAATATTGACTCCCACCTCTATATTTTTTATTCTACTTCAATATCACTGATATTATCTTTGCATGTTATTTTCCTACTTTTAAATATGGTGACATCTGTTCTATGGTGATTTTTTCTGCTATTGCCTTACTATCTCACCTTAATAACCTCGGCACTTACAGCCACTCTGAGTAACCACCAAGCACTCATGTGTTTGCTGCTAATCTTGAGTCTTTTTTAGTGTATCAAATGTGATGGGATAGTTTTTCTTACCATATTTTAACTCCGGGGTGGCAACTGGCAATCATGCTTCAGCAACTATCAGGTTACTAGGCACTTTAACCCCCATCAGAAAATCCGTTCTGAGCTACTCACGCGACGCACTGGAGTCCCTCCTTTGAGCTTCAAATTCAAGTTCTAAACTCGCAGGCCTGCTTTGAGAACGTTCTGGAATGTCAACCGGTGTAAGGTCGCTTCCGGAAGAGATACCTTGTGCAGGAGCTCAACAACATTCTGGGGTGCTGAAGCAGCTGAGCAATGATCAGGGCTGGATCAGCAGTGCAGTGACCTAGTGAAAATTATCTGACAGTAAAATGTTTCTCTTTTGTAAATCACATTCCCTCTTTCTCTTCTGGTACTAGCCCCATCGCAGAGTCTCTCATGTGGAATTCAGGCACTAGGGGACGCAGTAGCTCCTTGCCAGTTGTTGTCTGCCCATGCCTCCAGTGTTGGTCATTGCCTGCCCACGCCGCCACCGTCAGTTGCTGCCTGCTCACGCCATAAAAACCGGAGTCACCTGGGGAGTGGAGCTGGTCTCACGGACTAGAGACTACAGCTCCCAGCACCGTTAGCGGGCCCTGCATACCTGAGGAGCAACGCTGGGAGGTGCAAAAAGGGGGACAGGCTTCACGCAACGCGGCACGACGTAGCTCATTGCCAGTTGTTGTCTGCTCACGCCGCCAGTGTTGGTCATTGCCTGCCCACACTGCCACCTTAAGTTGCTGCCTGCTCACGCCGTAAAAAACGGAGTCACCTGGGGAGTGAAGCTGGTCTCACGGACTAGAGACTACAGCTCCCAGCAACCTCAGCAGACCCTGCACACCTGAGGAGCAGCTCCGGGAGGTGCACAAAAGGGGGACAGGCTTCACACAGAGCGGGACGCACGTGGGCGTGCCCAGGCCGGGCCAAGAGCGCGCCCGTCTGCGCCCGGCAGAGCCCGGAGGAGGCCGGGCAGGGCTACTTTTTTGATCGGGCAAACTGGAGGATCCATGTCTGAGTCTGGATAACGACAAGGTACTGCTATTAAATTGCCCTGTTTTACAGGGGTACTTGCATTGTCTTGTGGGACCTTAATATGAGTAGAAAATGTATGCCTGGGCAGAGAGCCATGGCGACTTTGGACGCCTTCTTGAAAAGGGCGGAATCAGTCCTAGTACACGAAATTGAACTTACCAAGAGGAGGCTATCCCAGGATCCCCAATGCCCTTTGATGCAAAATTCCATACCGCCTATATAGCCACCTTTGAGCCCGGGGGAGAGTGAGGAGATCGTGGAGGTTCCTCCTCCCTTAGGTGACTCGGTTGTTATAGATCAAGGTCCACCAGCCCTGATACAGTCTGTAATTAGTACCCCTGGCCCCACTGTTACAACCAGGGGCCAAAAGGCTAAGAGCACACAGGCCCATGTCTCAGCACCTCCATCCAAGAAAAGGAAAGGGCAGGGCAATCAAAAAACAAATCTACCCATACGGCAGCATATAGGTCGGAATCCCTCCCAGCCCCTCACTGAACACTGTCAAGGTAAAACTACAATTATGATTGAGGGGGCGAGGGAAGAGGGGGCGATAGCGGAACCTTCAGCCAATTTATTGACTGAGGATTCCCCTTGTCAAATGGAATTAATGTTCTCACGCCTCCTTAACCCCATAATACAAAAACTTTCTCCAATTGAGGTCAGGTTAGCCAACTTGGAAACGATCCTCTCAACTCCTTCACAATCAGTACTGGTAAACCAGGGGATGATTGAAGGGGTTAACCCAGCTCAGTACCAACATGGGTGTAATGGAATGGGTATGATAAGGGTTTTCTTGACAAAGGGCCATTAAACCCCACCTTAGTTGCCCCTAAAAGGCAGAAGATATGCCCTAGTAACAAGGAGAGTGGAAGCTTAGTGTCCTCAACACCTACCAGCAGCGGTGGTGCTGCACAAAGCCATGCCCCTCCATTGCAGGGAGTATCTGGTAATTACCCTAGTGACAGCACAAGCAGGGAAAATTTCACACAACCAAGGAGTGGCCTCCCCCCAAGCTCTATGCGAAGTAAGCCCCCGGTTTGTAATGCTATCCCGATACCAGTCACAAATTTACATCTACCCCAGAGGCAACACCTTATACTGTGGTAGTGGCAAATATTCCCACACTGCCAGCTAATAATAGCGAGCACTGGTCTGCCCTGCGGAATACATTTCTTTACTTTCTTAGTGCCAGGACTGGGATTGATACAAACCTCTTTTACTCAGAATACAAGTTTGCATGTAGAATTGGCTGGGTGGGTCAATCTAGGAAGCAGCTTAAAGGGGATTGTATTGTGGTGTCATTTAGATCGCCAGACCTTGTTCATTTAATTCTGGAAAGGGCTGGCTATGGGCCAGTTAGACCAGATATACTACCCTTAGGGCACTTCTACCCTCTTTCTTCTCAGGCTCTATCGGCTAACCCATGGATCTCTTCTAGGGAGAAGGCGCCCACCTATGATAACTGCACTAGATACTCTGTCCCAACCAGTAACCGTTTCGATGTCTTCCGCACGTTGGATGACATTGATTGACAATCACACTCTAGGAAGTATATTAGTCCTACTGGTGGGCAAGTTAGGCAGTCGGGATGCAGGGTGAGAACCTATATAAATAGGCCTAAAACAACAGTAGAAGTCCAAAGCTTTATACCCCATGAACAAAGTACAGCGGCTGAATTACATGATAATGTGTCTTCATTTGGGGCACCAACTGTCCCCCTGGGCTTCCCACCGTTGCATACTATTGTGGACGAGGGTATTTCCAATGGCTTATTTCCTTGGGAACACCCACTACCGCAATCCTCAACTAACTCACGCCACAGTATAGGGCATGTGGGAGGCAATGTTGCTGTTAATGTGACCGATTTGAGGTTAGCTAGTTCTTCCAATGATAATATGAATTCTGGGCATAGCCTTGTATCTGGGAATATAGCTGGTTTGCGCGCCAAGATTAACAATCCCTTATGGTCTGAATATGTTTTGAAACAGGACATTATTTGCCTGCAAGAGACTTCGTTAAAAGAACCAATCCATTTGAATGGTTATAGAACATTTGATACCCAAGCGATAGGGGAATCTCATGGCAGAGCTAAAGGTGGTCTAAATTTTGTTAGAACTGTCTCTCAATTGGCGTCCCCCTATTACCAATTTTCAACATTGTATTCATCTGCTTCCAACTCAATAACTCTGGTTAATTTTTATAATAATATTTTTACTGATAGTATTTCCAAGATGGTCCACACACTCTGCAAATAGCTAAATATTATATGTAATGTAAAGGACCTTGAAAATATGCTCATTGTATGTGGGCATATTAACTGTGCCCTGTGCCCCTTTGAGGACGAAAGGATATGTTGTCTTAATGAGTTAGAAGGCACACATAATACACACTTTTACCATCAGGGTACAGGTGATCTTTTTAACGACCTAGTTTTCAACCTAGACCTAGGCTTTGCCATTGATCTATGTACAAGATCTGTCCCAATGCCGCAAACCTTCAATGGTGGGGGCCATTGCTCCACAATAGACTATATCTTGTTGTCGAACAGTTTTGCCCCTAGATTGCTTACTTTTAAAGTTGATACAATTTCTCTGAGTGATCACTTCCCTGTATGTATCACGTTGACTCTTGTTGTGACTTGTCAGGGAAGAAAGAACCAGGAGATAGATGATGCCCTGGTACACTTAAAACTAGATAAAACAAATGGTTATACACTCTGGTGGAACATGATGGACCCCGAGGTAGTTAATAAAACAATAATCACAAGGTGTAGTAAGGACATTGACATCTGTCTGAATGAATTAGCATCCCCTAAGAGCATACTGTCCTCATTTCAAAACTTGGCAACTGTGGTTCGGGATATAATGTTCAAACGTGGAGGTAAAAAGTCTGCCATCCAACGATGGTTTGATTTAAATTGCTCTCGGGCAAATTCCCACTTGAAACAAGAACAGCACAATGTTCCATGGAACATCATTAATATCAGACAGGCGAGGATGAACTACAGGCTGGCTCTCCAAGCAAGGAAGAATGCTCTCAGAAAAGAGGCATGGGAGAAGCTTTCCGAAGCTGCACACTCAAAAGACTGTGCTGCATTCTGGAAAGCGATTAAAACACCATTGTTGACCCCGGTTGGGGGCCCAAATATTGAAGTAGCTATCTCAGAAGCTCAATGGATTGATCATTTTTCCAAAATATACAACGGGGCAAGTACTGGTATTGGTCAAGTTAGTGAAAATTCAGGACTGATTAACCAGTTTTTTAACCTAGATTTCAATATCGATGAAGTGAGTAGGGCTCTTTCCGCTAGTGCAGGTGGGAAGGCCTCCAGGCCAGATGGGATTCCTGTGGACCTGTATAAGTCCAACGTCACTTTATGGGTTCCAATAATCACTCAAATAATCAACGCCAGTTGTAAGGCCGCTTTTCCACCAACTTGGGTGGAATCCACTATTGTCTCCATATTTAAAAAGGGGTATCCACAGGATCCATTCTGTTATAGGCCTATTTCTTTATTGGACTCTATGGCCAAGTTCGTGGGACGTATCATCTTAGAGCGCCTGCAGCTCTGGGCTGAGGAAAACCTAATTTTATCAGATCTTCAATATGGTTTCTGAGAAGGCCTAGGGACAGTGGAACAGAGCCTAAACCTAGTGGTGTTGATGGGAAAGTATACTAGGGCTAAAAAGGGCAATCTATATTTGGCCTTTGTAGATCTCTCGGCAGCTTTTGACTGCGTAAGGCACTCAAAGCTCTGGGAGATCATGTCACAGCTGGGGGTCGATAGAAATATTATTAACTTTATTCGCCTCCTTTATAATGGAGTCAAATCAAGCGTGCGATTTGGATTTGGAGGAGAACGTACTGCCGCTGTCCTGATAGGTAGGGGGGTTAGGCAAGGCTGTGTCCTAGACCCCTTTCTCTTCAACCTTTATATCAACGGATTGGGGCAGGCTCTCCTCAAAGATGTCAATGACTTTCCACAGATAAGCATTTGCCCAATCCCAGCATTGTTATACGTGGACGATGCCGTGATCTTGTCACATACCCAGATTGGCCTGCAGAAGACTGCAAATAATTTCTACAATTTTATGAAGGATCTTGACCTCAGAATTAATATCTCAAAAACATTTATAATGAGATGTGGTCATGGTATTAAAAAGCGTAGGGATATCTTTGTGGAGGGAAATCGGATCACTGCCACCAAGAGCTTCTCTTATCTAGGTATACTATTTAGTAATAACGATACCTGGGCTAAGGCTGTCGAAGCAAAGAAGCTGGCACTAGTTAGAACTACGTCCGCTCTAGCCAGCTTTGCAAACAAATTGGGTCGTAAACCACCTCTAGAGCTTTTAAAAATATATACCGCTAAGTGTGTACCAACTGCCACCTATGGGGCGGGTATTTGGGGCTTTGTGAACACTAACCCGATTCAATTAGTTGAAAACAATTTTTTAAAGTACGTTTTATCGGTTCCCTCTAGTACCCCACTTATGTTTCACATGCTGAACTGGGTCTTCCACACATATCAGACCTCATTAAAGTAGAGCCTATTCTCTTGTGGCACAGGATCTGGTCATGTGCTGAGACCACCCTCAATAGAGAGTTATTACAGGATAGTCTCAGCCTGGATGGTGTACAAAGGATACCTTGGGTTCAGTTTATCCAAGATTTTATGAAAGATATGGGTAAACAAGAATATTTCACTAACCCTGACACTATTAACTTGATTACCAGGAAAAAGCTAAGAAAATATGTACTCTCCTACCTGCAGACCCAAAAATTATCAAGGGAAATAACTAAGCCCACCGTGATGCAGCATCAGTTGGTTCTTATAACTTTTAGCTTGCAGCCATACTTACCTTTTTTGCCGTGGGTTTACGGCAGGTTTCTATTAACAAGATTCAGACTAGGTACAATACATAGGCTTGTCTCCTTTCCCACATTGAATGATTGGACTAACGAGTTACAACCATGCCCATGTGACAACCGGTCGTCCCAATCACCTATACACATTGTTTTATTTTGCAAACTATACGGGGAGACAAGAAAGGTCTGGATCTTACCAATTCTACGGAAATGGGGGCTGAGATAATGTTGTCCTGCTTTTATGAAACTTCAGTTCCTGGACAATAAACACGTCGCTTGGAGGCTATCGATGTTTTAAAAAAATAATTTAACCAGAGAAAGAGTATTGTTATCTAGATTCAGGATGTCTGCTTTTTTTTATATGTATTATTAATTGGTTTTTAATGGTTTTTTAAGAACATGTGATGTATTTTATATTGATTTTATTAATGCCTTTTATCTGTGATTTTTATGATTGTTTTATTACAATCGAAATAAAGCTTTTTTCTGATTCTGATTCTGACTCCCACCTCTATATTTTTTATTCTACTTCAATATATCACTGATATTATGATTCCATGTTTTTTTTCCTATTTTTAAATATGGTGACATCTGTTCTATGGTGATTTTTTCTGCTATGGTGTTACTATCTCACCTTAATAACCTCGCCACTTACAGCCACTCTGAGTAACCACCAAGCACTCCTGTGTTTGCTGCTAATCTTGAGTCTTTTTTAGTGTATCAAATGTGATGTGATAGTTTTTCTTACCATATTTTAACTCCTTTTATGTGCTTGTGTTACTCAGATATTGCTTTTAATCCATGCCTCATGTACTGCGTCTGTTTAGATATTTTCCACTAACATTGTAACAGTTTTTATTAATCATACAATAAAAGTTATTGACTGACTGACTTCCCTGTAATCTTTGATTTTTAGTGAATTTCACCGTTTGTTTATATAAATAGTACTACAATTTGACGCATAGGTTACATTTACTAATATACATTTTCACAAGTCTATAAATACATTTTATTCAAACATTAGTTTTTATTATATATTTTAAAACTAATAATTAAGGTGAGGTAACATGTAGTCTTTCTATAAATGCAATGCAAAATGTCTTTCTGTTTTTGGTCATTTTATGGCTCTGCAGATTCGTTCCCAATTAAAAGCACCCAATCTGTACTAAAACAACACATTTAATACAAACATATGCTATTGCAATTTCAGTAAGTGTGTCAGTGACTGTGTTTGGGTGTGGGAGTGGTTGGTTGGGTGTGTAAGTGGGTGTGGGAGTGGTTGCGTGGGTGTGTAAGTGGGTGTGGAAGTGGTTGTATGGGTGTATAAGTAGATGTGTGAGTGGCTGTCTAAGTGGTTTTGTAGGTCTGTGAGTGGGTGTGGGATTGGCTGTATGGATGTGAGTTGTTTTGTGGGTGTGTGGATGAGAGTGTGAATGGGTGTGTGAGTGGCTCTGCAGGCCTGTGAGTGACTGTATGGGGTATATGAGAAACTATATGGGTGCGTAACTTGGAGTGAGTGTATGGTTGGGTGTGAGTGGCTGTATAGGTGCCTGAGAGGATGTGTGCATGGTTTCCTAGGCTGCTCAGTGTGTGTGTAAGTGGCTGTATGGATATGTGAGTGGTTGTGTGAGTATGTAAATCTTTCTGTGAGTGTATGGTAGGTATGTGAGTGGGTGTGTAAGTGATTATGAGGGTCTGAGGCATCTCTGGCACCCATGTGCCATTGTGGGGACATCGCAAATATTGCACCAACATCACAAAGATTGGTGAAAAATATAAAAATAGATATATTTGTACATAAGGGGGAACATGGGTGTCTTAGTGTGTGAGTGGGTGTGTGAGTGTCTGTGAGGGTCTGTGAGTGGATGTGTGACTGCTTTTCTTGATCTGTAAGTGAGTGTGTGAGTGGTTCTATAAGTGTGTAAATCAGTGTGTGATTGGTTTCTCGGTCTCTGACTGGGTGAGTGAGTAACTGTATGGGTGTCTGACTGGGAGTGTGAGTGGCTGTACAAATGTGTGAGTAGTTGCATAGGATATATGAGTGGGTGTGTGTGAGTGTGTATGTAAGTGACTGGCTTTTCAAGTAGCTGTGTGGGTCTGTGAGTGGGTGTATGAGTGGCTGTATGGGTATGTGAGTGAGTGTGTGAAGGGTTGTGTGGGTGTATAAGTGTATATGTGAGTGTGCGGTATGTGTGTGAGTGGGATTGTAAGTAGCTATATGGGTTTGTCAATGGGTGTTTTAGTGGCTCTATGGGTGTGTGAGTAGGGGTGTAAATGGTTGTGTGAGTGTGTGGGTATGGAAATGGGTATGTGAGTATGTGGTGGGTATTTGAGTATATGTGTGACTGGCTGTCTGGGTTTGTTAGTGGGTGTGCAAGTGGTGTTGTGGGTCTGTGAGTGGGTGTGTGAGTGCCTGTACAGGTTAGTGAGTAAGTATTTGAGTGGCTATGTGGGTGTGTATGTGGTTGTCTGAGTGTGTGAGTGGGTGTGTGAGTGCCTATGAGCCTTTGAATGTGTGTGAGTGGTTCCTTGAATCTCTGAGTGGATGTATCAGTGACTGTATGGGTGTCTCAGTGGGTGTGTGAATGGCTGTATGGATGTGTGACTATGTATGTGAATATCTGTATGGGTGTGTTGTTGGTTTTCTGAGTCTCTGAGAGGGTGTGTAAGGATCTGTGTGGGTCTGTGAGTGGGTGTGTAAGTGCTGTATGGGTGTGTACATGTCTGTGTGAGTAGGTGTATGAATGCCTGTGTTAGTCTGCAAATGGATCTCTATGTTTGTGAGTGGATGTGTGAGTGACTGTATGAGTGTGTGAGTGGGTGTATGGATATGTGAGTAGGTGTGTGAGTGGTTGTGTGGGGGTGTGAGAGAATATGTGAGTGAGTCTGTGAGTGGGTTTCCTTTTTTAAATTAGTACTGGATTGATTCACATAGGGGTCATTGTTAGCGCTGCGCTTGATTTCCGGATCCTATCACACTCAATAGAAAGGTTTTCAAGCATGTTCTTCCCCATCAGGGGACCCTCACAGACCCCTCTATCAGTCCCACGGGGTCAGGATGTTTCTATCCTGACCCCTTATCTCCTATCTTTTCTTTTTTCCCCCGGAAACTGTGTCCTGATTCACAAAATGGTAGCCCCAACTTTTTTCTCAGGTAACAGACAGCCAACCACAGCATTGCTGTTGGTGTGTGCATCTGCGGTTCCACTATGGTGGATCCACCCTTCTGGCCTCCATGTACTTTTGCAGAGACATTGTGAATATTGTGCCAATATCACAAAATTGGTGAAAAATATAAAACAAAAAATACATTTGTACACACTCACCGCTCACTATCACAGACTCATGTACATACTCTCAAACTTACTTAGATACTTATACACCCATTCACATACCCACTCACACACTTACATCCAGTCATATACCCAGTCAGATACTCGTACCCACTCACATACCTATTCAGGTACTAATGCACCCACTCACAGACTCACTTGGAGAGTGGCACAGAAATGTACAGACCCACCCAAAAAATCACACACCTACTTAGAAACCCACTCATAGACTTATGCGCTCTGTCTCATACCCACTTAGAGACTCTTAACCACTCACAGGCCCACCTAGGCACTCATGTACTCACTCACAGACCCACTCAGATACTCATGCGCCAGCTTGAAGACTCACTCAGAGAGTCTCACACACACATGTACAGACCCACTTAGAGACTCACATGCCCTCTTTCAGACCCACTCACACACTCACATATATTATCACAGACCCACATCAACCCTCACATATCCATTGACAGACCCACTGGTTTGCTCATATACTCTCTTACACAACCATAAAGTCACACACTCAGTCACAGAACCTCCTAGGACTTCTGCACTCAGTCCCTCACTCATACACACAGAGACTCACACACCCACTCACAGGCTCATTCAGATATGCATGCACCCACCCACTCACCCACTCAATGACTCACGCATCCACTCATAGACCCACCCAGACACTCGTACTCCCTGTCACAGACCCACTCAGGCACTGTAGATACATGCACTCATTCACTCACCCACTAAGAAACTTATGCTCTTACTTACAGACCCATTGAGACACTCATACACCCAGTCACAGATCCAATGAGACACTCATACACTCACTCACACACTGACTCTGATACTCACACTCCCATACTGTCACTCACACACCCAGTCACTGATACACTCAGAGATTGATGCACCCACTCACAGACCCATGTACCCATTGACAGAACCACTCAGACACTCAGTTGTAGGACTTCTGCAGGGGATTCTGGGTAAGGAAACGTTGGGGGATCCACGCAAGCCATACCTCCCTGGAAGCCCCCGGGTGTCTAGTTTTCAGAAATGTATGGGTTTGGTAGGTTTCCCTAGATGGCCGCCGAGCACCGGTCCAAAAACCCAAGTGGCCCCCCTTGCAAAACCAGGTGGTTTTGAGATAGGCAATTTTGATGTCGCCTCACTACGTTTTGGGCCCTTGCCTGTCGCGGGTACTTGGGCTTCCCACACAAGTGAGGCACCATTTTTACCGGGAGACCCGGGGGAACGCTGGGTGGTGGGAAATTTGTGTGAGCCCGGAGATGCCACAACTTTCCCACACAAAAATGTGTGGAAAATGTGACTTTTTCAGATAAAATTGAGGTTTGTAGTTGGGGGATCCATGCAAGCCATACCTCCCTGGAAGCACACGGGTGTCTAGTTTTCAGAAATGTATAAGTTTGCTAGGTTTCCCAAGGTGCCCGCAGAGCTAGGGTTCATAAACTACAGCTAGGCACTTTGCCAAAAAAGGGTCATTTTTCACTGCGAAATTGAGGTGTGACCACGTTGTGTTTTGCGCCGTTTTCTACTGCGGGCACTAGGCCTACCCACACAAGTGAGGTACCATTTTTCTCGTAAGACTTTGGGGAACGCGGGGTGGGTGGAAATTTGTGGATCCACGCAGATTCCGGAACTTTCCACCACAGAAATGTGGGAAAAATGTGTTTTTTGTGACAATTTTTTAAGTTTGCAAGGGATTCTGGGTAACAGACCCTGGTGGGAAGCAGTCAAGTAACCCCATCCTGGATTCCCCTCGGTGTCTAGTTTTCCAAAATTTATAGGTTTGCTAGGTTTCCCAAGGTGCCCGCAGAGCTAGGGTTAAAAAACTAGAACTAGGCACTTTGCCGAAAAAGGGTCATTTTTCACTGCGAAATTGAGGTGTGACCACGTTGTGTTTTGCACCGTTTCCTGCTGCGGGCACAAGGCCAACCCCCACAAGTGAGGTACCATTTTTCCCGTAAGACTCTGGGGAACGCGGGGTGGGTGGAAATTTGTGGATCCACTCAGATTCCTGAACTTTCCACACAGAAATGTGGGGAAAATTTGTTTTTTTGACAATCTTTTAGGTTTGCAAGGGATTCTGGGTAACAGACCCTGGAGGAAGGCAGTCAAGTCACCCCATCCTGGATTCCCCTCGGTGTCTACTTTTTAAAAATGTATAGGTTTGCTAGGTTTCCCAAGGTGCCCGCAGAGCTAGGGTTCAAAAACTAGAGCTAGGCACTTTGCCAAAAAATGGACATTTTTCAATGCGATATTGAGATGTGACCACGTTGCGTTTTGCGCCGTTTCCTGATGCGGGCACTAGGCCGAACCGCACAAGGTAGGTACCATTTTTCTCGTAAGACTTTGGGGAACGCGGGGTGGGTTGAAATTTGTGGATCCCCGCAAATTGCGGATCTTTCCACCACAGAAATGTGGGGAAAATGTGTTTTTTTGACAATTTTTTAGGTTTGCAAGGAATTCTGGGTAACAGACCCTGGTGGGAGGCAGTCAAGTCACCCCATCCTGGATTCCCATGTGTGTCTAGTTTTCAAAACTGTATAGGTTTGCTAGATTTCCTAAGGTGCCCGCAGAGCTAGGGTTAAAAAACTACAGCTAGGCACTTTGCCAAAAAAGGGCCATTTTTCACTGCAAAATTGTGGTGTGACCACGTTGCGTTTTGTGCCATTTCCTGTCGCAGGCACTAGGCCGACCCGCACAAGTACGGTACCATTTTTCTCGTAAGACTTTGGGGTGGATGGAAATTTGTGGATCCACTCAAATTCCGAAACTTTCCACCACAGAAATGTGGGGAAAATGTGTTTTTTTTGACAATTTTTTAGGTTTGCAAGGGATTCTGGGTAACAGACCCTGGTGGGAGGCAGTCAAGTCACCCCATCCTGGATTTCCCTGGGTGTCTAGTTTTAAAAAATGTATAGGTTTGCTAGATTTCCCAAGGTGCCCGCATAGCTAGGGTTAAAAAACTAGAGCTACGCACTTTGCCAAAAAAGGGTCATTTTTCGCTGCGAAATTGAGGTGTAACCACATTACGTTTTGCGCCGTTCCCTGTCGCGGGTACTAGGCCGACCCCCACAAGTGAGGTACCATTTTTCTCGTAAGACTTTGGGGAATGCAGGGTGGGTAGGAATATGTTGATCCACGCAGATTCCAGAACTTTCCACCACAGAAATGTGGGGAAAATGTGTTTTTTTTTACAATTTGTTTTGGTTTGCAAGGGATTTTGGGTAACAGAACCTGGTGGGAGGCAGTCAAGTCACCCCATCCTGGATTCCCCTGGGTGTCTAGTTGTAAAAAATGTATAGGTTTGCAACATTTCACCAGGTGAAGGCAGAGCTAGTGTTCAAAAACTACAGGTAAGCACTTCGCCAAAAAAGGGTACATTTTCATTGTGAAAATGTGTCATGTTCACATTGGGTTTTGAGCCATTTCCTGTCATGGGCACTATGCCTACTCACACAAGTGAGGTACCATTTTTATCGGGAGACTTAGGGTAATTCACATTTGTAAAGGAACTGTTATTACCTATTGACTTTCGATGCATTTCTGCCTTCCAAATGAAAGACTTTGTGTAAAAAAGAGGTCATTCTAAAAAATGACTGATAATTCTCATGCTAGTATGAGTATTCCCAATTTCGGAAATGTGCAAATATCTACTGTTTATAAACTCTATATTTTGTTCCCATTTCAGAAATACATAGGTGTCTTTCATACCGATTTTTCCATGTACACATTTTTAAAGAACAATTACTATATACTCGGTACATAATAAAAAACCATTGCAAGTTTTTGCTCAGTTTTTGGCTCTGGGTTCTTGGTGAACCTACAAGTCCTATATATCCCCACGACCAGTAATGTCCAGCGGATGTAACGGTATGTTGCTTTCAAAGTAGAAATGTTGCACAGCAATTCAAGTAGACAAGGAAACTTCACTCTTTGATAGGGTTTATTCCAGTCAACAGGATACAGAAGTAAACAGGTGTAGAGGGCTCAAGGTGGCTGCTAGAGAAGCAAATCCATCCTCTAACCCAAACAGTCCGAATATGTAATACATGGAATACTTAGGCAAGTACAAAGTAACTTTCCAACATTTACATGTAAAAGAAGTGCACTAAGAATGAATGCATAGACACCATCAGCTGTTATAATTATAAGAAATTACAGGTGAAAACGTTGACACAAAAGGCTGTTTTTTTCAACTAATTTTCAATGTATCCTATATTTAACTGTTAGTTTCTATAAAGAAACCTTGATGGATATACACAAATGACCCCTTGCTGAATTCAGATTTTTATCTACTTATCTAAAATGTATAGATTTCCAGGATCCATTATTGCTTTTGTACCCATTTCTACCATTAACTGGAAGGAGGTCGAAAGCACAAAAAATAGCAAAAATAGGCTATGTCCCAGAAAAATGCCAAAACTGTGTAATAAATGATGGGTTTCTGACAAAAGTCTGGTATCCCCTAAAAGCTGGGAAAATGGTGATTTCAACCCCACAAACCCTTTTTTGACAACATTTGCAGGGAAAAACCCAGATGCTTTCATTTGCAGCCCATTTTTCCGAAAAAAACCAACATTTTGCTGTATTTTGGCTCATTTCTGTGACCCCTCCAGGGGAATCCTCAAACCCTTAGTACCTTTAGAATCCCCATGATGTTGGAAGAAAAGGACGCAAATTTGGCGTGGATATCTTATGTGGTCCAAAAGTTACAGGGACCTCATCGTGCACTACCCCAAATAGCCAAAAAAAGGCTTAGCACAGGAGGGGGAAAAGGCCTGGCAGCGAAGGGGTTAAGTTGCATCTGAAGTCTCTTTTCCACTTCACCATTGTATCTTGTTTTGGCTGCCATATGTTCATAAAACCCTAATAAATTTTTCTCAGTTTACATTTTTTCACAGTGCTTGAACTGCTGCAATTAAAGAAGAATAAAAATGAACAACTATGTGTTTTCCCATTCCAGAAAATTACATCCACAGACTGCTTCCCAGCTGTTATGATAGAGTTATAGTTCATGCAGAATGTAACAAAACACTTTAGTTCTTGTGACATTTCACTGCATCTTCCTTACACTTCAGAAGTCTGGAGACTGATGTTCCCTCTTCTTTTCTTGCTCTGTATAATGTTATGTTGCTTCTTCTGGTATGTTTTCAAGTGATACAACATCCTTGTTGTACCACATGAATATTTCTTTGCTACGGCCGAGATAATGTCTTCTCGCATATGCTGCTTCTAACCAAATTAATTGAGGTCTTTGATTTGCCAGATGGAATAGTGAAAACATCTCAATCTATGTTTTATGTTTTCATTGGTGGCTCTTCGTGACCAAACTGTTCATGTGCAGCTGAGTCCTACTACTGTTCAAGAGCTTCAACCAGTTATAGGTCTTCATAGTCTCTTATACTCACTCTTCAATACACAACTTACACTCCCGCTCATTTACCCATAGAGACCCTTCCAGAGCGTGTTACCTTAGTATATATATTTGACACTCAGTAACCTTTAGGAAACACTCAAAATCACTGGATGATGTCATCAGTGATATCATTTGAGATATCATCAGTGATGTCATCAGTGATGTCACTGACCATGTCATCAGTGATGTAATATGTGAGGTCATAAGCAGTGCATTGCAGCAGCGCAAGTTATAGTTAGCTCAGCTAACTATGACTGTTGAATTTCTCTGGTTTTGTATGAATTCAGCCCTTAAAGAATTGAAAACATCTAAGGCCAGGAGGCCTGAGAATGCCCCACTCTGGTGGCTGGAATGCTCCACCAGGAGCACAATGCACTTTAACCCATCCATCCAAATGTGCCTCATGTGTCCTGAGAAATCAGACCCTTCATACTGGGGCTAATGTGAGTCTCTCAAGGACTTGTAGATCCTCATAGGGAGCTTCATGTAGCGCTTCCATTTCCCGACTGTCACAATACTAGGGCCCCTGAGACAGCACAGTGTGATAGTTCAATGGGGGTACACAGAGCATCTTCCCTTTCTATTTCATTTGTCCCTGGTGGCTTCGGCTGCCCCTGAACTGATGCATTGGAAAGAGTAAAAAGAAAATATGAGCATATCTGCTATGAAATTGTCCCTGGAAACGGATGTGGGGATTACAAGCTTTGGGGGATGGCAAAAGCCAGAGGAGCATTGAACCATGCTTCTACTCACGCGTAGGTTCCTTGTCTTGTCAGAGGGGTATGGTGCAGCAGGTACTTTTGAGGCAGGGCCAAGCATGAGGGAGCCGGTTGGGACTGTGGGACCTTTGGGACCTGTGATGCTTCCCTTTGGTCCCCAACACAGTCACACTTGGGTTTTAAAGACAGAAAAAGCTGCCACCCAAGAGCGCATTGAAAATATAATGAAAGAAAGGAAAGATGAGAGGCTGCTGATGGATCACATGGGGTCGTTGCCTCTTGCTCAGCTATGATAGTTTGTACTATAATACCTAGAGGCAGGCAGATTTGTTTTTTTCAAGGGAGCCTCCATGAGCAGCCCCCAAATGCACCTTAAATCAAGAAAGTAAAGGCAACCTAAATCTCCCAAGGAATAAAATCACTGACCTAGCCCCGGACAGCTCTAATGGAGTAGGTATTGTCATTCTTTTGGATGTAGAGCGCAGGGATCTTTGTTGATGGGTTTAAAGACTGCTTTATACTATGGCCATAAATCTAAATTCATAGAAATTAAGGTGCTATAAATTGGTCCTCATGAATTAAGTTTACGCAGGGTTTGTTGTTTATCGGGTGTGGAAACAACACTTATCATACGTTTTTGGGGAATAACATGCAAGTTTTGATGCTTAACACACCAAAATCCACATGCTACAGTAAACACAATATATTTTTATTGGTCATAGCTTAGTAGTTTGTTCTATTCTGAGAACTCCTTATCATGCTTTTATCTTGATCATCTGTTTTTATTGTGTCCTTTTCAGATATTCCCTGTAGAAGGACAAACATGAGTCACTTTAATTTGCACTTTACGCTTTATCAAAGAATGATTTCTAATGTGACATTGATAAATTATTGTTCTGGCAAACCAAGAAAATGGTTAGTCCTTTTCAATTGTCAGGTTTTAGTGTCTGGCCTGGTAGTATGAGCCTATTTAGCAGATTTTAGAACTTTTATTGGAGCAAATAGTGTTAGGAAATTCTAATTGTTTCCTGTGTCTGAGGCAACTCTTTGAATTACTAAACTAGGACATGGTGACCTATTTTTTATTTATTGTAAGTCTTTTGTCTCTTTATTAGTACAATAGATTTGTGTTTTTTGGTGGTGTAATCCCGTGTCTATGGTTTAACAATGATTTTACATGTCCTGCAATGGTTCTATTTTCTGTCACCAAAATAAAGTTATATTACTACTACCACTATATACTTTATGCCTAATAAATTCTAGCTGGTTAGACCTGCTGTGATTTAATGTGAAGGGGGAGATATTTTCTTTACACTCAGGGGCATGTGTACGAGGAAGTGGCGGAGTGAGGCGTAAGCCATCATGGTGCGGCTTGAGGCTGAGCGCGATGGCGCAGCAATTCAAGTTTGGATATTAACGCCTCACTCCACCACTTCTGAAACGCAATGCGGCACCACATTTACAAGGATATGGTGCAGCCTTGCGTTTCCCCCTGCGCTGGCACTACACTTAGCAGTGTAGCACCAATGCAGGCACCCTTGCACCATAGTGCAAGGGTGTCTGCATGCAGGGGAGGATTGTTGATGTGTAGGAAGGTGTCCCTTCCTGCACATAAACAATCCACAAATGCAATGTTGTCAAAGTCAAAGTCAAAGTCCACTTTATTCGATTAATTAAAATCATAAAAGTATTCTACAATAAATATCTTACAGTTCATATAAAACAGGATTAAACAATTAGTAAATTTAAAAAGCAGGTTAAAAAGGCATTTACACAAAATTCATTACAAATTGCACTCAGCATTGCATTAAACGTGGATTCAAGTATCTATCCTCATCTGTGCTTCCAATCTTAACCTTGATCTCTTACATCTGAAAAATGCGGCCAAAAAGCTAGCAGTGCAGTGCATGATTATAGGAGAAAGCGACATCTGTAAATACAACAACGCAGGCTTGTACTGGATAAAACCCAGCTCCTTCAGAATTGATTTTAAATATCTGGTACGAGGTTCATGATAAAAGGAACAAAAGAACAGAAAATGGGCATTATCCTGGATAGAGAAACCGTCGCATTTGCATGGAGACGATTCCTCGAGCTTGCAGCATTCTTTCTCGTCCCGCAGTACCATATAAATTTGATTAAACCGAAATTTGGATAAAAGCCATCTATGAAAAGAATTGGTTACCACTGTTAAATAAGGAGCCAGCTCACAAGATGGGGTTATCAATACATGAGCCCTCACAGAGGGTTTGCATAAATCATACGCTTCACGCTCGGCCATACGTATTCTAAAGAAATTGGTCTTCACCCACAGCAAATCAGCTTTACACAGGGTTTCTGGGCTGCTAAAAATTTCAGGGCGTCCCAGAAGTGCTGCCGTAGATTCAATATAAGACAGCCACTGAATATCCCTCCTGTGATCTAGTGCAAGACAATCTTTGATGATCCGATGGTTAAGGCTAAGGTTCGGGTTAAGCCAGAGCTTAATCCACATCAAGAGTGGAGCTAGATTTATTGTATCTAGAATGTAGCCCATACCCAACTCAAGATGTACTGAGTGGGTGGCAGTTGACTGGGGAAGGCCCAACAAAGAACGAAGAAATTTATTTTCCTCTATCTGGATGCTTTTAGAATTAACATATCCCCAGACAGCTGCTCCATATCTAGCGATTGCGACTGTCTTGGCTTTGTAGACGGCCAGAATAGCCTCCATAGGTTTCCCCCCCAATCTCTTAGAAAACCCCAGGATTGCAGTATATGAACTTCTTACTGCATTCATTTTAGATGTTAACTGCGGTGTCCAAGTTCCCCTTTGGTCAAAAATCACACCCAAATATGTAAAGACTTTCACACTTGTGATCACCTCTCCATCGCAAAAGAAGGTTTTTTCTTTACGCTTACCACATCCTACTGACATGGTGTGTGATTTGTTTTTGTTGATCACCAGGTCGAGACTAGACATAAAATTACCAAAGGAGTCGAGTAACTTTTGTAGGGCAACTGGGGTCCTGGCTATTAGCACCGCATCATCGGCATAGAGGAGCACCGGAATTGGTGCACCCCCCATGCTCGGGCTATCCTTTGTGGCAGTCGTTAGGTCGCCCTCCAAGGAGTTCACGTAGAGCGTGAACAGCATTGGCGCCAGGATGCATCCCTGACGGACCCCTCTCGTTGATCTAAAACTCTCGGTACACTTTCCGTCGGTGGTCATTCTAATGCGGGCCTCAGATCTTTGTGGAGCTCCGCCAGAAAGTGTACCAAGGAACTATCGAGGCCCATCTTCAGGAGCATTGCCCACAGCTTAGATCTATTGACAAGATCAAAGGCTGTGGACAAGTCCATGAAGCCAAGGAATAAACTACCCCTTTTTGCTCTGGTGTATTTAGAGAGTATGAGGTGGAGGTTGAGGCATTGGTCCTCAGTACTCCTCCCTGACCTAAAGCCAAATTGTGCCTCGGATAGGATGTTGTTCCCCTTTGCCCACGCGGAAATTCTCGCCAGGACAGCCTTCCCTAGGATTTTTACCGAGGAGTCCAACAGCGATATTGGTCTATAGCATTTTGGATCTCCTCTCTGCCCTTTTTTGAAAATTGGGACAATTGTAGCTAAAGACCAGGACTGAGGGAATCCCACTACAGCAGCAGCGTTAAAAACTCTTGTTAGAATATTGGCCCAAAACAGCGGATTTGCCCTGAACATATCCGCTGGCACTCCATCGGGGCCCGGGGCCTTGCGTCCTGCTGTCTCCTCTATAGCTCTAAGTACCTCACTAGTATCGAATCTCACGGGCTCCAGGGGGATCTCATTCGTAGGGATTGTGAAAGGTTCCGGCTCCCTATTACTGTCATAAATTTTTCCAAAATGTCGAAGCCAGTCCTCCTCTGGAATGTTTAATTCCAGCACTGAGTTTTGAACACCTGAAAGTAATGGGGAATTGATTATTGACTAAAACTCAGCACTGTTTTTTAGGGTGGCTTTATCCCTTAAATCCTCCCAGGCTTTGCTTTTTATTTCGTTTTTACGCAAAGTAGTGGCCGTGTTAAAATCCTTTCTTAGTCGCGCCACTAACGCCTTGTCCCTTGGGCGAGTATTGAAGGCTTTTTTAAGGCGGTTATGAGCTTTGCTACAATTTTTGTCAAACCAGCCTTTAGCCGGTTTATGTTTGCCCCCCTGCCCTTTGGCAGTGAGACTAATAGACACAAACCGGCAAATATCTTCGAAGGAAGATATAACCTCCTTGCTCCCAGCTGACGGATTTGCACACACATTTAGCTCTTCCGAGACTGAGGGGGATAGAGTTAGGAAAAAGTTGTCCGGTACGACCATCTCCCATTTAATTCTTCTCCCCTGATCCTTTTCCTTTACAGGCAATATAGTCCGATGGAAGACAACTGATTTAGACAAGAAGGAGCTATTCGCTAGCTCCAACCCCACAGGGTTGTGGTCACTCATAGGCATAGCAATTGCATTATAAGAAATCACATAATTAAGAAAACATCTAGAAACAAAAATAAAATCAATTATCGAATCGCTAGCCCTTCCCGTATAAGTGGCAACCCGTGTACTTTTATCATAAAATTCTGATTCATATAGCTCATTTTCCCGCAATACATTTTCAAGCACCCGACCCTTCTGTGTATGTTCTAGGTGAGGGGGGGACACGCTATCTGGCCCGTCTTCTTCCAATAGGACACAATGTGAGCACAAATGAACATTAAAATCACCCATTAAAATAAATCGACACAAAGTGGATTGCTTGTCTCTGTAGAGATTTAAAAAGTCTGATAACCATGTAAAATGCATAGATTCTGGATGGCTGTTTGGAGCATTATAACAGTTAACCAAAAGCAATTTGCAACCATCCTCTAATGTTAACTCCAGAATGATGAAACTATGGGAGGCACAATCTATCGGGGTAATTTTACCTTTTATGTTCACCGAAACTAACGTCATTAGACCTCCTTTGTTCCGGCCTGCGGGGGAAGGCAAAGCAGGTACAAAATAAGATGTGAAACCGTCTAACCAGTAATCACACTCCAAATCCCAAGTCTCTTGCATAGCGATAATATCGTGGCGCTTTACAAATTTTTCCCAATTAGGGTCTCCCTTCTTAGACCGCAACCCAGCAATATTCCAAGATAACAGTCTAACCGTGTCCCCTTTATCAGTAATGATCTCTGTTAAACTGTTGTTGTCCGCCTCAGAAGAAGGTACAAGGACCGTTGGTGTTGGGTCCACTATGGCATCGTCCACTGTACCCTCTCCCTCTCCCCGTCAATCACAGAGGTCGAGGCCTGAGAGCGCATTGAATCTGTTATAAGTTGTAATGGGGGGACCAAAGGTAAAGAGGTTATCTCGGCCCTGCAACGAACTTTGAGCCAGTGGGGCCAATCTGGGCCCCACCGGGGTAAATGGATTTAGTCTTTGTCTAGGCAAAGAGGGTAAATTGACATGGTTGTAGAAATACCCAAGCGGGCGCACTCGAATACCATTACTGTCCTCCAACAGAGATGCTGCCCGTAGGAGGACTGTGGCCACATGTTGTGGGTATTTGAAGTTCACGACCACACAATCCCCTCTACATGTTTTCCTCGAGGGGCCAATCCAGTTCACTCTCCTCGTCGTGATAATGTCTCCAGCACGTTTAGTAGGAAAACCGCATTTAGCACCTAGCCAAGCCACCACTTTATTTTTAAGGGAGTCATGCGCTTCCTCTTGTGGCTCGGAAGCGCCTGGGCTATACATCGGAACATTGGCTAGCACGACGACATAGGGTGCGCAATCCGGGGGCAGGTTAATAGAATTAATGCGCCTGCCTTGTCCGTCATTAGTGTTAAATAAGGGACCAGGTCTCTGATGGCACCCAGCCTGATCAACATGTCTACTGATGGGGGACGGATGGCTGGGGGAACAATAGGGTTGTTTACCATACAGTTGACCTGAGGAATCAAAGGAGGTGGGTTTGGGGCTATTGTGGCACTTTTTCCTATGACATCGGGTCTCACTGAACTCGTTGAAGGGAGTGGGGGGTTCGCCTTAGATAGTTTGGCCAACTGTTGATCCAATAGACCTCCTAGTCTTTTAAGCTCCGCATTCACGGTGTCCAATTTGACTGCAAGGCAGTCAATGGAAGCCTTTAGTTTAAGGTCAAAAGCGGCCTCTATGCGGTTAATTAGCAAACCAAACTGCTCAGGGCTCAGTATGATATTGGGTTCCTTTGTATTCTCTACGTTTGCTTTGGTTTTAGGGGAGATTTGACTATCAGGCAAGTGGTTATACCCTCTTCTCCTATGGATGATCTTAACCCCCCTCTTGCTTTGCTGCCTTCTGCATGATCTGACAGGTCTCTTTCCTTTGCTTCCTTCCATTACTTCCACCTCTTCATCAGAGTCAGAACATACCTTATCAAGCATTGTAGGATCAATCGTTATGGTATCGGGGTCCCGGTGGATCGAAGCTACTATTACGCTGGCTGGATTGCTTGCGTTTTGATCTCCTAACATACAGTCAGCGCTATTTTCGCCCTCTTGCGCAGCCTCCGTTGTAGCTGCACTTGTTGGAAGGGGGTCATAGTCCAGAGAAGCTACTTTGCCCAAAGAAGCCCTTCTATCATCATTAATTTTATTCACCATTTTGACAAGGAAATTGTTCATGGAGCCTGCCCCCGTGACTACCTTGTCTTTCTTAGAGCCTGACATAGTAGAGAGTGGAACGTGGTTGATTATCAGCTTTGACTAATGTCTAACTGCCAGCAGACTCAAAGGGCCAAGTTACCCAGGTATGAGCCTGCAAAGTCTCGCAACTTTTAACCCACACTGCTCCGGGTAATAAGGCACGGTTTATCTCTCCCAGAGTCTCAGTGGAGTAGGTGTCACTACTCTTGTCAGGAAATTATCAATTATCAAAAAAGGTTCCCAGCCGCAAACAGACGAAAAGGTGTATTGCGGCAATCGCAAACAGTATCCAGATTGCGACCAATGTACGCCAACACAGACCACATCCACAGCGATACGCATGGAGCGATTCACATAAATCAACAGCAGTACCTGGAATGGGGCGGAAGCCCTGATGCCAAATTTCAAAGGGAGGGCCCAGCCCTGCCTCCTCCTGCCCCGGACGGCCACAGACGGCCCGCCCTCTGCCCGGGCTCAGCCCGGCGACGCCCACGCGCGTCCCGCGACGCGGAGGGAGCTCCTGGCGTTTATGCGCCTCCGGGCGCGAACAGGCGGCAAGTGGGCGTGGCAAAGGCCACAGAGCAAGCTGGGAGCTGTAGTCTCCCCTGCGGCGGCCGTGCGAGGCAGGAAGCTACGGCGGCGGGGGAGAACTACCAGCGTCCGGGACCCAGCACCGTCGATGTCCGTGGCAAAGTCAGCAGCAGGTAGGGTGATATGAGCCTCCCGCTCCACCGAGGGAGCTCCTGGCGTTTATGCGCCTCCGGGCGCGAACAGGCGGCAAGTGGGCGTGGCAAAGGCCGCAGAGCAAGCTGGGAGGTGTAGTCTCCCCTGCGGCGGCCGTGCGAGGCAGGAAGCTACGGCGGCGGGGGAGAACTACCAGCGTCCAGGACCCAGCACCGTCGATGTCCGTGGCAAAGTCAGCAGCAGGTAGGGTGATATGAGCCTCAATTTTATGTGTGCTGCTTCATGCAGCACACATGAAAGTCACATAATGGCATTTTTTTACAGATTGTTTATGTACAGGAAGGGGGACCATCCTGCATAAAAACAATTCATGGCAGTTAGCTTTTTCTATGTGTGCTGCACAAGGCAGCACACATGGAAAAAGCAAAGACGAGGAGAAATAATGCATTCCTCCTTATTTTTATTATAAATTATCGATTAAATTGTTCCCCCTTTGGCACGTGAATTATTTACGATATAAGACATTACCCACCAAACTGTTTTGTAACAAGTAGTGCAATAATGTTTCCTCTGACGACCTTTGTCCATCTTGCAAGGCCAGTTCTGAATCTATGGTTCATTTGTTATTCTTTTTTCCTCACTATAAAACTCTTAGGAGCAAGTGGCTTATTCCCCTGTGTAATGTAATTGGTCCTGGCAACTATCTTGAGGTACTGAGTATTTTATCTCCCAACACCCATAGGGTAATAGTCTTTGGCTTTGCCAAATACTAGCATGCACTATGGATCAAACATTCTAAATGTATTGTATGAATTGTTTCATGTACGTTTAAACTGTATTTATGGAAGCCTTGTCCCCTTTTATTAATGTCTTTTATCTTTATATTGTCTTAACTTGTGCTGTGCTATGTACTTTTTAAGATCTTTGTGATCAAAATAAAGTTATATATATGATGGTATCCAAATATTAAATTTCCCAAAATTGCAAACCATTTTCCATCTGTACCCAATCCCTTTCCAACCTTATCGCAAGCTCCATCAGCTGTCAAGTCCTGTATCTCATGATGTATATCAGTGATATTATTAATATATCCCCTAAGATCTTTACTTTTAACAGGAATATAAGTACAACACTGTTGGACCTTCAGCATCTGACAGACTCTGCCTTCATTTCCCATTAAGACATCTAATGCAAGTCTGTTCTGCATCACCATTGTTCTTATCGAGACCATCTCCCCATCCAGGACTAATAAGGACTGAGCCGTGTTAACAGATAGCATTTCCACTATTGTAGACAGCCTTCTAATCTTTACGTCATTCAACACCACTCCCAAACTAGGTATTATTGCACCAAATACATCTCCCACAAACTCTCCTGCGCTCAATTCACGTCTTTTTCCCTACTGTTCAACTACCTTTCCAAACTCTCCAAATACTCCACAGGACATATCTTAGAAACATGACAGCCAAATGCCATGTACCATACTACTTGCTCGGAAACCGAACATTTGCTTTCTTTCCACACACAAAATACACTCCTAGTACCATTTCAACTGACTTTTGCAAAAATGTCTTCCATGGACCATTTATTGAGAAGATATGATCACACACACTCTATCCCACAAACACAGTATCATACCTACTCGCAACTTGACATATGCAAAGATTTCCTTGTTGTACCCAATCCAAAGCTATAGGTCCAGAACTTACCTTAGCCATGTGCGCTAACTCCTCCTTGGTCCACTCAGAATCTTTTCCTTGTTGTCAATACCAACAACTAGCCCCCTACGTCTATCTTCTACTTGATCTACACATTTCTTTTCCATATCTGTTAGTATGCATGTTAGATTATGTCTGTGCACCTAAGCAGTGTCTAATGTTAATGTAGGGAGGGGCGTGGCTTGGCGCCCGGACAACATGGCGGCAGCCCTGTGAGGCTCCGGGACCGGGGACGGGGAGACTTGTTCTCGGACAGTTTATCGCGCTGCGAGACGACGTGTCCCGGTACGTGATTGCCTCCTGCGCCAGACGCGCATATTTTTAAACGCCTCCTTATTCAGTTAATGCTGCATTTCGTCAAAATCGTCTGAAGGCGAGTACGCAATGTTGAGGCCGCCATTTTGATTATGGAATGGGCGGAATACGCAGCGGCAACGTCTCTCCTTCTTCATCTTCGGCTATCTTACTAATTTTATAAAGGCTTCCTTCTTGCCTCATTGTGGAAGCTTTTTTCTGTTTTTCTATTTATGGGCTCCTGGCAACATCAAAAGATGTATTCTCCTGTGTTTTCCTCCTCTTCTGCCCCAGCATTGTTAATGTCGCAATTTTAGAGGACATAGAGTCTTTTCTTCAGAGGCTATGAAGGAGAAATGAGCAGCATTCCTATGTAATTGCACTGTTTTACAAGGGTGGTTGTCCAGATAATGCTCCTGTTCTAACTTTGAGCATCATAAATGGAACATTTCTGTGTTAATTTTGAGGAGAATTTTCAAGATCAGATTAACTCATTCATAGTGGTGGATGCCACTTTCTTTGCGCAGGATGTTATATGGTCTTCTTTGGAATGTGATATAACCTGCACTTTTTTCTATCCAATATGTACCTTGTCTGCTTGGTTCTTGGCTGCTTAACGCTCAATTACCACATGAATTCCACTCTATGACTTTAACAAATAATTAATGGGCAGAACGAAAGGCTCTTCTTTTTTTGCAACTAAACCTAAACGTGTCTTCATTAAGAACTCAAAGCTTTTTTCTGAGCTCTCAAAATTGGAGGATTCTGGTTCTCTTGAGTCGGAGAGCAACACTACCATAATGGATCCGCCGCGTTCTACGCCAGGAAAGTCCATTGTGAATCGCCTAAAGCAGGATCCTCCATCCCCACCCAAGCCAGGGTCTCCAGTCTCCATGGATCTGTTGCTGCAAGAAATAAGAGCTTTGAGACCCTTTATGGAGGAAACTAGGTCCAAATTGCAACTGCTTTCAGACAGCTGGTCACAACTTGAATCTAGAATTTCAGTGGTAGAGCACAAGGTTCCATCCTTTGACGAAACTTCCAAGACGGTTTCCTTCATACAGTCGCAAGTTTTGACACTCCAAAAGCAGGTTGAGGAGTTAGAAAATCGAAATAGAAGAAACAATCTACGTATTTATGGTTTGAATGAAGGAGTTGAAGGATCTGACCCTATTACCTTCTTCAAATCTTTTCTCCCCAAAATCTTATACCTTCCCGAGGATATTTTTCTTAACATCCAGCGTGCTCACAGATTTGGTCGGATTCCCAGCAGCAATTCCTCCTCTTTGCAAAGACCCAGAGGTGTTATTCTCTATTTTTTAAAATATACAGATCTCCTCAGAATTTTGACGGCTGCTAAGGCTATTCAGCGGATTTTGTGGTCTGGGTCTACATTATTTTTTGCGCAGGATTATTCAAGAGCCACAGCAGCAAGACACAAGGCTTTCCTCGACATGAGATCTGATCTTCGCGCTATGGGGGCAAGATACGGTCTTTTTCACCCTTGTACATTTAAAGTCACATTCAATAATAAAACGTCCTCCTATGAAGATCCTGTTCGACTGCGAAGTTTCATCAATTCAAACAAGATGGATTTTCTGAACTCTTCAAGCTCTTCCTCTTCACATGTTACCTGATTTTTATAGTTCCATATAATTTATTTCGCTTCAACCTGTTTGCAAGTTCTTTATTCTTTATTGATTATTATACTGGCATTGTTCCTTAATGTCTTTTGACATTATGTTTACTGTTGTTTTGTTCTCACGTTTCTCAAGTTCGCTGTTCTCCTTCTTTTTTATTACTTAATGCATCATTAAATTTCTCTGTTATTCTGTTTTTTTTCCCTTCGTCTCCAAGTGCTGCCTATGGTATGACGTTTCTCCTCCTTGGATATCCCGGTCCTTACTTGAAGTTCCGCCTGTCCCATGTGGTTCCACCCACCCTCGCCTTTGTTTTCCCTCATTGTAAGTATGTTTCCTGTCTTGTTTTTTGTCTTTTGTTATGTCTCACAGTTTTTCCTTCATTTTCAATATGGTGACCTGGACACTTTGTTTCCTCTCCCTGTTTTCAAATCACAAGTTTATTTGTCATTCTACTTATTATTCTACATACTGTGTTCCATCTTTCTACGCCTCTTCCTATTTAATTCTTTGTTTCTGTTTCTCTGTCTCCTTCAGTGTTCTGAGTTCTTTTCTCCCCTACTCTTCTTCTCTGTATCTTTAAATGTTATGCAGTATTCTTATAAGAAATTGGTTTCTGACATCTTACTCTTGATTTTCTTTATTTCCCTTTTTTGTACCTGTTCTCACCTTTGCTCAGATCTTTCCTATATCTCTCTCGGTCTTAAACTTGTTGTACCACTTCTTCCTTCCTCTGTTTCTTTTAAGATTATACAGTGTTTTATGTTGAATTGGACTTATGTATTACATGCTTGGGTTATTTTAATGTTAGCGTTCTTTCTAATTTACTGAATTGGTCTGCTGCATCACACTGTTTTTATCATTTTACTTTAATACTTCATGTCACTTAAACTAGTCTCATGGAACATTAGGGGTTTGCACTCCCCTATTAAGAGACAAAGAGTTTTATCACATTTGGCTAAGTTAAACGCTGATATTGTGTTCTTACAAGAAACCCACCTTGCAGATACTGAATCTATGAAACTGAAAAGAGGTTGGGTGGGCGAGACTTATTTCTCTCCTGGGGATGGGAAGCGGATTGGAGTGGCAATATTATGTCGTAAATCTTTACCATTCACGTTCTTATCACATGAATCAGATGATGAAGGGAGATGGGTTATAGTTAAATTGTCACTAAAGGGTGTATTCTCTCTTCTCAATGTTTATACACCCACAGGGAATAACTCCTCCTTTCGGCTCGCTTTGGCCAAGCATATTTCCCTTTGTATTGAGGATAATTTCATTATGGCAGGTGACTGTAACCAGGTGCTAGACCCCTTTTTAGATAGAAATTCAAACGGGTCCATCATCCCCAACAAATCACATAAATCCTTCACTCATACCATACATCAACACAAACAACTTGATGCTTGGCGTCTTTGCACCCCGACGACTAGAGACTATTCCTTTTATTCCCCAACCCATCATACCCAATCAAGAATCGGTTATATTTTTGTATCTCATCACATTTCGCAATCCCTCACGTATGCAGATATTGGCCCTATTCTCCTTTCGGATCACGCACCAGTTTCAATTGGTTTTGACATCCTTCCTAGGAACAATACTCCCAGAAGGTGGCGTTTCAATAAATCACTTCTCTTGGATTCCAAATTCACTATAGCTTTTGCCTCCTTTTCTATGGAATATTTTGAGAGGAATACCACAGACTCCTTATCTCCCGCAAACATTTGGGATGTCTTTAAATCAACGGCCAGAGGTTTCAGTTGAGGCTATGTAGCAAAAAAAGAAGAATCGCACGCAAGTTCACCAAGGATCTTCTTCGGGGCATTAAGGCATTAGAACACTCCTATTATACATCTCACTCAGAGGATTAATTAAAAACTCTTCTTAATGCTAAGTTACAATTCAACAAAAAGTCTACAGAAGATGCTTCCCTTTATTTATTAAAATCAAGTGCAAAATTCTATGGAGGTCAAAATAAAGCAGGGAAAATTTTGGCTAATTACTTAAAGATCCGTCAAAATAAGCTGAATATTGAGTCTGTTCTTGATGAGCATTCAGTTCTAAAATTTTACACAAATGTTCTCTCTTTTATAACTCTTTATATTCGTCAGAAACTCAACCTACTGATCAACAACTATCGCACTTCTTTTCGAATATTCAAAAATCTCATCACGCTTCTTTGGATTTATCCCCCTTAGAGTCGGACCTTTCTCAACATGAACTTCTAATAGCCCTTCAGAAACTTAAAAAAGAGGGGGCGTGGCTTGGACGGCAATGGGTGCAGGCGCCTGAATCCAGCACTCCGCTGAACCCTGGGAGAGAGCAACAAAAAGAACACATGTGAGCTGAGAAAAACCAAAAAAAAAACATACCAAATGATGCCGGAATAATCAGGGAAGAAGTAGACCGACTATCGGACCCAACCCCAGCAACAGAGGGAAGCAATCAGTGAAGAAGAAACTCCCGGTGAGAAAAGAGGAAGGAGATCCAAGATGGTGCACGCAAAGCGAAACCCCCTCCCCGATGCCTGATTCGCATGCCAACTGTGAATAATAACTACGCCTTCGGGGGAACCAGCGGCTGGCTCACCAAAGGTTAGTGCTGGCACCTCACGGGAGGCATCACGGAGACAACGGTATTCGTTTCAGGAGCCCGGGAGGGGAAGACGATCAACAAATCCAAAAGCGAAACTGAAATTGGGCATGGGGGCCGCCATCTTGGGAGAGCTGGCAAAACAACTCGGCTGGTATTGAGAGTGCAGCTGGGGAGCTACAGGAGCTACGGGGAGATCAGTGACACGATAAGGGATCACCGTGACGAAAACAGCAGGATGTGTGGCTTGTGGTAGATGCAAGCACGAGTTTTTGTGCCTAACGGGTGCCATCAAGCACGAGAGTTATCGTGGACGGATGTTGTGTGTACAGTTTATTAAAAAAATTAATGAAAACGAAAGTGCACTCTATAGTGGTAGCCGCCGCCGTTTACTATTGAGCCACCATCTTGCTCGGCCAGACACTCAATTTGGTCTGTAGAAGAACCCTGTCAGTGCACGCCCAGCACAGCGGGGGTGAACGAACCATTCTGTAGCTTCTGTTGCAAGCGGGGGCCGCAAGCAGCGGAGGTCCAACACAATCCAATTCAAAGAGGCTACCTTAACGGGCGATTGAAAAGGAGCAAATGCAAGGAAACATAAAATAGGCATCGGCAATCACCACCACCACCGCCATACGGGGGGAAGAAAATAATAATGAAAACCTCTACAATTGACATACTGGCAATGGAGTAAGCTATGAAGCAGAACTCCTAGATATTCATAACGATACATAGCAAAAGCAAGGCATACGAACCACGGAGAGACTGGAAAACACCCCAACTATTTTTATTGCGGCCACACATAATATCACAGATTAGCGTTTTTAGTAAAGGTGTAGAGGTGTCTCTATATAGCTATATTGGATATGTTCAAGGTGAGCGAGGAGTTCAAAACTCAGTGGGATGCATAATGCGGAACATCTAGCAACAACCAAGCTTTTAATATATAAAAAAAATATATATATAAAAATTAACATGGGCTAAGGGATAGCAGCAACCAGCTCACTTGCGCAGGTCAGCCGGCATAAAACCAACATACTGTGTGGACCAGAGCTCGGTAGAGGGATAACTGTCTGCAAGGCCGTCAAGTTCAACAACAGCCACCGGCTCAGAGACTGTACTGTAAACCAAAGGGGGTCTAAGCAATATATTTCTGTCAACAAGGGAGGATCACAAAGAACCAACCGTAGAGCGTAAAGTCAGAGGAAGGCTCCCCCTACAGCAGGAGAGAAGAGGGCTAGTAGCCATGGCTGGTAATGACGGGAAACTCACGCAGCAACCCAAAAGGAATCCACTCAAATTCCGGAACTTTCCACCTCAGAAATGTGGGGAAAATGTGTTTTTTTAAAAATGTTTAGGTTTGCAAGGGATTCTGAGAAACAGATCCTGGTAGGTGGCAGTCAAGTCACCCCATCCTGGATTCCCCTGGGTGTCTAGTTTTGAAAAATGTATAGGTTTGCTAGGTTTCCTAAGGTGCCTGCAGAGCTAGGGTTCAAAAACTAGAGCTAGGCACTTTGCCAAAAAAGGATAATTTTTCACTGCAAAATTGAGGTGTGACCACGTTGCGTTTTGCGCCGTTTCCTGTCGCGGGCACTAGGCCGACCCGCACAAGTGAGGTACCATTTTTCCCGTAAGACTTTGGGGAATGCGGGGTGGATGGAAATTTGTGGCTCCACGCAAATTCCGAAACTTTCTACCACAGAAATGTGGAGAAAATATGTTTTTTTTGACAATTTTTTAGGTTTGCAAGGAATTCTGGGTAACAGACCCTGGTGGGAGGCAGTCAAGTCACCCCATCCTGGATTCCCCTGGGTGTCTAGTTGTAAAAAAATGTATAGGTTTGCAACATTTCACTAGGTGCCGGCAGAGCTAGTGTTAAAAAACTACAGGTACATTTTCATTGTGAAAATGTGTTGTTTTCACATTGGGTTTTGAGCCATTTCCTGTCGTGGGCACTATGCCTACCCACACAAGTGAGGTACCATTTGTATCGGGAGACTTAGGGTAGTTCAGATTTGTAAAGGAACTGGTATTACCTATTGACTTTCGATGCATTTCTGCCTTCCAAATGAAAGACATTGTGTAAAAAAGAAGTCATTCTAAAAAATGACTGATAATTCTCATGCTAGTAGAGTATTCCCAATTTAGGAAAAGTTCAAATATCTACTGTTTATAAACTCTATATTTTGTTCCCATTTCAGAAATACATAGGTGTCTTTCATACCGATTTTTCCATGTACACATTTTTACAGAACAATTACTATATCCCCGGTACATAATAAAAAATCATTGCAAGTTGCTGCTCAGTTTTTGGCTCTGGGTTCGTCGGGTTCTTGGTGAACCTACAAGTCCTATATATCCCCGCGACCAGTAATGTCCAGCAGATGTAACGGTATATTGCTTTCAAAGAGCTGTTATAATTAGAAGAAGTTACAGGTGAAAACATTGACACAAAATGCTGTTTTTTTCAACTAATTTTCAATTTATCCTATATTTAACTGTTAGTTTCTATAAAGAAACCTTGATGGATCTACACAAATGACCCCTTGCTGAATTCAGATTTTTGTCTACTTCTCTAAAATGTATAGCTTTCCAGGATCCATTATTGCTTTTGTACCCATTTCTACCATTAACTGGAAGGAGGTGGAAAGCACAAAAAATAGCAAAAATAGGCTATGTCCCAGAAAAATGCCAAAACTGTGTAAAAAATGATGGGTTTCTGACAAAAGTCTGGTATCCCCTAAAAGCAGGGAAAATGGTGATTTCAACCCCACAAACCCTTTTTTGATAACATTTGCAGGGAAAAACCCAGATGCTTTCATTTACAGCCCATTTTTCCAATTTTTCCGTAAAAAAAACAAAATTTTGCTGTATTTTGGCTCATTTCTGTGACCCCTCCAGGGGGATCCACAAACCCTTAGTACCTTTAGAATCCCCATGATGTTGGAAGAAAAGGACGCAATCGCGCACTACCCCAAAGAGCCAAAAAAAGGCTTAGCACAGGAGGGGGAAAAGGCCTGGCAGCGAAGGGGTTAAGTTGCATCTAAGAAGTCTCTTTTCCACTTCACCATTGTATCTTGTTTTGGCTGCCATATGTTCATAAAACCCTAATACATTTTTCTCAGTTTACATTTTTTCACAGTGCTTGAACTGCTGCAATTAAAGAAGAATAAAAGTTAACAACTATGTGTTTTCCCATTCCAGAAAATTACATCCACAGACTGTTTCCCAGCTGTTACGATAGAGTTATAGTTCATGCAGAATCTAGCAAAACACTTTAGTTCTTGTGACATTTCACTGCATCTTCCTTGCACTTCAGAAGTCTGGAGACTGATGTTCCCTCTCCTTTTCTTGCTCTGTATAATGTTATGTTGCTTCTTCTGGTATGTTTTCAAGTGATACAATATCCTTATTGTACCACATGAATATTTCTTTGCTACGGCCGGGATAATGTCTTCTCGCATATGCTGCTTCTAACCAAATTAATTGAGGTCTTTGATTTGCCAGATGGAATAGTGGAAACATCTCAAGCTATGTTTTATGTTTTCATAGGTGGCTCTTCATGACCAAACTGTTCATGTGCAGCTGAGTCCTGCTACTGTTCAAGAACTTCAACCAGTTATAGGTCTTCATAGTCTCTTTTACTCACTCTTCTATACACAACTTACACACCCACTCATTTACCCATAGAGACCCTTCCAGAGCGTGTTACCTTAGTATATATATTTAACACTCAGTAACCTTTAGAAAACACTCAAAATCACTGGATGATGTCATCAGTGATATCATTTGAGATGTCATCAGTGATGTCATCAGTGATGTCACTGACCATGTCATCAGTGATGTAATATGTGAGGTCATATGCAGTGCATTACAGCAGCGCAAGTTATAGTTAGCTCAGCTAACTATGACTGTTGAATTTCTCTGGTTTTGTATGAATTCAGCCCCTAAAGAATTGAAAACATCTGAGGCCAGGAGGCCTGAGAATGCCCCCCTCTGGTGGCTGGAATGCTCCACCAGGAGCACAATGCACTTTAACCCATCCATCCAAATGTGCCTCATGTGTCCTGAGAAATCAGACCCTTCATACTGGGGCCAATGAGAGTCTCTCAAGGACTTGTAGATCCTCATAGGGAGCTTCATGTAGCGCTTCCATTTCCCGACTGTCACAATACTAGGGCCCCTGAGACAGCCCAGTGTGATAGTTCAATGGGGGTACACAGAGCATCTTCCCTTTCTATTTCATTTGTCCTTGGGGGCTTCTGCTGCCCCTGAACTGATGCAATGGAAGGAGTAAAAAGAAAATATGAGCATATCTGCTATGAAATTGTCCCTGGAAACAGATGTGGGGATTACAAGCTTTGGGGGATGGCAAAAGCCAGAGGAGCGTTGAATCATGCTTCTACTCACTCGTAGGTTCCTTGTCTTGTCAGAGGGGTGTGGTGCAGAAGGTACTTTTGAGGCAGGGCCAAGCATGAGGGAGCCGGTTGGGACTGTGGGACCTTTGAGACCTGTGATGCTTCCCTTTGGTCCCCAACGCAGTCACACTTGGGTTTTAAAGACAGAAAAAGCTGCCACCCAAGAGCGCATTGAAAATATAATGAAAGAAAACAAAGATGAGAGGCTGCTGATCGATCACATGGGGTCATTGGATCTTGCTCAGCTATGATAGTTTGTACTATAATACCTAGAGGCAGGCAGAATTTTTTTTCAAGGGGGCTTCCAGGATCAGCCCCCAAATGCACCTTAAATCAAAAAAGTAAAGGCAACCTAAATCTCCCAAGGAATAAAATCACTGACCTAGCCCCGGACAGCTCTAATGGAGTAGGTATTGTCATTCTTTTGGATGTAGAGCACAGGGATCTTTGTTGATGGGTTTAAAGACTGCTTTACACTATGGCCCTAAATCTAAATTCATAGAAATTAAGGTGCTATAAATTGGTCCACATGAATAAAGTTTACGCAGGGTTTGTTGTTTATCGGGTGTGGAAACAACACTTATCATACGTTTTTGGGGAATAACATGCAAGTTTTGATGCTTAACACACCAAAATCCACATGCTACAGTAAATACAATATATTTTTATTGGTCATAGCTTAGTAGTTTGTTCTAGTGTGAGATCTCCTTATCATGCTTTTATCTTGATCATCTGTTTTTATTGTGTCCTTTTCAGATATTCCCTGTAGAAGGACAAACATGAGTCACTTTAATTTGCACTTTACGCTTTATCAAAGAATGATTTCTAATGTGACATTGATAAATTATTGTTCTGGCAAACCAAGAAAATGGTTAGTCCTTTTCAATTGTCAGGTTTTAGTGTCTGGCCTGGTAGTGTGAGCCTATTTAGCAGATTTTAGAACTTTTATTGGAGCAAATAGTGTTAGGAAATTCTAATTGTTTCCGGTGTCTGAGGCAACTCTTTGAATTACTAAACTGGGACATGGTGACCTATTTTTTATTTATTGTAAGTCTTTTGTCTCTTTATTAGTACAATAGATTTGTGTTTTTTGGTTGTGTAATCCTGTATCTATGGTTTAACAATGATTTTACATGTCCTTCAATGGTTCTATTTTCTGTCACCGAAATAAAGTTATATTACTACTACCACTATATACTTTATGCCTATTAAATTCCAGCTGGTTAGACCTGCTGTGATTTAATGTGAAGGGGGAGATATTTTCTTTACACTCAGGGGCATGCGTACGAGGAAGTGGCGGAGTGAGGCGTAAGCCATCATGGTGCGGCCTGAAGCTGAGCGCGATGGCGCAGCAATTCAAGTTTGGATATTAACGCCTCACTCCACCACTTCTAAAACGCAATCTGGCACCACATTTACAAGGATATGGTGCAGCCTTGCGTTTCCCCCTGCGCTGGCACTACACTTAGCAATGTAGCACCAATGCAGGCACCCTTGCACCATAGTGCAAGGGGGTCTGCGTGCAGGGGAGGATTGTTGATGTGTAGGAAGGTGTCCCTTCCTGCACATAAACAATCCACAAATGCAATGTTGTCAATTTTATGTGTGCTGCTTCATGCAGCACACATGAAAGTCACATAATGGCATTTTTTTAAAGATTGTTTATGTACAGGAAGGGGGACCATCCTGCATAAAAACAATTCATGGCAGTTAGCTTTTTCTATGTGTGCTGCACAAGGCAGCACACATGGAAAAAGCAAAGACGAGAGAAATAATGCATTCCTCCTTATTTTTATTATAAATTATCGATTAAATTGTTCCCCCTTTGGCACGTGAATTGATTACGATATAAGACATTACCCACCAAACTGTTTTGTAACAAGTAGTGCAATAATGTTTCCTCTGACGACCTTTGTCCATCTTGCAAGGCCAGTTCTGAATCTATGGTTCATTTGTTATTCTTTTTTCCTCACTATAAAACTCTGAGGGGCAAGTGGCTTATTCTCCTGTGTAATCTAATTGGTCCTGGCAACTATCTTGAATATTTTATCTACCAACACCCGTAGGGTAATAGTCTTTGGCTTTGCCAAATACTAGCACGCACTATGGATCAAACATTCTAAATGTATTGTATGAATTGTTTTATGTACGTTTAAACTGTATTTATGGAAGCCTTGTCCCCTTTTATTAACCCCTTGCGTGCTGCGCAAATTCCGCCGCAGTGCTGCACATTCCAATGGCGGGTGGGGTCATGACGTCTCCCGGCCATCGTCCGCACACGGCCACCGTAATGCACGACGGCCGGGAGACGTCGTGCGCACGCAAGGGGTTAATGTCTTTTATCTTTATATTGTCTTAACTTGTGCTGTGCTACGTACTTTTTAAGATCTTTGTGATCAAAATAAAGTTATATATATGATGGTATCCAAATATTAAATTTCCCAAATTTGCAAACCATTTTCCATCTGTGCCCAATCCCTTTCCAACCTTATCGCAAGCTCCATCAGCTGTCAAGTCCTGTATCTCATGATGTATATCAGTGATATTATTAATATATCCTCTAAGATCTTTACTTTTACCAGGAATATAAGTACAACACTGTTGGACCTTCAGCATCTGACAGACTCTGCCTTCATTTCCCATTAAGACATCTAATGCAAGTCTGTTCTGCATCACCATTGTTCTTATCGAGACCATCTCCCCATCCAGGAGTAATAAGGACTGAGCCGTGTTAACAGATAGCATTTCCACTATTGTAGACAGCCTTCTAATCTTTATCTCATTCAACACCACTTCCAAACTAGGTATGATTGCACCAAATATATCTCCCACAAACTCTCCTGCGCTCAATTCACGTCTTTTTTCCTACTGTTCAACTACCTTTCCAAACTCTCCAAATACTCCACAGGATATATCTTAGAAACATGACAGCCAAATGCCATGTACCATACTACTTGCTCGGTAACCGAACATTTGCATTCTTTCCACACACAAAATACACTCCTAGTTAGTCCTGGGCTAAAATTTCTTTACGTTCGTGGAAATTGCGATAATTTGACATTTTCGCGTTCCGCGGAAAGCGCGGAAATGTTGAAATTTCCGCATTCCGCAGCTTGGCGATAATTTATTTCTTGCTCGCGCTGTAAAATAATACATTCTCGCGCGCGCACGCGCGATCGCCTTACCTGAATCCCTGCGTTCGCCGACAAGTTTTCTTGATCCGGTCGCGTTCTCCATGAGATGTTGTATTGTTTTTAGCCATTTGCGCTGTCTCACGACAGTTCACGCCCGCAGTGGCGTCATGCGTCGCGCGATCACGTCTTTCTTTTCGCGATCATGCAGCGCGAGACAACTGAAAACAGGATGGCCGCGCCCGCGAGCAACCACATGGGTAAGTTGGCGAGCCGCAACCATGCAGAAAATCTCGCGAACATGCGGGAAAAAAACTTCTGCATCTTCGTGATATTTCCGCGTGTTTGCGATAATTTTTAACATCTTCGCGATAATTTGCGAAAGTGGATTTCGCAAATTCCGCCCACCCCTACGTCTATCTTCTACTTGATCTACACATTTCTTTTCCATATCTGTTAGTATGCATGTTAGATTATGTCTGTGCACCTAAGCAGTGTCTAATGTTAATGTAGGGAGGGGCGTGGCTTGGCCCCCGGACAACATGGCGGCAGACCTGTGAGGCTCCGGGACCGGGGATGGGGAGACGTGCTCTCAGACAGTTTATCGCGCTGCGAGATGACAGCTTACTAATTTTATAAAGGCTTCCTTCTTGCCTCATTGTGGAAGCTTTTTTCTGTTTTTCTATTTATGGGCTCCTGGCAACATCAAAAGATGTATTCTCCTGTGTTTTCCTCCTCTTCTGCCCCAGCATTGTTAATGTCGCAATTTTAGAGGACATAGAGTCTTTTCTTCAGAGGCTATGAAGGAGAAATGAGCAGCATTCCTATGTAATTGCACTGTTTTACAAGGGTGGTTGTCCAGATAATGCTCCTGTTCTAACTTTGAGCATCATAAATGGAACATTTCTGTGTTAATTTTGAGGAGAATTTTCAAGATCAGATTAACTCATTCATAGTGGTGGATGCAACTTTCTTTGCGCAGGATGTTATATGGTCTTCTTTGGAATGTGATATAACCTGCAGTTTTTTCTTTCCAATATGTACCTTGTCTGCTTGGTTCTTGGCTGCTTAACGCTCAATTACCACATGAATTCCACTCTATGACTTTAACAAATAATTAATGGGCAGAACGAAAGGCTCTTCTTTTTTTTGCAACTAAACCTAAACGTGTCTTCATTAAGAACTCAAAGCTTTTTTCTGAGCTCTCAAAATTGGAGGATTCTGGTTCTCTTGAGTCGGAGAGCAACACTACCATAATGGATCCGCCGCGTTCTACGCCAGGAAAGTCCATTGTGAATCGCCTAAAGCAGGATCCTCCATCCCCACCCAAGCCAGGGTCTCCAGTCTCCATGGATCTGTTGCTGCAAGAAATAAGAGCTTTGAGACCCTTTATGGAGGAAACTAATTCCAAATTGCAACTGCTTTCAGACAGCTGGTCACGACTTGACTCTAGAATTTCAGTGGTAGAGCACAAGGTTCCATCCTTTGACGAAACTTCCAAGACGGTTTCCTTCATACAGTCGCAAGTTTTGACACTCCAAAAGCAGGTTGAGGAGTTAGAAAATCGAAATAGAAGAAACAATCTACGTATTTATGGTTTGAATGAAGGAGTTGAAGGATCTGACCCTATTACCTTCTTCAAATCTTTTTTCCCCAAAATCTTACACCTTCCCGAGGATATTTTTCTGAACATCCAGCGTGCTCACAGATTTGGTCGGATTCCCAGCAATTCCTCCTCTTTGCAAAGACCCAGAGGTGTTATTCTCTATTTTTTAAAATATACAGATCTCCTCAGAATTTTGACGGCTGCTAAGGCTATTCAGCGGATTTTGTGGTCTGGGTCTACATTATTTTTTGCGCAGGATTATTCAAGAGCCACAGCAGCAAGACACAAGGCTTTCCTCGACATGAGATCTGATCTTCGCGCTATGGGGGCAAGATACGGTCTTTTTCACCCTTGTACATTTAAAGTTACATTCAATAATAAAACGTCCTCCTATGAAGATCCTGTTCGACTGCGAAGTTTCATCAATTCAAACAAGATGGATTTTCTGAACTCTACAAGCTCTTCCTCTTCACATGTTACCTGATTTTTATAGTTCCATATAATTTATTTCGCTTCAACCTGTTTGCAAGTTCTTTATTCTTTATTGATTATTATACTGGCATTGTTCCTTAATGTCTTTTGACATTATGTTTACTGTTGTTTTGTTCTCATGTTTCTCAAGTTCGCTGTTCTCCTTCTTTTTTATTACTTAATGCATCATTAAATTTCTCTGTTATTCTGTTTTTTTTCCCTGCCTATGGTATGACGTTTCTCCTCCTTGGATATCCCGGTCCTTACTTGAAGTTCCGCCTGTCCCATGTGGTTCCACCCACCCTCGCCTTTGTTTTCCCTCATTGTAAGTATGTTTCCTGTCTTGTTTTTTGTCTTTTGTTATGTCTCACAGTTTTTCCTTCATTTTCAATATGGTGACCTGGACACTTTGTTTCCTCTCCCTGTTTTCAAATCACAAGTTTATTTGTCATTCTACGTATTATTCTACATACTGTGTTCCATCTTTCTACGCCTCTTCCTATTTAATTCTTTGTTTCTGTTTCTCTGTCTCCTTCAGTGTTCTAAGTTCTTTTCTCCCCTACTCTTCTTCTCTGTATCTTTCAATGTTATGCAGTATTCTTATAAGAAATTGGTTTCTGACATCTTACTCTTGATTTTCTTTATTTCCCTTTTTTGTACCTGTTCTCACCTTTGCTCAGATCTTTCCTATATCTCTCTCGGTCTTAAACTTGTTGTACCACTTCTTCCTTCCTCTGTTTCTTTTAAGATTATACAGTGTTTTATGTTGAATTGGACTTATGTATTACATGCTTGGGTTATTTTAATGTTAGCGTTCTTTCTAATTTACTGAATTGGTCTGCTGCATCACACTGTTTTTATCATTTAACTTTAATACTTCATGTCACTTAAACTAGTCTCATGGAACATTAGGGGTTTGCACTCCCCTATTAAGAGACAAAGAGTTTTATCACATTTGGCTAAGTTAAACGCTGATATTGTGTTCTTACAAGAAACCCACCTTACAGATACTGAATCTATGAAACTGAAAAGAGGTTGGGTGGGCGAGACTTATTTCTCTCCTGGGGATGGGAAGCGGATTGGAGTGGCAATATTATGTCGTAAATCTCTACCATTCACGTTCTTATCACATGAATCAGATGATGAAGGGAGATGGGTTATTGTTAAATTGTCACTAAAGGGTGTATTCTCTCTTCTCAATGTTTATGCACCCACAGGGAATAACTCCTCCTTTCGGCTCGCTTTGGCCAAGCATATTTCCCTTTGTATTGAGGATAATTTCATTATGGCAGGTGACTGTAACCAGGTGCTAGACCCCTTTTTAGATAGAAATTCAAAAGGGTCCATCATCCCCAACAAATCACATAAATCTTTCACTCACACCATACATCAACACAAACAACTTGATTCTTGGCGTCTTTGCACCCCGACGACTAGAGACTATTCCTTTTATTCCCCAACCCATCATACCCAATCAAGAATCTATTATATTTTTGTATCTCATCACATTTCGCAATCCCTCACGTATGCAGATATTGGCCCTATTCTCCTTTCGGATCACGCACCAGTTTCAATTGGTTTTGACATCCTTCCTAGGAACAATACTCCCAGAAGGTGGCGTTTCAATAAATCACTTCTCTTGGATTCCAAATTCACTATAGCTTTTGCCTCCTTTTCTATGGAATATTTTGAGAGGAATACCACAGACTCCTTATCTCCCGCAAACATTTGGGATGTCTTTAAAGCAACGGCCAGAGGTTTCATTTGAGGCTATGTAGCAAAAAAAGAATAATCACACGCAAGTTCACCAAGGACCTTCTTCGGGGCATTAAGGCATTAGAACACTCCTATTATACATCTCACTCAGAGGATTAATTAAAAACTCTTCTTAATGCTAAGTTACAATTCAACAAAAAGTCTACAGAAGATGCTTCCCTTTATTTATTAAAATCAAGTGCAAAATTCTATGGAAGTAAAAATAAAGCAGGGAAAATGTTGGCTAATTACTTAAAGATCCGTCAAAATAAGCTGAATATTGAGTCTGTTCTTGATGAGCATTCAGTTCTAAAATTTTACACAAATGTTCTCTCTTTTATAACTCTTTATATTCGTCAGAAACTCAACCTACTGATCAACAACTATCGCACTTCTTTTCGAATATTCAAAAATCTCATCATGCTTCTTTGGATTCATCCCCCTTAGAGTCGGACCTTTCTCAACATGAACTTCTAATAGCCCTTCAGAAACTTAAAAAAGAGGGGGCGTGGCTTGGACGGCAATGGGTGCAGACGCCTGAATTCAGCACTCCGCTGAACCCTGGGAGCGAGCAACAAAAAGAACACACATGAGCTGAGAAAAACCAAAAAAAAAACCATACCAAATGATGCCGGAATAATCAGGGAAGAAGTAGACCGACTATCGGACCCAACCCCAGCAACAGAGGGAAGCAATCAGTGAAGAAGAAACTCCCGGTGAGAAAAGAGAAAGGAGATCCAAGATGGTGCACGCAAAGCGAAACCCCCTCCCCAATGCCTGATTCGCATGCCGACTGTGAATAATAACTACGCCTTCGGGGGAACCAGCGGCTGGCTCACCAAAGGTTAGTGCTGGCATCTCACGGGAGGCATCACGGAGGCAATGGTATTCGTTTCAGGAGCCCGGGAGGGGAAGACGATCAACAAATCCAAAAGCCAAACTGAAATTGGGCATGGGGGCCGCCATCTTGGGAGAGCTGGCAAAACAACTCGGCTGGTATTGAGAGTGCAGCTGGGGAGCTACGGGGAGATCAGTGACACGATAAGGGATCACCGCGACGAAAACAGCAGGATGTGTGGCTTGTGGTAGATGCAAGCGCGAGTTTTTGTGCCTAATGGGTGCCATCAAGCACGAGAGCTATCGTGGACGGATGTTGTGTGTACAGTTTATTAAAAAAAATAATGAAAACGAAAGTGCACTCTATAGTGGTAGCCGCCGCCGTTTACTATTGAGCCGCCATCTTGCTCGGTCAGACACTCAATTTGGTCTGTACAAGAACCCTGTCAGTGCACGCCCAGCACAGCGGGGGTGAACGAACCATTCTGTAGCTTCTGTTGCAAGCGGGGGCCGCAAGCAGCGGAGGTCCAACACAATCCAATTTAAAGAGGCTACCTTAACGGGCAATTGAAAAGGAGCAAACGCAAGGAAACATAAGATAGGCATCGGCAATCACCACCACCACCGCCATACGGGGGGAAGAAAATAATAATGAAAACCTCTACAATTGACATACTGGCAATGGAGTAAGCTATGAGCAGAACTCCTAGATATTCATAACGATACATAGCAAAAGCAAGGCATACGAACCACGGAGAGACTGGAAAACACCCCAACTATTTTTATTGCGGCCACACATAATATCACAGATTAGCGTTTTTAGTAAAGGTGTAGAGGTGTCTCTATATAGCTATATTGGATATGTTCAAGGTGAGCGAGGAGTTCAAAACTCAGTGGGATGCATAATGCGGAAGATCTAGCAACAACCAAGCTTTTAATATATATAAAAAATATATATATAAAAATCAACATGGGCTAAGGGATAGCAGCAACCAGCTCACTTGCGCAGGTCAGCCGGCATAAAACCAACATACTGTGTGGACCAGAGCTCGGTAGAGGGATAACTGTCTGCAAGGCCGTCAAGTTCAACAACTTATTTGAAGTTAGGAAGTAAAAATTCAACATAGACTTCAATGAGACCTATGTGATTTCCTCCTGTGTCCAGCCGGACAGAGGAGCATTTAATCTTGATTATTTGAGAAAATATAAGCAAAATCTGGAAAGGCTGATGAAACAAGGGCACAGTCCTGTACCAAGTTTCCAAAAGAGAGAAGAAGGAGAAAGGCCAAGAAGTTAGAGGCAATTAAAAATTGATAACAGGCAAACACATCTTGGAGCGGCAATGGGGGCTTACAATACAATGAGTGACTTTCAGATAAGCTCTACCCAATAGTATCCACAGTACATTTAAACAATTGCCATAATGTGGAACTATTCAAACAAGTCGACGTAACGTTTCGATCCCAAGCTCCTATTATACAGGGATCATCATCAGGACTGAAGGATATGTCAACAGAGTAATGCCTGGTAGAATTAAAACGCCTCAGTGGGAGAGGGGAGGGGAAGGAATTAGCGGGGCTGGTGAAACGGATCTCAGGGAAGTATTTCCTTCCTGCTCCAGGTGGATACGGCTTGGTCTGGGCAGTGGAGTTGCGGTATCGTTACAATTAGATTGCCCGCTATTGGAGTCAGGGGAACGCGTCTGAGTCTTGGGTGACAGCTGGTTGTGCTGTCTGGGTGAAATTGCCGCGGTGTCACATGGGGAGAAAACACGCTTTGGAATCAGGAGGCGTGTCAAGGTCTGGAAGCCGAATATCAGCTAATTATGAAGTGCATTGGATTAGATCGCATGATCAAGACAATTGACGCGGCACAAATAATGAAAAACGGAGGACTGCGTGGATGCGGCTTCCTCCGGTCGGCAGCTGCAATGGCTGTCCGCGTGCTTGTACTTGTCTTGCTTCCGCAATGGGGAGTCGAAGACAGTCGGCGGTGCTGACTGTTCCCCTGACTCCAATAGCGGGCAATCTAATTGTAACGATACCGCAACTCCACTGCCCAGACCAAGCCGTATCCACCTGGAGCAGGAAGGAAATACTTCCCTGAGATCCGTTTCACCAGCCCCCCTAATTCCTTCCCCTCCCCTCTCCCACTGAGGCGTTTTAATTCTACCAGGCATTACTCTGTTGACATATCCTTCAGTCCTGATGATGATCCCTGTATAATAGGAGCTTGGGATCGAAACGTTACGTCGACTTGTTTGAATAGTTCCACATTATGGCAATTGTTTAAATGTACTGTGGATACTATTGGGTAGAGCTTATCTGAAAGTCACTCATTGTATTGTAAGCCCCCATTGCCGCTCCAAGATGTGTTTGCCTGTTATCAATTTTTAATTGCCTCTAACTTCTTGGCCTTTCTCCTTCTTCTCTCTTTTGGAAACTTGGTACAGGACTGTGCCCTTGTTTCATCAGCCTTTCCAGATTTTGCTTATATTTTCTCAAATAATCAAGATTAAATGCTCCTCTGTCCGGCTGGACACAGGAGGAAATCACATAGGTCTCATTGAAGTCTATGTTGAATTTTTACTTCCTAACTTCAAATAAGCTAGGGACTATTGTTAACAAAATAAGCTTGTACCCGTGGTCCTTAGTTACTTTTATCGGGTTCCCTTGTTACTTATACCAGTCAAGTTCAACAACAGCCACCAGCTCAGAGACTGTACTGTAAACCAAAGGGGGTCTAAGCAATATCTTTCTGTCAACAAGGGAGGATCACAAAGAACCAACCATAGAGCGTAAAGTCAGAGGAAGGCTCCCCCTACAGCAGGCGAGAAGAGGGCTAGTAGCCATGGCTGGTAATGACGGGAAACTCACGCAGCAACCCAAAAAGAATAAACAAACAAAGACCTGATATCAACAGCACACTAGACATGATTTTGAAAAAACTGGCGGAACTACACGACCTTGCAGAATCGACTAAACAAACCATGGATGCTATTCAGCTGGAAATGGCTGTGGTCAGAGCGGCGATACATGCAGCGAATAATAGAATAACAGAAGTAGAGCAGAGGGTGAGTGATGTGGAAGATAGCGAACAAAAGACAAACAAGGCTTTGCTAGATCTTGCCAAAACCACAGCAATGCTAAGAAGACAAACAGCAGAATTAGGCGACCACAACAGGAGGGGGAACATCAGAATACTAGGGGTCACGGAGGGAGAAGAGGAGAAAAGCGGGTCGTGCATTGCGTTCATACAGGATATGATCCCCAAATTTACTAACATTAAATTTGACCTCCCGCTGGAGCTAGACAAGGCATGCAGAGTTCCAGCCTCCAGAAATTCAAATATGACTACACCACGCCCCATAATATGCAAGCCTCTTAGATTACAACACACCGAAGCCATCTTTGCAGTAGCCAGGAAAAAATAGAATCTGCAGTGGAACGGCCAAAAAATCATCCTCACCCAAGACTACTCCAAACACACAGTGGACATTAGGAAATGATTTCTAGCCCAAAGAGATAGACTAAAGAAGGAAAACATCCTCTTCTCATTCACTGGCCCCACGAAGTTCAGAATCACCGACAAAGGCAGAACGCACATCTTCGAAGACCCCAATGACCTGTCCAATTAGCTACAAGGTCCGACGTTGCAAGAAATTGAATTTTCCCAAGCAAGCGCGAACAAGAGGAGAGCCTCACCAGATCTAGGGGGGAATGTATAAATGTATCTCATCTCAAAATTCTGTCTCTGTGGTCAACCGTCACTACTACTCAACATTTCACGATCTACCTCACGAGCTATCTCATTAACCAGACGGCCGAATCTACCTCAGGGAAGGAACTACACGTGGTTCTTAAAAACCAACACATCGATTTCGGAACATTAAGAGAGCGCGCCAATGAATAAAACAATGCTGAGACAATAAGGCTGATACGAGAACAACATAAGCGCTATATCCTTTCAAAGAACAATACTACAGTTCTGTACAAATGTGTTTTTTCTCTATTAACAGTATGGAACGACCGTACTCCGCAAAAGGGGAATATAGCATGATAGACAAGGTGCACTTTGCATAGAGCCTAGGGTGATTAACGCCACAGTTGCATGCATATACGGACACATATAATCCCAGGGGAAGCGGAGCTGGATCTTTGCTGTTGCACGTCCAGAATTCTATGTGTAGGTTGCGGGGGTGGGGGTGGGGGGAGGGATTTTGGGGGGGATTTTATTCTTTTTCACGTTTTGTTAGTAGTGTATGTCAGGCACTCATGCTTTGTCTCCACCCACTGTACCCTTTCCTCTCTAAATCTTTTCATCTACACTCCTGCACGCAATGTTGAGTACAACACCAGGCCGCGAGAGGGTGCGGGGACATGGGCCCAGAGAGGTTTGACACAGAAAGCACACACACGAAGTCTCAGTGAGAGTAGGAGTAATACTGTACGGAGAAGGAAAAGGGCTTTGATCAAACAACCATTACCTGGCATAATAAAATGACATCTAACCCTACGAAATCATTAACGTCCAACTTAAAGATAGTTTCCCTAAATGTTAAAGGTCTCAATCACCCAGTTAAAAGGAAAAAAATACTTGACTACTTAGCAAAAACTAAGGCAGACATCTTTCTCCCACAGGAGACTAGGCTATCCCTTGACGATGCAGAACGGATCAGGGCAAGATGGGTTGGTCAGATGGCATGCTCTCCAGCCGTAGGTAAGAAGCGGGGTGTGATCACTTTGATAAATAGGAACGCCATCATAAGTACAGAAGATCAACAATGCAATGTAGCAGGGAGAATTATATTAACACAGCTGAAAAGGGGGGAAGAAAACATACATGTGCTCAACATATACGGACCAAACACGGATGACTCCGATTTCTGGGATAACATCTCAGAAAGGCTGGAGTCACTCCCACAAAATGACCAAACAGTGATGGCAGGTGACTTCAACATGGCGTTAGACTACACTATAGATAGACAATCACAGCGCCATGCACTACCCCCGGGAGCACACAACGTACTGAAAAAATTATGTACCAGATTCAATCTTAAAGACACGTGGCGACTTCAACACCCAGACATGAGTGACTACACATTTTACTCAACCGCACACAATTCATACAGCAGAATAGATGACATACTGATCACAGGCGCACACACCCATTTAATAGAGCACACAGACATAGCCACGAGAACTGTCTCAGACCACTCCTGTATCAGTCTCCTACTGTCCGGACGCCACAATGAGGATCATCCACGAAGATGGAGATTCAACAGCGATGTAGAGACAGACCAGAGTAACAGATACAAAATAGAGCAGGACATAAAAGAATATTTTAACTTTAACGACACTACAGATATAGACCCAAAAACCATGTGGGACGCTTTGAAAGCCACAATTAGGGGGACAATTATGGACATTAAAGGCAAGATGAACAAGAACGCTAAGGCACAGTTGGACCTACTAGAAACGGATATCCAAAGACTAGAGGCAACCCTATCTCATACCCAAGGAACGCAGGGGTACTTACAAAACTCACAAAGAAGAAATACGAATTCAACAGAATTCTGAGCGAGAGAGCGGGTCTGTGGATAAACAATTTTAAAGCAATAAACCTATGCGAGGCCAACACAGCGGGGAAAATCCTGGCATCCTACCTAAAGCACAAACAAAGACAGCATACCATTTCCACAATCACAGACTCACAAAACATCACACACACACAAAATAAAGAAATTCTACGTACATTTTGTGTATTTTATCAGGGGCTTTATAATAAAGACCAAACACTGGACGATAAGTGCTCCACCGAATACCTTAACAGACTAAACCTCCCAAAAATAACACCAGAAGACGCTCTCACACTAGGGAAAGAAATTAGCTCAGCTGAAATTGAGATGGCAGTTAAGTCCCTCAAAGCTAACAAGGCTCCCGGGCCAGATGGTTACACAACCACTTTCTATAAGACTTTCATAACTCAGCTACAACCAACCATGAGAAAAGTATTCAACCATTGCGAGGGGGCAGGGATGGTCTCAAATACCATGTCCGAAGCGAATATTATAGTTATCCCCAAAGAAGGCAAAAGTACCCAGTTCCCCCAGAACTACAGACCTATCTCTTTAATTAACGTAGATTGCAAGATATAGGCAAAAATCCTGGCATCAAGGCTTAATAAGGTTCTTCCACAACTTACAAGCAACACACAAGTTGGCTTCCTCAAGACACGCATGTCACACGACAACACTAGACTGCTATGCCATATCCTTGATAGGGCGGCCAAGTCGATCAATCCTGCAGTGACCATCACATTAGACGCAGAGAAGGCCTTTGATAGGGTATCGTGGCACTTCCTAGAACAGTGCATGTGGGCCTTCAACTTGGGAAACTCCTTCACAAAGAAAGTTATGGCATTATATGACAAACCTACGGCTCGCATTGTGGTAAACGGGGCTGTCTCTGAGCCCTTCACTCTACAAAGAGGGACAAGGCAAGGTTGCCCCCTGTCCCCCTCGCTATTCTTACTAGCACTAGAGCCTCTGATTAAAGACATCGAGAACAATGAAGAGATGAAAGGGTTCTCCATCAATGATGTCACAATCAAACTAGCAGCGTATGCGGATGACATCCTTGTTGTCACAGAAAGCCCTAAAGCCTCTATCACGGCACTCATGGAATGCATAAACAAGTATTAAGCGCACTCTGGGTATAAACTTAACAAAGAGAAGTCAGAATGCAAACCACTCAACATACACACCAATAGAGATATATTGGGGGATTCGGGTCTCGCCTGGCAAACAGGTTTCATAAAATATCTGGGCATTTACTTTGGCAGCGACCTTAAAAACACATTGGATCAAAACGAAAAAATAATGCTGGACAAAATAAAGAAGCTGCTGGAGGGCTGGTCGCCTAAATTCATTACGTGGTGGGGAAGGATTGAGACAATTAAAATGATGGTTACCCTAATGGTCAACTACCTGGCAAATATGCTCCCTCTAACTCTTACTGACGACTTCCATCGTAAAATAGATAAGATGATAAATAACTTTATCTGGCGAGACAAAAAAGCAAGGATAAGCCTTAAAAAACTAAGATTGGGGAAAAATCTAGGAGGATTAAACCTGGCAAATTTTAAAACCATCCAAACTGCCTTTTTGGCAAAACAGGGTAGCTATTGGATTCTACCGGACCAGGATTACACACCAGCTTGGCTGAGAGTATAGAGAGCTATACTAAACAACCTTGAACCATTAGCACTACTAACAGCCAGTAAACATAAAATGGTAGTAAACCCAATACTCTAAAATACCAGAAGCGCCCTATTAAAGGTAGAGCAGAAGATGGAACATAGCATAAAAAACTCGAGATGGGAATCATTATGGGCAAACAAGATGTTGCTCTTGTCCTGACCTACGGTGCGCTACTACTTCTGTTGCTGGCCTTACCTGGTGCACCCTGTGCCCTGTGCGCTTCGCCCTGCTGATCTCTCCGTCCTCCGCCGCCGCCTTTAACAACAGCGGCCGCTGAGCGGGGACGATACTACCTTAACTACAACTCCCAGCAGCCCGAAAGGGGGAGAGTCCTGCCGTCAGCGTTTCCCGCGCCAGGAGGCGCTTAAAGACCCGGCACTTCCTCGACAGAGCGGGTTGCTCTTGTCCTGACCTACGGTGCGCTACTACTTCTGTTGCTGGCCTTACCTGGTGCACCCTGTGCCCTGTGCGCTTCGCCCTGCTGATCTCTCCGTCCTCTGCCGCCGCCTTTAACAACAGCGGCCGCTGAGCGGGGACGATACTACCTTAACTACAACTCCCAGCAGCCCGAGAGGGGGAGAGTCCTGCCGTCAGCGTTTCCCGCGCCAGGAGGCGCTTAAAGACCCGGCACTTCCTCCGCGTCGCGGGACGCGCGTGGGCGGCGCCGGGCTAAGCCCGGGCAAAGGGCGGGCCGTCTGTGGCCGTCCGGGGCTGGACAGGGCTGGGCTGGGCCACCCCCTTAACCAGCTTCCACTGCATTCGGGGACTATCTGTTGCTGTCGCTGTATAAAGCCTGTTGTAAGTTTTGGTTAACAATTGTTTGATATGTCGTGTTAACTGTGGTCATAACTGCCCCAAGAGACTTGGCTTAGTACTAGCTATGGCAAAAAACCACAGTAAGTGCTCAACTGTGGCGGGATCAGGGACTTTAGATGCCTTCTTAAAAAAAGCTGAACATGCTGTCTCTAAAGAAATTGAGATCGTTGAGAAAAGGTTGTCTTTAGAGCCCCTTACCCAGCTTTTGATATCTGCGCCCTCCCAGGCACCTCATTCTATTTCTGCTGGGACTGTTTTAGAGTTTGGTCATTCTAGCCATCAACTTTTGTTGAATGTATCTAGTCCTTCATTGTCCCCCCCCGCCTTACGTTCTAGGCAATCAAAGCCCCCCTCTGTTGTCCCTGTTAAAATACCCAAGGGCAAGAGAAAAGCTACTCGTGCCCCTACTGGAAACTACCAAAACGCTAAGCAACCCAGAAATAAAGATCCTGGTGAGGGGCTGATTCATCCGATAGGTAGTTTGACGGTTGAGGCTACCACTCATTTAGGAAACGGGTTAATTGAGTCCATTGCTCAAGGGAGCACTGCCACCATGAAAGACATGTCAGCTGACTTGATTAAACGATTGGAGGAGAGTTTGAGTAAGCTTATTTTGCCAGTCTTGGATAGACTTAGCGAGATTGACAATAGACTCACTCTTATCGAACGCCACATCGCTGGTCAACGCGTTCAGGTGTCAAGGCCCACTCCTTCTGATTTATCTCCCTTGGGTGAAGTCACCTCTAGAGTGTCGGACATGGTCAATTGTATGGCAAGTTCTGTGGCAGGCCCTACAATCTCCTCACCACCTGTACGGAGCATTAGCGGTGTTAGACCAGGACTGAGGGACACTACTGATAGTCGACCAGCACAGGGACAGTCGACACACAAGGAACGTCCATTAAACTTGCCACCAGAGGCATGTCCATATACGATCATCTTGGCTAATGTCCCGAAGACTTGTGACGGCAAGGAAGAGCACTGGTCTTCCCTGAAAAATAAAACTCTTCACTTTTTGACGGGGAAGACAGTGCTGGGGAGTCATCTCTTTGATAGCTTTAAAATGGTGAGAAGGGTTCCGTGGGTGGGGAAAACCAACAAGACTTTGAGGGGCGATTGCGTTGTTGTGAATTTTAGTTCCCCTGACATAGTAGATCACATTCTAAGACAAGCAGGGTCTTTGAGAATTCAACAGAACCACATCAACGTTCTTCCATTGGGCTTTTTTTACCCTCCACCTTTTCTAGGTCAGGTTATACAGAGAGAGCGCCCTTTTCTGCAAGTTCCTGGAAGTAACCCACTGGATTTAAAAAACAGATTTGAAGCCCTTAGCACCTTAGACACAAACGATTGACTTAGGGTTAATGGAGTCTACTCACATAATGAGATTTTTAGTACACTTCCCTCTAACCCTTTTGGGCTTTTACCTGTTAGGTCATCTGCTGTAGATTACAACGTTATTTTCACCGCCCCGACAGTTATTAACTCATCTTCACAGACAGAGGTTGCCATTGGTATTACACAGAGATGTTCCAAGGTAGTCTCCGCAGTAAAGAGAGGTACAACTCCCACTCTTAACTCTGAAAATTTGGGTGTCGCATTGCCTTCTTATGGAGTAGAGGTTGAGCCATTACCCCCTTCATGTGAATTGGCCAATTGTTTAGTTAGCGAACAAGCGGGTGTAACGGAATTTCCAGCAATCGATTCAATTTCTGCTTTATCATGGAATATTGCTGGTCTCCGCTCTAAACGTGGTGATCAAAACTGGAGGGCTTTCCTCTCTACTCATCATATAATCGCTTTACAAGAAACATGGGAGGCCACTGATCCTTATTACCTGGATGGGTACCAATCTTTCATCAAATACGCCATGCCCTCTGTTATGGGGAGACCACGAGGGGGTCTTTTGTTATTATTTAGCTTAAAGTTATTATATAGCACTGAGCTGATAGTAACCAATTCTCCTCATATTTTAGCGGTGAAAATGGAATGTGTTAACTTACCATCATTTTTGGTGGTTAACTTTTATAACTCATTTACAAGGTCGGACGAAGGACGAATTAGAGCATCTCAAAGCACTGTTCAGCTTTCTGGATGAGTATGATGCAATTAATGTTAAACCTTATTTTCTTTTACTTTTTGGCGATTTTAACATTCATGTATGTAATCTTAACTGTTTTGTAAATAATTATCATGACTCATGCTTACAAGAGGCTATCCATTTTGAACACTCTAAGGGTGGGAATTTCTTAGAGAATATGGTATCGTCCCTTTACCTTCATATGCCTGTTCAAGATTTGTTGGTCCCGGTTCACACGTTTTCAGGTCAAGGCCATTGTAGCACAATTGACTATATTTTTGTACCACGCATAATGGTGAACCTATTGGGTACTTTTCGAGTCACGCATAATGTTCTAAGTGATCACAACCCACTCACGCTGGAAATTAAAGTCAAGGCACTGAGGAAAGAAATTCTCCTGCCTTTGATTTCTAACAAAAATCTTGAGTCTACCAGTCAGGGAAGACGACTGAGATGGGAAGTTATTAACCCGGCCGACTTCCTTGTTAAGTTATATGAACGTAAAAAAGAGGACTTTAGCTTGTGTTTTTCGCCATTGGCTCAACCGTTGGTTATTCTGGGCGCTTTTGACAGAATTACTAAACATGTTACGGGGAACCTCACCACTCATGGGAAACCTAAGCCCAATAAATTTAAAAACTGGTTTGACCAGGCCTGTGTTAGTGCTCACTCTGCCCTTTTATCGGCTCTTAAAGAACCTGGCAATAACCCAAGTAAGTTAACTGAGGCTAGAAGAAACTATAAAAAAGCGATTAAGGCCAGGAAAAGTGAGCTAAAAAACAAGGCCTGGGACGAGTTATCAGATGCAAGCACTCAGAAAAACAGCAGTCAGGTGATAAATAGCCCCCTTTTTAATGAGCAGGAGAACACTATTAAAGAATGTTTTATCCCGCCTGATAAATGGGTGGCCCATTTTAGTGGCCTATACTCGGACATACAGGATGTTAACCCAGTAAATTACGCAGACCACACATTAGCCTCAAGAATCCTTTTTAAGGAGGAGAAAGTCCTAGAGGCCATTGAGGCAATGGCATTAGGCAAAGCCCCAGGACCGGACGGAGTGCCTGCGGACCTTTATAAGGCTGACCCAGGGTTTTGGGCGAAAGTTTTAACTCGCGTTTTTAACGCTGCCTCTGAGGCCGGAGCTCCAAGATCATGGGGCAAAGCTGTTATTGTCCCTCTTTTTAAAAAGGGTTCAAGAGAAGACCCGGCTTGCTACCGGCCCATTTCTCTCCTGGACTCCGCCGTGAAAGTTATGGGTAAAGTTGTCCTTGCCCGTTTAACATTATGGTTGGAGGAGCAATCTATAATTTCTGACCTACAATATGGGTTCAGACAAGGAAGGGGAACTGTTGGCCAATGCCTTAACTTGCATCTGATCATAGGAAAGTACACGGTCGCTAAGCAGGGGGACCTCCATCTAGCCTTTATGGATTTGTCCACCGCTTTCGACCTTGTTAATCGACAAAAACTATGGGCCTTACTAGCCACTCTGGGGCTTGACTCAGTTCTGATTTCTTTCCTGGCTGTTATCCACGAGGACACTACTGCAGTTGTTCGTTACAGTGAAGACGGAAGTCAGACTGATGCCTGGCAGGTAAAGCGTGGTGTAAGGCAGGGGTGTATTCTTGCACCCCTACTTTTCTCGCTTTACATCAATAACTTGGGTCCGGTTTTAATTGCAACTAGTAAAGACATTCCGAAAGCCGGCTCCAAAATGATCCCCGCATTGCTATACGCGGATGACACAGTTTTATTGGCCAGAACTGCGAGAGGATTACAAGCTCTTTTAAATGGTTTTTATGATTTTATGGTCTCTTTAGACTTATTAATTAATTTAAAAAAATCCCACTCTATGTCGATTGGCTCGGGGAGAGCAAAAAGGGTGAAATTCTTCTGTAATGAGCAGGAATTAACCAAAGTTCAGTCCTTCCCTTATTTGGGGATTGCATTTGACGACAGATCATCTTGGGTTATACAACGCGCTCAGAAAAAGAACAATTTAGCCAGAGCTACTGGCGCATTGCTGGGCTTTGCAAAACGCATAGGGTGTAAACCGCTTCCTGCTCTATTAAAAATTTATAGCGCAAAGTGTTTGCCCATGGCACTTTATGGAAGCGAGGTCTGGGGTTACAAGGCTGCTCCTAGTATTCAAGTAGTCGAAAACAACTTCTTTCGAAAATTGGTGTCTCTCCCTCCCTCTGCTCCTATTTTTAACATTCATGAGGACTTGGGGATGGGATATGTTGCTGATCAAATAGCTGTCGCACCGCTATTAGGTTGGTTGAGGGTTTGGGCACAACAGCCACCAAACCTAAACCAACAAATTATCGAAGATTGCCTGTCCTTGGAAAAAGCCCTGTCTATTCCGTGGTTACGTTACGTTACATTAAAAACAATTTGAAATCACTTGGCTGTCTGGAATTGTTCACCAGCCCTTGTGTACTAAGTAAAGAACAAATTAAGGCCATTAAGCATCAGTTTTTGTCCAGAGCAATGTTGTCAAGGGAAGGTGAGGAACTGGGGAAACCGTCAGTTAGGAGGTTTGTTATGTTAAGTTCAGGGAGCGAGATTCAGCCCTATTTAACCTTCATTAACAAACCTTTCCACATGTTTTTGCTAATAAGGTTTAAGCATGGTTTGCTCCCTTGGCTCTTGGCATACCCAAAAGGATTTTTTAAAGAGGGAACTTTGGGGCCCTGTCCTTGTGACAACATTTCTGAACAAAATTTGTTGCATATGTTATTTTTCTGTAAATTTTACTCTTCTCAGCGTAAAAAATATATTCTGCCGATCTTGAAGAATTGTCAATTTAAGCAAGCAAGGCCTGCACTGACCTATTTACAAATGTTGGACTCTCCTTTGACTTGTTTCGGGGTTGCTTGTTTTATTGTGGGTGCTTTAAGAGCTAGAAATAGGGCCCAGCTTATATAGTTATCCACTAATGAGCACTGCTCTTAATATGTTGTTGTGGACAGAGCCTTTTTAGAAGACATGATTTTTTTAGAATGTTTTATTATTGAATGAATGAATTAATTGAAAAACATACTTTTATTGTATATTGCGCCAAACAGTATTGTATTTAATTTTTGTGTTAATTATTTTCTGTAATTGCATTTGCCTGTATAATGAATTTCTGTCCTGTGCTTTGATGGTTTTAATATTTTAACCGAATAAAGCAAATTTTGACTGACTGACTGATAAAATACAAAGGCAAACCGCTCTCTATGTATACGTGGTGTAAAATAGGGATCTCCCATCCAATTCAACATGAAGAGGAGGGGAATCCCACCACTTTTAGGATGTTAAAAACCAAGCACAAACTACCAGACATTGAACTTTATAACTTCCTAAAGATCAAAACTGCTCTGTCCAAATCGAGACTTTCTGCTACCAAGCCATCGATCATCCAGTATATGTCCAACCTCAATACAATAGATCACCTACGGCCGAACACATCTAAACTTAATGAGAAGACACATAAATACTGGGAATCGCAGCTGGGAGTTACACTGAGTGAGAAAGAAACACAGGCACTGTGGTCCTCCCCCACACAGAATAAGATAACCCCGGTATTAGCCCAGACAAAATTCTGGACACTACACAAACTACACTGGACCCCAGCGCGCCTGCTCAACCTAGGCTTGAACACCAATGACCAATGCTAGAATTGTAATAGCGGAAGGGGGGATCTGGCCCAACTCATATATCACTGTCCCAGAGTCAAATCATATTGGGAGAAGATCTTTGCCTTTATAAATGACATGTTAGGATGTTCCCTTAAAACTGAGTTCGCCACCCTGGTAACAGCCCCTATTAGTACTGAGACAGTCCCACAAGAAGATAGCGACTTACTTGATCTCCTACTAACAGCAGGTGTAAAAATGGTTCTAAATAAATGGAAAGACACCTCCAAGGCATCGTTTTAGGGAAGGCTCAACTGGGAGACGTACCTTAGAGGTGCAGATATGGTGGCCCTACGTGACTCACCGCGGAGACAGCCCTCCAGGAAAATGTGGGCATCCCTGGACAAATACTTAGACCCCTACGAACCACCCTAAAGCAGTCGAGTATAATGTCCTGGATACCAACCCTTTTCGACAATGACGAGTAGGCTTCTTCTCACTCCGCTTGGTCCCTTCTTCCCTGTCTCTACCTGTGCTTCCTGTGACCTCTTACGTGATCAGAGGGTGGGGGGCAGCCTAACAAGGAATCAATCAAAAAATTGTACCTCAACTAATACATCCAACATGTGCTGCCCTGTAAAATCATGCGATACACAGTGCTTTGTTTTATGTTTTATGTTTTTTGTTATTTGTTGTATACGGCTTTCTTTGACAAAATCTCAATAAAATTCTATTGAAATTAAAAAAAGAAACTTAAAAAAGATTAAGCTCCCGGCCCGGATGGCTTTACCATTGAATTCTATACCCATTTTTCAAACCATTTTGTTCTTCTGGTTCATTCTCTGAAGCCCATATCTGTCTTATCCCAAAAGAAGGTAAAGACTCTAAACAGTGTAAAAATTATAGACCTATTTCGTTGGTTAATATCGACTATAACATTTTCTCTAAAGCTCTGGCCATACGTCTTGACTCCTATTTACCAAATTTACTAGGAAAGGAGCAATCTGTTTTTTTCAAAGGACGAGTCATCACAGACAACACTAGGTTCTTTTCTGACATCCTTTCCAAATCATCTCACCTTGACCATCCCTTAGCAGCAATCACTCTGGATGCCGAGAAGGCTTTTGATAGAGTTGAGTGGAAATATTTATTTTATACCCTTGAATGGTTCGGATTTGGCCCTAATTTTGTAAATTTACTATCTCTCCATTATTCTAATCCAAGAGCTGCAGTTTGCACTAATGGCTTGATCTCACCATTTTTTAACTTAGGTAGAGGAGTACGTCAAGCTTGTCCTCTTTCCCCTTTTCTTTTTAACTTAGCTCTAGAGCCATTCCTTTCCAAATTGCGCCAAAATCCAAACATTTATGGTTTCCAAACATCGCACCTCCACATCAAACTTGCAGCCTAAGCCGATGATATTTTGCTTTTTCTGTCTAAGCCAGAAGTCCCAATTCCGGCTTTTTTAGCAGAGGTGGGTTCCTTTTCACTCATTTCCGGGTACAAATTAAATAATGACAAATGCTAAATATTGCCATTAACAAAACATACTTTTAGCTCACACTTTCAGGCTTCTGGATTTAAATGGAGTCCAAAATATATTAGGTAGTTAGGGGCATATTAACAAGCCAGGCGATAAAATTATCGCCGCTTTAGCAGTAGAAAACTGCCGCTAAAACGGCGATAATTGGCTTGATATTATACTCTATGGAATTCCAATTGAAGCCCATGTTAGACGTCATTCACATCTAACATGGGTTTCAATTGGAATTCCATAGAGCATATTATCAAGCCCATTATTGCCGTTTTAGCGGCAGTTTTCTGCCGCTAAAGCGGCGATAATTTTATCGCCTGGCTTGTTGATATGCCCCTTAGGCTTTCAATTTACACCTTCCGTATCTGAAACAGTGGTACTCTGTATGGGTTCATGCCTTCAAAAGATCTCAGAACTTACTTCTAAGTGGCCTGTCCTGGTGGGGCCTCCTAGATACCATAAAAATGATGCTGTCACCCATAGTTGTATATACAATCTCGAACATCCCAATTTCCATTCCTTCCAAATCACTTACAAAAATTAACTCTACATTATCCTCCTTCTTATGGAACCATAAGAAACCTCGAATGTCTCTATTAAAATTGGTTCACCCTGAAACAGAGGGCGGAGTTAATTTCCCAGATTTTCAAGCGTATCACAAGGCCTTTTTATTACACCAGGCTTCTTTATGGTTGCTTGACTCGGCAGATGAATGCCCCCTCTGGACTTCCATTCAACGTTTATTTTTATCTCCTTACTCATTTAACCCCTTCCCCGCTCATGACGGAACCGCTCCGTCATGAGCCACGGTTGCCGTGTGCTCATGACGGAACGGTTCCGTCATGCCACGACCGTTGGCGGCCGCTCCGCCCACGCGGCGCTGTTTTCCCGCCTGTGCGGGGGGACAACGCAACTGGGCGGAGTCATGACGGAACCGTTCTGTCGTGAGCACAGCTCAACCGTGGCTCATGACGGAGCGGCTCCGTCATGAGCACAGCGCCACCGCGCTGCCCCCCCGCACTCCCCAGCGCCGCGGCGGAATTCCCGCCGCGGCGAAGGGGTTAATGAGTATCTTTCCTTTTCGCGCAAGCCGCAATCTATCTCCACCCCTATACTAAAGCATATGGCCAGACTGCTTGACTTACCCTCTGCTTATTCTCTTGACTCCAAAGACCTCTTTTTACACTCGACAATCTGGCACAATAAACATTTATTAATCGACAATAGACCCTTTTATTGGAAAACTTGGAGAGAGAGAGGTTTGATTTGGATTTACCAATTATTTTCAAATTCTGAGTTTTTGCCTTTTACTATACTTAAGCAGACATTTAACCTGCCAAATTTCTTCATACATAAATACATTTTACTTAAAACTACTATCTTGGAAACTTACCCACAACTCCCTACTATACCTGTTGCTTCTAATTACTCAGAGCCCTCTTTTCGACTTCACACCTTGTTATTGACCAAACCCAATGCTTCAATTATTTATAAACACTTACAAAGCTCCACCAACGACAGACAGAAAACGAAAACTGAAGAAGCTTGGGAAAAAGATCTTGCGGTATGTTGGCCAATCTCACTTTGGAAGGGCATTTGGTCCAAATTACGCAAAGCCTCTAGGGCAGCTAATACCACACAAACATTATTTTTTGTCTATAACAGACTTTTATTCACACCAATCGTTCTACACAAATGCTTCTCCACTACTCCTGATATCTGTTGGACTTGCTCCTCTCCCAATGCCGACCTCTTTCATATGTTATTCACTTGTCCTCAGGTACATACTTTTTGGAAGCAAGTTTGGTCACAAGTTAAAATGATTTATGGCACTATGTTCCCTTTTTCCTTCACTCACATCTTTTTGGGAAGCCTTTCTTCTATATGGGATGGGGCTCCACTTAATGTTAGGATTATTGACTTGTTATTAGCAATTGCTTTTCAATAAATTACTGTTAATTGGAAAGACTTTTCAAAAATTTCATACAGAGCCTGGTGGTATAATGTTTGCCACAATCATAGATTAGACACTGCCTTTGTATATCCTCCTCAAATGGCTATAAAATGTGCTGACTTGTGGTCACCTGTTACAACATTTATTATTGACGTTAGTGCCAAAAGATGTTTTACCAACGCCATCTCAACAGGAGGTTCTCAAACCACCTTAATTCCCTGATTATTCCATAATTTCATTTTTATTCTTACCTTTTTCTTTTCTTTTTCTTGAACGCATATTTGCCCGTCCTATGTACCTTTATTATATCTCTTTTTTGTACTATTAGTCCAATTCCTTTACTTTCTTAGTAACAAATTTGGATTGTTATGCTGTAAAACTTATACTATTTACTTTGTTTGGTCACCCTGTTTGCTTGTCAATAAAACTACTTGAACTTAATGTTACTGTAGGTAAGACATAATTTCCCGTTCTTTCCATTTGCTTATAGCAATTGTATTTGTTCAGATGTTTGTACACGGGGATTTCTGAAAGTATTACATCATAGTTTGAAAAATAGTACTCATAATGGCCTTTTCATTAAATCATACTAAGGTGTAAGCTACAACTAATGCCATAAGTCACGGGTAAGTGGTGATATTTTATTCCCTCCTCAACTGAAGCAGGCAATTGCATGGACATATAACAATCTGTCACTTTCATAGTATCAGTATACTCATATAACAACTTAGCATTAGCATTCCGCGTATAATCCCCCTTGGATAGGTCTACGTGAAGAAAGCGACTAGTTTGCTCTATTAAGCCTATCTGATCCTAATGTACCCTCTTTTGAAGCAGAAGGGGTAGGTGTGGATATTCCTTGCCCCCTCACCCCATGTTCCCTGCTTTCAGAGGAACTCAAAATGGATTCTATAATGACTACAGCTATTACTATAACTACCCCTACTGTTAGAATCCGGGTTCTCTGGTTGGCACAGGTAGGTACTTGTGACAAGCAGGGAACCTTTCCTCTAGTCAGGGTAAGGGGTTACACTCCTAAAATAACCACTGCTCACCCTCTAGGTAGCTTGGCGCGAGCAGACAAGGCTTATCTCAGAGCGTTATAGGTTAAGCATTTGTGAACACATACAGTAACCAAGTGACAACACTACAAATGGACACCACACAGGTTTTATATTAAAAATAAGGATTCTTTATATAGAGTTACCACAAGACCATTAAATGACAAAAATACACAATACTGTTACTTTAGATGGTAGAAGTTTGCTTAGTTCTCTTAAGTTCTTAAATGCAACACTTTAAGTCAATGTACTTTAGGTGCGACACGCAGGGCAACGAAAGTGTTGCAACGATGCTGATGCGATGAAGTTTTTGGTGCAAATAAATAAAGATGTGAAGATCTTCCAGTTGCATTACGCTTCTCCGATGTTGCGAGAAGACTCGACTCGATGCGTCAGCTGCAGCGGCGTCACCCTTTACGCGATGCGACGACAGCGGCCTTGGCAGCGGCACTCTTCTCCGACGTTTGCGAGACGCTTCCGCTTAATGCGATGTTGCAGCGGCGACACCCCTTTACGCGATGCGATGACAGCATCTCCGACGGCGGCACGCTTCTCCGTGGATGCGAGGTGCTTTTCTTGATGCGGTGCAATGCGACAGCTACGATGGCTGCGATGGCAACACGCTTCTTCCTTGATGTGAGTCTCTTCTCTTGATGCGGTGCGATGCGTCAGCTATGATGGCTGCGATTGCGACATGCTTCTTCGGCGTTGCGAGACACTTCTTGGATGATGCGAGACGCTTCCGCTCGATGCGATGCTGCAGCGGCGACACACTTTACGAGATGCGACGACAGCAGCTTCGACGGCAGCACGCTTCTCCTTCTTGAGTCGCGCTTCCAGCTCCTTGTGACACGCAGTCCCTCAGAAGGCCCAACAACAGCAGCAGGCACTTCCAAAGAACTTTGGGGAGCTGGGGGTGAAGTCTGTTGTTCCTGAGACTTCAGCAGGAGGCAAGCTCTATTGCAAGCCCTTGGAGATCTGAAGCACAAGTTGAAATAAAGTCTTTGTAGTCTTTCTCCTCTCCTTTCAGCAGCAAGGCAACCACTGCAGGCCAATCCCCCAGGTCAGGGACAGTACTCCTCCTTACAGCTTTCCCGGTTCCTTCTCCTCAGGCAGAGGTTCTTCTTGTCAAGCAGGATCGAATTTCTTGGGAGCAGGGTCCCAATACTTATCCTTATTTCCTTTGTTCCTCTGGAGTAGAGGGGCCTTTGCCCAGTCCAAACCAGTTCCTGAGCACTTTGTTGACATGACTCTGACTTTCTAGTCAGGGTGCAGGGCAGAGACATCAGCCGCTCCACAGGAGGTGGAGCCAGCATTGTGGTGGCAGAGCACAGCCCTATTCAGAGTCCAGGTGCACTCCTCCCACCCATCTGGATGTCAATCTCTCTATTCACCACCAGGCTACCTAGCCCTGCCCCTCTGGGTTTCCCCAGCCCTGTCACTCACACAAACCAGACAGGCAGATACACATCATAGCAGAGGCGGGCTGAAATGGTTAGGCAAGCAAATACCAACTTTCTAAAAGTGGTATTTGCAAACACAGAATATTAAAATAAACTTTACTAAAATATGTATTTTATTATTCTGAGTTCAGGCATACTAAACTCGATTTTCTACCATGTTCCCTGGGTCTGTTAGGATCATAGGATGTAACAATTCTAACAGCCCATTCTGGCCTATGGGAACAGGTAGCCTTGCAATAGTGAAAAACGAAAATGGCTGTAATTCACTATTAGGACATGCCACACACATCAGGGCTTGTCCTTCCTTATGCTTACAATGCACCCTGCCCTTGGGCCTACCATAGGTGTGACTAATATGAAGTTAAGGGAAGGTTTAGGGACTGGGAAGTAGGTGCACTTGCCCAGTCAGCATGACAGTACCAGACTGCACGCAGGTTCTGCAATGGCAGACCTTAGATACATTTTACCAGGCCGCTTCTGTGGGTGGCACAACCAGTGCTGCAAGCCCACCAGCAGCATTTGTATTTACAAGCCCTGGGCACTCCTGGTGCAGTTTACTGGGGTCTGACAGTAAACCAAATAAGCCAATCATGGAATCCAACCAACATATACATTTTAAATAGGGAACACTTGCACTGTGGCACTGGGTGGCAGTGGCACAGTGCTCTGAGCAGCTAACACCAGCAAAACACATGAGGCACAGTGACAAAAAGTGGAAGGGAGACTCACGCCAAGGTGCCAGATCTAACACCTACAATGAGTGTACCTATAATACATTTGTGACTACGATTCAAATTTCCAGACTCCATCTTTGAGTAGCTCGGATCACAGTCCGAAAGAGGTTCAACACACATAGTCTCTTTTTTCAGCCTTTCTCCACATATGACAACGTCATTTGAGCAACTTATGAAATCTTGGACAGTTCTTTTCAAAATGTTTCTGCTTTACAATATTCACACTGCTTGGAAGACTTTCCCCAGTCTTCTTTCTTCTCCTTCTAGATGAAACTCTTAAATTCTTCTTCTTCCACCTGAGCCTAGGTTATCTTCTTCAAACAATTATTTACTGTTCAAAGTTCAGTTCACATCGCTAATCAGATCAGTGCCAACTTCCTCAATGAAACATTGTAGCAGTTCAGCTCTCAGTGCTGCAATCCCTTGAGGAGACTGTGGTGCTCCCAAGCTTGGGAATTCGATGTCCTCCAGAATCAGAGACGTTATGCCACTCAACCTTGGTGGGAAAGGTACAGTCTACAACAGAAGTGCATTAGCTTCAATTCCAGGAATTCTCAGCAAGATCTCAATTACCAGTATCGAAATCTCGGTCCTTACTCTCCTAGGCATTTGTAACCACGTAAGTCCACTCGGGAGAGGAATATCTTTGACACTGCACTCGAGCTCTCCTGGACCTTCTCGCACTCTCTGCATTTGGCTCAGTTTCAATTAGATCAGACACCTATTGGTGCAAATTCTGTTTCATGGGCCAATCTCAGATTTCTTCTGCTTTGTTCACAGGCAACATTTCAACTGCAACATCTTTCTTCCTTAACTGCACACGAACATTTGTCACACCAGTCTCTTCCACTGAGTCAGACTCTCTGTCGCTCACGACGTTACTGTCTCTCTCAGAGTCAATACCAGGGTCTTTTATAGCTTGACCCCCCTCAGATTGACAAAGTATGTGTCCAGCCTCTTCAGGTACCTCTTCAGCTTGAATTGCCCTTTCCGGTGACCCCTCAGTCATGGCTGGAAATACGTCTGAGAGAGGAGCTGTTTTATCAGCGAGATCTGAGACTTTCCGGGTTCGAGAAGCATGAATCCAGTCTGGCATTCCTCCACACTTCACAGCAGTCATAGCTACCAGGATCACTAGGTATGGCACACGCAAACAAGATTCAAGACAGTATTTCCTCACGTGCTTCTTGATGAGAACCCAGTCTCCTGGGTTCAGGTCATGGCAGAGTTTGTTTGAGTTCTCTGCAGTCGCTGCTTCAACCTGATGAGACACAGAATGAACCAGGTCAGCCAATCATTTACAGTAGTCAAGGACCTAATCATCTATGATGCTTACTACGAAGTTCTCCTGTCAGGAATGCTGCGCAAACTCATTAGCACTAAAGGTAATGCATAAGCCCATTTCAAATACGTCGAAGCACACATTTTAGCCAATCTTTCTTTTAATGTCCTGTTGACTTGCTCCACCATTCCAAAAACCTCTGGCCTGTAACTACAATGCAGTGTTTGATCTACACTCAAGGCAGTGCACAACAATGCTATGATCTCATGGTGGAAGTGTGTACCTCTATTTGATTCCAATGTAGCTGGAAATCTGAATCTAGGAAAGAGTTCCCTCAATAACAACTACAGTGAGGCTATTACATCTCCTAGTTGGGTAACTGTAGACCCATCGAGAAACGATGCACAAAACAACCAGAATGTACTTCAATCCATTACACACAGGCATCTTAATAATGTCCATTTGGATCCGATTAAAGGGACCTGCCGATCTGTCAGTGTGACTCAAGGTGACAACAGTCTTTTTCCCAGCATTCATCTGATGGCATGTGACACACTGATGACACACAGCTTCTGCAATCACTTGAAACCTAATATTGAACCAAGTCTTTCTAAACAGTCTCATCATACCATCTCTTCCTATGTGAGCTGCTCAATGAATGCGCCCTGCCGTTGGATGTAACAATCTGACAATACTGCCCTGCCATCAACTGATACCCAAATTTCATACTTCCCTTTCTCACAACCTGCTCTGATCCAACCAGCATGTTCCTTATTTTCGGAGTTTTATATAGCGCAAATTTGACCCGAAGATATCAGGTATCAGAGCACTTTACTTGAGCACCAGTAGCGTTACATAAGGACACATTAATATTTGTTAGGCACAGGGAGATTACTTGTTTTACCAAGAATCACAGATGTTGAGTGTCGTTGCCGAGACTAGAACCAAGTTCCCCAGATTTGAGGTTGACCACCCTAGCCTTTAGGTCATATCCTCTCCCTATCTGTGGCCTCCTATTGCGATCGTCTCACTTCGTCCCATGTATCTGCAACAGCTAGCATCATGCTGGGTTTGGTCTGGTCTGTACTTTAACCAGTATATTCCCCATTAAAAACACATGCACGGAAATCACAATAACTTGCGAATTCGGCTGCATACCTATTTCCAATAGTGACACAATCATTTCACCTTCCATGGGCTGCACATTTAATGACAGCCATCTCTCTTGCCAATTGTATATCTTCCTACAGTTGTCTCACATACTCCCCAATCCGTATCGGGGACCCTGATGACGTTAGGAACTCTCTCTTCAACCATAGCAGTACGAAAGTCATGAACCATGCCAAAACTGTACTGGCTATCGGTAGAGACCGTGACTCTGATTTTTTCAGAAACAAGACATGCATGGGTCAAGGCAATGATTTCAGCCACCTGTGCGGAGTGTACTCCCTGTACTCCCTGCAATCAAGTAGCATCCATCACTCCAGAGACGGTAAAGACAGCAAGTCCTGCCAAGACTACCATAATTGTCTCTTAAGCAAGAACCAACAACAAAAAGGATCAGGATCTGGCAATGGCTCATCGACAATGTCAGGTCTTGGCTTCGTGCGAAGCTCAGTGACATCCAGACAGTCATGGTATTCACATTCTTCCCCATCAACCTTTGGAGTAGGTAACAAGGGGGGAGGGTTTAACACTGAGCACCGCTTCCGAGTCACGTTTTATGGGGCGAGCATCATCTGCTCATATTCAGCCAGCCTATTATTTGTCTAATGCTGTGTTTTGGTTCTCATCATCAAAAGCTCAACTGAGTGTGGTGCATATACTCAAAGAGGATAACCCATCACAATTCTCTCACATCGTTCAATACTGACACCTGTTGCAGCAACTGATTTGAGACATCCAGGCAAGTCAAAAGCAACAGGATCTAATGTAGCTGAGAAGCAAGTCACTGATCTAGGGGCACCTCCATGTGTCTGGGTGAGTACAGATATAGTACAACCCTATCTTTCATGACACAACTATGTGAAGGTTTTGTTGTAATCAGACAGTTCTAAAGCTGGAGTACTACACAGGAACTCTCTCAACTCCAGTGAGGCAGGAAAACAATCATTATCCTAAGGCACCGGATCACACACATCCGTGTGGGTTAGCATCTGCATAGGCTTCGCCATCAAGGAGAAATTAGGAATCAGCTGTCAGCAGTAGCCAACCATTTCCAAGAGCATTCTGACCTCTATTTGGGTATTGGGCGGATTCATTTTCCTGATTTCCTCCATTCTTTCTGGTGACACCTTTCTCAATTCAATATGGTGATCCAAATACTGTACTTCTTTTGGACAATAGTGAAGCTTACTCCTTATGCCCATTGTCAGCCAGATGGTTCAGTCAGGCGATGGTATTATCTCTTTAAGCCTCTCACATTCCAGATGCAATGAGAAGGTCATCGATATATTGGATCAGCACCAAATTTCAGGGCAGAATCAAGCTCTCAAGGTTATTTTTCAATATCTGATTGAATATGGATGGACTTTCAGTATACCCTTGCGGAATATAACACCACGTTAAGACACGATTCTCCAGACAGAAAACAAATAAAAATTGGCTCTCCTCATGCAATGGAATGGAAAAGAGGTTAATCACTGTGAACCATTCAGCTTTGCAAGGAATCTGGATTAGGATTACAGATGGATTTGGTATCACGGGACAACATGGCATCACTATGTTATTGACCTTCCTAAGATCCTGAACTATGCAATGATTCCCACTTGGCTTCTTCAGCCCCATAATAGGAGAATTCTACGGACTTCCCACTATCTTTCTTCTGTGCAATCATCAAGTCAATTACAGATGTAAGACCTGCTACTGTCTCTGGGGTCAAGTTATACTGAGGTGTTCTCGGAAACTCTGCATTTGGCTTGACCTATATGCAGAAAGGCTCGACTCCTCAAATCATTCTGATTTCTTCCCCTGTGAAGTCCCAAACCACTGGAGAGACAGTGTCTCTCAGATCCAGCAGCATATCTTCCACTGTCAGTGAACAAAACAAAGTAGCGATAAAGTTCTGGTTTGCCTGGTTTTTTTTTATACTCAAATTTTATTGGGTTTTGACAAACAAAAATTAGACATGACAATTCATATTAATTGGTCAATATGCTTGACTCAAACCAAATTGGATATGTTAGGCTACCCGCCTCCACAAGTCATGTAGAGTCACATTTACAGTCAAAAGAATCAGGATTTGAAATTCCCCATATCCCCAACTCTCCTATTCATTACAGCAGTCCCAACCATTTGCTCCACACTTGTTTCTACTTAGTTGGAAATCCCAAACCCACATATACTGGTTGTTCCTGCACGGCACACCAATCCAATCCCTTTTTCCATTGAGGGATCGTGGGGGTTGTGGGGCTCCTCCATTTAGTGGCTATGGCCCTTTTGGCAGCCACAAAGGCCATACTCAGAAATGATTTGTGTGCCCTGGAGTCTCCTATACCTTCCAGGATCCCCAGGAGCAGGACCTGAGGCTTGTGTAGAATCTCTCATCCCACTATGACACTCAGTTCACCAACCATATCCACCCAGTATTTCGATATGAGGGTGCAGGACCAGGTCATTTGATAAAGGTCCGTGGGCTCCTGTGTATATCGTGGGCATCTCTGCGTTGGTAAATATGGTGCTCGATATAACCTGGTAGGGGTGAGGTATGCACAATGGAGGTAGTAGATTTGGTTATTAAACAAATAAAGGAGTATATCCCGAAGACGACAGATATCGACTTGGTATAAAGAGGATACAAATATGGAATTTTTTTTCTCCTTTTTAGGAAGACTCCTCACTCACCAACCTAGTTGGTGACATGCTTCATCATAGGGGTCCCACCCGAGTGGCCGAATGCTACCCGGTTGTGCTTCAACACCTGATTACAGTGGAGCAGGTAAGTGGTAACAGTGGTGCAGGTCAGTGGAATAGTGAGGTAAAATTATCTTTATTTAACTCCCTAAGAATTTAATATGGGGCAATAAGACAAGGCCCCAGCCATCATTTACCAATCAATCAATCAATCAATCAATCAATCAATCAATCAATCAATATAAGCTTTATTTTGACAAAGATGTCATAATAGCTGCGGTTACAATAAAAACACTTTGCTGTTCTTTGGAAGAGCAGAATACAGATTTACAGTGTCATTAGTTTTGCATGGATGGTACTAAAACAAAAATGATCAATTAACCTCGTGAAGCAATGATGCGAATATCATATTCAAAGAGTTAAAAAAATGTAAACTTTAAAACAGGAAAACAATTAATACATACACGATTTAATTCAAATTATTTAGTACATATCAGCATTAAAACTAGGATAAAATCATGTAATATTTCCTTGTTACAATGGAATATTAAGAAAGTTCGGAGAGACATTCAGTTTTTCTTAGCTAATAGCAAAAATGTTAACAAATAAAGTGCTTTTGCAAAGAGGGTCCAGCAGCTTATATAATAGGGTTTTGAGGTCCCAGCTAATCTGCTTTTAATTGAGGCTATGTCTTTCTTGCGAGCACCTTACACCTTGTGAGCCATGCTTGTCCTAGAAACTTTGCTACACAACATGCGTAAAACAGCCTAGGATCAGATCTAAGAATACGTATTGCTGTATAGTAGTCTCGTGTGCCCAGTTGTCGACAGAGCGGTTTCAGCCATTTTGCCCGCGATGATTTGTATGTCGGGCACGCAAAAATTAAATGGGCGGTGCTTTCAATCGGGGCCTTGCAACATGGGCAGTTTTTCTCCTTGCTTGGGCTCCACTTTGCTGTCGCCTCGCAGACAGGGAGAGTTCTGAGCCTAAAGTGGATGTAGAGTGTTCTATCTCTTGGTACTTTAATTGTGTCGAGAAGGGGCTCAAAATATCTAGACTGCTTGTGGGAATGGAATTCTAGTATTAGTTTGCCCACGTTGGGATTACAGTTCTCTTGTAGGTCAACTCATTCCCAGTGTAAACATTTGAGTTCCTCTCTCCTCAGGGGTACCTGGCCGACTCATAGCTGACAGCGTTCTTTTAATGTTAGCAAAGCAGCCTATTTTCCCGCAGGTGTCTAGGTTAATAAGCTCAGTCATGGATTCTGCATAGGAAGAGATTTCAGGGGTCCGCCAAATGCGGGCCCAAAAGAGTAGGGGGTGCAACCTAGCTATGTCACCCAATGACCGCCTACCCATATCTAACAATAGGGGAGCAAGGGGGACATATTTGGGTACCATGATCAGGTCTCTCAGAAATGTATATTCTGACTTGCAGAGCTCATCAAGTTTGTCGAACCCCCAGACTTCTGCTCCATAAAGGGCAGAGCTGACTGCTTTTAACCATCATTTACATCGGTTCTGTAAGTGATCCAACGTGGTGGGAGAGTTAATGCTGAGGAATTCATAGATCTGGGAGACCCCTCCATTTCTCAACTCCCCCATAAGTATTTTTGCTTCTAAGGGACTGAACTTGGGAAGTGTGGTGCCATTAGGTATGTGTGTCATAAGCGCGTGTTGAAGCTGCAGGTATGGTAAACAGCCTTTAGTGTGCGGCTGCTAGTGCGCATACCATTACTTCGCAAACGTTACTACGCTTGCGATGTTACAACGCGTACCATTAGTACGCAAGTTGTTACATCGCAAGCGTTGTTACAACGCATGCATTGTAATGGTATGCGCTATCCACATCGTTGTTTGGAAGGAGCTTCCATTTCCAAACAACGACGTGCAGATCTGACGTCGCTGGAAGCCGGAGTAGAGAGGAACCACAGAAGAGAGAGAGGTAAGTGTAGTTTTTTTGGGTCGTGCAGGGGTAGTCTTTTAGGTTGTAGGGTTGTCTTTGAGTAGTGTAGGGTCGTGCTGGGGCAAGTGTTTTAGGGTTTAGGGTAGTGATGTGGTATATGTGTAGTGTAGTGTAGTGTTTTAGGGTTTAGAGTAGTGTCGGGGGGTCGTGCAGGGTAGTGTGTCAGTATAGGGAAGGGACTGGCGGTAGGGGTAGGGTCGTGCTGTGGGTAGTGTTTTAGGGTTTAGGGTAGTGTTGTGGTGTTAGTGTAGTGTAAGGTAATGTATTAGGGTTTAGGGTAGTGTCGGAGTGTAGTGCAGGGTAGTGTTTGGGTATAGTAACAGGACTGGGTGTCGGGGAGGGTTGCACCGGGGGTAGTGTTTTAGGGTTTAGGGTAGTGTTGTGGTGTTTTTGTAGTGTAGGGTAGTGTTTTAGGTTTTAGGGTAGTGTTAGGGTGTCATGCAGGGTAGTGCTGTAGAGTAGGGAGCGGACTGGGGAAAGGGGGAGGGTTGTGCAGGGAGTAGTGTTTTAGGATTTAGGGTAGTGGTGTGGTGTTTGTGTAGTGTAGGGTAGTGTTATAGGGTTTAGGGTAGTGTCAGGGGTGGTGAAGTGTAGTGTTACAGTGTAGGGTTCAGGCAGGGGGAAGGGGAAGGTTGTGTAGGGGGTAGTGTATTAGGGTTTCGGGTAGTGTAGTGATGTTTAAGTAGTGTAAGGTAGTGTAGTGAAAGCATGATGTTAGTCTGATGTTTTTAATTAGCATAAACCATAGTACATTTATAACCATTTGCGTTATAAATGCATGTGCAGTTAAAACTTGCGAAGTAATTGTTTATGCTAAGTAAAAACAAGCAAAGTAATGGTTTATGCTAAGTAAAAACATCACACTAAAATCATATGAAGTAATGGTATGTGAAGTATCGACATACATCCACAGGTATTTGTGAGATCGTGTGGTGTTAAGGGAGTATGCGTTTTGGAGGTCCTGAAATGTTCGGAGTTTGCCTACCCTCCAGGCATCCCTGATGTCGGTGAAACCAATAAGGTCCCATTTCTGGAATCCCTTCAGCCGTGCCACTTCTCTCCCCACGTGCCCTGCCAAAGGGGTGTTTACAGTGTGATTTTAGACTCCCATCGGGTATAACGGAGCGTGGAGCTCTAAGCTAGGAAGACTGATCTGGTGACAGCAAGTATATGTTGAGGGAATGGTGAGCCTTAAAGCATTGCTTGAGTCTGCGGGAATCCCTTCTTCTCATTCTCCAGGTGGTATGCCGGGTCTGCCCACCCTCCTGAAAACCAATCGTTAATCACCACTAGAAGTGTGGCTAAATAATGGAGGTATAGGTTGGTCATTCCCATGCCCCCATCATATGGAGCTATCTGGCAGTGGGCCAGCACCATTCATGCTCTGGAGTTCCCCCAGATGAGCAAGGTTGATGTTTTGTCCAGGGCGCGGAACCAGTGTCGCAGGAGATGGAGAGGTATATTCTGCAATATGTATAGGAAGCAGGGGAGTATCATCATCTTATACAGTGCGATTTTCCCCATAGGGTTCAAGGTGGGTCTGCCACTTCTAAAGAACCTCCTTGGCTCTCTTAAGCAATGGGGCTAGGTTAAAGAACCAGGTTAGTTCCAGGTGTATTGCCACCCAGATCCCCAGGTAACGAAAAATCAGACGTCTGATTAGAATGTTCATTTGCCACTCCACAAATTCCCGGGAAGTGTGGAACGGAACCAGTGTGGATTTGGCTGGATTAATTTTCAGTCCTGAAGCTTTAACAAAGATTTTGAGGATTTGCATGCATCAGGGGCCCGTATGAGTGGGGTCTGCCATGTATAGGAGTACGTTATCCACAAATAGGGCTATATGTTCTTCGTGGGACGTGCTCCATCTCCATCCCTGGTTTTGAGCGTCACATCTAATGTGTCGGGCCAAAGGTTCTATAGCTAGGTCAAAAAGCAAGGGGGAAAGGGGACATTCCTGCCTCATACCACAGCTTACACAGAATTCTTCATGTTTCCTCTGAACTATGGGCCAAATCCCAAATGGAACAGTATGGCTTCCAGGTTTCCCCAATCTACCGTATCAAAGGCCTTCTCGAAATCTATTAACAAGAGCACCAAGTATGGCAGGAGGAGATGGCGGTGAGCCAAGGCCACAAGTAGGCATCTTAGGCATTGTCCTGTGCTATGGTGGTGCATTAACCCGCATTGATCAGGGTGCACTAGGGTCGTGATTACTCTCTTTAGACGGGTCACGAGAATAGTAGCATATCATTTAACTTCGGTATTGATAAGTGCAATCGGGTCATGGGCCGAGCACGAAGTGGAGGGGGGGGTCTGTTTTAGGGGTGACCACAATTGTCGCCACGTCAATGTCTCACAGGAAGCCTCCCCTCTCCACTGCCTCTGTATATAATTCCTGAAGCCGTGGTGCCAAAAGCTCTCTGTATGACACATAGTACTGCACTGGGTAGCCATCAGGGCCTGGAGTCTTACCCATTGACAGCCTTGAGATTGCCTGGCTAATCACCTCCCGTGTGAGAGGCTGGTCCAGGAACTGAGTATCTGTCTCGAACTATCACCCTGTCAAAACATTGTTGAGCTAGGAGTGGGCAATGGTTACCTAGCAAGTGGATTTCCTGCAACATGAGTGCACAAGAGGTAGAGCGGTTAGAGAAATTCAAGACCGCAGCATGTTTCACCTTATCCAGGAGACCTTGACATTCCAGGAGAGGATGTGTAGGAATTCTAGGTCAAGGTGGGATGTCGCCATGAGTGGGGCCTCTAGGGGAGCTGCAATGGTTGGCCAGGGGTCTGGTAGGGCCCTTATATGTGTAGTCTTTGGGTATGGAGTACTTAAGTGTCACTGAAACAATGCCGGCGTGTGAGTGGTGCAGGCATGTCATGTCATGTGTCTCGATCTACCAGAAGAGATAAGACAAAAACCAACAACTCAAACCCCGAACGAACCCCCAAACATCTTCCTTCCCGTACTTCATCCCTTGAAACATCTGTTGCTGTGAAAAGGAGAACTAAAACATGTTCAAACAATGCAGTTTGACGACTGATTGTTGGACCCCTCCTTGTTGATGGATGTGTGAATGTTCAGGAGACCGGAAGTGTTTGTGGCCATCGAGACCATCACCAGGCAGCAACTGCTACCTTCAGGGGCTACTGTTTATATAGTTGTGCTACATAATTGATCCCTTTCTTCTTAAAATCCATGACTCAACGTAATTTCCAAAAAATTACTATCAGGAAAGCCCGCCCATGGGCCAAACTTTACATATAGTCCTGGTCTACTGTGCTGAATAGCTCAAAACTCACTTTAGACTCCAGTCCTGTTTCATCATCAGAAAAACTCACCCACTGGATAGAGTCCTCACTGGACAAAGTTATCCCTGTTAAAGCTATCCACCATAGGATAAGAGAGAGAATCGCGCTGTGGTACTCGCCCAAGATTAGGCTACTCACACAGGCCTGTAAATGGATGGAAAGGAAATGGAGGAATGATTATAGCGAGACGAGTAAACTGAAATACAGAGAGTTCCTAAAATGCTACCAAGCTGAAATTAAAAAAGCCCAGGTGTTTTACTATGAAGTAAAGATTAAATAAGGGAGCGTTCGAAAGAATCACCACTAATTCAGCACTTAGAAGAAGTCATTGACTCCATTAAATCAAACGGGCCCATTATAGTTGGAGGCGACTTCAACTGTTGCTATGAACCTTTGTCGGGACTAGATACTATTTTCGAAGAAGAAGACCTAGCAATGGGTATCCTGCTTCTTAGGACAGAAAAGACTTTGGGGTGTTCTGTCTCTGCAATACAACTATTTCATTTCACTATAGAGAAAGGACTAAGGTCTTGTAACGGCAGATCCCCCTCAGATCTTGAATGTTCAAATACTTTCTTGGGTCTTTCTTCATCCCGTATAGATTATATCATGATAAGTGTAGCTCACTGGGCATACTTACAGGACTTTAAAGTTGATGTTAGAAGAGTAAGTGACCGTTTCCCACTGTGCTTAGATCTCACAGGAAAATATTTTTTGTTACACTCATCGATACAACCTGAACCGGGCACAGAGGTTATACTGCCTATAGTGAGCAACAACAGGAGGGCAGTAAAATGGAGATCCATACTGGAACAAGTAGAACCTCTCACTCATATATATCATATTTTTAGTGACCTTTTATCCCTTTTTTAAAAGCATGTTGTGCTGTCATACCTATAACACAGATCCATCAGAAGCTGGTAGAAAATATAAAACCCTACCTAACTAAATCCCAGACTGGGAAGACCAATCATAGGAATAAGATGCGGCTGTCCAATCCATGGTTCAACAAAAATGTGCAGTGGCTAAACAACGCCTTATCAGGGCCTTACAAACCAAAGAGATAGTCATGATTAGACATGAAAGAAATGCATATAATAAAATCTTGAAAATAGCCCGTAGAAATTGGGAGGATGCTAGTTGGGAGGACTTGATAATAGCTTCAAAGGCAGGTGACCAGTCCCTGTTCTGGCGGATTATTGCCCATGGTAGTACAATAACTAATCCGGTCCAAGATTTAGATCCTCGCACATGGCAAAGACATCTTGCTAATTTATATGCCCCTCCAATTGCAATGGTCAGAGATTCCACATGTAGTATTGAGGAGCTTTTGACCTCAAATGAGATTGTACAATTACACTTCAGCATAGAAGATACTACACTTGCTACAGCTGCTATCAAGTCATCAAAATCCCCAGGCCCCGACAAGATACCCGGGGACCTTTTTAAACATGCACCTGAGGTGTGTGCTCCATATATTAATCTCTTATGCGATGCAATTGCCAGAGGGCAGCCCATTCCAAAATCCTGAAAGGGCGCAGAGATCGTCCCGATACATAAGAAGGGTAGTAGGGATGATCCCGCTAACTACAGACCTATTAGTCTGATAGACATAATGCAAAAGGTTTATTCCAAGCAAATCTTAGACAAGCTGGACTGGATGAATGAAAAGGATGTACTTTCCCCATGCCAAGCGGGTTTTAGAAGGAAAACCAGTACTATAGATCAAGTGTTTAGGTTTGTAACTATAGCCTGGAAATATACAAAGTTGAGGTCTGGCCATTTATATGTGGCATTTATCGATTTAAAGGCTGCATTTGACTCAATCCCTAGAGACTTATTATGGACAATCTTTTTGCAGCAGGGGTACCAAAGGAGATTCTAGTCCAGCTGATAAGGCTTCATGAGGGCAATTTTGCAAAAGTCCGCTGGGGCAAAGGGGGAGAACTCACAGATGAGATACCAGTTAAGAGAGGCGTGCGCAAGGGCTGTGTCCTGGCACCAACTCTGTTTCTCTTATATGTTAATCACATGGTTCAGTTCCTGCAAAAATCCCAACATGATTCCCCAAAATTAGGAGGGACTCATATCTGTGTGTTAACATTTGCAGACAACACAATATTGTTTTCGCAAACCCCAAAGGGCTTACAAAATCTTTTAAACACGCTTGATGAATATTGTAAGTCAAAAGGCTTGGAAATAAACCAGTTAAAACTAAATATATGTCTATAAGGCCCCATGAATGCTTCAAAAATGACATAATGTTGAATGGAGTGATTCTAGAGCGTGTTTCTAGTTTTGTCTACCTTGGGATAACCATTGATTCAAAACTCTCATGGAACCCACAGATAAAGAATTCAAAATCTATCTTAATGCAAAACTCAGCACCAGTTATAAAGAAACTTCATGCAACTATGACAAAGGTTATCACACCAGCCCTAGAAGTTTAGAAGTTTAGGGCCCAAATGGCTGCTTTGTATGGTTCAGAGCTGTGGGGGGGGGGGGAATCCCTCTCCCCTCTAATTGTGGGGGAAAATATGGTCTTAAGAAGGTTAATTGCCCTTCCCCAAAATACACCTGTGATCCCCTTAATGTATGATCTGAGTATAAAACGAATCGAACATAAGGTGATCTGGATGACTCTGTCATACTGGGTCAGAATCTGGACCACCGAGGAATTACAAACCTACAGACAGACACTGAGTGAATTACTGGCACTTGATATTCATGTTACCTTTCCTTGGTTGGCTCATATCTGTAAATGATTTTTGGATTTAGGCCTGAGCAGATTCTGGGAACACCCAAGCATATTGACGCCGGACACAAAGCGGGAAATCAAAACCATTTATTGGAATTGTATCTGGCACAGAGTCACTTTAAATTGCACATCCGGCACACTTACAACCCAATTCCTTATGTTTAAAACAACTCCTTGTTTTGAACCGTTCTTAGATGAAATTGAACCCCAACTTGCAAAGATATTATATCTGAAATTCAGATATGGCTTCCTCCAGATAAAGGCTTTCACATCCAAATGGGGAATGCCTCAGGATGGGGAAAAAGATTGTAAGTGTACCCTATGCCATTTAGGAACCAAGGAGGACATCGCACATGTCTTATTCTTCTGCCCCATATATGTAAATCCTAGATACATGGGTTTACACGGTGAATTACAGTCTAGAATGTTGGACTGAAACAAGAACAATGAACAGAATGTGCCACAATGTCTTACGTCTTACTGTATCACACCGTGTAAACCCGTGTATCGTGGCAAATGGCAGGGAAAGGGAAGCGAACAGCGGGGGCTGCAACTGTGACTGGTACTTTAGACCAATTCATCACCAAAGCTGTCTCGGTACTAGAACAAGAAATCGCTATTACCGAGCGGCGCCTCTCAACAGAACCAATGTATGTCAGACGTTCATCTATTGGCACGCTGGCTCTGGTTAAATCTCCAACCAGGTTAGGGGGGCATGGCAGTGGTGATCTGCCCCAGCTCGGAGACATTGAGAAAAACCCCAATATGTCATCGGTTAGTACGAGGTCTAAGGAGGACAATGGTGTTACTAACGGTGCCCCTGCCGTGGCAGTCGCGGGTTTATTAAATTCCAAAGCTACCTTTCCCCAGACAAGGGCTGGTAATAAAATATCTAGACCTGCTAACTCTAAGAGGAAACGCGGTGGGGGCGCTCAAGGTGTCAGGCAGGCGAAAATGTCTAAAACAACAAAAAACGCAACTAAGCCCGACGCCCTACCTCCCGATGACTGCCTGATCATGGGCGAGGTTAGCAAAGGCCTCTCTGTTCTATCTCACATTGGTGACATGATTCCTCAGATTGAGCAGGTGGTCCGATCATTAATACTCCCTCTCTTAGAAAGGGTAAAATTAGTTAATGAAAAAATTGAACGTTTGCAACAAACGATTCTTGACAACTTTTGCTCATTAAAAAATGTTGTTAAATTGTCCACAAAAGATATCGTCAAACCCAATTGTTTACCCCCTGAAAAGCCCTTGACCTCTATACCTGTCCTTATCGATAAACCTCCTGTGACAATAAACACTGGTTCAGGTTCTGGTTCTCTAAAGACCCAGGCGAACACTCATCAAACTTCCAGGAGGGTGGGTGGGACAAGTAATGTATCCGGGGGTAATCCCACTAAGGAAGACATGGGAGTGAGAGAAGTCGTAAATTTAGATATTCATGAAAATCTCCCCAAACTCCCCCTGGCCCATATCCATCTTCCACCTGAATCCCTTCCTTATGTAGTAGTATTAACTGGTGTTCCCGAATTACCAGGTAGTAAAACTGAATCCTTTCAAGAACTTAAAAACAAAGTGACCCATTGGTTAAACAAGAACAGACAAATCCCCAATAACATGAATGGGAGGATTTTATTTGTTAGAAGGGTCAGTTGGGTGGGATCTAGACCTAAAGATGCTTTGGGTGATTCCATTATTGTAAATTTTTTGGACAGGCGTATACCGAGGTTCATTTGCGACCATGCATTCCTCGGGTCCCGATCGGGGATCGAGGTGCATGACTTACACCATTTTTATAACCTGTCCCCCAATCATGAGGGTAGAACTAGACAGGACTGGGTGACGAGAGGATTGAACCCTGGGTCTATCATCCCACCCCCCGATTATGTTGATCATTATACTGGTCTGAGCAACCTAGACGCCCTGTATTGACCGGCAAAGAGAGAGTTGAAACCACTAATTCTCAAGGATGTCACGGTAGCTGAAGGTGAGCTCTTTGGTGGACCTGATACTGTTTCCCTGGTTCCATCCGGGACGTCTACCCCATATAGGGAGTCAACACCAAGTTCCTATAGGGCGAACGAGAGGCCATGCGAGGAAAGTTCTAATGCTGCTCATCCTGGCACCCCGCCAGGTCTAGGGCCAGGTACGTTTATTTCTTGGAATCTAGCTGGTCTGAAGGCAAAGATGGACTCCCCTGAATGGGTTGAATTCACCAGTAACTATGATGTTTGCCTTTTCCAGGAAACTTGGTCTAGCGAGCCCCAGTTTTTGCTGGGATATTTGAATTTTTATGCCGCAGCTACTAAGGGTCCTAAAGGCCGCCCTATGGGTGGCCTAACTATCTGGGCCCGGCAGGATCTATTCCCCAAGGTTAGTGAGATACCCACGGGGTCTCCTGAATTCCAATTAGTTAGGCTAACCCTGGGCCTTACGGGCGAACATCTATAATTTATACCTTAGAGGGACCAAGGGGAAAAGGTCGCGGGTTTTGGACATTTTGGTCAGCCTTATAGAAGCAAACTCGAGTGAGAGGGATGTGATCATTGCGGGTGACCTTAATGTTACGTTTAAACCCCTCTTAGATCCGGACTCCGAATGGGGTCTTGACCCTGAGGAGGACCGGCTGTGGGGAATACCCGGTTTGGCGCTTGCCCCAATCAAAAGATGGTACGAGGTGGTAGTGCAGGTAAACGCCCTCTGTTATGAGAAAGGACTAAGGGCCTTGAACGGTAGGACACCAGGGGATAAGATGGGTGCTAGTACTTTTGATAATGGCCGCTCTAAAAGCAGGATTGATTACGTACTCTGCTGTATGAGGCTATGGCAATGCATCAAAGACATGGTGGTTGAACCAAGAGTCGAGAGCGACCATAACCCTATCTGTGTAACACACCGGTGGTGGGGGGATATTCACACAGTAGCTGAGGCAATGCAATTAGTGTCTCCTGAAAGCGTCCTCACCAACGAAATCCGTAGACTTAAGTGGCCCCAGGTCAAGACCAATGCCAAGGTCATTGCTAATATCGACATTGAGCTTGCCCAAGCTACGCTGAAAATAGAGGGTGCGCTGGTTACCAAATAAGCTAGAGTTCAAGTTACTAGATTACATGAGTCTTTTTTTGAGGGATTACGTAGGTTTTTTTTTAAGCCAATGAGTAAGGGTAATAGGCCCCCACCCAAGCGGCTACGTTGGTATGACGGTGATTGCAGACGAGCCAGAGGTAATCTGGCTCAAGCCCTTTCTAGTGGACACAAGATTTTTATCCAAAAGGCCAGACAGCTCTATAATAAATGTCTTGGCCAGGCAAAAAAGAAATGGGATGATCTGTACTGGCAAGACCTGAAGGAAGCATGCTATGCCAGGGATTCTAGATTGTTCTGGAATGTTATTAAGTAGAACAGAGGTGGCTTGCCGGACAGACCGTCAAACCATGTTACGCAAGAGGAGTGGCTAAAGTATTTTAAACCTCAATATACATGTAATTTTACATACAATCCCCTGGGGGCGATATCCCATGTTTTTTACTCCCAAGGTCCTTTTAGTCCCAAGGATGCCTTAACAGCTTTGGGATCTGTAGCTACAGGGCGTGCCCCAGGATTAGATGGGGTTCCAGCCGACCTCTTTCTCCACAATAAAACTTGCTGGAGTAAGTATATTGCACTGGTGGCTAACGCCGTGGCTGAAGGTGCCCCAGTGCCTAAATCATGGGGGGGTGCCGTCATAATCCCAATTTTCAAAAAGGGAGATAAGACATTCCCAGGTAACTACAGACCTATCAGCTTGATAGATACAATCCAGAAGATCATTGGGAGGATGGTCTTGAACCTGATACTGGACTGGATTGAAGACAATAGGATTTTGTCCCCTTTTCAAGCTGGTTTCCGTAAATTTACCAGTACTATACTGGAAGGTAGTTACTCTGGGAAAAGGCAGTCTCTACGTCGCTTACGTGGACTTAAGAGCTGCCTTTGATCTTGTGCCCCGTTCGCGGTTGTGGTTAGTCCTTGAAAAGCTGGGGCTTCCTCTAGAAATTTTGACTTTGGTTATGCGGCTCCATGAGTCTAACTTTGCCAAAATACAGTGGGGAGGTCCTGGTGAAGTTACCCCCGAGTTTCCGGTAGAGCGTGGTGTGCGCCAAGGCTGTACTATGGCCCCCACGCTCTTTTCTCTGTACATTAACGGCGTAGTAGACCGCATGCTTAGTGTTAATACTGATGCCCCAAAGCTGGCTGGGGTTATTACCCCGATATTGATGTTCGCGGACGACACTCTTATTGTATCTAAAACCCCGAGTGGTCTGCAAAGGGCTTTGTCAGTGTTTGAAGTTCCTTATGAATGGGCAGCCGCTTGAAGAGGTTAACAACTTCGTCTACCTAGGTATGCATGTGACAAATGACAATAAGTGGAGCAGGCACATTGAGATGTCCACCATGAAATTTAGACAGATATCGGGAGCCTTGAACAGTGAGCACAAAAAATCTTTTACCAAGCCAATTAAACCTGTGCTCCAAGTTTATGAGGCCAAGGCCCTAAGTTCTTTGCTGTACGGGGCTGAGCTATGGGGTTTCGACGCGTTAACTTCTTTAACAGTAGTCGAAAATAAATTCTTCCGTAGCATAACTGGCCTCCCACAGAGTACGCCCCTGGTTCCATTGACATATGATCTAGGCAGGAAGGCTATAAAGGACCTAGCCAAACTTCGCCCGGTCTTATACTGGTGGAGGCTTTGGACCACCCCGGAGCTTTCCTCATATGCTACGGGTCTTATGGACGTTATAAAATCTGACATGTTCCACAAGATTGGGTGGCTGAGGAGCCTCCGCGAGTCCTTGATGGATCTGGGTTTGGAGGGGCTGTGGAGTGATCCAGTGGCTGCTTTGTTCCCTCCCAAGAGATTTCTGAAAATGATTTACTGGGAACAGGTTGATTATCGAGTCTGGAGCAGTACTAACTGCTCTAGGATGACCAGCCAGTATCTGGAGGCAAAGGTTACACCTGCTCTAGAACCTTACTGGGACTTGAGTACTAAACCTAGTGATAGGAAAGTCTATTTTCAGCTTAGAGCAGGCTCTCTTCCACTCAGGTCCCTTACAAGTAGGTGGTTCAGTGTAGGTGTAGAAACATGTCCTGCTTGTGGTTTCCAAGTTGAATCAATTGCCCACTTTTTGTTTGTTTGCCCTGTATATGCTATCCCTAGACGAGTGTGGTTGTCTCCAATGTGCAAAACTCTGGGCACAAGGAGTTGTGCCGTTGCTCTAAGATTTTTATGCACAAGCACCTTATCGATTGTTTCAATCGCTTTAGCTAAATACTAGGGTTGGGCATGGTCTTTACGGAATAAGGCTTCTATGCAAACTCCGGTAGTACCTCCGTGAGGCTGCATGTTGATGGGATGTGGGTTGATTCAACCTTTGTTCTAATGGATATACTATCCTCTTCCTTTTTATTGTATTTTTATATATACCAATTCATCTTTAGGCTATTGACTTGTTTAATGCTTTTTTTTTTTAATTCAACTTTTTAAGTATTTATTGAACGATTTTATGTATTTTATAGGGAATGTTAATAGTTGTTTTTTTTGTATTTGTTTGTGTCTTGTATGAATTTTAAATTCGAATAAAGACTATGATGATGATGGTAAATCCTAGAAGAAAATGGATAAAACCTTTGGGCAGGAGTTTGAGTATTAGAAAACACATTGATATGTTGCGTATATTAAAAACTGATAGCTCCAAGCTCATTGTGTTTGGTGTCAGTAGATTTTTACTGGCTATTAATTTTATGAGGAGGAAGAAAGGGCTTTCATTTTAATATACTACTTTTATTGGGGTTATAAAAATGTTTTAGTAGAGTCCCTGTTATATATAGCCTTCGATAGCATTAAAGCATTTTTCATTTCTGAATCATGTATTGTTAAAGAAGCCTCGATGATTTTGCACTTCGCACTTTATGGGACATATCACTAAGAAAAATAAATAAATTGTAATTTGGGAATCAATCCGTCGTGATAGAATTAACTGAAGACCAGAATTGTGTAAATATATTGTACCATTCCGAAATTTTTTAGCTTTTTTTTGGTGCTAACTGTAAATATTATGAGGAGTAATGTACTGTACTGTAATTAATAAGTGGATTAATGTACTGTATCTGCTTTTTTATCAGTTTTTTAGTATTTTAATGACGCTTTGATGATTCTGTGAATCGAATAAAGATGCTTAGAATGAATTAAGCAGCTAATACTCCCAGAGAAATTTTCCGCATTGCGAAGAGCCTTTTAGATCTCCCTTCCCCTGAAATTCTGACAGCAATATCTGTCGACCATTGCAATGAATTTGCTGAATATTTTCAGGGAAAAATTTGAAACATATATAACACATTCCCTGTCACTCCATGTCTCAGTGACCCACACGTCCCAGCCAAAATGACCTCTGACTTCCCCGCCATCAACAGGCCTCCAGACTTCATTTGGCACACCTTGGAGGAATTCCCACTCCTATATCAGGACACACTATCAAAAATCTTTGCTCAAATCAAGTCGGGTTCCCCTTGTGACCCGGCCCCTCCTCACCTGTTGTGCAAGGTCAAAGAGATGGTGCTTCTGGTAATACTGGACATATAAATCTCTCCATCACCAATGGCCACGTCCCACCTTCCTGGAAACACACCATGGTGAAAGCTTTATTGAAGAAGCCAAGCTTAAATCCTGATGTCTTGAGTAACTACCGTCCTATATCTTTGCTGCCAATGGTTTGTAAGGTCTTAGAAAAACATGTTAATTCTATCCAATCTGACTTTTTAGAAACCCACGACCTCCTGCACCACTCTCAGACTGGCTTCCGTCTCCATCTTGGAACATAATCGGCACCTATTACCGTAGTCAAAGAATCGAAAAAGATAATTGACCACGGAGAAGCAGTAGCCATTATTCTCCTTGACCTGAGTGCCGCTTTAGAAACGGTTAATTTTGATATCCTCCTTAATAGGCATAGGAGCGTTGGAGTGTCGAGGGGAAACATTTCTTGGATCCAAACATACCTCAATGGTAGAACATTGCAAGTCTTTGCTGGAGAATCCACCTTTAGGTATCTACCCCTCAGCTATGGAGTACCTCAGGGATCTTCCCTGAGTCCCACATTATTCAATGTGTGCATGAGGCCGCTGGCTGATATCGTCCTGCCATATGGGATTAAAATTGTCACCTATGCAGATGATACTTAGCTGGTGGCATTGATAAACCACCCGCACAATGCTCCATCCAAACTGGAATCCTGCATGGAGAAGGTGGCAACCTGGATGCAACACTCCTGTCTCAGGCTCAATGGAGATAAATCTGAAATAATGTATCTAAGTAATCTGCCCAACGTGGATCTCAAACTGCCATGTCCAATCTGTCTGGGACCCACCCCGACCCCAAAGGCCAAGATCAGAAGCCGGGCGTCTGGCTAGATAAGTCACTAAAATTTGACCAACAAGCAGTGGAAGTGGCAGGTATTTGTTATGGTATCCTCAGAATGTTGAGGAAAGTTCTCCCCCTCCTCCCTATTGGGGCTAAGAGAACTATGGTCCAGGCCCTGGTCCTCTCATGCCTGGACTGTGGTAACTCCTTGTACCTGAGTGCACCCAAATCTATCACAAGGAAACTACAAGTAGGCCAGAATTGAGCCGCTTGGCTGCTGCTTGGTACCCCTAGAACTCAATCGGCCAAGCCAAGTCTGAAGACCTTACATTGGCTGCCCATTCTGGAGAGGATTAAATTCAAATCCCTCTGCAAAGCCCATAAGACTCTTATGAGCAAAGGTCCTTCCATTTACAAGTCCCTTATCACCTTTTATCGCCCTAGGAAACTCCTCCGCTCTACGAGCCTGAGCTTGGCCGTCTTCCCTAAAATCCAAAGGATGCGAAGTGGGGGTAGCTCCTTTTCCTATAGCGTAGCCAAGATTTGGAATACCCTTCCCCTGCATCTGCACTCCGAGACTCACCATCTCACCCTCCGAAAGAAATTGAAAACATGGCTGTTCCAAAATTCTAACCTGTAAGCTACCTTCCCTCTTCTGTCGCCAGAGCTGGGATGCCTTAGGGTAGCTATGCCCTCAAGAAGCGTTAAATAATAATAATAATAATAATAATAATAATAATATTAATAATAATGAGAGGTCCAACTCTCTGGTTTCTTCGATCAGGTTTCCTTGGGACAGACTATCTTCTCTCTCCTGGGTCAGGTGGCAGGAGGGGGATGGGCCTTGAAATTCCCTCGATGACCGCACAGGAATGCATCAGAGGCAGACCTTACAACCGCAAGATAGGGCTATACTGTTGCCTGGATGCCACCATCTTGCATCTCGTTATTTCTGCAGTACCCGATTCATTCTGGGATCTCCCTGCAGCATGCTTGGGTATTTAAGGATGATTTGGGCCATCTCTGGCTCTGTCCCTTGGTGTAGGATTATGAGCGGATGACAAAGGCCTCCAGAACACTCTCAAAGTGCGACCACCATCTTGACGCTTGTAACTGTGCCCCCCTGGTTTGCCAGTTTAAAGGAAATGTCCTCATCACTAGGGGCGACCTTTTTTCTCATCGGCTGCTCCCCTTGGTCCCCGTCTCCCCATTCCAGGCTCCGGTCTGGCTGTCTCCAAGTGACCCCCAGGACACCTTACCGTCGATCAGATCCCTTTTGAAAGCATCCCGCTTGCTCGATACACCCTGCTTTGGTCCTTCCACACTACAGTCTCTTTTTGTGTACCTATGCATTGACTCTGTGAGCTGCCTTACCCTACCACCTGATAACTACAGTACCTTCCTTGATCTCTACTGGGAGCGCACACCACTACAAGATGGCGCCCAGCCCAGATCTTGACCCCATGACCCGGAACCGGAAGTTCTGCATTCATAAGCGCTTTGCTCCCTTTGCATTGTGCTCATGTCGATAGACCGCTGCCGGATTACCAAAGCTCTGCATATTTTACTACTAGTGAGTGGCGCGCTGTTGCCCCTAAGACCGGGTCCGTCTCTTACCCCATGGATTTGGGCATGTCTCTCGGTCTCCCTCACTATGCGAGACCGGCCCCCTCCCTAACAGTACTTTTAACTTTGACCGCCTCGCTCTCCGTTCTTTCTCTCCCCTCGCTTCTTTAGTTCTGCCGTACGTGGCCATTTGGGGAAGGTTCAACTTCTACCGCCAACCCTGCCGCTTATTCATATGGTAAGAGTTGCTTGGGCAGGACGGCCACCGCTCACTTCCTGACACAGAATACTGAATACTCTTTCCCTCTAATCACCAGGTTCGTGCTAACTACCTTACACACCCCTACCTACTGCTCATGGCCTTTTCACACCACGATACCAGTGAGCACTTTCACAGGCAATGGAGGTTTGTTACACACGGGAATACTTATTCCTGAGCTCCCCGGGTTGAATAAAACATTGCTATGCCATAAAGAACTAATGAACCAGCCGGAGTTACTCTTGTCTAACGATTTCCTATGCATGCTAACATTCTGTTATTTATATATTTTTTGGACCTGCCCATCTATTTGTGGTATTCGGACCTCTTTATACTGGACTCCGTATGAATGATGTTTCTCTAAATGTAAAATGTTTCTTGATGCATGCGCTTGTTATTTTGACCTGGCCGGTGAATACTACTGTAATGATTTATTCTGCCAATTAATTCATACCCAACGCTTGTCAACTTGTGCTCTGATGTGCGCACCCGCATTTCTCTCTGCTCTTGCCTTTTTCCCAATCAATTGCTATTGCCTATGGTTGTTTGTCGCACTCTGCTTTTGATTTATTGCTGAAGCATGCTAATTGCATTGCATATCCTTACTTGGGTTCAATACTCTCCCCTGATTTATCTACTACTGTACTTCGATATGTACTCTTCTCTCCTTCTTGGGATACAGCATTTCCTTACCTTCTCTACTCCGCCTTCCCCACATGGCTATCTTCCCATCCCCTTTTCCTTTCCCCTCACACTGTACCTTTTATCTCTCACTCCTTTTTCTGCAACTATCCCACACACTGCCCTACCTGGACTTTGACCCACACTCTTACCTCTTTCCTTTGCATTTCCATTGTTGCTTAATTTTTATGTTATGTATATTCACTATTCACCTGCGACCATGTATTGCCCTGAGGAAGGCTGATATAAGGGGGTGAAACCTGTGTTGTCTATAAATGTTCTTTATATGCTATGAAGCACCACAAAAGTAAATTGGAATTGACTCCTGATTGGCAGAGTTGCCATATATGGGCAGTCATAAATCCTAATTTCCTCTCACTTGCTGTAGTGAATGACTGCACTGTTCAGGCTCAGGGTCAGTCAGCACCCTGCACATCGCCAGCCTTTCTGAAACTTAGAGACGCAGACAAACCACTGTTTTGTGGCATGTGTGCCCACTTACAAAGAATGTCCTTCAAACCTCAACATGTGGTGAAAATCATGCATTTTGCACACATTTCTGTGAGGGAAAGTTCCAGAATCTGTGAGGATCCCCAAAATTCCTACCACTCAGCCTTACAACACTTCTCCTAATTAAAACGGTACTCCACATGTACCTCTGGTCATAGTGCAAGCGACAGGAATGGATAATAAAAACTATAACCATAAAACATTAGTGTGATCTATGTTTTCACATCATTTCATCAAGTAGTTTAATTTGGATAAGCCAAGAGCCAGCAACAAAAATGATCCCTTGAAAATATATTTTTTTCATAAATATATCTAATTTTCTGGGTTCAATCATGGGCTTCACACCTGTTTCTACCACAAATTTCAAATAGGCTAAGTCCACAAAAGTTGGGAAGAATAGACTACCACTTGAAAATGAAAATGCAGTATTTTTTTAATCTCTGTTCTGGAAAGCTAGGAAAATGATTATCTTATCATCGCAAAGCTTTGCTTGATTACTTAAAAAAAATAAAAATAAATAACATATGCTTTCTTCACTCCCGGTATCTAAGGTCAGAAACCTGGGTGTCATATTTGATGGCAAGTTGTCCTTCACACCTCATGTTAACTCTGTGGTCTCTTCATCATTCCACAAACTGAGAATGACAAAAAAGCTACTACCATTCCTCCCACTCAGTGCTGGAAAGACCCTAGTGAGTACCTTAGTCATGTCATCTACTGACTACTGTAATGGTCTCTTCATAAATGCACAGAGCAAAATCCTCAATAAACTACAGCTGGTCCAGAACTCAGCGGCCAGAATCTTATCAGGAACCCCCAAGTACAAATCCATCTCAAAAGTGCTCCGACAGTATCACTGGCTTCCAATAAAAAAAGACTTTTAAAGATTATAGAAAGATTTTTGTCATAATAAAATCCTTTTTAATAAATTGAGACAAGTCTAGAAAACCCGTTTTTTTCAGCTAAATAAGTGCAAGCAAGGGAAATATCTCCTTTTTTTCTTATGGTTGAACGACCTCATTCTCCTTGCAAACTGCCAAGGGGTCCCTCTCTTTTTCTCTAATATTCCAATAAAAAAACGCATTAAATTCAAGGCCCTCTGCATCGCTTATAAAGCATCACGCAATTCTGGACCTCTGTTCCTGAAGGATGCCCTGGGTGCTTACATCCTGAACAGGGCTCTACGGTCGTCCACAGCAAACTTGCTAAGGGTCCCCGGCACCAAGACGGGCTCATGAGGTGACAGACAATTCACTCTCACGACGGCCAAGCTATGGAACTCCCTTCCAATCCACATCAAATCTAGCCCGACCCTCCTTGCCTTCAGGAAAATGACAAAAACATAGTCTATAGTCTCTGGTCCTTGCTTTTGACCATAGCACCGAGACGCCCACGGGTATTTGCACGCTTTACAAATTGTATAAAATAAATAAATAGCATTTTCCCTTTTTTCCCCAAAAATAATTTTTTTGTATTTTGGGTACATTTGCAGTTCCCTCCAGGGGAATCCACAAACCAGTGTACCTTCAGATTCATGAACTTGAGAAAAAAGGATGGTAAGTTGGCTTGGATACTTTTTGAGGACAAAACGTTATGAAGGATGAAGCCCAAAGTGCCCAATATCATGAATCAATGTTCAGTACTGTGAAGAAGGAGGAGTGAGACTCATCAGCTATGGGGTAAGTATGACAGACAGTGCATACAAATGATTACACTATAAGGTGAATCAATTCTGCACCATAGGTGAAAAAGTAGAAGTTAGGAGGGTTCATCTTCCTGGGGGAACACAAAGGCATCCATCATCTCTTGATCATAGAGTGCATTTGGGAGGAGGCGGGAAAATGTCAATGACAACACACTTGCAAAACGAATGAAAGACAGAGTAGTTTTAGAAGGAAAGAAGAAAAAGGAGGCAAGCAGAATGAGACATAGGAAACTGCAAAATACGGAGGGGATATAAGCAGACTGAAAGAAAAAGAAAAAAAACGTGCTCAGAGTGAAAGAGAGTGGCAAGGCATCAAAGTAAAAGGCAGACTGATATCAGTGAGAAGGAACAGTAGAAGAGACAGGAGGCAAGAGAAGGATCAAGAATTAGCCATTTGAGTTACATGAAAGCTGACTTAAAAATAAAATGACAGTGCAGACTTCGAGTGGTAGTTAAATTGTGTGTGATCCCCACATACGTTGTAAAGTAGGAGACATCTTTGCAGACCCATACCACGCTTGTGGCAGAAATCTCTCCACATATAAACCAGAGGTAAGATAAATTTAGCTATAAGCTTACATTTATGACCAAACTGACCTTTGTGAAGATGGTCTCAATAGTCCAAAGACTGAGAAAGCTCAAAACATTTCACCCTCTTCCTTTGTGCTGCGTGAATACACGTTTGCCTACTTGATCAATGTGCAAACCCTCACATTTCAATGTATAGAATATTGCATCGATCTACAACGCTTAATTTGTAAAAGAAACAGTGCTAGGGCTCAAAGTTTAGCTAAGAAGAACATGGACAGAGTCATGGGATGTTGGGGTGTTAAATACAAAGACTGCATACTCTTGATTCAACCTCAAGCCTCTTTAATCCACCACCAGATTGTCCCTGCCTCTCATTCGTAAAGGTTCCTTGTCATCCTTACTCTCTGTCTCTTTGTCATTGTTTTTCAGTTTTTCTCTTCCTTGTTCTTCCCATCTTTTATGGTTTTTCTCTCTAATGATCTGGTTCAAAGTTTGCTGAGGTAAAATAAAGGTTGTACCCCTAGGATCAGTGCCGGTCAGACCCTCCAGGAGTTCGGGATTTGCAAAAAAATCGCCAAATCAGCAGTTTGTAAAAATGCTGTGATTTTTACAAATGTATTTATTTATAATTATTTAGCGATTTGTAGAGCGCCTGGTGACCCGAAGGCATCCCCGCGCTTTAACATTGTAGAGACCAGAGGGGACAGGCGACCTTATTTTGGGAACAGCAAAGTTTTTAATTTTTTCCGGAACAGGAGATGGCTGGGTTCCGTCCTCAGAGGGCGAGGAAGTGAATTCCATCCGGAGGAGACTTTTACAGAAAAGCGACGGCCGCCGGTGCGTGCCTTCCTGTATCTAGGGACGTTGGCCAGCCGCTCATTGTCCGAGCGTAGGGATCTGGGGGCTTTGTAAGGGGTGACCAGGTCTCTCAGGATAGCAGGGCCAAGACCATTGAGAAGTTTGTGTGCGGTGCACAGGGCCTTAAATTCTACCCTTTGTCGAATAGGGAGCCAGTGGAGGGCCTTGATCGCTGGTCTGGCTGAGGCTCTGGAAGGGAGATTCAAAAGGAGCCGGGCAGCTGCATTTTGCATGCGCTGAAGTTTTGCCATGGTGGCTTCCGGAGCTCCTAGGTAGACCATGTTACTGTAGTCTAGCCGCGCCAGGATCAGACCTTGGACCAGGAGTTTCCTAGATAGGGGCGGAAGTAGTGGAAGGATCTTGCGGATGGAGCGCATGAGCCCGAAACAGATGCCTGCTGTTTTGACTGCTTGAGTTTTCAGCGACAGCTCGGGTTCCAGCCAGACCCCTAAGGTCTTGATTTCTTGTTTCGGGGTGGGAACTTCCCCGAAAACATCTGGCCAGACCGATGAGGGGATGGATGTCCATTGCTTGCCCAGAAGCATGACTTCTGTCTTTGAGCCGTTTAGCTTGAGCGATGACTCGCACATCCAGTGGTGAATTTCCTGGAGGCAATTCAGTAGGTTGTCTGGGTGTTTGTCAAGGTGTGAGAGAGAGACGACCAATTGCGTGTCGTCCGCATAACTTACTATCTTGATCCCGAAGGGGGCGACGACATCCTCAAGGGGGGCCCGGAAAGTGCCCGGAAAATCCGAACCGCCCCTTCTATTGGCCCAGAGGCTCTCGCCATGGGTCAATAGAAGGAGGGGGTCTTCACAGCAGGCAGGCAAGGTGGTGTGTTTATTTACACTCCTCACCTGCCCTGCTGTTCTGTTTTGGCTCCTGTGTGAGGCTGAGGGGACTGATGAACTGCTCACCAGGTAAGGACTCTGCTGTGTTAGGGCCCGCCATGTGCCCAGTGTGCGGAGGGCCCAGGGGGCATTGCATTTTTGGAGCCTGCTGCACACTGGGCACGCAGTGGGCCCCTTCAGGACATAATTTGTTTATTTGCTAAATATTGTTGGGCCCGCCGTGTGCTCAGTGTGCGAAGGGCCCTGGGGGCATTGTAATGCAATTTGTTTTGGGGCACGCAGCACACGGGGCACGTGGCGGGCCCCTTCAGGTCATTATTCATTTCTTTTACAAAATATTGTTGGGCCTGCCGCATGCCCAGCGTGCGGCGTGCCCAGGGGGCATTTTTAGGGGCCCCGCTGCATACGGGGCACTCAGCAGGCCCCTAGAGGTCATAATTCATTTTTTTACAAAATATTTTTGGGCCCGCCGTGTGCCCAGTGTGTGGCAGGCCCTGGAGGCATTGCTTTTTTGGGGCCTTCTGCACACGAGGCATGGGGCGGGCCCCTTCAAGTCATAATACATTTTTTACAAAATATTGTGGGGCCCTCAGCGTGCCCAGTGTGCGGCGGGACCTGGGAGCATTGTAATGCCCCCAGGGCCCCCAACACACTGGGCACACAGCGGGCCCAACAATATTTTGTTAAAAAAATGAATAATGCCCTGAAGGGGCCCGCAGCGTGCCCCGTGGGCCCCAAAACAATTTGTTTTGGGGCCCGCAGCACATAGGGCACAGCTGAAATTTTTTTTATTTTCTAAACTATGTTGGCTTGCCGCATGCCCAGTGTGCGGCGGGCCCAGGGGGCATTGCTTTTTTGGGGCCCGCCACACACCGGGCACACGGCGGGCCCCGGCTGACTTTTTTTTATTTTGTAAACTATGTTGGCCCCGCCGTATGCCTAGTATGCGACTGGCCCAGGGGGCATTGCTTCGGGGCGTGCTGTATACGGGGCACGCGGCGGGCCCCGATTGACATTTTAAAAAATTTTTTAAAGTATGTTGGGCCTGCCACGTGCCCAGTGTGCGGCGGGCCCAGGTGGCATTGCTTTTGAGGCCCGCCGCACACTGGGCACGCGACAGGTTCTGGCTGCCATTATTTTTTGAAAGAAAAAGGTTATTGTTGGGCCTGCCTCGTGCCCAGTGTGCGAAGGGCCCTGGGGGCATTGCTTTTGGGGCCCGCCGCACACGGGGCATGCGGCAGGCCCTGGCTGCCATTGTTTTTTTTTTTTTAAATAGTTATTGTTGGGCCGCTGTGTGCCCTGTGTGCGGCGGGCCCTGGGTGCATTGCTTTTGGGGCCCGCCGCACACGGGGCACGTGGCGGGCCCTTGCTGCCATTGTTGTTTTGGCGAAATGGTTATTGTTGGGCCCGCCACGTGCCCAGTGTGCGGCGGGCCCTGGAGGCATTTTTGAGGCCTGACACACATGGGGCACGCGACAAGCCCTGCCTGCCATTGTTTTTTTTTAATGGTTATTGTTGGGCCCGCCGCGTGCCCAGTGTTTGGCAGACCCTGGGGGCATTGCTTATAGGGTTCGCCGCACACGCGGCAGGCCCCTGTCTGCAGAGGACAGGTAAGGATGTATGACGTTACAATGCATACTTTTACAACGCATGCACTTACAACGCATTTTTTACAACGCAACATCCACTACAACGCATTCCATTACATCGCATGACACTACAACGCATTTTTAAAAACTACCTTTACAACGCATTCCATTACATCCCATACCACCTTTACAACGCATACAATTACAACGCATAATATTACATTGCATTTAAGGTAAGTATTGGATAGTATAGGGGTAAAAATTACTATTCTAACTCCAGGGGGTGCAACAGTAGGGTAAGTGTTGGATAGTATAGGGGTAAAAATTACTATTCTAACTCCAGGGGGTGCAACAGTAGGGTAAGTGTTGGATAGTATAGGGGTAAACATTACTATTCTAACTCCAGGGGGTGCAATAGGAGGGTAAGTGTTGGATAGTATAGGGGTAAAAATTACTATTCTAACTCCAGGGGGTGCAACAGTAGGGTAAGTGTTGGATAGTATAGGGGTAACAATTACTATTCTAACTCCAGGGGGTGCAACAGTAGGGTAAGTGTTGGATAGTATAGGGGTAAAAATTACTATTCTAACTCCAGGGGGTGCAACAGTAGGGTAAGTGTTGGATAGTATAGGGGTAAAAATTACTATTCTAACTCCAGGGGGTGCAATAGTATGGTAAGTGTTGGATAGTATAGGGGTAAAAATTACTATTCTAACTCCAGGGGGTGCAACAGTAGGGTAAGTGTTGGATAGTATAGGGGTAAAAATGACTATTCTAACTCCAGGGGGTGCAACAGTAGGGTAAATGTTGGATAGTATAGGGGTAACAATTACTATTCTAACTCCAGGGGGTGCAACAGTAGGGTAAGTGTTGGATAGTATAGGGGTAAAAATTACTATTCTAACTCCAGGGGGTGCAACAGTAGGGTAAATGTTGGATAGTATAGGGGTAAAAATTACTATTCTAACTCCAGGGGGTGCAACAGTAGGGTAAGTGTTGGATAGTATAGGGGTAAAAATTACTATTCTAACTCCAGGGGGTGCAACAGTAGGGTAAGTGTTGGATAGTATAGGGGTAAAAATTACTATTCTAACTCCAGGGTGTGCAACAGTAGGGTAAGTGTTGGATAGTGTAGTATAATATTATGCGTTGTAATGGTATGCGTTGTAAAGGTAGTATGCGATGTAATGGAATGCGTTGTAAAGGTAGTTTTTAAACATGCGTTGTAGTGTCATGCGATGTCATGGAATGCGTTGTAGTGGATGTTGCGTTGTAAAAATTGCGTTGTAAGTGTAGTGCGTTGTAAAAGTTGCATTGTAAAGGTTGTTCCCCACAGGTAACATTGGAAAGGGTTGTGGTTTTTAAGGAGGTGTAGTGGGGTAAGCTGCAGTGTTGTGGGACAGGTGACATGGGAAGGGCTAGCTGAGCCTGCTCTAACTCTTTTTTCTTCTTTTGTAGAGGGAAGAATCTGCTGGTTCAAGAGCCATTGGGCCGTCTGGCAACTAATATATGTTTGCTGCTGCACAGCATGGGTAAATTTTAGGCCCGCCGCGTGCCCAGTGTGCGGCAGGCACTGGGGGCATTGTTTTTGGGCCCGCTGAGCCCTCCGGCCCAGGGGGTATATGGGGGGCAGTGGTTTTTAAGGAGGTGTAGTGGGGTAATTGTCAGTGTTGTGGGATAGGTGACATGGGAATGGCTAGCCGAGCCTGCTCTAACTCTTTTTTCTTCCTTTGTAGAGTCTCATAGGGAAGATTCTGCTGGATCAAGAGCCATTGGGCCGTCTGGCAACTAATATATGCTTGCTGCTGCACAGCACTGGTAAATTTTGGGTTCTGTGCACTTCCGGGGATATGAATTATACATATGCTAAAGCGCAGAACCTTGAGGCCGCCACCCATATTTGTGAAGTCCTACTTGCGATGAGTGGAAGGGCTGTGCATAGTATGGCGATGGAATTCTGTGTGATCATGTGGGTTTCATAATTGTTTATTTTGTTTTTTTGGGGTGGTTTGGGGCTATTTTGGGATTTTCCCTACACAGCTGTTAAGCACTGTTGCCCCCCTACCCCCGAGTGCAAACGCCTGGCTTATGTGCTCCTACAAAGTACACTTGTACAAATTTGTTTTGGATGGTTAGGTTTCACTTTCTTTGCAGGTGGATCATCCTTCCCTTTTTTTCATTTTTTCTCCACCCATGCAACCTTTCTCATTTTATTTTTTTATTTGCTGGCACTTTGGGGCAGGGTTTTTTTTGGGGGGGGGAACACTCTTGCCTTATGTTTTTTAAGTTTACCTTTCACCCCCACTGCCCTCCACAGACGACTCAAAGTTGCCTAGCGGGAGCACACACGTGTGCCATTCAACTTCGAAGGACCTCTGCCGACCTGTATGTATTAACGCTCCGTGTATGCAACTTTGCAACTTATGCAAGTGACCATGCTGTTTTAACACTGTTTGTTCAACTCCGTTCGGGGAGCGCCATTTCCCCAACACGTTTTCAATTTTTTTACCATTTGCAGGTGCTTCAGAGTTACATGCATTTTTAATCATTGCTTCCCTATGTTTTCTTAACTTTCCATTCAACAATTGCAATGGCCTTTTCCCCTTTGAAACACATCTAGTAACACCAAATATATTTGTAGGTGGGTAATGTGACTGCGCCACAAGCCGGAGATCTTTTGGATTTCAAGGGAGCAACAAGCCACCACAACAAAAGCACGATGGAGAAGTTTCTGCAGCCTGTGAAGGCTGTGAAGCACCAATCACACCTACCTACCCACATAACCGCAGCAGATCGGGCCAGAGAGTACAGTACCGTGATGCCTGCTGATGTTTAATGTTAATGTTAAGTTGTATTTATAAAGCGCTAATCACCAAAGGTCTCTAAGTGCTGCATCATGGATCAGACGTTCCGAAGTTCTTTCACGCCACTGAACTCAACATGGAACAGCATAAGCATGGCCAAACGCCTCAGTGAACAGCATCGTCTCGAGTCTCCCCCGGAACGGAAGCAGTCTGGCTTCCTTACGCATACCATCCGGTAGCTTGTTCCAAAGCTGAGGGATGGAGACAGAAAAGGCCCGGCCTCCAAAAGTGGCCCTATTGAAGCGAGGGCATGCAAGAAGGCTGGCCTGTGATGAACAAAGTCGACGTCCAGGCTCGTAGGGCTTCAAGCGATCTTTGATGTATTTGGGTGCTTCACTAAACAGGGTTTTATATGCAATGCGCAGACCCTTGAAGCTTACCCTTTGCTTAATAGGTAACCAGTGCAACTGATAAAACAAGGGGGTGGCATGCGCTCTTCAAGGCAATTTATGGATCAGCCTCTCTGCGTCATTCATGACCACTCGGAGTTTCCCCCAGAGTTTACCAGGAAGACTAATGTAGATTGCATTGCCGTAATCAAGGCGAGATCAAATTAATGCAGTCACCGCCACCTGCATGGTAGCGGGTGACAGCAAGATTGACAGTTTCTGTAGTTGTCGCATTAGTCCAATGCAACTTCCCACTACAGCAGACACCTGGGTCTTTAGCGTCAGTCCAGTATCCAGCCTGATGCCCAGACTCTTCACAGCTGGCACAGGTGTAGGAGTAGTGCCCAGCTCTTGGGGCCAGAAAAGGCTGGACCAGGGGGAAACTCCTGAGGAAAGAACCAGGACTTCGGTTTAGTCTGGGTTCACCTTCAAGGAGTTAGAGGTCATCCAGTTCATGGTGTACCGAAGAATATTCTGGACGTTACGCTGTGAGTCCAGGGAGTGGTCAATACACAATATTAACTAAGTGTCGTCCACATAGTTAAACACCTGACAATCTGCCTTTGCCAGAGCCTCAATCAGGGGTTGAAGGTAAATGTTGAAAAGCAGTGGGGACAGCGCCGAACCCTGCAGAACCCCCCATCGCAGATTACCCGGCCTGTACATGTGGTCTCATAATTGGACCCTCTGGGAACGATCCTCCAAAAAGGAAGTGATCAACTGGAGGGCTATCCCAGTAACTCCCAGCCGCCGGATACGAGCAAGTAACTGCTCATGGTTCACCGTATCAAAGGCGGCTGAGAGATCCAGGAAGATTAGTGCTGAGGGAGTCTTCTTATTGGCTGCCAGTCGCATATCATCCAGTACCGAGAGCATCACTAACGCAGTGCTGTTATGAGCCATGAACCCCGCTTGTCAATTATGTAGCAATCGGTGTTGTTCAACATAAGACGAGAGAGCTCTAAGTACATGTTGTTCAAGCACTTTGGCCAAGAACGGGAGTCGGGATATAGGGCGAATGTTGTTCCTAATATCTGCCACTGCTTTCTTCAACAGTGGGATCACTATAGCTTCCTTGAATCTCAGTGGTACCGTACCTGTTGTCAAGGAGAGATTCAGTACGGGCAACACCTCACCCTCAACGAAAGGGATAATCGTTTAAAACACCTTCGGGGGACAAGGGTACTCGGGTGACCCAGATTTAACTTTGGCCACAATGTGAGCTAAATCCTGTGATTCAAGCACAGGAAACCGAGGGGCATATTAACAAGGGCTTTATCTCCGCTTTTTTGGCATAAAAAGCCAAAAAAGCGGAAATAAAACTATTGCCCTATTTACAAGAGGGTGCTAACATGCATAATCGCATGTTAGCACCCTTTTTTCCGACGCCTCCCTTTGCATCTCTAATGAGATGCAAAGTGGGCGTCACTGGGCGTACCCCGGATGGACTACCTTGTAAAATATCGCTGATGTTCACATCGCGATATTTACAAGGGAGCACACAGGATTTTAGCACACATTACATTTTGGCAAACAGTGCGGTTTCCGCCAAAAACTAACGTCTGCTAAAGTCCCGACTTACCTATGCTTAACATAGGGGGGGATTATGCTGATATGACCACTGGGTTGTATCAGTAAGGTTATCACCGTTTTGCAGGGAACATCGCTGGAAAACCAGCAATGTTCTCTGCAAAACGGTGATTTCCCCGCTATCGCTGGATTTTTTTATCGCCGTTGTGAAAAGCGTTGTTAATACAGCGCTATCACGGCGATGAAATCCAGCGATAGGATAAACATCGCTAAACGCGCTTAGCGATGTTTATCTCTAATCGTTGTTGGTATGCCCCCAAGAGAGAGAGATGCCCTGTACATCAGAGGAGTCCTCCTCCGCTGACAGGGGACAAGGGGCGATGCGCGTATTTTTGACAACAGAGATAATATCTACTACCTTAGTTAGGAACAAATCCTGTATTTTATCACAGTCGGCTTGGTTGGTGATCGGCCTTTGTTCGGTCAGTCGACTCAGCTCCCTGAGTACAGTGAAAGTCTCTTTCTGCGTATCTCTTGCCTCGCTAATCCTGGCTTCATAGTGTTCAGATTGGGTTTTAATAATGGAGGCTTTATAGAGAGCCAGTTTTGTTTTATATATCTCCTTGGACTCTAGGTCGAGGGATTTCCGCCAGAATCGCTCATATTGATGGAGAGATTGTTTTTCCCCTCTGAGCTCTTGGTGGCGTGCTGTTTTGCAGTGTGTGAAATGTGGCGGTGAACCACATCCGGAAACACACAGTGGATATGTATGTGTGGTCCCAAAAACACTTGAAGCGCTGTGCAGATGATCCAGACCCTCACACTTCGCCAAAACGTGCCTGTCAGATGACTGTGAACTCACTTTTCACAAACAGTACAGCTGCTGGTGCCTCAAACCAGGAAATTATAAGTGAGTGGGTCAATGTCTGCACAGCGCTGAACATTCTGCTGAGCAAAACTGACCACCCTGTGTTGCACAAGTTTCTCCACAAGCGAGTATGAAATGGTGGAGCGATACCTGGAAGTCATCAGCTTCTAGAACGTTATCTCCTAGAGAGATATATAGGAGCCAAGAACGAGCTGAAAGAACACTTGCTAGATCAGAAGATCGGTGTTATATTTGATGAAACGCCTGATGTCAAAGGGCATTGTGTATTGCATGTGTTATTTGTAGTGGTCTCTGTGCAGGGTGGCCGTCAGATTCACTCCCACCTAGCAGACAGTGTTCCTCTCACAGTGCAACCATGGGACTGTAGCGCAAGCAGTTGTGAAGGGGCTCACAGAGTACAGGATAGCCTTTCAGAACGTTATTTCCTTTAACACTGACAATGCGGCATACATGCTCAAGGCATACAACACTGTGTTGAGACATCTGTATACAAACTCCATATATATCACCTGCTTGACACACATAATGAACCTTAGTGGAGAGTCGTTTAGGAAGCCTTTTGTGGAGCTAAATGCTTTCCTTCTGTACTTCTCGCACATCTTTTACATGGCCGGTAGCAGAAAGAGAAGGTACCTGCACCACCTTGCTGAGAACCATGGGATGAAATCACGGATGACACCTGACCCTTGCAGTACCCGGTGGAATTCCTGGTTTGCTGCTGTTCAGGACCAATGCAAGCACTTTGAGGCCTATGCTGGGTTTGTTGAGTCTGAGATGCAACTCAGAAAGTCTCCCCCAGATTCCCTGGAAAATCAGCAAAGGATTTTAAACAGCGACCAAAGAAACTGCATTAAAGTTCAATTGGACATTGTGGCAGAAAAATGCCAAAACATTTTACATCTGATGGACTTATTCCAGAGTCAGACACCAGTGACAATTAAGGTGTATGATTATTTGGAGGACCTCCACATGAACCTTACAAACAATTCAGTCCTCACTGTGGAGTCACTAAAACCATTTCTACAGACCACTGCAGGGGCTAAATTATCTCTGACACAGAAAAAAAAAGATAACAGCCCAGCTTAATTAAGCTTTTGGAAATTCTCTGGAAAAGTTGGCCAAATACATGGGGGAGGCCCAACCAGGCATTGGATTCTTGAAACAAGTGCGCCTTTTCAATCCTGCACGATTTTGCATTCTGCCTAAGGACAAGAGGGCTTATTCTGCCATCCCTGGTTTGAGCGAAGTTCCCGATCAGGAGCTTCGCCTCTACTTTGAACACGTAGGCCCAGAAGCAGTACAGGCATCTTTTTCTGGGGTGATTGACACTGACCTCTTTAGGCATGGGATGGCTGACCGCATTCCAGTCCTTTCACAGCTTGCAGCTGTGTACAAGGACTGTGTGACCAGTTCTACAGATGCTGAAAGGAGCAACAGCATCTATAAAATTATTGTGTCAGCCAGACGACGGTCCCTCTCAGAGCAATCCATCCGAGCATTATTGTTTTCAGATTATAATCAGCAGCACAATATTAGGCTAGATTTGGACTGCTCAGAAGAACTGCACATACATGGCCAAGATTAACACGACAAGCATACAGGTTCCATGGGCATTTATCCATTAACCCCTTCGATGCTCATGACGGAACGGTTCCGTCATGAGCATCGGTTGGGCTGTGCTCATGACGGAACCGTTCCGTCATGAGGACAGCCCCCGGGGGAAGCGCTGGCGCTCCCCCCCTTGTGCAGCGATCTTCACCCCCTTTACGGGGGTGGCAGCGGAAGAGCTTCCGCTGCCACCCCGAGCCCCCCCGAGCACGCTTTCTGATGACGTCAGCGCGCACAGCGCGCGCCGGCGTCACCAGGAAGCGTTGGACGCGCTGGAATCCATTTCTTCCAGCGCGTCCAAGGGAGCAGAGGTAGGTTTTGTAGTCCGGTGGGGGCCGCGGCGGTGAAATTTGTAGTATTGAGGCATCGGGGGAGAGGAAAGAGTATTTCCTCTCCCCCGATGTCTCAATACAGGGCATTCCTGCTCCACGATCGCGCACAGCGTCGCGATCGTGGAGCAGGGATGCCCCACTAGACACCAGGGATGTGTTTTATTTTATTTTGGAAGCGACCCCTTGGGTAAGGGTCGCTTCCTGGGGGCCATATATTATTATAAGACTTTTCTGCCCCCTCTGGGGGCAGATCGGTGGGTTTTTTTCGCCGTTTCTGCTCCCAGGGGGGGGCAGAAAAGCCCACTAGACACCAGGGATATCATTATTTATGTAGGAAGCGACCCCTTGAGCAAGGGTCGCTTCCTTGGGGCCCTAAATTGTTTGAAGACTTTTCTGCCCCCTCTGGGTACAGATCGGTGTCGTTTGTTTTGCCGTTTCTGCTCCCAGGGGGGGCAGAAAAGCCCACTAGACACCAGGGATCTTATTATTATTGTAGGAAGCGACCCCTTGGGCAAGGGTCGCTTCCTTGGGCCCACAAATTTTTGAAAGACTTTTCTGCCCCCTCTGGGGGCAGATCGGTGTCATTATTTTGCCGTTTCTGCTCCTAGGGGGGGGCAGAAAAGCCCACTAGACACCAGGGATCTTATTATTATTGTAGGAAGCGACCCCTTGGGCAAGGGTCGCTTCCTTGGCCCCCTAAATTTTTTGAAGACTTTTCTGCCCCCTCTGGGGGCAGATCGGTGTTATTTTTTTGCCGTTTCTGCTCCCAGGGGGGGGGGCAGAAAAGCCCACTAGACACCAGGGATCTAATTTTTGTTGTAGGAAGCGACCCCTTGGGCAAGGGTCGCTTCCTTGGGCCCCTAATTATTTTGTAGATTTTTCTGCCCCCTCTGGGGGCAGATAGGTTTTATTTTTTCGCCGTGTCTGCTCCCAGGGGGGGGCAGAAAAGGCCACTAGACACCAGGGAATTAGTTCAAATAAAAATAGAAGTGACCCCTCGCTTCCAGGGTGTAATTTGTTTTCTGGCACACAATACCCGATTGACCATTTGGGTAGTGACATAGCATGTTATAATGTTTATTGTTATATTTTTTGTGAATTCCAATTGTAATGTTTTTTTTTTGTTTACTTTTTTGTTCTAGGTGAAGGCTTTTCTTCATTTCACGTTGCAGTGTTGTGACTGGTGGTTCTGCTGTTTGTGTAGTTTGGTAAGAGACTTATTTTTGTACAATGTAAATGTGTTTGATTTCTCTGCCTGTTTTGCAAATGGTGTAATAATAGCAGTATGTTTGGTTTTTGAGTGTCAAAAACTTTTTGCATTGGTGCTCGATGTGTATTTTGTTGTCTTGTGAGTAATTTGTTTTTTTTTCTTCTTTCTAGTTTGATATCGTTGGTTTTTGCTGTGTCACTGCAGAGTTGGTTTCTGGTGAGTGCAGCTGTCTCTTGTAATTGGATTGTATAGTTTTTGAGTACATTGATCTTTGTGATAAAGGTACACATTTCTTTACTTACTTTGTTTGCACATTGTTGGTTGTTGTTGACTTGTTTGTGCAGTCTTCTATCTTAGTAAGTATAATGGCTAGCCGCAGGATGACTGCTCAGCAGGTTGTTGGTTTGCTGTTTGAGTCTTCCTCTGATATTGGTTCAGAGACTGACTCTGCATCTGAGGGAGAGGAGGCAGGGGACGATTCTGGCAGTGAGTTGTCTCTCCGTATGGAGTCATCGGATGATGAAGATACTCTTAGTGCGGATGAAGTGCCTGTGTTAGAGGAGGAGATTGATGTGCCGATAGTGCGGCAAGAGGCATCTGGGCTGCAGCCTGGGGCTGCAAGACTTCCCGTTGGTGTAGTGCGGCAAGAGGCATCTGGGCTGCAGGCTGGGGCTGCAAGTCTTCCCGTTGAAAGTGATGACCTCTGGGTTGCCCCTGGCATGGTGCAGCCGGAATTTCCAGAGTTTACTGGTGTTCCAGGGTCTAGAGTGAATACTGAGAACTTTTTGCCTGTAAATTTTTTTCAGTTGTTTATGGACGATGTGTTTTTGGCAGAGATTGTTGAGCAGACTAATTTGTATGCCGAACAGTTTTTGAGGGACAACAGTGCCAGTCTTAAGCCACACTCTAGAGCTACCCGGTGGACTCCCACAAATGTTGAAGAGATGAAGAAGTTCTTGGGTTTAACTTTTTTGATGGGCTTGCTAAGGAAGCCATCATTGGCTTCATATTGGTCTAGCAGTCCCTTGATGGCAACGTCTATTTTTCCGGCAGTCATGACTCGTGACAGGTATTTGCTTCTGCTTCGGATGATGCACTTTGTTGATAATGGTTTAGCGTTGCCACGAGATCACCCTGATTGTGACCGTCTTTTTAAGATTAGGCCTGTCCTTGATCACTTTGTTGATCGATTTTCTGAGATTTATGCCCCTGGTAGAGAAATTGCAGTGGATGAGTCTTTGGTGTTGTTCAAGGGCCGCTTGGTTTTTAGGCAATACATTCCTAGTAAGAGGGCACGCTATGGAATAAAGCTGTATATGCTGTGTGACAGTAGGACTGGATATGTCTCTAATTTCAGGGTGTACACCGGTAAGGAATCTAGGTTTAACCTCCCTGGTTGTCCGTCCACTTTTGGAGTGACTGAGAAAATTGTTTGGGAACTTGGTAGAGGATTTTTTAACAAAGGCCACCATTTATATGTAGATAACTTCTACACTGGTGTGCGGTTGTTCAGGGAATTGGCCAAAGTGGACACTCTTGCTTGTGGCACAATCCGCTCTAACCGTAAAGGTTTCCCGAAAGAACTTGTGTGTCAAAAGCTTGTGCGGGGACAGTGCAGTGCGTTGCGTTGCCAGGAGCTTCTTGCTGTGAAGTTTACAGACAGGAGAGATGTATACATGCTGACTTCCATCCATGATGAAAGCACTGCACCTGTGACTGTTTGGGGTCAGGTCGCTGAAGCGCGCAAACCTGTGTGCATTTTAGACTATAATAGGCACATGGGTGGTGTTGACAGAGTAGATCAGAGGTTGGAACCTTACACTGCTCTTCGTAAGGCTTACATTTGGTACAAGAAGTTGGCTATCCATCTTTTCCACATGGCAATGTTTAATGCTTTTGTTGTGTTCCAGGATTCTTGCCCTGAGTCAAAGATGACTTTTGCTAAGTTTCAGGAGTCTGTAATAGGCAGCCTTGTTGTAGTGGAACAGGCAAGTGTTCCTAGAGTTGGACTGGTGGAGGATGTTGCTAGATTGAAAGAACGCCACTTTCCAGATCACATTCCTCCCACACCCGCAAAAGATTTTCCCAGTAGGAGATGTAGAGTCTGTTGGTGAAGAGGTTTGCGGAAGGAGAGTCGTATGTACTGCCCCGATTGTCCCTCTCATCCTGCACTGTGTCTCTCTGCTTGTTTCAGAGCGTACCACACGCGTAAAAATTTCTGGGAACATTCATGAGTGGTAAAGTGAACTGCCTGGTCTGTATTCTTTGGAAAATATGATTCTGTTTCAAGGTTGGTGTTAGTGCAATGTATTTAGTTGCTGATTTTCTGTTAGAAGATTTGTATCTATTTGCAATTTGTTTGTGTTTTTATTTTTTTCTAAAAAAATCCAAAATGTGATGGCGGTGTGTGTAGGCTTGCGCTTGGCTGTTGGTGTGTGTGGACTGGCACTTGGTTGGTGGTGTGCGTGGAATGGTGCTTGGCTGACGGTGTGCGTGGACTGGCGGTGTGCATGGACTGGCGGTGTGCGTGGACTGGTGCGTGGCTGGTGGTGTGCGTGGAATGGTGCTTGGCTGGCGGTGTGCGTGGAATGGTGCTTGGCTGGCGGTGTGCGTGGAATGGTGCTTAGCTGGCGGTGTGCGTGGACTGTTACTTGGCTGGCGGTGTGTGTGGACTGGTGGTGTGTGCGGACTGGTGTTTGGCTGGTGGTGTCCGTGGACTGGAGCTTGGCTGGTGGTGTCCGTGGACTGGAGCTTGGCTGGTGGTGTGCGTGGACTGGAGCTTGGCTGGCGGTGTGCGTGGACTGGTACTTGGCTGGCAGTGTGCGTGGACTGGTGGTGTGTGCGGACTGGTGCTTGGCTGGTGGTGTCCGTGGACTGGAGCTTGGCTGGCGGTGTAGGTGGATTGGCGATTGGCTGCCGGTGTGCCTGGACTGGCGATTGGATGGCGGTGTGCCTGGACTGGCGCTTGGCTAGCGGTGTGCGTGGACTGGCGTTTGGCTAGCGGTGTGTGTCGACTGGTGCTTGGCTGGCTGTGTGTGAGTAGTGACTTTCTGCTGGTCACTACACACACTGCTAGCTGAGTGCCACTCCACGCAATCCTTCAGCCTGTGTAGTTGCTGTGTCTGGATTGTGGGCGTGTGAAAGTGATGGGCCCTTGAATGGCGCTGTGTGCTGGTGTGAGTTTTGTTATGTGATGGGCCCGCGGCTGGCGGTGTGAATGGTTTTGTATGTCTCACACGTATGAAAGGTGTATGAATGGCCTGTAAAGAGGTTGGTGCCTTGTCGTGGCTTTACAGCTCACGAGCTGTGAGTCAATGGTTCAGTTTCTTGCCCTTTCAATTATTACCAGTGCATTTCATGTTTTGTGAAATCACTTGGTAATACAATTTTATCTACTGAACCATCACTCACCCTCGTGCCAAATCCAACCAGTATGTGTGTGTGCTTGCGGGTTAGATGACTGTGCAGTAATATTTGTCTTTCTGAAGCAGGGTGTACCTTGTCCCTTTTTGGTGATTTTTGTACTGTGTTGCTTTTGTACCTGGTGGTGCGAATGGTCTTGTTTGTATCACGTATGAAAGGTGTGTGAATGGCCTGTAAAGCGGTTGGTGCCTTGACGTGGCTTTACAGCTCACGAGCTGCAAGTCATTGGTTTGGTTTTTTGTGAATTTAATTATTGACAGTGCATTTCATTTTTGTGAAATCTCTTGTTAATAAAATTTAATACACTGAACCATGACTTGCCCTCATGCCAAATCCAACCAGTATGTGTGTGTGTTTGAGGAATAGATGGTTGTGCAGGAATCTTTGTCTTTTGTTTCTCTGCCAAGGTACACTTTCCATGTAAGAATAACCCACCAACTGTAGATATTGTCGAAAACCCTTGGGAGTTCATGGTGATGTCTCTCTAGTGATTTGAAAAATATTTTTTATCCCCATTGTCCTGTAAACCTCAAATTGTCTGCCACATTTTCTTTGCAGTATTATTCCTAAATTCTCACGCTGTAGTAACAATAGGTAATCTGGTTTTGCAAGGGGGGTTACTTTGGTTTTTTGCCCAGGGCTCGGCGGCCATCTAGGGAAACCTTTCCAACCCACGCATTTCTGAAAACTAGACACCCGGCGGCTTCCAGGGAGGTATGGCTTGCGTGGATCCCCCAACGTTTCCTTACCCAGAATCCCCTGCAAACCTCAAATTTTGCTCAAAAAATCACTTTTTTCACACATTTTGGGGTGGGAAAGTAGTGGCATCACCGGGCTCACACAAATTTACCACCACCCAGCGTTCCCCCAGGTCTCCCGGTAAAAATGGTGCCTCACTTGTGTGGGAGGCCCAAGTACCCGCGGCAGGCAAGGGCCCCAAACGTAGTGAGGCGACATCAAGATGGCCTATCGCCAAACCACCTGGTTTTGCAAGGGGGGTCACTTTGGTTTTTGGCCCGGTGCGCGGCGGCCATCTAGGGAAACCTACCAAACCCAGGCATTTTTGAAAACTAGACACCCGGCGGCTTCCAGGGAGGTATGGCTTGCGTGGATCCCCCAACGTTTCCTTACCCAGAATCCCCTGCAAACCTCAAATTTTGCTCAAAAAATCACTTTTTTCACACATTTTGGGGTGGGAAAGTAGTGGCATCACCGGGCTCACACAAATTTACCACCACCCAGCGTTCCCCCAGGTCTCCCGGTAAAAATGGTGCCTCACTTGTGTGGGAGGCCCAAGTACCCGCGGCAGGCAAGTGCCCCAAACGTAGTGAGGCGACATCAAGATGGCCTATCGCCAAACCACCTGGTTTTGCAAGGGGGGTCACTTTGGTTTTTGGCCCGGTGCGCGGCGGCCATCTAGGGAAACCTAGCAAACCCAGGCATTTTTGAAAACTAGACACCCGGCGGCTTCCAGGGAGGTATGGCTTGCGTGGATCCCCCAACGTTTCCTTACCCTGAATCCCCTGCAAACCTCAAATTTTGCTCAAAAAATCACTTTTTTTCACACATTTTGGGGTGGGAAAGTAGTGGCATCACCGGGCTCACACAAATTTACCACCACCCAGCGTTCCCCCAGGTCTCCCGGTAAAAATGGTGCCTCACTTGTGTGGGAGGCCCAAGTACCCGCGGCAGGCAAGGGCCCCAAACGTAGTGAGGCGACATCAAGATGGCCTATCGCCAAACCACCTGGTTTTGCAAGGGGGGTCACTTTGGTTTTTGGCCCGGTGCGCGGCGGCCATCTAGGGAAACCTAGCAAACCCAGGCATTTTTGAAAACTAGACACCCGGCGGCTTCCAGGGAGGTATGGCTTGCGTGGATCCCCCAACGTTTCCTTACCCTGAATCCCCTGCAAACCTCAAATTTTGCTCAAAAAATCACTTTTTTCACACATTTTGGGGTGGGAAAGTAGTGGCATCACCGGGCTCACACAAATTTACCACCACCCAGCGTTCCCCCAGGTCTCCCGGTAAAAATGGTGCCTCACTTGTGTGGGAGGCCCAAGTACCCGCGGCAGGCAAGGGCCCCAAACGTAGTGAGGCGACATCAAGATGGCCTATCGCCAAACCACCTGGTTTTGCAAGGGGGGTCACTTTGGTTTTTGGCCCGGTGCGCGGCGGCCATCCAGGGAAACCTACCAAACCCAGGCATTTTTGAAAACTAGACACCCGGCGGCTTCCAGGGAGGTATGGCTTGCGTGGATCCCCCAACGTTTCCTTACCCAGAATACCCTGCAAACCTCATTTTTTGCTCAAAAAATCACTTTTTTCACACATTTTGGGGTGGGAAAGTAGTGGCATCACCGGGCTCACACAAATTTACCACCACCCAGCGTTCCCCCAGGTCTCCCGGTAAAAATGGTGCCTCACTTGTGTGGGAGGCCCAAGTACCCGCGGCAGGCAAGGGCCCCAAACGTAGTGAGGCGACATCAAGATGGCCTATCGCCAAACCACCTGGTTTTGCAAGGGGGGTCACTTTGGTTTTTGGCCCGGTGCGCGGCGGCCATCTAGGGAAACCTAGCAAACCCAGGCATTTTTGAAAACTAGACACCCGGCGGCTTCCAGGGAGGTATGGCTTGCGTGGATCCCCCAACGTTTCCTTACCCAGAATCCCCTGCAAACCTCAAATTTTGCTCAAAAAATCACTTTTTTCACACATTTTGGGGTGGGAAAGTAGTGGCATCACCGGGCTCACACAAATTTACCACCACCCAGCGTTCCCCCAGGTCTCCCGGTAAAAATGGTGCCTCACTTGTGTGGGAGGCCCAAGTACCCGCGGCAGGCAAGGGCCCCAAACGTAGTGAGGCGACATCAAGATGGCCTATCGCCAAACCACCTGGTTTTGCAAGGGGGGTCACTTTGGTTTTTGGCCCGGTGCGCGGCGGCCATCTAGGGAAACCTAGCAAACCCAGGCATTTTTGAAAACTAGACACCCGGCGGCTTCCAGGGAGGTATGGCTTGCGTGGATCCCCCAACGTTTCCTTACCCTGAATCCCCTGCAAACCTCAAATTTTGCTCAAAAAATCACTTTTTTTCACACATTTTGGGGTGGGAAAGTAGTGGCATCACCGGGCTCACACAAATTTACCACCACCCAGCGTTCCCCCAGGTCTCCCGGTAAAAATGGTGCCTCACTTGTGTGGGAGGCCCAAGTACCCGCGGCAGGCAAGGGCCCCAAACGTAGTGAGGCGACATCAAGATGGCCTATCGCCAAACCACCTGGTTTTGCAAGGGGGGTCACTTTGGTTTTTGGCCCGGTGCGCGGCGGCCATCTAGGGAAACCTAGCAAACCCAGGCATTTTTGAAAACTAGACACCCGGCGGCTTCCAGGGAGGTATGGCTTGCGTGGATCCCCCAACGTTTCCTTACCCTGAATCCCCTGCAAACCTCAAATTTTGCTCAAAAAATCACTTTTTTCACACATTTTGGGGTGGGAAAGTAGTGGCATCACCGGGCTCACACAAATTTACCACCACCCAGCGTTCCCCCAGGTCTCCCGGTAAAAATGGTGCCTCACTTGTGTGGGAGGCCCAAGTACCCGCGGCAGGCAAGGGCCCCAAACGTAGTGAGGCGACATCAAGATGGCCTATCGCCAAACCACCTGGTTTTGCAAGGGGGGTCACTTTGGTTTTTGGCCCGGTGCGCGGCGGCCATCCAGGGAAACCTACCAAACCCAGGCATTTTTGAAAACTAGACACCCGGCGGCTTCCAGGGAGGTATGGCTTGCGTGGATCCCCCAACGTTTCCTTACCCAGAATCCCCTGCAAACCTCATTTTTTGCTCAAAAAATCACTTTTTTCACACATTTTGGGGTGGGAAAGTAGTGGCATCACCGGGCTCACACAAATTTACCACCACCCAGCGTTCCCCCAGGTCTCCCGGTAAAAATGGTGCCTCACTTGTGTGGGAGGCCCAAGTACCCGCGGCAGGCAAGGACAACAAACGTAGTGAGGCGACATTTGGGATAGGCAATGTTGATGTTGCCTCACTACGTTTGTTGTCCTTGCCTGCCGCGGGTACTTGGGCCTCCCACACAAGTGAGGCACCATTTTTACCGGGAGACCTGGGGGAACGCTGGGTGGTGGTAAATTTGTGTGAGCCCGGTGATGCCACTACTTTCCCACCCCAAAATGTGTGAAAAAAGTGATTTATTGAGCAAAATTTGAGGTTTGCAGGGGATTCTGGGTAAGGAAACGTTGGGGGATCCACGCAAGCCATACCTCCCTGGAAGCCGCTGGGTGTCTAGTTTTCAAAAATGCCTGGGTTTGGTAGGTTTCCCTAGATGGCCGCAGCGCACCGGGCCAAAAACCAAAGTGACCCCCCTTGCAAAACCAGGTGGTTTGGCGATAGGCCATCTTGATGTCGCCTCACTACGTTTGGGGCCCTTGCCTGCCGCAGGTACTTGGGCCTCCCACACAAGTGAGGCACCATTTTTACCGGGAGACCTGGGGGAACGCTGGGTGGTGGTAAATTTGTGTGAGCCCGGTGATGCCACTACTTTCCCACCCTAAAATGTGTGAAAAAAGTGATTTTTTGGGCAAAAATTGAGGTTTGCAGGGGATTCTGGGTAAGGAAACGTTGGGGGATCCACGCAAGCCATACCTCCCTGGAAGCCGCCGGGTGTCTAGTTTTCAGAAATGTATAGGTTTGCTAGGTTTCCCTAGGTGCCGGCAGGGCTAGGGTACAAAATCTACAGCTAGTCACTTTGCCAAAAAAAGGGTCATTTTTCACTCCAAAACCACTTTGCGTTTTGCGCCATTTCCTGTTGCGGGCACTAGGCCGACCCGCACAAGTGAGGTACCATTTTTCTCGTAGGACTTTGGGGAACGCGGGGTGGGTGGAAATTTGTGGATCCACGCAGGTTCCAGAACTTTCCATCACAGAAATGTGGGGAAAATGTGTTTTTTTTGTCAATTTTTTACGTTTGCAAGGGATTCTGGGTAACAGACCATGGTGGGAGGCAGTCAAGTCACCCCATCCTGGATTCCCCTGGGTGTCTAGTTTTCAAAAATGTATAGGTTTGCTAGGTTTCCCTAGTTGCCGGCAGGGCTAGGGTACAAAATCTACAGCTAGTCACTTTGCCAAAAAAAGGGTCATTTTTCACTCCAAAACCACGTTGCGTTTTGCGCCGTTTCCTGTCGCAGGCACTAGGCCGACCCGCACAAGTGAGGTACCATTTTTCTCGTAGGACTTTGGGGAACGCGGGGTGGGTGGAAATTTGTGGATCCACGCAGATTCCAGAACTTTCCATCACAGAAATGTGGGGAAAATGTGTTTTTTTTGTCAATTTTTTACGTTTGCAAGGGATTCTGGGTAACAGACCCTGGTGGGAGGCAGTCAAGTCACCCCATCCTGGATTCCCCTGGGTGTCTAGTTTTCAGAAATGTATAGGTTTGCTAGGTTTCCCTAGGTGCCGGCAGGGCTAGGGTACAAAATCTACAGCTAGTCACTTTGCCAAAAAAAGGGTCATTTTTCACTCCAAAACCACGTAGCGTTTTGCGCCGTTTCCTGTTGCGGGCACCAGGCCGACCCGCACAAGTGAGGTACCATTTTTCTCGTAGGACTTTGGGGAACGCGGAGTGGGTGGAAATTTGTGGATCCACGCAGGTTCCAGAACTTTCCATCACAGAAATGTGGGGAAAATGTGTTTTTTTTTGTCAATTTTTTATGTTTGCAAGGGATTCTGGGTAACAGACCATGGTGGGAGGCAGTCAAGTCACCCCATCCTGGATTCCCCTGGGTGTCTAGTTTTCAAAAATGTATAGGTTTGCTAGGTTTCCCTAGGTTCCGGCAGGGCTAGGGTACAAAATCTACAGCTAGTCACTTTGCCAAAAAAAGGGTCATTTTTCACTCCAAAACCACGTTGCGTTTTGCGCCGTTTCCTGTCGCGGGCACCAGGCCGACCCGCACAAGTGAGGTACCATTTTTCTCGTAGGACTTTGGGGAACGCGGGGTGGGTGGAAATTTGTGGATCCATGCAGATTCCAGAACTTTCCATCACAGAAATGTGGGGAAAATGTGTTTTTTTTGTCAATTTTTTACGTTTGCAAGGGATTCTGGGTAACAGACCATGGTGGGAGGCAGTCAAGTCACCCCATCCTGGATTCCCCTGGGTGTCTAGTTTTTAAAAATGTATAGGTTTGCTAGGTTTCCCTAGGTGCCGCCAGGGCTAGGGTACAAAATCTACAGCTAGTCACTTTTCCAAAAAAAGGGTCATTTTTCACTCCAAAACCACATTGCGTTTTGCGACGTTTCCTGTCGCGGGCACTAGGCCGACCCGCACAAGTGAGGTACCATTTTTCTTGTAGGACTTTGGGGAACGCGGGGTGGGTGGAAATTTGTGGATCCACGCAGATTCCAGAACTTTCCATCACAGAAATGTGGGGAAAATGTGTTTTTTTTGTCAATTTTTTACGTTTGCAAGGGATTCTGGGTAACAGACCATGGTGGGAGGCAGTCAAGTCACCCCATCCTGGATTCCCCTGGGTGTCTAGTTTTCAAAAATGTATAGGTTTGCTAGGTTTCCCTAGGTGCCGCCAGGGCTAGGGTACAAAATCTACAGCTAGTCACTTTGCCAAAAAAAGGGTCATTTTTCACTCCAAAACCACGTTGCGTTTTGCGCCGTTTCCTGTCGCGGGCACTAGGCCGACCCGCACAAGTGAGGTACCATTTTTCTTGTAGGACTTTGGGGAACGCGGGGTGGGTGGAAATTTGTGGATCCACGCAGGTTCCAGAACTTTCCATCACAGAAATGTGGGGAAAATGTGGTTTTTTTGTCAATTTTTTACGTTTGCAAGGGATTCTGGGTAACAGACCATGGTGGGAGGCAGTCAAGTCACCCCATCCTGGATTCCCCTGGGTGTCTAGTTTTCAAAAATGTATAGGTTTGCTAGGTTTCCCTAGGTGCCGGCAGGGCTAGGGTACAAAATCTACAGCTAGTCACTTTGCCAAAAAAAGGGTCATTTTTCACTCCAAAACCACGTTGCGTTTTGCGCTGTTTCCTGTCGCGGGCACTAGGCCGACCCGCACAAGTGAGGTACCATTTTTCTCGTAGGACTTTGGGGATCGCGGGGTGGGTGGAAATTTGTGGATCCACGCAGGTTCCAGAACTTTCCATCACAGAAATGTGGGGAAAATGTGTTTTTTTTGTCAATTTTTTACGTTTGCAAGGGATTCTGGGTAACAGACCATGGTGGGAGGCAGTCAAGTCACCCCATCCTGGATTCCCCTGGGTGTCTAGTTTTCAGAAATGTATAGGTTTGCTAGGTTTCCCTAGGTGCCGCCAGGGCTAGGGTACAAAATCTACAGCTAGTCACTTTGCCAAAAAAAGGGTCATTTTTCACTCCAAAACCACGTTGCGTTTTGCGCCGTTTCCTGTCGCGGGCACTAGGCCGACCCGCACAAGTGAGGTACCATTTTTCTCGTAGGACTTTGGGGAACGCGGGGTGGGTGGAAATTTGTGGATCCACGCAGGTTCCAGAACTTTCCATCACAGAAATGTGGGGAAAATGTGTTTTTTTTGTCAATTTTTTACGTTTGCAAGGGATTCTGGGTAACAGACCATGGTGGGAGGCAGTCAAGTCACCCCATCCTGGATTCCCCTGGGTGTCTAGTTTTCAAAAATGTATAGGTTTGCTAGGTTTCCCTAGGTGCCGGCAGGGCTAGGGTACAAAATCTACAGCTAGTCACTTTGCCAAAAAAAGGGTCATTTTTCACTCCAAAACCACGTTGCGTTTTGCGCTGTTTCCTGTCGCGGGCACTAGGCCGACCCGCACAAGTGAGGTACCATTTTTCTCGTAGGACTTTGGGGATCGCGGGGTGGGTGGAAATTTGTGGATCCACGCAGGTTCCAGAACTTTCCATCACAGAAATGTGGGGAAAATGTGTTTTTTTTGTCAATTTTTTACGTTTGCAAGGGATTCTGGGTAACAGACCATGGTGGGAGGCAGTCAAGTCACCCCATCCTGGATAACCCTGGGTGTCTAGTTTTCAGAAATGTATAGGTTTGCTAGGTTTCCCTAGGTGCCGCCAGGGCTAGGGTACAAAATCTACAGCTCGTCACTTTGCCAAAAAAAGGGTCATTTTTCACTCCAAAACCACGTTGCGTATTGCGCCGTTTCCTGTCGCGGGCACTAGGCCGACCCGCACAAGTGAGGTACCATTTTTCTCGTAGGACTTTGGGGAACGCGGGGTGGGTGGAAATTTGTGGATCCACGCAGGTTCCAGAACTTTCCATCACAGAAATGTGGGGAAAATGTGTTTTTTTTGTCAATTTTTTACGTTTGCAAGGGATTCTGGGTAACAGACCATGGTGGGAGGCAGTCAAGTCACCCCATCCTGGATTCCCCTGGGTGTCTAGTTTTCAAAAATGTATAGGTTTGCTAGGTTTCCCTAGGTGCCGGCAGGGCTAGGGTACAAAATCTACAGCTAGTCACTTTGCCAAAAAAAGGGTCATTTTTCACTCCAAAACCACGTTGCGTTTTGCGCTGTTTCCTGTCGCGGGCACTAGGCCGACCCGCACAAGTGAGGTACCATTTTTCTCGTAGGACTTTGGGGATCGCGGGGTGGGTGGAAATTTGTGGATCCACGCAGGTTCCAGAACTTTCCATCACAGAAATGTGGGGAAAATGTGTTTTTTTTGTCAATTTTTTACGTTTGCAAGGGATTCTGGGTAACAGACCATGGTGGGAGGCAGTCAAGTCACCCCATCCTGGATTCCCCTGGGTGTCTAGTTTTCAGAAATGTATAGGTTTGCTAGGTTTCCCTGGGTGCCGGCAGGGCTAGGGTACAAAATCTACAGCTAGTCACTTTGCCAAAAAAAGGGTCATTTTTCACTCCAAAACCACGTTGCGTTTTGCGCCGTTTCCTGTCGCGGGCACTAGGCCGACCCGCACAAGTGAGGTACCATTTTTCTCGTAGGACTTTGGGGAACGCGGGGTGGGTGGAAATTTGTGGATCCACGCAGATTCCAGAACTTTCCATCACAGAAATGTGGGGAAAATGTGTTTTTTTTGTCAATTTTTTACGTTTGCAAGGGATTCTGGGTAACAGACCATGGTGGGAGGCAGTCAAGTCACCCCATCCTGGATTCCCCTGGGTGTATAGTTTTCAAAAATGTATAGGTTTGCTAGGTTTCCCTAGGTGCCGCCATGGCTAGGGTACAAAATCTACAGCTAGTCACTTTTCCAAAAAAAGGGTCATTTTTCACTCCAAAACCACGTTGCGTTTTGCGACGTTTCCTGTCGCGGGCACTAGGCCGACCCGCACAAGTGAGGTACCATTTTTCTCGTAGGACTTTGGGGAACGCGGGGTGGGTGGAAATTTGTGGATCCACGCAGATTCCAGAACTTTCCATCACAGAAATGTGGGGGAAATGTGTTTTTTTTGTCAATTTTTTACGTTTGCAAGAGATTCTGGGTAACAGACCATGGTGGGAGGCAGTCAAGTCACCCCATCCTGGATTCCCCTGGGTGTCTAGTTTTCAAAAATGTATAGGTTTGCTAGGTTTCCCTAGGTGCCGCCAGGGCTAGGGTACAAAATCTACAGCTAGTCACTTTGCCAAAAAAAGGGTCATTTTTCACTCCAAAACCACGTTGCGTTTTGCGCCGTTTCCTGTCGCGGGCACTAGGCCGACCCGCACAAGTGAGGTACCATTTTTCTCGTAGGACTTTGGGGAACGCGGGGTGGGTAGAAATTTGTGGATCCACGCAGGTTCCAGAACTTTCCATCACAGAAATGTGGGGAAAATGTGTTTTTTTTGTCAATTTTTTACGTTTGCAAGGGATTCTGGGTAACAGACCATGGTGGGAGGCAGTCAAGTCACCCCATCCTGGATTTCCGTGGGTGTCTAGTTTTCAAAAATGTATAGGTTTGCTAGGTTTCCCTAGGTGCCGGCAGGGCTAGGGTACAAAATCTACAGCTAGTCACTTTGCCAAAAAAAGGGTCATTTTTCACTCCAAAACCACGTTGCGTTTTGCGCTGTTTCCTGTCGCGGGCACTAGGCCGACCCGCACAAGTGAGGTACCATTTTTCTCGTAGGACTTTGGGGATCGCGGGGTGGGTGGAAATTTGTGGATCCACGCAGGTTCCAGAACTTTCCATCACAGAAATGTGGGGAAAATGTGTTTTTTTTGTCAATTTTTTACGTTTGCAAGGGATTCTGGGTAACAGACCATGGTGGGAGGCAGTCAAGTCACCCCATCCTGGATTCCCCTGGGTGTCTAGTTTTCAAAAATGTATAGGTTTGCTAGGTTTCCCTAGGTGCCGGCAGGGCTAGGGTACAAAATCTACAGCTAGTCACTTTGCCAAAAAAGGGTCATTTTTCACTCCAAAACCACGTTGCGTTTTGCGCCGTTTCCTGTCGCGGGCACTAGGCCGACCCGCACAAGTGAGGTACCATTTTTCTCGTAGGACTTTGGGGAACGCGGGGTGGGTGGAAATTTGTGGATCCACGCAGATTCCAGAACTTTCCATCACAGAAATGTGGGGAAAATGTGTTTTTTTTGTCAATTTTTTACGTTTGCAAGGGATTCTGGGTAACAGACCATGGTGGGAGGCAGTCAAGTCACCCCATCCTGGATTCCCCTGGGTGTCTAGTTTTCAGAAATGTATAGGTTTGCTAGGTTTCCCTAGGTGCCGGCAGGGCTAGGGTACAAAATCTACAGCTAGTCACTTTGCCAAAAAAAGGGTCATTTTTCACTCCAAAACCACGTTGCGTTTTGCGCCGTTTCCTGTCGCGGGCACTAGGCCGACCCGCACAAGTGAGGTACCATTTTTCTCGTAGGACTTTGGGGAACGCGGGGTGGGTGGAAATTTGTGGATCCACGCAGATTCCAGAACTTTCCATCACAGAAATATGGGGAAAATGTGTTTTTTTTGTCAATTTTTTACGTTTGCAAGGGATTCTGGGTAACAGACCATGGTGGGAGGCAGTCAAGTCACCCCATCCTGGATTCCCCTGGGTGTCTAGTTTTCAGAAATGTATAGGTTTGCTAGGTTTCCCTAGGTGCCGGCAGGGCTAGGGTACAAAATCTACAGCTAGTCACTTTGCCAAAAAAAGGGTCATTTTTACTGCAAAACCACGTTGCGTTTTGCGCCGTTTCCTGCCGCGGGCACTAGGCCGACCCGCACAAGTGAGGTACCATTTTTCTCGTAGGACTTTGGGGAACGCGGGGTGGGTGGAAATTTGTGGATCCACGCAGATTCCAGAACTTTCCATCACAGAAATGTGGGGAAAATGTGTTTTTTTTGTCAATTTTTTACGTTTGCAAGGGATTCTGGGTAACAGACCATGGTGGGAGGCAGTCAAGTCACCCCATCCTGGATTCCCCTGGGTGTCTAGTTTTCAAAAATGTATAGGTTTGCTAGGTTTCCCTAGGTGCCGGCAGGGCTAGGGTTCAAAAACTACAGCTAGACTCTTTGCAAAAAAAGTGTAAATTTTCAGTGTGAAAATGTGGTGTGTTCACCTTAGGTTTTGAGCCACTTCCTGTCGTGGGCACTATGCCTACCCACACAAGTGAGGTACCATTTTTCTCGGGAGACTTAGGGTAGTTCAAATTTGTAAAGCAACTGTTATTACCTATTGATTTTTGATGCATTTCTCCCTTCCAAATGAAAGACATTGTGTAAAAAAAAAGTCATTTTGAAAAATGACCAATAATTGTCATGCAAATATGAGTATTCCCAATTTCGAAAATGTGCAAATATGCACTGTTTCTGAACTCTGTAATTTGTTCCCATTTCAGAAATACATAGGTGACTTTCATACCGATTTTTCCAAGTATACATTTTCCCACAATAATTGCTATATACCCGGACCAAAAAAAAAAAACATTACAAAATGCTGCTCATTTTTCTACTCTGGGTTCGTTGGGCTCTTGGTGAACCTACAAGTCCTATATGTCCCCACAACCAGGAAGGTCTACCGGATGTAACGGTACATTGCTTTCAAAGAGATGTCATAATTCGAAGAAGTTACAGGTAAAAACGTTGACTCAAGAGGCTGCTTTTTTCAACAAATTTTTAATTTTTCCTATATTTGCCTGTAAATTTCTATAAAGAAACCTTGATGGATCTACGCAAATGACCCCTTGCTGAATTCAGAATTTTGTCTACTTTTCAAAAATGTATAGCTTTCCAGGATCCATTATTGTTTTGTTACCCTTTTCTACCGTTAACTGGAAGGAGGTTGAAAGCACAAAAAATAGCAAAAATAGGGTATGCCCCAGAAAAATGCCAAAACTGTGTAAAAAATGTTGGTTTTCTAACAAAAGTCTGTCATTCCCTAAAAGCTGGAGAAATTGTGATTTCAGCCCCACAAACCCTTTTTTGATACCATTTGCAGAGAAAAACCCAGAAGCTTTCATTTGCAGCCCGTTTTTCACATTTTTCACAAAAAAAAAAAAACAATTGCTGTATTTTGACTAATTTCTGGGAACCCTCTAGGAGAATCCACAAACCCTGGGTACCTTTAGAATCCCCAAGATGTTGGAAGAAAAGGACGCAAATTTGGCGTGGATACCTAATGTGGTCAAAAAGTTACAGGGGCCTAAGCGCGCACTACCTCAAATAGCCCAAAAAGGACTTAGCACAGGAGGGGAAAAGGCCTAGCAGCGAAGGGGTTAACATGTTTATGTCCTATCTGTTGCTTTGAAGCAAAACAAATTGTCTAAATTGTAAATAAACCAAATATACATAGCTTCATGTTGTAAAATAACTCCAAAAACTAGGATATCTGTGTTTGTTGCAGGAAAAATTGCAAAAAAAAGTGCCGCAAAATGCTGCTAAATTTCCAGATTTGTGCCGCTATATTTACTAGTTCATGCCGCAATATCCTGGGGGGTCTGGCTGGTGGTTGTGGGCTTCACCTCCCACCACTTATTAAGCACTGGCAACACAGGCTGTTACCGCTAGGTCTCCAACGGGGGAATCACTGTGAGGGCGGCAGCAATGGGATGAGTTCTGGACTCAGCATCCCACCTCTGCCCTTTATGGAAAATGAGCGGTTGGAACATGCCATGTTCCAGCCCAACTGCTGTACATGGTAGAAACAGGGCTTTCCAGGGCTACAAATTAAAACAGCTCACTGGGCATGCATGCTTTTATGGTTCCCACTCTAATCTAATCTACTGGGACTGTTTGCACATAAAAGTATTTTCTAGGTTTTTTATTGGGTTTAATATTATTTCAAGATAACAAATATAAGATCATATTTTCAAAGCTCGTTTTAGTTTTTCTAAAAAATTTAATGAATTTATAGAACCACCTTCTGTCTGCAAAACTATTGAAGACATCCTTCGTTGTGCAGCTACTTCTTTTATATAAAAGCTGTAATGCATTTTAATTTTGTCATGGTTTTGGAATGAAATTTAGAAGAAGAAGAACCAAAAGGATTTGATTAAAGTACCCTTTCCCTGTTAGAATATGACACAAATTGCTTTGTGCCTGTTAGGCTGTGCCCTTTAGCAAACTACACAGTACATTGATTGTCTTTGTTTGCTATTTCATATTAAGGGATATATCATTTCAGCAAGTGAGTGTTTGTATAAATTTTTATAACATGGTTTAGGATTAGCATGAATTATTCCCCTATAAATTAGGCTATTCAGGCAAACTGCCATTGCAAAAGTGAAAACGCGAATTCTCGGAAAGGACCCTGGCTCCCTTCTGCAATCATTCATTTTTTTTTTTAATCAGTGAACACACGCACCTACCTTTGCAAATTGTACAGCACCATCGTTGTCTCGACTGCCTGGCTTATGTGCCTGAGCCTGCGCTTTGCCTCATATGTAAGCCTTGAAGAAAGCAGCAAGGGTCTCGCGCCAATAAATAATGCTGTCTCGAAAACACCATGGAGGGCAGAATAGGCCAGCCAGTTTCATTTCTAGGCAGTGAGGGGTGTGCACTTTTAATTTGCTCTTCATTGTGTTGTGCTTTTGCAGAAAACCTCTTCCTGCACCTGCACAGTCTCAGCCTGCCTCACCCCAGCTCAGCTATGGGAGACCAGTGGCAGGCCTCAGACACAAATATTGAATCTGCATCAGCAACATAGATTAAACATGATGGTCTGTGTGACAAGCAGCTGTGCTGACATTACTAACATGAGGATGCAGTGTCATCATGCATGGACCCGGTGGGCTAGCCTGTGAATACATACCTGGCAGCCACCCTGAAGAACAGGTACATTTATTTTTAATAATTATTGGGCCAGCCACCCATGGAAGAAAGATTTTATAGTCACTGCCCTGTTAACTAAGTGCCGGTGCGCAGCACCGGAAACCACCAGCAGAAATAAAGCACTGGATCTATAATAATACAAAAAATGCATTAAAAAACGAATTTGCCTCCCTGTACTCATATTCCTTTTTCAATCTATTTGAGCATGTATGAATCTTTGTCAATTGACAAAATGATTGTAGGCACAATTGAATTGTGTCTCTGTATACTAAAACGTTTCTAATTAAAACAACATGAATGGACCATTATTTGTCTTGGCAATAAGGGAATTTTATATTTTTTATGGATTGTGACTGCTTGGCTATAACAGGTTCATTTTTACACATCCCAGCGTGGAAATCATTGCCAGATAAAAAGGCAGGACTAAAATATGGTGTCTTTCTTGATATGTGCCCTCATTGTAGCTATGTAGAGTTGTTATGAAATTTTTTATTGGGGTGGGGCTGTACTTCACAGTTGTGACATGAAAGAGAGAGACATCTCCCATGAACCACAGGGAATGCGAGAGTTTCTATAACATAGTAAGATTTGACTCTCACTCTTTAGGCTGCTGCAGGGTTGTCATCTATGCCTGGAATATAAACATAAACTTAGTTAAGAGGAAGTAGCAGAATGCACCAGGAGTAGACAAAACACTATTGTAACTTCCACTGTTTTTATCATAGAGTAGGAGGCAGAAGAGATATTACTCCACTAATGGCTCATGCACCATGTGAGCCCACTATTTGCAGACTTTACACTAATACAAGGGCTGTGCTCCCAGCACTCCTCACTCCTTTCTCTTTGAACCAAACACTGTCATCAGCATCATTCACTCAGTTGTAAATGCTATGGGGGATGTAGATGTTTATTATGCAGGAAACAGTGTAATAACTCTTTATTGTTTGGTTTAAAAAAACATTTACAACAACATGCTAAAAATTCAATAATTAAGTTAACTATGATAAAAGTTTTAAAACAATTAATCAATAAGATAAAATTCAATAATCGTAAAAGTCTGGTGATATTCTAATACAATACATCACCCTAGATTTCATGTAGTTTCTGATTTGGATAAATCGTCTTTTAGTTCAAAATCTCTACTCTGGCTAGAATGAAAGTTTGGCTTCAAGAAGTCTTGACGCTTTATGAACAAATTTCGCAAGCCCAATATTTAACTTGGTGTTAACAGGGTTGAGGGCAGCCATTATTGCTTGACGGCAGGAGCGTACACCCAACATAATACATTGGCCTCTCAGCAACTGCCGTCTGGCTTGAAGTAATGCTGGGCATGCACAAACAATATGTTCCATTGATTCAGTATGATAGCCGCACAGCCTGCATGCAATGCTACTGCCCGACCGGCGCCATCCTGGGAGATTGTTCAAAAAGGGCCATTCTCCCATCCTCAAGGCTAAAAACTTACGTTTCCAATAAAGTGCATATGTACTAGACAGGTAGGGCAACTGGACACCCACTTCGTAATTGGCAATTACCGCCCAGGCATGTCCCCTCTTTGATAGTGTTGCCCTGTCTGAATGGAAGGACCACAACCTAACAGATTTCTTTATAACAGATTTTAACACCGATGGAGAGGGATTTGAGTCCCATAGGTCTTTTACGCCTAACAGCTGTAAACTGTAATCCAAGAGTTGTCGGTGCTTTTGACTTGTAGGCTTTTTCTGTATTTCCTGCAAGAGTCGGGCCTCCAAAGAACCCTCCCTGGCCTGGCGCAGTCTATGGCACAATTTAACAAAAGCACCTGCCTCCACTCCGAGGTGATCTTGAAGTCCCAGTTCTAGTCTCACCTGGGCTGGCGATGCAGATTTTGGCAGCCGAAAGGCTTGTTTGAAGATTTTTGTAATTAATTTATTTATTAATGTACTGGTTGAGCCCTTGGTGATCTCGTGACCATATGTCAATGAGTTAATTACTTTGGCTTTCATTACTTTCAGCATAGGTGTAAGGCTGGGACCTAATAGCTGGTTTGTCAATTTTGCGGCGGCCACCTCTAATGAAAGGGCTTTTATTTGTAATGCTTCCTTGTGCTTACCAAAGGAGCCACTTGCCTCCAGAAAGATGCCCAGATATTTATAACTGGGAGTTGAGTTCAGCTTTGTTTTATTAAAGTACCACCTTTCTATTGTCCTTTTTTGCTTCCCAAAGGAGATAGTTTTGGTTTTTGACAAGTTAAGTTCTAGATAGTTTTTTGTCGAGTATGACAACAATTCGTCCAATAACCTCTGTAGACCCACTTTTGTATGGCTTACTAGCACCAGGTCATCGGCATAAAGTAATCTGGTAATGCGGGTCCCATCAAGTTTAGGAGGGTGACAATTTACTCTATCAAGTGCTGGGGAAAGGTCTGATATGAATAGGTTAAACAGGAGTGGAGCCAATACACGTCCCTGTTTAACACCAGTTACAGTTTTGATGTTCCTGGAGACATGACGGCCTTCGCCCAGCTTGATTTTAATCCATGTTTCGGTATGAAGCTGAATTATTGCCTGTAGAAGAGACTGTGGTATTCCCCATGATTTTAATTTCTGCCATAACAGGCTTCTGGGCACACGGTCGAAGGCTGCTTTGAAGTCTACGAAGCAGCAGTGCAGCTGTATGTGTTGGCATGCTGCTTTATCCATCAAAACTGTTAATGTTAGCAAATTGGTTATTGTCCCGGTGTTGGCTACGAAGCCCATCTGATTGAAGGGGAGACACGCAGTTGTTTCAGCCCAGGCCTGTAGCTCCTCTAGTAAGATTCAGTTGTTTTCGCATATATCAGCTTGCCAGACATGCAAACAAAGGTTAATATACACATGTATGTTTATTTGCATGGATAATTACTATTATAGCTAGCTGTAACACCACACTATTTTGCTATTCAATATTTCCGCGTGTAGGTTTAAATACTTACATGTCTCCACCCCCGAATCTCAGGGTGTGGAACGTCCAATGGTAGGATAAACAAGTGTAAAGTTACGACTAGAATCTTTGCCACCGTGACGGGGATTTCAATTTGGGACATTTTATGGAAAATTATTTAAGTTTATTATGCTATGAAAATGTTGATTAATTTTGAATATGTATTTTAACCTAGAACTAATAAAATAATTTTTACAGAACGTTAGCTCGACAAGTTAAATGTGTTATAATTTAACAATAGTTCTTGTTTACTTCCCTGCCTCCAGTGTTTTCTGTCGAAATGTGTTTCAGTATCTGTATGTGGCCAAGTGAGGGGCTTGACTTACTCCAAGACTTGGCTGTAGTATATTTACACCTGTTCTACACCTTTAGGGCTGTAGTAACTTTAGAAGTGTAGTTTGTGAATAGCAATGCTTTGCTTTTGTGGGTGTGTTTGTATTAGTATGTCCCTTTCTAAACTCCTCCTTAAATTTCTTTAAACCTCTTCCATTTAGGAGTTGTCCCCATTTTACTTTCAATGCTGCTTATCCTTCCCACATTATTATTGAAAAATATAAAGACATGTGCATAAACATTCACCCCAGTGGCGGAAATCTATACACAGTAAAGATAGCAGAAGTGGTAGCAAAGGTCTCAGTCGTGTGTAGAGAATGTTGTGCTATGTGATTACTACTACTGTAGTATTATTTTATGCATTACAAAATGTAGTTTGTAAATACGTCCGAAAAGGGCAGAAACAGCAGTGAAACCTATTTGGCAAGCCCTAACAGGTTTATTATATGTAGGATCCTATCAACCCGGGTATATATTTGTGCTACTACATCATACAACTCATGTGAAACAACAGAAAGGAAAAGAGCCTGCTTGAAGCAACCCAACACTTTAAAACTCTGTGTTTCAGTTTTTAAAATCATGTAGAATTAAACAAATTTCACCTCGACCAATTTTGAGCCAAGACAGAAACATCAATACAAATTCCAGGCCAGCTAGCAGCTCACTAATTAACAAAGTCAATTTCAATTTACATCTGAAGATAGTTTACCTCTTAAGACTATATCTACGAAGCATCAGCAGGCAATACCGCCAGGGTGAGTTATTAGTAAATTAATTACAAATCTCTTATCTCAGCTGAGAGAGAGGCAGGTGACGGTGGGTGCTTGCAGAAATCTGCAGAAACCTCCCCACAACATTAATGAACACTTAATTAGTAATGCCAAGTTCATATTTTGATTAACTAAAGTCGTAAATGGCCAAAACTCTCGAGGTTGCTGAGATCATAGGTTAATCTTCATTTTCTCTCACTGATTAGACATGGTTTTATAATTAATACCACTTTACTCCAGACGGTGACAACCTTTTTCAGGACAGAGGTGAGTGAACTCTCAGGGGCTTCCAAAATACCTTTATGTATTTTCTCTATCAGGTTGTTTGATAATTATACAACCCAGCTCCTCCATCCTTCCTTTCATTAACAGTAGCCTTGGACAGTCAATCCCCTGTACACGCCTGTAAGGCATTTGCAAACCACTTAACATGACCTTCCAGAATAAAATACATTTTTGTGGAAATGTTTTCTTCAATGATAATTAAGAGGGGGTGTCATGCGTCATCCCTTTACAGTGAATGAGGTGAACCGTGTCCAAGTGACATTAACAGTGAATTGCAGGGATATTTTTCACCGAGTGGTTCCCAGGGATATGAAATAGATAACAAGAGTGAAGCCTGAGATTTCTATGATGTCACTCAGCACCCTGAGATGAAAAGCATCCACGTAATTTGCTTTTTACCCATTTATAATTGTGTTATGTGTGGCCCCCTTATCATCTGTCCTTGCTTTCAAATGACAGGTGCGTGCAGACTAGAGGAGTAATGGGGGGCCATACATAACAGGGCCTCTCCGTGTCACAAATTAAAAATAAATACCTGACCTTCTGTCACCCACCCGTCCTCTCCGTGCCTTCCCATCTCCCTCCTACAGAAGCTGTGCTCCCTGCATGCCAGCACTACTCTCACAGGCTCCCACCGATTCCAGCAGCCTGGGATTCCTTTATGGAGAAGCAACTGTGAGTTGTGAGATCTGTAACCCACTGTTGCTACGTCACAACAGTGAATTTTCAAATTTAGAATGTGACATTCATGCTAATGGCTCACAGTGAGAGAAATATAACATGCAGAATAATGCATCCAGGGAACCCCGTGCAGGGTTTCCTGCAGTGATGTTGGAATATTGAGAAGAGTGTACTTCACTTCCAAATTTTACGTTTTACAGAGAGATGAACTATCTGGGACCTAATGAATTAGCCAACACCTGAAAGGACTATTGGGAGACAAAGGGAAGTACAAAACTGCAAAACACTATATGCAGATTCTTCACAAGGCATCTCCCTCACCAATGATCAAGTACATTGGTGATCGGAGTTGGACGAGAAGAAAACTATAGTGTTCCTGAGAAATCAATTGCAAATAAAAATATTGCACAGCCTAGGGCCACCAGCAGTAGTTCAATATATGAGGTACTGTGAAGGGAAAGTAGTAGCCCAATAAAGAAAGCAAAGAGGGTGTGGTAAGGAGGCAAATAAGAAGTTGGTCAGTCTAAGCAGACCCAATGAAGGACTGAGGAAAGGCTTAAAACGCAGACTTCAACAGTTGAAGAGTGGCCACAACAGCAGAAATGACGCAGAGGCTAGAGGTCCCTTCTTACATGGGTCAGATACATAAGCAGCCTGGCCACAAAAGTAAAAGGTGTGCTGGAGATGGAGAGACATGGAAACAAATAAGATTAGGATGCAGTATAATTGTCCCAGGGGTAACTCACACATCTGGATGTCCAGTTCATATGGGCCAAAGCATTACATTGTAGGATTTATTGTGTCCTATCTGATGACTGGCAGAGGGAGGCAGAACAGTCATACGTGTCTATTAGGCCACAACTGTTGAGATGGTATAAGGGTCACTTAAAGGATGGAACATGATATGCAGGAATTAGTGGTCTCTGGGCACCCTACCCTAAATGGACATTGATGCATGGACACAGCAATGAGTTCTCATGTGAAAGCAGTCTTTGAAGTTATTGCAAAAAATAAAGACGTGTAGTAATGTGTGGAAATTAGCAGGCAAGCTGCAATGTGCTCATGCTAAGTTAGTAAAAAACAACAATGTCCCCATGGGCCACGTGACACCCTCCCCTTGGCCAGGGCGTTAGCCATATGCAAAAAACATAAATCAGAGGAAAGCAGTGGCAAAGTGTCCTCGTTGAAGGCCAATTTTTGTCATTTTGAAGCCAAATAAAATGTTTGGACTGCCAGGTTGGTTATAATGTTAAAATATTTTGCAAATTGGGCACTCAAAAAAATGCTAATCATTCATAGTTAGTCTGCAAAGACAAAAATGTGGGGGGAAAAGCGGAATTCCATGAACTCCAGAATGTTGTCCGTTCCTTCCATCATAAAAAGGTATGCCATGCAGTTTAGTAGGTCGAACAAGCACACATGCTCCTCATATCCAGAAGCCGTTAAGAGCATCTCAGTGCAACCTGCATTAACTTCGATAAAATTGTGGTCTATGAGGCGCTGCGCAAGAGCACAGGTACTCAAGTCTGCCATTGGTCTGAGCAGAAGATCGCACACGAAGCGCCTAACCCTGGCACACAACCGGTCATGGGCCTTCCACAGACTCATTAGCAGATCGTAATCCAGGGCAGAGTTTGTGGTATTGGACAGGCAGACATCCATGGCCCATTGAAAAGGGCACCGGAGGCAGTAAAACACAGGTTGCACACAGGTGAAGTAGGCATTGCAAAGGTCAGCCAGTAGTCAATGGTAAAAGACTCCACAGGCATAGAACCAAAGAGCTTCCACATTCAATCATGGTACAGCTGCAACTGGACCGGGTTTGGCAGCTCGACAGATTGAGCATCCATTCCAAAGCAATAATAGGAGAACCAGAATGCCGCAAACCAACAGGAGCACCAGGGGAAACCCTCCGAAGGCGCTGGAAAAAATTGAATGAATAAAGGCCGGAATTACTCCAAAAAAAGTCTGAAAGGAAGGAAAAAGGCCGGATCCCACAAGTTAAAAAAAGTGAGCAACGCCCTCCGTATCAGATGCATTAAATATCTGGTGTATTAAATCTCCAAAATGGAGTGGGAGATTCGTGTTTAGAAGCGGTGTATCTCTCTTGCGGTTCTTGACACCTGCAGTTTGAAGGTCTCTCGAGCCGATGTGAGATCCACTTCTTGTTGAAACAATAGCGCTTTGAGTCTGCTTAGTTTATTGAAATCTGTTTTAATAGTTGGAATGGAAGGCCAAAGCAAAATATCTACAATCCCATGCGGGGGTGGAAATAGGACATTGCTTCAACATGTAACTTGTTGAGAAACCGTTACTATATACAGGATGCCAGCTCTCATGCTGCAACAATTGTGGTTATTCAAAATAGGATAACTGCAGTTAGAAAGCAAAGTTAATACGGGAATAATAGCCGGGACAGGGGTACCTTTAAAAAAATAAATCCAAATTAGGGGCTGGAACGTTAACGGTTCCTTGAACCTCAACTTGTTTACAGACTGGAGAATGTCCTATTGTGGAATCACAGTCTTCCCCTGTAAGGAAAACTTCCTTTTCTGCACGTTGACATCTGTAAGTGAAAGGTAATGACCATAATTTGTGAATAAAATTATTGCCGAGGGGCTCATATCTCCCAACCGGATGATGCTTTATGCATGCTGTGAACTGAAAAAGTGAGATAGGCAGTGAAATAACCCCATGTATTAACCACACAGCTGAAACAGTCTTGGCTACCGAAAACGGTAACTGATGGACATCAAGTTCAAGTCTTTATTTCGATTTTCATCATAAAAGACAACATGTGTAATATTAAACAGTTTATAAAAAGGGGGATACAAAGGGGAAGAAAAGGGACCTAAATCACATCATAAACTACAGAAATGACATACATAGCAGCGACAATATAAATAAATATTGCATTTATATTTGAAAGTGATAAGAGGTGTTAAAAGGTAACCAGATTATCAAATAGGGTGACAATATAAATAAATATTTCAAAACAAAAATCATCAAAAATGTTAAAAGATGTCTAAGTGATCAGATGAGGCGTAATTTGTGTGCACGAATAATCCAAAACCAGTGGAGAAATTTTGCAACTGCTATGGTCACAGGTTGTGAGGTGTTAGTTTTAAGAGACCGCAGAGCCTCAACACCTGTCTGAAGACCCAATAATAAACAAATTGGTTTGAGCCAGACCCGCCTTGGAATTTTATACTCCGGGCAAATAAATAGAATATGCGCAATGTTTTCCCGTTGAGCTACACAAAAGGGGCAATCCGGGTTGAGGCCTGCTCTCCATTTGGCTACAAAACTATTGATAGGAAGAGTACCCACCCTGAATTGGTGATAGCGCTTCCTATCCTCCACAACTGTAATGCAGTCCCAGTAGTTTTCAAACAAGGGGCTGTCCTTTTGGGCCAAAAAATCCGAAGTTAGAGACGGGCCGATGCTTGAACCAAATCTTCTTTCTGAAACCATTCGCCAATATAATGCTTTTAAAATTTTTCTGGGGGGAAAAGTATGTAATGTGGGTTCCTCCCATAAGCTTACTAGGCCCATAGCAAGATAAATTGACTTGACCTCCCTCATCCATGCAATCTTATGCGCCTTGTCAACTCCCCTAACGTCCATAAAAGCCCGGGCGTACTCTGAGAGTTCAGGGGTAACCCAAAGCCGCCTCCAGTAGGCCACTGGACAATATCGTGCGATGTCCTCTAAATACAAAACCCCAAAATCATAATAGAGGGGTATAAGGGGGGTGGATGGGGGAAGGCCAGTAATAATATGCAAAAACTTGCTTTGGGCCCTAGTCAACTGGATAAGGTTACTATGGCTGCACAGTTCAGCCCCATAAAGGATTGCCGAGCTTATCTTGGCATCATATATTTTGAGGGCTGGTATCATGGGTCTAGTATGAGACAGGTGAAGCTCTTTGGTTAGTGCACCAGTTAGCTGTGCGTGCTTGGTTAGGACTTGATCTATATGCGGTTTCCATTCTAGCTTCGACACAAGAGTTATACCCAGGTATGAAAAAACCTTGGTCTGCTCTAATTTAATTTCATTCATCAACACTGTCCCTCTAACGTGTTTGGACTTGTGCAAGACCATGAATTTCGTTTTAGTTACATTTACAATAAGCCCATGGTCCTTACAGAAGACTTCAAACACGTCAATAGCTTTTTGTAGGCCCTGTTGTGTTTTGGAAATTAATAGAGTGTCATCTGCAAACATCAACAGAGGGATCAACTTACCATCCAACTTTGGAGCGTCGGTGGGAGTTTCCTTAAAATAGTTGATCACTCTGTTGATGTATAAGGAAAAAAGAGTCGGACCTAAAACGCACCCTTGGCGAACACCCCTGGCAATAGGGAATTTTTCTGTGACACTGCCTGATTGATTCCATCTGACTTGGGCAAAATTATCCTCATGTAATTTCATTAAAAAGGTTAAAATGTCTGTTGGCATGCCTTGGTCTTTAAAAACTGACCACATTTTTTCTCTAGGGACTAAATCAAAAGCTGATTTAAGATCAACAAAGGCTGCAAATAACATACCATCACCCAATTGAACCACCCGCCAGTAAATTAACAGAAACCTAAATACCTGATCTATGGTACTTGTGTGGCTGCGAAAGCCTGCCTGAAGAGGTGATAAAACTTTCTCCTCCTCGATCCAACCTTGGATCCTTATTAAGACAAGCCTAGCTACCACCTTCTGAATACAATCAATTAGGCTTATGGGCCTATAATTACCTGGGTCAGAGCGCTCACCCTTTTTAAAGACCGGGATGATCTGGGCGCCCTTCCAGGTATAAGGTATGGGTGAGCCGTTAGATATGCAGTTAGCTAGGCACAAAATGTAAGGTGCCCATAGTTCCTTGTCATGCATAAACAAGTCAGCCGGGACTGAATCTAAACCTGGCACTCTGCCTTTTGGGAGAGAATTCAATACCTTTTGCACCTCATTTAAGTCAAAAACCAGAGGTACTATATCCGTAGTTGGGGGAGTGGTTGCTATACAGCAACCCTCTTGTATCTCAATGGGTGCAAACTGAGATGCATAATGCAAAACCCACAAATTAGGTGGCACATAGTTTATGGGTTCTTCTCTTTTTTCACCCCTACCCCACCTGATCAAGTCCCAAAAAGAACACATTGATCGTTCTTTACTGGGGGAATGGAGGTCCCTCCAGTATTCCTGGTCCCATGCTCGTTTAGCATCATATTGACTTTTTTATAAGATGCACGAGCATTCCTGATACAAACAATATCCTTTGTTTTTACTGCATCTGACAGGGACTGATATGCAATCCTACATGATTTCCCATACCATTGGTCCTTCTTTCTGGGTAGTTTATTTGGTCTGGCATGGGTCTGCTTAATAAAGAAAATACAGAGTTGATTAAAAAACATTGTATGGATAGTATTTACATTACCCATATCTTCCTTCTGAGCAATACAGTTTTGTAAGGCATTAGTAGCATTAATAGTTAAGTTCCTCATAGTTAAAATCTGCCTCTCATTCCCTAGACAATTAGCCCATTTGACACGCCTTGAATCATTGGATTGGACGACTTCAACCTTCCTAGGAGAAACCTCCTGACATTTGGTTTTAAATAATTGAAATGAAAGTAATAGGGGGTCATGATCACTCTCCACTCTTTCCACCACTACCATGTCCTTAATACTAGACCAATGTTCTTTGTTGGTAAATATATAGTCAATGCGGCTTTTGCGGAGACCAATATTAAACATGAAAGCCCCATGTTTATCGGAAGCTGATCTGCCATTAGTTGCACGTAGCCCTTGGCCAATACAGAGTACCTTAAGCTGTAGTGCAGCCTCCGTCCATTTCTTAATTGGCGAAAGTGTCAAGTGGGGAATATTCCAGATACCATCCTCGTCTAGAGTAAGATCAATATCATTAATGTCCAGGGGTTCGAAGCAGCAGTTAAAATCACCCGCTACTATGACATTGCCATTTCTACAATACATGTCAAGAAGCAGGTCCAACTCTTCCACAGTATTCGAAGACTTACCCCCTGGCAGCCCTCTGGCATAAATGTTAAAAACATAAAGATCCTTTTGTCCAGGGCACTGGACTAAAATAAGTAAAATATCATTACTTTTAGAATCCATTTGAATCAAATTATACCCGCTATCCTGTTTAATCCATGTTAATAGTCCCCCCTTAGCCCTTCCATGGGGGCTGGGGACAACAGGAACATAGAAACTAAGATAGCCAGGTCTATAGTCTAAAACAGTCGACCAAGTTTCCTGTAGTAGTATAATATCCCTGTTGTCAAGGAAATTTGACCAATCAGTTGATGCAACTTTATTCCTGATCCCTGCCACATTCCAAGAGATTAGGGACGAAAAAACATTAGCGTCGTCCCTACCTGTAATACCACATGGCAAGACATCCTGCAAGACTCCGATAGCACTGGACAAATATCACCATGTGAGCCACCCCCAGATGAGGGATTTTCACCAGGCAAATCGACAGTGTGAATTCCTCGTGGACCTAGATCTTGTCCATAGCCAAGTCAATCATTACAGTCTAATGAGCTCAGCACCTCAAATCTATTATTTACTGGGGTTGCTCTAACATATTGATCAAACCGAGAAGCAGTACCTCTCTCTCTAGGAATTACTTTGGGATGAGGAGGGTAGAAATACCCCAAAGGCAGGATATTGATACGATCTTGGTGTATCCTCAAGGAACCTGCCTGTCTTAGGATGTGATCTACCAATTGAGGGGATGCAAAATTAACCACTATACATTCTCCCTCCAAACTCTTTTTAGTATCTCCCACCCAATCCACCCTTCGGACCATCTTAAAATTAGTATAGAGATTATCACCCAGCACTGTTCTGGTCTTCAAGTAGTGTAACACTTTATTTTTAAGTGAAGACCAGTGTTCCTCCCTGCCATCCGATGTTTTGGGGACATTGGCAAGAATGATAGAATAGGGGCACGCCTCAGGGGGAAGATGAAATTTTGAGTTTTTCTGAATAGTGTGGTGAGTACCATTTGGGCTGCTCCTGAAGATCCTACAGCCAGAGGTAGTATCTCTTTGATAAGTTGGAATAATAGGAGCAATAGTTGTCTGGGGTGCAACCTGTTCTCTGGATACATGCACTCCAGTGTCCATGCAGTTTACTGGTGGCGGGTGGACAGGAGCACTATCAGGACGTATAGCCGTTAGTTGTGTCCCTAACTGAGAGCCCTGTTGATTTAGTAATTGTCTTTCCAAGGCTGTTAATCTAAGGTCAATTAGCTCAAGTTTTTCCATAACAGGAGTGATCAAAGCCTTAAGGCGCTCCTCTAGGATTCCCATAAATCTGATCATAGAGTTACCCTCAGTAGGATTTTCTGAAGAAGAGATCATTTGGGGGCTCTCTACATGAGACTTGGGGTGATTGACCTGGATCAATTGGCTTTCTACTTGCAGACCTAGGCCGAGAGTAGGAGGATTTTTCCTCGCTTGTTTGGCGTTTTGTTTACTACCCTTACTGGTACTAGCTGCCTTCCGCTTCCTTGGAAGTTCTTTAGGTCTGGTAACTTGCTCACCCGGTGTCTGCCTGGTACGTGTGTTTGGGGCTGGAGGTAGCGGGCTAATAGCAAGGGGGCAAGAAGTGTTTGTAATGTTAGCCCCCCTAGACAAAACAACGTTTGTTAATGCATCAGGATTATTTGACAATTCCGTGGGGGTTTGTGAGATTCCCAGAGGGACAATAGGTAGCTCAAGATTCATAGTTGTAATGATGTTACTCGATGGGTCTAGGGATAACCTCCTCTCAACCAGTTCTATCTCTTTGGCCACAGCAGTTTCAGCCCGTTTTAGAAACGCATCAAGAGTCCCAGATCCCCCTTTAACGTTTCCAGTAGATTTGGCCATATTAAGAGTAACTTACACAAGATATAGAAATAACAATTGTCAAAAACGCAAAATATGATCTCCCCACACTATAGGGTCACTTCACAATAGAGAACAGGAGTCAATAGGGAACTTATCTTGGCGCAGGATTTGTAGAGTTTGTTCCAGGGCAGAATAACAGTATGTTAGGGGAATGGCCCAGCCCAGCCTCATCCGGCCTCCGACGGCCCGCCCTCTGCCCGGGCTCAGCCCAGCGCCGCCCGCGCGTGTCCCACGGGGCGGGTTATAGGCCCCGACTTTATACCCCCGCTGGCTTGGGGAAGTGGCTGCAGGTGGAACCTGTGCCCCGCACAGTCCTGGGGCTTGAAGTCCTGCTCGCTGGCGATTCCGCTGGCAATACTCCTTTTGCTTTGGCGAAGCGTCTCCCGCGAGGCGGGAGGCGCAAGCACTTCAAATACCCCCGCTGGCTTGGAGGAGTGGCTGCAGGTGGAACCTATGCCCCGCAGAGTCCTGGGGCTTGAAGTCCTGCTCGCTGGCGATTCCGCTGGAAATACTCCTTTTGCTTTGGTGAAGCGTCTCCCGCGAGGCGAGAGGCGCGAGCACTTCAAATACCCCCGCTGGCTTGGGGGCGTGGCTGCAGGTGGAACCTGTGCCCCGCAGAGTCCTGGGGCTTGAAGTCCTGCTCGCTGGCGATTCCGCTGGCAATACTCCTTTTGCTTTGGTGAAGCGTCTCCCGCGAGGCGGGCGGCGCGAGCACTTCAAATACCCCCGCTGGCTTGGGGGAGTGGGTTCAGGTGGAACCTGAACCACGCAGAGTCCTGGGGCTTGAAGTCCTGCTCGCTGGGGATTCCGCTGGCAATACTCCTTTTGCTTTGGCGAAGCGGGAGGCGCGAGCACTTCAAATACCCCCGCTGGCTTGGGGGAGTGGCTGCAGGTGGAACCTGTGCCCCGCAGAGTCCTGGGGCTTGAAGTCCTGCTCGCTGGCGATTCTGCTGGCAATACTCCTTTTGCTTTGGCGAAGCGTCTCCCGCGAGGCGGGAGGCGCGAGCACTTTAAATACCCCCGCTGGCTTGGGGGAGTGGCTGCAGGTGGAACCTGTGCCCCGCAGAGTCCTGGGGCTTGAAGTCCTGCTCGCTGGCGATTCCGCTGGCAATACTCCTTTTGCTTTGGCGAAGCGTCTCCCGCGAGGCGGGAGGCGCGAGCACTTCAAATACCCCCGCTGGCTTGGGGGAGTGGCTGCAGGTGGAACCTATGCCCCGCAGAGTCCTGGGGCTTGAAATCCTGCTCGCTGGTGATTCCGCTGGCAATACTCCTTTTGCTTTGGCGAAGCGTCTCCCGTGAGGCGGGAGGCGCGAGCACTTCAAATACCCCCGCTGGCTTGGGGGAGTGGCTGCAGGTGGAACCTGTGCCCCGCAGAGTCTTGGGGCTTGAAGTCCTGCTCGCTGGCGATTCCGCTGGCAATACTCCTTTTGCTTTGGCGAAGCGTCTCCCGCGAGGCGGGAGGTGCGAGCACTTCAAATACCCCCGCTGGCTTGGGGGAGTGGCTGCAGGTGGAACCTGTGCCACGCAGAGTCCTGGGGCTTGAAGTCCTGCTCGCTGGCGATTCTGCTGGCAATACTCCTTTTGCTTTGGCGAAGCGTCTCCCGCGAAGCGGGAGGCGCGAGCACTTCAAATACCCCCGCTGGCTTGGGGGAGTGGCTGCAGGTGGAACCTGTGGCCCGCAGAGTCCTGGGGCTTGAAGTCCTGCTCGCTGGCGATTCCGCTGGCAATACTCCTTTTGCTTTGGCGAAGCGTCTCCTGCGAGGCGGGAGGCGCGAGCACTTCAAATACCCCCGCTGGCTTGGGGGAGTGGCTGCAGGTGGAACCTGTGCCCCGCAGAGTCCTGGGGCTTGAAGTCCTGCTCGCTGGCGATTCCGCTGGCAATACTCCTTTTGCTTTTGCGAAGCGTCACTTTCTGTTTATCTGTCAAATTAAACAGTAAAAACAGTGCAGAAGCATTCAAATAATCCCATGGTACTTTTCCATTTTTGAGTGTTTGCAACATCCAAGCAAACTGCATCACAGAATGTAACTGATTTTGACCATGATACAAAACAGACACTTCATGTTGAATAATGTCAATGACAGAAGATACAATATTATATTTAGTATATATACAGGAAGACAGTGTATTAATTCTATTATCTACTACTGCAATGACTTTTTCTAAATTAGCCTAGTCAATTTGGCAAAGACGCACTGCAGCTTCCATCTGCGACAGTTTCCAAAACTCATTATATGCGGACTAAATAAAATGTTTTGTTCTACGGGTCTTTGGACCTAAAAAAAAATCTGCCAAACCGATGTCACCTGACAAATGAGAGAGGTGTTGTTTAATAGACAACATTGTGGAATGCTCTAACCAATGCTGACATAATTTACCCACTGAATATGTGTTCACTGTATGCAAATGTGGGAAGTGTGGATCAGGTCCACTTTGTGTTAAACCTGAACATCCCAGTCATCTGAATGGATGTCGGGCAAAACCACATCTAAGGAAACACAGAAGACATATGGAATGTTCAAATTTCAGTCAGCCCATGGATATCATATGCAACTTTATCCCAGACGGTGCCATCAACAACAGGGAACGCTGATATATTGACAAGGGCTTGGTCTCTTTTCATAATATGGGATGATACGTGAGGGGCTAGTACTCCATCAACAAAGTTCACAGCAGAGCTTTCAGGTAAATAATGGCAATTAACGAGTAGGAAAAATACAGTCACATATCTGATCTACATGAAGAGGAATATCATTGTAATCACCATTCAGATAAATGTCCAGGGTGGGACCAAATAAGTGTTCTTGAACCAGGAGATGAAAACACTGGTACGGGTAGGGTAGGGGCCCCAGCACAGAAGATGACAAGGAAAATGTGGTAGAAGAAAAGCTATTATGGTCCATATAATAACCACTGGACCCCAGCTGAAACAATGCGGGATGTGTTGCATCAGATGTTGCATGTATGGTACTCTCAGGAATGTCAATTATGACTTCAACTGGAGGAGAAGCACACTCAATATCCGCAGATGTGGATGTAGAAAGAAAAACAGGCAATAAATAAATTGAAGCTTCCATCACCCCTTATGATTGTTGGGGAGTAACCAAAAAAACAGCCATTGGATTCAGTGAAAGTTCTCGACATGTAATGCTTGGAGGCATACTATTAATTATTGGCGATATAGTATAGCTTGACATGTTCGAAATATAACAATTCTCCTTACGACCAGGTAAAGGAGGCAGGATCTTTCAAACCAAGGACCGGTGCACAGCAGGATGGAACAATTTTTTTTGTTCTCCACCTTTTCGCAGACCAGATCTCCAACTTTAGGAAGCAAGCTGGAAACAGGAATCAGCACTGCCGGATCCATTTAGGATGGCAACTAGGCTCTTGCTTGTGAATCATGAGCTGTTTGTAGATCCTGTAACATAGCACAATGATTATCTAAGTCAAAGGTTGCAGCAGCCGCAACAACGTCTAGACCATCAAGGCCTGGCACAAACATTTTAATGCCAAAGAGCTTTTCGTATGGGGTCCGCCCACCCAGAGGTCTTCTTGGGAGATTATTTAGTACACGTTGGACTCCGTACAAATGAGTCAGCCAACCCCTGCCAGTAGCAGTCAAAGATTGATTTAAGTCACGGTTCATTCGCTTCACAACTGAATTGCCCTTAGGCCAGTATTGAAACGAATATTGCACCTGCATCCCCAGAGACTTCATCGCATCCTGGTAAGCCCTAGAGGCAAAAGCAGGACCTTGGTCTGAATGGAAGGTGCCACACGCAAATGTCCCGACAAAGACGTGCAAATCTTCTATTACAGTTCGAGCTCAGCACTACATTGCAGCCAAACCCAAAGGAATCTAGTGCACAAATCCACTGCAACCAAGATATGTTTACATTTAGTTTTAGTGTCAGATGTCAAAGGACTGCAGTGATCAAGATTAATACAGCCAAACGGCTGATTAGAGATGTAAAACTGAGCATGTGGTGGGTGTGCAACAGTAGAAGGGTTAATTTGTTGACAAATGTCACAGGAAAGAGCAAATATATGTGCCTGTTGGTATAAGCCACACCACCAAAACGTTGCTGCAAAAGGGAAACTGTTGCATTTACTCCGGCATGGGCAGAAGCCACACCTTCATGAGCTCCAATTATCAAAGAAAGTCTGCGGTCATTGTTGGGAATCTGCCGATCCCCAACGGATGGAATAGTTGCAACTGGAATTTGATCAGACGACAAATGGTATGTATAACATGAAGGAAAAGCTTGGGAAAATGTTGTTCCCTCCTTTGTTGCAGCAATAGCCGCTAAAATATCATCATCAATTTTAGTCATGGACCTTCTGACTGCTGCTACAGAACAAATGGCTATTGCAGATTTGGCTACTTCACCAGCCTGTGAATTACCAACACGTTGATTGCCCAAAGTATGCATAACATGTGTGAGTGACAAACGTTCCTTAAGAACGGCCACTCAAACCCACAGAGTTTTATGCTTAGTTACGCTTCCTTTAAAATTACAGAATTCATTTTGTTGTCATTGAAGGATTGTACGCAGTAAAACGAGTCGCACACTATAAGTGTAGGAACATCTGGATCAGCAAATTCAAGAGCCAAAACCAAAGCACATAGCTCCGCCAATTGAGCCGTGCAGTCACCAAGAGACTGTGAGTGCACCAAGGAAGATTTAAAATCCCCATCAACAATTTTTCCAGCCACAATTGTGCACGCCACCGAATCAGCATGTTTAGAAACAACGGCTGCCTGTGCAGATCCATCAGTGTAAACAATGCATTTGTACCGCTCAAGAAAAAGCAATAACAGAGGAAGTGGGTGAACATGCTCAGATTGTAAAATCTCCTGTGTCTGTAAAGACAGGTCAAAGATAAAGCTGACATCAGCCGACGTCAAAGAACTAGCCCATTGGATCTAGCGTGGATGCAAGGCTTTAGAATTCTGGACACTAGCCTTTGTAACTGCTTCTAAAGCAGGTACAGGCGAGACCATGAATATGCGTTTTCCCTGAGCCACAGGGCATTCTTTCAGAATCGCCATCTGGACGGCTGTCAAAAATGTTTCCGTAGAAGAGAAATGCATCTCAGCCGAAGTGTACAAATGTGATTCATATGCAATGGGGGACCGTGTCCCCCTCACTGAAAGTCAAGTAAGTGAAACCTAACGCGCCTGGTTTAATCCTTATGACCAAATTTGTAGAATTGTCACTTCTTAACAAGAAGTTGGTCGCAAGCAGATCAGACTGCAAAGACCGAAGAATCACGGTATGTTCCGAAAGCCAACAGTAAGCAGAGAAGGAAGGCTGTATCAAGGAATAAAGTGTTTTTATATGCTGGGCATAATCAGGAATGTATGTCCTCCCAAAATAAAAATAAAAAACAGCACGTATTGTAATGTTTTAAGAGTAGAGGGAGGTTTCAATTGAGCACATTTCTCCAGAAAGTGGGGGGCCAACCCCCTGCCTTTATTGGTGAGTTCGTAACCTAGAAAAAGAACTGCCAAACAGGCAATATGCGATTTGGCAAAATTAAACTTGTACCCAAAGTCTGTGAAAGACATTATGATGCGGTCCACACGCACAAGATCTGGTATCAATTCATCATCCATCAAATAGATGTCTTCGACGTATGAGAAAGCATCAGTGTCAATTTCATGCAAAACAGACACTGTGTGTGACACAAATGCACCGGGACTATATTTATATCCCATAGGCAAGCACGTTTACCTTTTTGAATGACAAGGGCGCTGAAGGCTGTCAAGTCATGGCTATCATGAGCCAAATTGTAACTATAAAAAGTAAACCATTGTAGATATCAAGAGTCGTTGTATATTTTTTACGAACAATGGTGTCGACTAACGCAGAGCTATGGGTGTTCTGTACCGCATGAGTATGAACATGACCAGGACCGGATGGTATCCCACTTGATTTATTCAGGGAAGACCCAGTGTTCTGGACTCCGGTCCTTACCTCAGTATTCAACTGTGCCTGCAGCCAGGGGGTGCCAAGGTTGTGGGTTTCATCAATAATTGTCACTGTTTGTAAAAAAGGAAACATGCATGATGTTAAGTGCTATTGCCCAATATCCCTTTTAGATTCTTCAGCAAAAATCATTGGGAGAGTTGTACTGGACCGCCTACTTGATTGGATTAATGCCAACAGTATACTTGCTCCAAATCAGTACAGGTTCAGGAAGGGGCTCGAGACTATTGAACAGTGTCTTAATCTTAATCTCATTGTGGCAAAATGCAAATATGCCAAGGGTGTTTCTGCACATTTGGCATTTATGGACCTGTCAAGCTCCTTTGATTACGTCTCCCGCTCAAAGCTGTGGTTCATTTTAGAGAGCATAGGTATTGATGTGGGGCTGGTTACATTCTAAAGGTACCTCCAACAGGACCTTACAGCTTTAGTTAGGTTTGGGAGCACTGGCGAATGCACAGAGCCGTTCAGTATTAAGCGTGGGGTGCGCTAAGGTTGCGTACTCGCCCCAATCCTTTTTTTTCTCTATACGAACGACCTGGAGAAAACATTGACATCTGTTGGTGGGACCTTCCGTTTGTGGAGAAAAAAGCAGTGCCCGCACTGCTATGTGCTGATGATGCAGTTCTCTTGGCAAGGACCGCCAACGGCCTTAAAAAGCTTATCGTCAGTTATGACAGCTTAATGAAAGACCTGGGCCTGGAGCCAAATTTTAAGAAAACATTCACAATGATATGTGGCCCAAGAAATACCGAAACCCGCAACCTAAACATTGAGGGAAAACCCCTAGAGAGGGTCAGTTTCTTTCCCTTTTTAGGCTTGGAGTTTGATGAAGGATGTTCATGGCTCACATGCATTAAAAATAGAATAACCTGATATACTCAGGCTGTAGGCACTACTTTATTGCTTGCCATGTCTATTTGTAAAATGCCCATTGCTCCTATACCAGAGATATATAAGCGGAAATGCCTGCCACTTTTAACATATGGAATAGGTATCTAGGGTTGTAGGGACGTATGCGATGCAGATAGAGGAGAATAGGTTCTGCTGCCGGTTACTATGCATTCCCCCTCATCCCCGCATTTCTCCCATCACCTGGAGCTAGGCATGAAGTATGCCTAAGATACCATCAATGCTGCCCCCCTGGCTCTCTGGTGCTCAATTTGGTACAACCAAGAAGCCAATTTCAATCAGGCTGTTATCAGTGATTTTCTTACTGGCGCCCGTGGCTTGACCATTCCATGGTTACAATATATTAAAAACAGTTTTTCAGGCACTTGGCTGTGCCTCACTATTTGAGCACCCCAAGTCAATCGAACAAAGGACAGAAAGTGGGTCCGGGATAGGTTTTCCAAGCACAAACAAATCTCTAGGGAACTATTCGAAGTGGCCAAACCCTCAGTTTGAGATTATTGCATTATTCAAGCAACTTGAACAATTGCTACGTATTTATTATAAATGATCAACGTTTATGAAAGAAATCTGTTGCCAAGATTTAGGCTGGGTTCTTTTAGCTGGTTCATATGTTTTCCCATATTACTCTGACACTGTGTCCATTTGTTCATGTGAGGAGCAATCTAGTCAAACCAGTTTACATTTTGTCTTTTTTCGTCAATTTTATCTGCCGTTTACTAGGACGCTTTTATTTACCGCTACTGCGCAGACACAAATTCTCTCAGTGCAAAGCGGCTCTCTTCTATTTACTGCAACTCAATGATTGTAATGTCTGCTATGCAGTTGCTAGTTTTCTGATTTATACTTTAGCTAAGAGAAGTAGTTTGCTGTTTTGACAAAAAGACATTCTATTGTTCTTTTAATCATTGACCTTGCATTGTTTCTTAAATGTACATTGCTGATTTTAAATTATAATCATCTGGCACCCTGTTAATGCCCCTGGAATTAGAACTCTTGTGCTGTCACTTTATTTAACATTTAATCAGTCCTCTTGCACTGTCACTTTATTCAATGTAAAAAAACACAAATTAGTTTTTTCGCTTAAAAATGTGGTAGTAGTTACGCGGAGGCAAGATGGAGTCCGTGGATCGGATGTGTGTGTGAGGAGCTCCCCGTTCGCTCGTCCTTCCCGGTGGTTTGACGGTGAACCACTTAGCAGCAATGGTGGTAGCAGAGCTTTTTCGGGCTGAAACCAACTTGGACAGTGTAGGTTGGCGAAACTAGCAAAAACCGCTGAAGTTTTGGCTGACAAGCGGTGCATTGCAGGAGCGGCAACTGGACTCTTGGTTCCGTGTGAGGAGGATGCGGCTTGTTTGACACCCACGGAGAGGGCGGTGTGTGTGCTACTGTGCGTTCAGGCTCACAGCCAGGGCTCGAACCGTGTGAGGAGGTGGCTTGTTTGATCCCTACGGCTGCGGAGAGGCTAAGGAACAGAGACTTTTTGGTTAGTTTTCATCCTTTTGTTACAATGTTTCCGGCGGTGGACTGAGGCTGCAAAAATTGTGAGAGAACTGTTCTGTATTATTATTTTTTTTCCGAGTGCCCGGTGAGTGTGTGAGGGGCTGGCTCATTTGGTAAAATTAGTTTTTCACAAGAATTTGGCTCTTTCAAATTAAAATACCCCGCCACTAGCTTATAATTTATCGCTTTGAATATAGCAGGAATTTGGTATGGCTCCAAAAGTTGCTCGCGGTGGGAAGACAAGAGCTATCGGGGAGGCTGCCATTGGAACACAAGCAGCACTAGCAGCTAAGTGCGCAAAAGAAATGCTTGGAAGCGAGCAACAGGGAGCTATCATACAGGGCAAAGGCCTTAGATATGGGACACCCAAGATGCCTCATATTTTTCAAAAGGCCACTGGTAAAAAGGTGACAACATCTCCGATAGCCCCTCCAAAGTCTTGTATACTTGAGGTTCAGCAAGGAGGGGGTGAGTTGACTTTCTCACCTCTCGGAGAGGGCAATGTGTCTGTGGAAGATGCTGAGTCGCCTCATGTTAATGCTGATGAACCTGCTCTAATGTATGGCAATGACGTTGTCTTTGAGGATAGGAATGAGCCCACCAGTAGCAAGGAAAGTGAGTTTTACTCACTATCCAAACATTCAGAGGAGTCAGACGTGGATGAGGATTTCCAACTGCAGGAAGAGGGGTCTTTGGGTACCTCCCCTATAAGTATCGATAATAGCCATGGCATGGAACTTTCTCCGGGGGGTGCACCTACAGAAACCCTTACTGTTCAGAAGAAAACACAGGCTGGAGGGGCTGGACCAACAATGACAGGGATGTCTGATTGGGAGCCTTTAGGTGGGGAGCAGATGTTTGAAGGACTGGATTTGGGGTCAACTGGGGGCCCGGTGGAAGAAATACAAGGCCAAGTATCACTGACAGCGATATATAGATCTCTCTCTGAGCACAGGCTAGAAACACGGGCAGAAAATTTAAAAACACACACCACCTGTAGGAAGTTGCAAAACACAGTGAGACGGTTGGCAAAAACATGCTACGATTTTACTGAGCGAATGGCGGAAGCAGAGACTCGTATATCATTGCTAGAAGACCAGATGGCTGCACAAAGGGATGCTGTGGCAGACATAAAAGCCAATAAGGATGATGTGCAGGACAAGTTAGCCGATTGGGAAAATCGCTTGCGCCGTAATAATTTGCGCATTCTAGGTGTGCCGGAAGGACTTGAGGGGCAAGACGCCCAAAAATGTGTTGTTTAATTGTTTGAGGAAGCGCTTCCTGAGTTGAAAGAATGGAAATGGGCACATTAAATCCAACGGGCGCATAGATTTCCGTTTCGGCAACGGCCAGCAAGGAATGGGCAAGCGGCGCAGCAGCCGCGGGCTATTTTGATTTCTCTTAATAATTTCTTGACCCGGCAGGCATTGTAGGATTTGGCTAGGCCGGATAAGAAGAGAACTGGTAAGGGGACTCAATTTTTTGTGAGACCTGATTATTGCCACTTTACAGTGGAGAAAAGATGGCAGCTGTGGCAGCTTATTACTCCTTTTCAAGTAAAGGGCGTCCAAGTGTTTCTATTGCAGCCAGCCACTTTAAAGACTGTCAATAAGGGCCAGATACGCTTTTTCACTTCTGAAATCCTGGCTAAAGAATATCTTCAATCCCTGGGATGAGGAACATCATGTCGGTTAACCAGGCAGCCAGAGTTGGACTGTGTGGATATTTAAGAAAGGGAAAAAAAAATAAAAATATATATATATATATATAGGGTGTTGTATGTATTAATGTGGCATTAATTATTTCCTTTTTTCCTTTGTCGCATATTTCAAAAAGGATGTGGGAAGGGCGAGCACCAAGTGGGCTATTCACCAAGCATCTCAAGGGCGATTGGCCCTAAGGACTCCATGATGGGGGAGGGTCTCGGGGGTGGGAGGGTCCTTTGGGGCAGTGGTGGGTGGGTGTAGAGGGTCACTTGGGGAGTAAGGGGTTGGGTGGGAATTTGTAAAAGGGGAAAAACTCAGTACATAGCATGTGTTGTAGGACTGATAGGACATATCCTTATATATTGATGGCAACAAGACTTTTACATAGTAATAGCAGATAGGAGGCTGCGTATATGTACATTTAATGTTTGTGGGTTGAATAATGTCCTCAAGAGGAAACGTGTTATAGCCGATCTGCGGTTAATAAATCCAGATATTCTTTGTCTGCAAGAGACGCATGTCCCCTGGTCTAATCGAATGATATTATCTGAGTTGGGCTTCTCTCTGTTAACAACTTCCAGACAGTCTACCATGAATAGGGGGGTGGCGATCCTGGCCCGTGGGATGGTAGGTAGGGGTAGAGAGAAGGTTGATAATCTGGGGAGGTGGGCCAATACGGAGTGCATTCTAGGGGGGCACCAAGATCGTTCTCTGGATAGTATATGGCTCAAATCTGGATGAGGTTGAGACTCTGGAGTTTTTTAATGTTGAGCTGGCACTCTGGGGGACCCCATTGATATTATCTGGGGATTTTAATATACATGGGGGATGGCCAGATTTGGGATCCTTACTTTGTAAAGTATACTGGGCGTAAGCACAAGGTATTTAGGGCTCTACAACAGTTGTTGCAGAATCATGGTCTTGTTGATGGATGGACTGCTGTGAATCACTGGGATCCAGGGTACACATATTATTCATCCCCACACAACAAATTTGTTTGGTTAGACTATATCTTTTTACCTCGGTCGATGACCGTTGGTGCAAAGATGCAGGTATGGCCCCGTATTACATCGGATCATGGACCTGTGATATTGGATCTTGTTAGCTTTAGCCTTTCAAGGGAACAGCGATCCTTTACATTCAATAAAAAACTTCTACGAGATGAGGAATTTATTTGTCATATTCGAACTTGGGTTACACTGTTTATGGAGAGTAACAGAGGGTCAGCTACCCTACCAATAGTCTGGGATTTATTGAAAGCTGGTCTAAGGGGTGAAACACTCAGTTATGAGTGGGCTAAGCAGAGACAACAGAAGGAACGAATGCTAGGTCTGCTTGAAGAGCTAAAGAAAGCTGAGCGGGAACTCATACAAGCGGTTAGTGCAAAAGTTGATAGCCAAGAAGCACAAACTAAGACTGAGGCTAAGCTCAATGGGGTTTGGAGTCAGGAAATTGCCGTTCAGTTTAAAACATATAAGGAAGAAAGATACGAATAGGGGAAGCAACTGGCAGATGATTAGCTAAGAAAATGCGTGGTAGACAAGCTGCTCAGCAAATTGAAATTCTTGAAGATGGCAAAGGTGGCACAGTTGAGGCTATGGCAGGAATACTGGTTGTATTCCATTCTTATTATAAAGAGTTATACACTCAAGATCCAGTCGAGCACGATAATCTAGTGCGGTTTTTACAGAATTTTGACTTAACTGAGCTTGGGCTAGCAGAACGAGAAGTACTAGAAGCCCCCATCACTATGTTAGAACTTCAGACAGCATTGGATGGTCTAGCGCCAGGGAAAGCGGCAGGGCCGGATAAACTTCCATTGGAGATACATTGGATAGTTTTTCCTATTATAAAGGAAGATATGCTGGCTACTTTTATAGAGGCTCAGCATGGGAACCCTCCACCATCTTGAGATGACGCCAATATTGTGATCTTTAAAAATAAGGATAAGCCTCCTAGGCTCCCGGGGTCATATAGACCCATATCATTAATAAACGCTGATGGCAATGTGTATTAAAAAATCCTTGCAACTCGGCTGGCGCAAGTTATTTCCCCATTGGTATCTAGATATCAGCATGGCTTTTTGCCCGGCAGGAGTACTGTTAATCATTTACATAGGGTGATAGCGCTGTTAGATTATGCTACTGTACAGCAAAAGCATATAGGCCTAATTTTTTTAGATGCTGAGAAAGCGTTTGACCGCGTATAGTGGTCGTTTCTTTGGGCTACAATGCAAAAGATGGGGTTTGGACCTCATTTTTTGAAAACGCTACAAACTATGTATAAACGTCCACGGGCTAAAATCTGTGCAATGGGGAAGGAGTCATCTTTTGTATACATAACTAGGGGGACCCGGCAGGGATGTCCCTGCTTGCCCTTACTTTTCGCTATTTATATAAACCCACTGCTGCAATTGCTGGAAACAACAAATGGCATACAGTCAATGGTAGTGGGGGAGTACCAAGTGCGTGTCCTTGCTTATGCTGATGATATAGCGGTAATAACATCTGATCCCAAGCAAGCGTTAAGGGAGATTGAGAACCAGACACAACATTTTGGGGCAGTTGCCGGGTATAAGTTAAACATCTCTAAAACCCAGGTTGTTTATACCGAGGGACTCTGTCCTGGCAAAGCTCGTGTTACACCAGAAGCGAGATATTTGGGTATAAAGATTAGGATGTCACTCCAAGAGATTGTTGAAGTTAATTGGGCAGACATAATGTCCTCGACAAGAAGACAACTGGAACAGGTTGAGTGTCTTCATTTATCAATGGTTGGGAGCTGTAATGTTCTAAAAATGTGTATTCTCCCTAGGGCAATGTATTATTTTAGGACGGTACTGTTAGAGCTGACACGATCGCAATTATTACAGCTACAGTCTCTGGCAGATAGGTTTATATGGGGCCAGACGAAAACTCGGCGTGCTTCAAAATATATGTCATTACCATTGGTACGTGGGGGTGCCGAATTTTACATTTTATTATTTAGTTTGTTTTTTACAGAATATGCAGTATTTGGTGACCGGGATGGAAGTGCAACCATTTGAAGCACCTAATATATATCAAATGCTGATGGAGACCCAGGCGAGTGAGGCTTTGTTCAAGTTTTATGAACCAAGCTACTTTAAAAGAACACGATTTAAAATAGCTTGTGCTGCACGCAAGGCTTGGAAGGTGATATGTAAAATTATATCTATACGTCTGTTGGAAACCGGGCAACCGGGTTAGCAGTCACCAGGTTCCCAGCACAGTGGTAGCTTGGCTCGAGCGGTTGGGGGTCAGGCACCGTGTTAAGCGTACGTCACACCCTCACAATAACCATGCGTTCATCCGTTCCAAAAACGACACTACACCGTAAAAATTATGGAAGACAAGATGAAAATATATATGTCTTTATCTTATTTTCTCTTAGTTGCAGGTTTCATAACATAAATACAATACAATAGGATTTTCCTTTAAAAGAGCAGGTCAAATAAACAATGCTACTTTTGAATTTCAATAAATAGGTTCAGATCCTCATTAAGCAAAGAATAAATAGATGTGCAATAAATACAGACGGCAAATAAATACAGTCAGACAATAAATACAGTGCAGGAATAAATTAGTGGAAGACAATAAATAAAGCACCCTCAATAAATAAGGAAAAGCAATCAATGACAGTATAGATCAGATCACTTTCATGAGGTAACTTGGTCTTACTTTGCCCATACACAGCTTGTGGTCATTTGGATGGCATGGGGGTGTCCCACCTAGATTGGTCAAGGCTGGGGCCTAAGCTGAGGCAGAACCAGGGTAACCTAAAGATCTGGCCCTCCAAACTACACAGCCCCACACAGATGTCACTGCACCAGTCTTAGTTCACCCCTGGCACTCCCAGGCTGGTTCTAACACCCCTCCAGCCCCTAGAATGGTCTTTTAGGGCTCCACGGGGCCTCAGACGCCCCCTCTACCACTTACTGCCCTTTTCACGATGATCGGCTCCGCTCGGCGCCGTGTCGATGTCATGAGGCGGCTCCGGCTCGATGTCGCTGGGCGGCCTCGTCTCGATGTCGCTGGGCGGTCACGACTCAATGTCGCTGGGCGATCTCGACTCGATGTCGCTGGGCGGCCTCGTCTCGATGTCGCTGGGCGGTCTCGACTCGATGTCGCCTTCCGGCGTCGCAGGGACACGGCCTCCCCGCTTCCGGGTGTCTCCGGAGTGCGATCTCCACTCCCGACCTCCGGCGCGCTTCACGACCTCCGTCGGCGCCCTCACCTCGACCTCGGGTGAATCTCCACTCGACCTGCGGCGCCTCTCCACGACCTCCGTCGGCGCCCTCACCTCGACCTCAGGTGAATCTCCACTCGACCTCCGGCGCCTCTCCACGACCTCCGTCGGCGCCCTCACTCGACCTCTGGCGGCTCCGGGTACGACGTCTGCTTTCTGTCAGCGCCGCTTCTCTACCTCAGGCCCCCGGTCTCCAGGCTTCTCGACGTCAGGACTCCAGGAGGACACCACTGAACAGGTCAGGAACTTGCTGTTCTTCCTCTTTAAGGCCTGTTTCAAATGTTCAGTTCCTTAAGATGGTTCTTCTGGTCTTGGTCCCACACAGGGCTTTAGGCTGGGCTTGGTCAGTAGGGACTAGCATCAAGGGTGGGTTTCTGGACCCCACTCCAAGCACTGGTTTCCACCCCTGCTGCCTTACTCCGACCTCCTTCTATATCTGTCCTCTCTCTTCTCCAGTCAGTTGCCAACTGCCAACCTGAGATGGCCTCCCAACATTCTAAACGGCCTCCCACTGTCACAGGGTTCTAGAATGTTACAGAAGGTTCTAGAAACCTCCAGTGGGTTCTGGTGATGTCACAGGTGACAATGGGTGGCCACCATTTTGTGTCTCAGGCCCTCAGACAGAAGTTCCAGGGGCAGGGAAAATGGCTCCCTGACCCTGCATCAACACTAAAAAGTCTGGTGGTTCCCAAAAAGGAAAAATTATAACAGGGTTTGAGGCAAAAGTGGGACAAAATAAATAATGATGAGGAGGGACCACCCAAAGGGCTGACAGGTCTAACAAAGTCGTATAGGCTATTATATGCCTTTCAACTCTACGGAAATATTCCCTTCGGTTTTTCGGGACATAAAGATGGCTACCTGGATGGATAAGGGGATACGAAGCCTAGGGGACATCTATAGTGCATTCTAAGAATGATTTCTTGAAATTTTTGCAAATTCGTGATTTTATTGTTAAACATTGTAGATGCACGCCTATGACACCTAACGATTTAATAGAGGCTTTGATTAAATGAGCTAAGATTGGGGTACTGTATGATATATTGTTAGAGACTCAACTGGACGATATTGAGATGCATGAAGCAAAGTGGCGCGAGCGATTTGGGAATACTGGTTCCTATGTGCAACAATCAATAGATATGGCCACTAAAGTCATGTTGACCACAAATTTACGTACTCTACATTATAAAACTTTGTTTTATTTATATTATACCCCTGTGAAAATGATGAAGTGTGGGGGGCTCCACGATGGGAAATGTTTTAGGTGCTCAGCGGAGAACGCTGATATTGTACATATATTTTTTGATTGTATAGTCTTAAAACAGTTCATAAGGAGCATCTCAGAATTCCTATCACAAATTACAAGGGTTAATGTGTGCATCTCTAGAGAGATAATGTTAGTAGGTGTGGGTGAGGGTTTTGAACCCACTCAGAGTTGTGAGGGTTTTGAACCCACGCAGAGTTGTTATCCTTTTTGTTATCTTTTATTTATGGCTTCTGCTGTTGCCCGACTATGTGTCGCTTCGATGTGGCTCCAATCAGAGGTGCCAACATATGAAATGTGGCGTGCAAAGTTTTACAACGTATTTAATTTGGAATTCAGCTTGTATCATATAAAATCGCTGAGGAAGAAACAATTAGGGATGAAAATTTGACAGCCTATGTTGCAACATATGGAGATGTCGATATGAAATGTAATTGTTTTTGTCTATTTGTGTTCCCCCTTTTCTTTGGGGGATGTTTTACGCTATCTATGTTTTGGTGTTAGCAATTGTGTAATATTCCTACATTTTTGATTTAAAGGATTGATTTATAAATCTTATAGGCTATGCACTGGATAATAAAGTATTAAAAAAAAAAAGTGGTAGTTTATAACTTACAAGACATGATGCACTTGGAACTCTATTTTTTGGACTGTTACCCCAATACCTGTACTTGCACAAGGATCTGCTTTATTTTCTAATATGAGGTCAGTATTTGTTAATATGTGTGTTGCACAATGTAGTTTGTTTTTATTGTGCGTATCTTTTATGATCTGTCTTCGGAAGATCCTATGAAGACAATTTGATTGATTGTTCAAATGACGGTAATCCAAAACAATACGATATGAACTGTCTGGTTTTAATATCCTAAAAAGAGGGTTATTAATTGCCAAAACACAGAGTTCAATTACACCCTGATATTCCAATTGTGTTGAGATTTCACCGACATGCGCTTTCTCATCTTGCTTGATGGGATATTGTGGTTGGGGTTGCGGCACTGATCGCAACGGAATGTCATGTGCCGGCGAATCCTTATCCCAACCCACCTGATTATGATACCTCAGAGGAAAGCGCCAGCGCCCACTCCTACCCGTAACCTTGTTAAGCCTCTTCTGAGACATAATCTGAAAAACTCGGAAGTATAACATCCCCCGCTTTAGAAGAATCCAGAACAAATGGGGGAGGCCAATCAACCTCTGCCAACAAAATATCATAGGGAGAAATAAGGTTGTCCCAAAAGAACGCCTGAATTGTGGATTTAAGATTACCTTCAATTTGGAGGCCTATCTCATAAAGCCTATCAGGGGGTGCAACTCATGTGTCAGCTGTTTCCACAATAATGAACGTGTCAGCTGCTTTCACCTTCAGACACTGGTGGAGTGCCTCCCGCACTATAAACTTCCACTACGCTGTCAAGGAGCATTAACCCCATCTCCAATCGAGGCGCAGGGTTCTCACCGTCTGAGGCATAATTTTTCAGTCAAAGCAGCAACATTTTTCTTCTAAAATGGGGCACGAAATTTATGTGGTCCCTCCGGTTTGGCTTTTACATTAAAACTGGTGCTGCGCGTCATGTCGTGGTTACGCAGACTTGCCTTGACTGCGATCTTGACGTCCTCACCCGCCAAACTGTTGACCTTATGATTCCTGAAAGGAACGAGGAGAACGAGGATCAGGAACCTGAATCCTCTCTGGTGTTTTAATTTTAGAGCGGTCACGCAGATCATATCTACAGTCAGAAGCGTCCGGTGGTGGTGAACCAGCACAAGAACGAGGCTTCTGCAGTTGCTGATGTCGATTTTTATTCCATGTCTTTTTAGGAAAGACTGGACGACCCTCCTTGTCCGGAGGGGACTTAGCTTGTACCTGAGTATAAGGTCTTACTCCCAGACTATTCCAACCCAATGATGTAAATACATCCACAATATTAATCGGTAACTGAAGCTGCCGATCTACGTCTACCACCACCGAAAGGCATTGACACACTTGCAAGCTAACTGCTTCAACTTTGACATTGGCAAGAATCATATCAGACATGCCCACTAATCTCACCCCCAATTCCAAGGATGGACCAGCCCCGTGTTCATCTTGAACCTTCTTTAGAATGCTCAGTAGAATGCTCATGGAGGGGGTGCCAAAGAACGGTGTATACACCACAGCAAACGCCGTCCCCGAGGTGTTGAAATAGGCTAAAGTGCGAACAATACTACTTGGCAAACTCATCATAAGGATCCTGTGTTTCTCAACAATGGTAGTATGTGGAAAAACAACCTCGAGTTGCTCACATTTTTCTGCCAACCAATATGGCAGGCAGATCGTCTCAATTCTGAGGACGTCTGCCCATCACCAGACTAATCATAATAGGACTAATGACAAGACCCCCACCATGTCCAGGCTGCTGAGGAGCAGCTCCAGCCTGAGCAACTTGAATATTATGTGACATAAATTGTATAACACTTCTGTGCATATGATATAAGGGTGGGCAGAATTTGCGTAGTCGCGCTACGCAAAGCTCCGTGAAAGGGTAAAAAATCGCAGCGAGCACGCAAAGTTCCGCGAACACACGGAATTGCTTGTTCCGCCCGTTCGCAATGCTTTTTTCCTGTTAGCGAACGCTGTTTGCATGCTCGGGGGAAAATATCTTGCGAACATGCATTTTGAAAGTGCGACAACCGATAGCAGTCCTAAATGGACCACATAAACAGGGTGAGGAAGGGCGCCATTAAATCAAATAGTATTCTCCCAAGCAGCTAAAAGTATTTTACTGATCAATAAGGGTGATAATTTCGCAGAACCGCAGCTGGTGTATATTAATGAAAGAAATTATAATTTCCATCCAACGCCCGAAAAGTAACCAAGGAGTAGAAAACTCTGTATGCCTCGAAAACAAAAATGAAATTAGTCCCCGCTACAGGGACTCCTTGTTGAGTTACGTGCTGCAATAGCGACCACTTGTGCCATATTAGAAACGGAACAAACAGAGAGGGAGAACGATAGCTCAAAAGAGGGTATAGAAAAACCTTTGAAAATTCAAGCTTGAAAAACCTATAAAACACAAATATAGGAGGCAAATCCTTCACACCATGGGCTTCTCCGGAAACCGGTGTTAGTGGATCGTAGACAAGCATAAGCGCTACTCAGGGATCTCGTGAATAAATACCAGACCAATTGTTGGTGGCGCCATGTTGCAGGGATTCTGCACAACTACAGAAGTATGAGCAGGAAATGGGACCTTGTTGTATAGGGACTGAGTCTTCCTACCAACTTAGTACCCATGAACACAGCTAGCTATCGTGTCTCACTGCTCTCCTACTCACTCAGAGATGCAAATGATTAGACACCCCCAGAAAACAACACTCCAAGATCTCTCAGGAATCGCGCTTACAAGACACACCCTTTTCCTCACTCTCTTGTACTTGTTCATGATAAGATCTGACAGAGGCACCAAACAGTTTAAAATATTTATTTTAACTAACGTGGACTAACATACAGTATATGTGCCACAACAAGCCACAAAAATCCATAGATCATGAAGGGAGATGTCATCATGAAAAGACAACAGAGAAAAGACTATAGCGCCCAACCTCCCTCCCCTTGCTAAGAAGAAGTATTATTATATAATAGAAGATCTCTGGGATTTGTCAGCAGACCCCCATACCTTAGCCTATAGATGGTATATCTAGAGCATAGGTACTCTTTTGCCTGGAAAGGTCCCTCTCCAAGTGTGTCTCACCTATTCGTGCACCCCACTAAAAACCCAAGTACGCTGTCCAAACAACTGCTGCTTCTGTATGTTTTGTCTAAGGGCTAATGACTGGCTAGAAAAAAATAACAAGGGGCATTGCTGTTTGACCTTGCACATAATGTTCAGTCAAAATCCCAGAAACATGCAGAGAGTGAACACAGCAATGAGTTCTCATGTGAAAGCAGTCTTTGAAATGATTGCAAAAAATAAAGACGTGTACTAACAAAGCAGCAGGAAAGTGCTCATGCTAAGCTAGTGAAAAGTGACAATGTCCCCATGGGCCACCTGACACTTCTGAGATGCCATCCTGGATCAGCACCACGGTTCAAAGGCGATTTTGATTTCCAATTATCTGCTTTGCCCATTCTGAAGCGGGTAACGTCTTACTTACCAAGTCGGCGACCTTCCCGACAGTCCAGGCTCACAGTTACTGTCTCCTCCCAGCCTCCTCTGCCCACTTAACTTACACAGTATAGTCTAGTGCTTGGCCACAACCGCCTCCACACGGTACTTAGTCTGACCGCCTCCTTGAGGTGGTGGCTCGAGCTTCGAGCGATGTAGCTGGGTGCTTGTGCCATATGGAGATCGCCTCAGACCAGGCATGTCCCACGCCTGGTAGTGATCCCAGGGCGGTGGTGGCTATTATAAATGCCATTTGAGGGTCTCCACTGGGACAGGCAAGCGTCGCCAGTCATCAGGCTTACAGTCACCGCAAGGATTCATCTGTAGGCCAATGGGTTCCGCAGTAAGGGGGGTACAAATGCTGAGAGCAAGAGGGGCCACCCATGCAGTCCAGGCACTCCCCAATGATCTCGCTTTCACCCCCCACCTGGCTTGACTCTGACAGGGGGGGCATGAGCAGATCGATATTCTGTATCCAACAAGGTGGGGAGCAGGCACATCCGTAGGCCAAGGGGTCATGCTGACATTTATTAGCACTGGCTAGGTTTCTGAGTAGCACTTTTTTGCACCAGCAATCCGTATTTTACAAATTACACACAGAATGACACAGAGCATGTACATTCTTCATTACTTATCTCCTTGTAGTTAAAATATTTTGCAAAATGACCGGCAGTATTGTATATGCTCACCGGTGTGATGAAAACAGAATACACTAAATGGATTTATTGCTGACTGTAAATAACCTCACAAAGTAATGAAAGCAGATTTGAGAGGGCTGAGCTGCTCAGAATCTTGATATTTTGGGGACCTACAAAATGTTCAGCAGTGAGTAGCCACTCCGTCCTGTTAATTCCACATGAAGTAAATTAAAGTTTAGAGCAGGTCCTTCCAAAACCCCATGTTTCAGAGCCAGACAATTAAACACACTGTGAATCCACCTAAAACATTGTTCAGCAAACTAAACACTAATTTGCGCATCCGTACATCCTTTATAAAAGATACTTGACATGCCTAAAAGAAATGAGTTATGTGAATAAATGAGGGTGAAAAATGGGAGGGATGCATCACCAGGGATTTTAATGACATGTTTAATACAGGTGATGGAATCTAAAAATGTTTTAAGTTAAAAATTTGATTGAGGCTGTCAACAAGCTGTAATACCCCTGGGCATGCTGTCGTGGGCTCTCTATTATTAAAGCTTAGGAATTGAGATATGTTTATGAAGTGCTGCATTCAGCCTCAAACTTATATACAGGCCTTTGCAAGGTACTGTGTTAAGGACATTTTCTGCATTTGTTATTTTGTCCAAGTTCAACTGACCTTTCATAGATTCTGGGGACATGAATATTGGTGCGTTCTCTCATATTCTGGAACCCATTGAACTAGACAGTAATGATAATTTTCAGCACAAAGGCCACTCTAAGGGGCCAATTCCGATCCGGGTCGGAAAGCACTCCGACCGAGCCGGATCCGGAGTGTTTTCCGACTGAGCCGGAGTCCTGCAGTCCGACCAAGCGAGTATGATGCGGCCATATGCTGCCGGACTCGGTTCGGTTGGACTCCCATAGAAGTCAATGGGAGCGTACATGGGCTCCCATTGACTGAATGGGTACGTCACAGACAAGTGCCCCCCCCTACGGTCGGTAAATGTCGGTGCCATCTGCACCATACATGCCTGTGTTGGGGAGACCCATGGGTCTCCCCCAGAGTTGTAAGGCTGCGGGTGACAGGGGGTCCAACGCGGACCCCCAAAGGCAACCACCCAGACAATTTGCGAGCCAGACACTCCGGCTCGCACAGGCTGTCCGACGCATCGTACTGGCTCGGTCGTGAATCACATCCATTGCATGCCACGGTTACTAACGACCAAGACGTACGGAGCTGTTCAGACCCGGAAACGACTCGGTTGGTGAATTTCATGTAGCTCGCTTCATACTTGTTCGGCCGGAAAAAACGCGTACGGCTCGTAGTTTTTATGGCCGGATCGCGTTCGGTGCCCTTCCAACCCGGATCGGAATCGACCCCTTAGTATATGTGTGTGCATTGGAAACAAAATTCTTCCCAGAAGCCAGCTAAAGATGTCTGTAGGTTAGACCGAACACGCATTGGCAAAGTCAATAGGGCACACTTTTTTTGCATGCATCAGAAGAAGAAGACTTTATTGTTTTGTTAATTAAAACTGCAATAATGTTACGTATAGACATTTGAATATATAGAGTAAAACCATAGGTTCATATAACCTCCATGATCTGATTAATACACGATCATAAAAGTTTAAAATTACAGTTCAGTAGAATGCAAACGTTTTATTTTTTGTGTATATTGTACTAGAGTGATTTTTAAGGTCAGTTCATGATGCTTTAAAAACTTTAGCAGCTTACAGTTCAATTTAGGGTCTGATGGATTGAGGCATTGGGTAATGGTTGGCTTGCATGTCCTAATTTTTTTCTTTTCGTAGGCCGGCCACAATAAGGTGACTCGTGCTGGATAAAAGTATGCACAGTTGCAAATCAGATGAATAAAGTCCTTTTTTGTATGTCCACAAAAATCTAAATGTTGTAGGACCATTGTATTTTCAACTAGGGGCCTGATTCTGATGCGGTTAGGAAGGCCTCCTAACTGCATTTGTTCCTTCCAAATCTGATCAGGAACGTGTCTTTCTGACCGACTCGGAAAGGTTTCCAACCAACCGAGGATGATGCGAGTTAGGCGTTAGGAATATCCCAATACCAACCCAATGGCATTTCAAATGACAGAGCTGTACGAAGCAGAATCGTACATCTCTATGGGCCGCATTTCCGAACGAGCGAGTCCAATGCTGGATTTGGACAGCCTTTCTGAATCGTGCCGTCCGACTCAAATCGGCAGTCGGAATCAGACTTTGAGGGCCCGTAGTGAGCCCCCCTGCACCCAGAGCCTACCCAATTGGGCCAGTGGGGGTACCCATGGGTCCCCCCTTACCAGCCATGCACAGTTTGGCAGGCACCAGGGGGTGCCCGCCACAGGGTGCCCGATTTTTCCCAGCCACCCCTTTCTTTAATGGGAGCCTATACATTCGGTCGGAACAAAGGTTCCCATTGAAGTCAATGCGAGTCCAACCAAATTGTATCTGGAAGCATCCGGATGCATCGTTCTCAGTCGGTTAGACTCTCCCGATCCGATTTGGTCAGAAACCATTCCCAAAACCATTTGGTTGGGAAGCTTTCCAGACCGCATCAGCATCGGGCCCTAGGTTGGTCCGCTTTTGTTGGTAGCTCACCAAACCTAAATGCCATTAGTCGTTTCTTTAAAAATATGGTGAATATAAGGCATAGGTAAGGTGCTTGTTTTAACGAGTCATAGTTCTTAATTGCCATCTTTGCATGTGTTTGCCTGCTAAATGTGTTTTTATCTTCTATCAGTGATTGAAGTCTTGCCATTTTGTTGGTGATTCGTCTAAATGCTGATAAAGACAGGTTTTAATTCCACAGAACTCCTGTCTTGGTGGTTTGGAGAGCTTTCTGTAGATATTTGTTGTATGAGGATATTTTATCTTTTTCAACTTCTTTCCAAACTGCTTCACTAATTTTTGAATGTTTGTGGTTAATTTTTATTTTGTATCCGCTTTTTACAGTTGAGTACATCCTTCCTACGTATTCATTATTTAATCCAAATTCCAGCCACACTTGTGCTGGTGATGCTCTTTTTGGCAACTGTAAGGTTCGTTTGTAGATGGTGACTAGCAGTTTGTTAGAGTCTTTTCCATATTGAGTAATACTATCATAGGATACTGTTGGCAACCGCCTTGCTCCCATCACTGCTAGTAGAGGTTTAAAAGACAGGCATTCCAGTTTTTTTGCTAGAGTGCTGAAAGCAAATGTTAGTGTACCAGCCCTTTTTTTCCGTAATTCCTCTGAGCTTCTTGGTTAAGTCTTTTATCTAGGTAAACTCCTAAGTATTTGTAGCTTGAGACTTCCTCCAGCATCTTGCCATTCAACCGGATCTTGAGTTTGCGGCTCTGTCTGTTTTGGATCAGCATGGTTTTTACTTACTTGTGTTGATTTACAATTTATTAATTGTTACACAGTCCTGTGTTTCTGTAAGGGCCCTCTGGAGGCCGACCTGTGTTAGGCTAATCAGTACCACATCATGAGCATATGAGATGTGCAACAGGGATAAAGACCCTAGACTGGGAGGTTGAGTGTTGGTCCGATCCAACCTTTGTGCTAAGTCACTCATGAACAGATTGCATGTGCCTTTGCAGGTGCAGGCTGCATTATAAGATGTTTCTCGAATTAGAAACAAAGGTTTGTTGCGGCATGCTGCAATATGATTTACCAATAGTAGAGCTCTCTTAAGTCTTGCCTGTAGCAGGTAATTTTGTTAGAAACAGTACATCCAGTTATGACTTTGCTATCTATCTTACGCCATGAAAAGACCTGTATATATTGTTTCCCTATACACTGACCATCCAGTGTCTGGTTTGTCTGGCAGTTACTTTTATTTGAATTTGACTAATTGAGGAGGACTCATTTCATTAATAAATGACAACAAACATTAAGCATTTTGTAGTAAACACAACTCATTACTATGTTATTTTGTAATTTGTTTTGTAGTGTTGTTGACAAGATACCAGAGTGGTGCTCTTAACGTGTCTTGGGTCTCAGCACTAAGTAGTTTTAATGAAAAGGATAAGCAAGATAGTGTGTGCTCAGGTCACATTATTTGTTTTCTATTGGTTACTGTGCATTAGCCATTTTGGATTTATAGTGATTTCCAAAATAAATTAGTCTCATATATTTCATAGGTACAATGGCCTTCTATATTTTTTCCATTTTCATAACATTAGGAGGTTAGATAGCGGGGTTGGTCTGTTGAGGAGGTGTGGTTAGGTGGTTTATTGTTATATATATAATTTGTTTGTTAACTAAATGTGCCTTTGTTTATTAGATAAGTTATTTGCTTTGAAGTCTCCTGTTTACTCCACAGCATTCTTTGTAGGGAGGTCTGACTACCTCTTGCCTGTGGCCCAGCCCCAAAACTTGGCCCATCACAAAGAACAAAGAAGTTCCATCATCCTCTCCAACACAAGCTCTTTTTAAAGCTAGCCCAAATCAGGCCTTCCCCCTCCTGCAACTGGGGCACGGAAACTGACCATGCAAAACCCATACATTCCCCTTCATGACTTGTTGCTTCCATCCATATTACACCCCTTGAACCTAAACTACTCCTTCCTCCTTACCTGAGGCTGATACAGAAGTATTACCTATGGGACTAATTTTGGCAACTGTAACAGGCAGGGAGTGGATGCCACTCAGGTTAACCGGCATGGTGGGCCTGTTGATGAATGTGTGACTACAAAGGACAGCATCCCCCTCTCTGTTCAAGAAGTCGGTATCCCCTCATAATCTAAGGTCATTCTTCACATGCTTCTTCAGGTCGGACTCACCTGAGCACATCCAGTATTTTATCCTATTCTTTCACTAATTTTCCTCCTCACCTTATACAACAGCTGTTTAGGCCCCACAGAGTAAGTTAAGGATCCCTCGCCCTGAGGAATGCCCCAGACACGTATGGACTTCTAGGATGGGCAGAAACATGTTGGCCTCGCATTTATGGTGGTGTGAGTCAGTCATTGATCTCACTTTCCCACCCCACCTTTTTTAACCTTACGTAATGTTCCCTTTAATAAAGGCAAGTAGCCGTGATAGATTAGGGTACTTTTAATTCAAGGACCTGGAACCATTCACTGTCCTGTATTTTTTATCGAAGAAGTCCCTCTTGCTCTGAGTCCAATTGGAGGTTGAGTCCACCCTGGAGGTACTGTCCTTCCAGGGTTGGGAGAGGTTGGCGATGATGAAGCATGACACAATGTTGTGTGTGTGGGTTCGTCTTCCATATAAATGACCTTCCCTCACTTCGGCACTTAACACATGACTGCTGTGACGGTCCAAGTGTGACTTATTGGATGTTTGTTTTCAGGCAAGAATACCAATTGTGCTTTCTACCTGCAGCTGCCGTACATTTTGTGGTAGCAGTCTCTTTCTAGGAGGGCATACAGATGCTTCCCTCCTCCTCTACACCACCAATCGTGCAGAAAAACATTAAAAAGAAATCTCCAAACTCAAACAACCCTAAGCAGCAATTACCCAATCACTTTTAAAAGTTGCAGAATATGCACATAAATCAAGTATCTCAGGCCTACACCCAAAATGGCAGACAAACAGATAATAAAGAATGTTGCTGAGTAAATAGAAAATGTCTTTTACTTGGGTCTGGACTCCTAGATCCACACCAGCCACCAAAGGCGCATGGAGTCAAAAATGATCTCAATATGGCATGCTTTAAGACCACATAGGCTCCTCAAATAGCTCCAGAACAGCAGCAGTAGAAATGTGAAAATTCTGTTAAAAACAGTCAATGGTTACAGCAGACATGGCCCAAACAATAAAACACCAAACATAAATCTGGGAGAGAAAACACAAGGAAAAGGAGGAAATTGACCCTCCAGCCTCCACTGTCTCAATGATGGTCTCACACTACTATCTGTTATTCAACATATGGGCCTACCCTGCATCCCCTAGTCTAAACTCCAGACATGCAGAAACTGAAAAGAACATTTTAAATATCCTAATATAGATTAAAATGGTGGTTCCTGCACTCCCTCAAACATTTGGCCTTGAACTTCTTTGATTTTCCCAAAGAATAAAAAAGCTCAAAATGAGGATGATACATTCCTATTAGGTTATTAGTATATTAGTTTTACTTTTTAGTCTGGAATGTTGAGTTCATCTTCTTACCCAGGAACTTTATTTTGTGGACGATGATTCCCCACACTAAAGATGTTCACAAAATCACACTCATACACTTTTTTCAGGCATGATGATCTTCAGACGATGAATCATTTTTAGTCATGAACGCTAGAGCAATCACACCTTTTTTTGTAAGAAATGTTTGAGATTTCATAAAACTCAGATATCTCAATACTCTTTACAAAAGAGGTCTGGTTGTGTTCTTCCTACTTGGAGAATATCATGACAGAATACCTCAGTTTCTGCATGGCTTTCCTGGCCACACAATTTTTCTTCAACACCAGAGTGTCACAGGCTGAACAGCATGATCCATGGTTAAAGTGGCAAAATTAAAAAATAAAATGGGCTAGGATGCACTTTGCCCATTGAAGGGGATCAAAGTAGTAGAGGCCCGGTCTGAGCACTGACGGGAGTCATAGATGCATAAGTAGTGAGGCCACTGGTAAAATGAAACAACGCAGAAAAGTACTTTTAGGAAAGTAGGATCTGCTTCTTATGGTTACCATCACGTTTTGCTTGATGTCTCACTGTTTTTGACAAGTCTGGCTGGGATCCTGCTAATCACGACCCAACCTATCTGCTTTCTCCCTTAAATTGACATACATGTACTTTGGTACACTCCAGATTGGATACTGAGGTTCCCTTATCAGTCCCTACTATATGGCATACCATGTACCCAGGGCATAGGTACCCCAGAGGCCTCCCATGGGCTGACGCATGTATTATGCCACCCATGAGAGGCCATGCAGAATGGAACTCTAGGTCTGCTACTGCAGCCTGTTTAGGATGGTGCTTGCACCACTTACTTTAGATATAGGTTCACTATAACTAATTGTCACTACACTTAAAACTTATAAGTCACCCCTATAGCAGGCCTTATCAATCCTGAAGGCTGGGTGCTGGGTTTTATGTGAGAGGGTGCCCCTGCATGAGCAGAGGCCCTCTGCAGCCTTCGTAGACCATTCTCCAAGGTTACCTGTGACTCAGCTGGACATATAGGTATAGGTGCATTATTACCTTGCAGTCAATGCTATGTTGAAAACGGCTGCATAGAAACATATTGAGTTTGGTGTCAAACACCTTGGAATTATACATCCACAGCAGTAACTGGTGTGTGAGGTATGATTCCACTCTTCTGAAGCGAGCTTCGTGGGGTCACCGGTCTACCCGGTGCCAGCCCTCTCAACCCAGACAGCACAAAATGGGTGCTGTCAGCCAGAAACCCCTTCCTGCCCTCCTGCTGCTGAGCCAAGCTCAAGCAGAGGAAGGCAGCACAATAGGCATCCTGTCACAGGGAGGTGTGACCACCTCCCAGACAGGGTTCAGTGTATTGGGGCTGGGTGGGAGCACTCTGAGAGTGCCTGAAAGTCTGCACTTGGGGCACATTGGCTCCTGCTTTGGCACGAAACTAGACAAAGGACATGGGTGTAGCCACCCCTCTGTCCTGCCCCTCCCATAGGAGGGTCCCTTGAATCTGTCCAACCCTCTCCTGTGGGTATAAAATGGGTTACCTGGCTACAGGACATTAGATTTTACATGGACAATATTCTACAAAGAAGAAACCACTGACCTTCATATGTCTGGACACCTGGACTTTGCTGGACCTCGACCCCTTTCCATCCACTGACCTTCATATGTCTGGACACCTGGACTTCGATGGACCTCGACCCCTTTCCATCCGAAGCTTAGTTTGTGCCATGACTCCATGCAGGCTCTGTGCAGGACCTGTGGGGCACTTAAGACAACAGAAGAATCCCCCTTGGAGTGTAGGAGTAACTCCCCTGCTTCGCAGGCACCTAAAAGCGCAGCTGACTGGTAGCTGCTCTTGAGCTCCTTGGACTCCAAAGATTCCAGCAACACAGGATGTGGGTCCCTGAAGGCCCATGACGTTGATCTGCATTCTCTGCAAGTTTGAGGCCAGTATCCATTGTAGGGGCTGCGTAACTCGAACCCCTGTGCACCATGTCCATTTGCAAGTGCATATGCGTGTTGGCAATTCCTGAGCTTGTGCATTGGACCCCATGTGGTCCTGACACTGAGCAGTATTTGCACCAAAGAACTCTGGCTTCCTCAAACCATGTGCTCCATAGGCTGGTGCTTTGCAATTTTGCTCCAGGTCCCCTCGCAACTCCTGGTCCTTCGGCCTGAGGGTCCTCCTGAGGGTGATATTGAGTGTTCCTGGGCTTTCCCGGTTGCTCCAGATGTGCCCTGACCCTCCATTGCTTGGGGACCTTGCTGGTCCACACCGTAACCTGTTTGTCCTTCCTGCGTGGGTTGCTGTTGCCAAGGCTTGTTGGTGCTCCCGCCGGCACCGACCACTCAGCACTCGACATCCTTTGTGGGACAGCTCACCTCCCACTCCTGGTCATCCTCGACGCCTCCGTGACCTCGTGGCTGCAGAGTTAAGCAGACCTTCTTCCTACCTGAAGCACCCAACATCGGTGGGCATTCGTCTACCGAGCCCCTGGTCACCCTGAAGTGACCCAGACTCTGTCCCCTCTGCTTTCAGGTTCCTTCCATCCGGAATCCAGGCTTGGATTCCACCGGACCCTTTTCACCTTCATGGCAGCAGCACTTCTTCCCTTCCTTCCATAGAGAACGACAAGAGTTTCTGATGCCATTTCAGACCTATGCACCCGGCTTCCCTGGGTTAGGTAACTCTGATACTATGGTACCCATGGGTGGGGTGGCTCTTTAAACTCTTAAGTTCTGAAGGGTTTGTTTGAAGGCCTCCTAGAAGGGTCCTTAACCTTTAACTTTGCAAATGCGACTTTCCCATAGAATTGTACGGAGCACACGGTCGTGTTTCCTCACTGCACCCTTCCTTCGTGGGCCTCCTGTGTCATCACCTTGGGTGGTTCCTTTCGGTCCCAGCGATTCTACGTGCTGTAGGTACTGTGTCTAGTCAAGTCGTGATTGTTAGATCACTATTTTAGTATTTGGTCTGGTCTCCCCCCGGAGCCCACTGTGTATTGTGCTACTTACAGCTGTTCTATTGATCCAGCATTCGGTGCTTTGTGTTCTATCCTCGAGTAGAGGGTAGTAGAGAGTGTTATATTAATAAATACATATTTATATATAACTACTTTGTGGTTCTCCTTCATTTAGTCATTCCGGAGGTGATGTTCTGATAAAACAAGCTGCTTTACATTCCTTCAAGATTAAGCCTGAAGGCTGCTCTCCATAGCAACCACTAGGATAGCTTTTATGAAGGTTATCTTTAACCTCATACATCAAAAGGGTTTTGTGGATTGGTACAGGGTGTCCACTTTAACTAGTGGAGAGCATATACCAAGCCACCTTCTCACAGTACTGCCATGGCGGCAAGGCAGATCTAAATAAATAAATGTGCTCGGATCACGTCAGATGGTGCAGAGATAGACCAAGAAGCGGGGGCTAGATCAGGGACAGGAAGACAGAAGAGTTGAAATGGAGCTGAAGACAAACTGAATGCCGACATTGACAGGGTTATGTGCAGCACACTCAACATCAATTCAAGTAAAGAGTGGTAGTATTGAACTTAGCCCTCTCGCAGGGTCATCCACAAAATATTTCCTTCACCCTCCTGTTTTTTTAACTTGTGTTGGTTGGCCTTTAGGACTCTGTGCACTTGGCCACTGCTAACTAGTGCTGATGCGTGTGTGCTCTCTCCATTCAACATAAAAAAATTGGCTTACACTCAATTGGCACATTTAAAACTGTTAAATTAGCATGATTATGTGCAATTTGTTAAAAACAAACTATAAAACAATTTTAAAACATTTAGTTTTCTCAACAGAAAAAGGTCAAACAACGCCAGCAGAGTTGGACACAACCTCTAACTGAAACAAAAGACAAGCATTAATCCTCTACGAAAATAAAAAATAAATCAAGGTAATAATATTCTCAATTTTTTATATAATCATTTACAGGTTATAAGAGAACAAGCAATTTGCAGCAAAGTTTATGTAAATTTGCATCTCAACAATGAAAAGCACTTGCAAAATTAAATGTCTTCAAACAAATGTAAAATTGCTAATTGTTTTTTTTACATACTTTTGAAAAATCAGAATATTCAATACCAAAAACATTCAACAACAAATTATTAACAGCCCCCAGAAGAAAACTAACTTTCCAAAGTAAATATTTAGCCATATGTTTTTTTTTTAAATAAAGTTATAAAACCTCAACACAAAAGACAGTAAAACACAAGCAAAATATCCCAAGAAAATCAAGTCAAACTTGAAACTGCAAAACCATTACAAAGCACACATTTTTTAAATTGCAAGGTAATTGAATTTGTAATAAACACCTAAAAATAATCCTTAATTACAATTCTTTTTTTTCTGAACTAACAAAACAGCAATAAAGTCCAATTTGAAACACAGCCTCAGAACAGAGAACAACCTATACCGGACCTCTGAAAATCCAGAAGGAACAAAAAAGAACACTTAAAAAGGTAAGCTTTGCAAATAACTTGTGTATAACAACCTAACGATTATTCATTTCTAGGTAAAAAATAAGAGCAAAACTATTCAAAATCAACATCAACAATGTTAAACAATAAAATCAAGGTTCATATTGCCCAATATTTGAGCTGATAAAAATTGAGCATTATATATTCTCTAACATATTTTTTATAAAATAGGAAATCAACAACACTTCGAATACATTTAACATTATTTTTTTCTTTTTCAATTCTTTACAGATAATGGCATCCAATAAAGAAGCCAAATACATAAATTCAGGGGTACAATGTATTGGCAACTTCAACCCAAACGACAAATACTCGGGGGGTTGCCATATTAGGAAAAACCTATATTGGGATGCCCAAACGCCAAGCAATGGACCAGTTCGGTAGATGGGTAATCGTGGAGCTTGCTGTAGGGATAACCATCTGCTCTGTATATGGGTCAAACTTAGATGATCCATCCATGTTCGAAAGTCTAGAGGTAGAGCTGGCAGGCTGGCCTGGTCCGCTAATTTTGGCCGGCGACTTTAATATTACACTGGACTCTGTCTATGATACTCATGGCAGGCATTGCTACCATGGTCGAAAACCGAGAGTATTTAGAGCTATCAACTCACTCCTGAGGAGCCATAATCTAGTCGATATCTGGTCCCTTAAACATCAAGGGGACCCGGGATATACATTTTTTTCAAATCCACACAATAAATACAGTAGAATCGACTATATATTTACCACAAGAGATATTTCCGACTCAGCAGTGATTGTAAAACATCCCAAATTAATCTCAGATCACAATGCCCTAGCTCTCACCATCAATCTGACAAGCATGGCAAGGAAATCCTCAGTTTGGACTTTTGATAGAAAACTATTGGTTAATAGCGAGTATGTTAATTTTATCAGGAATTGGGCTCAATGCTACTTTGACACCAATCGCTACAGTGCTCCTAGATACATAGTATGGGATTGTTTTAAAGCTGCACTCAGAGGGGAAACCCTCAGCTATGTAGCCAGGACTAAGAAACAACAAACTACTGAGTTCAACAAGAAATTAGGTGAACTAGCTAGTTTAGAAGCCACACATACATTATCGCTAGCCCAAAAAACAGATGGATCAGATCTGCTTCATCAGATCTTAATTTTAAAAAATGATCTAAATAAAGAAATAGCAAAGAAGTCTGCGGAAACTTTCAGAGCCCAGCAAAGAAACCTATACGAGAATGGAGAGAAAGTTGGTAGACAATTGGCTTTGCACACAAGACAAAGTGCCTCCCAAAACACAATCTCCTCTATTAAATCGAATGGCCACGATTATACACAACCTAAATACATAGTTGATGTATTTCAACACTACTACCAGGGTCTGTATCAGGACGACATTCTCTGCAATAAGGCGGAAATAAATACATTTTTGAGCAACTTTGCAACTCACTCAGATAGTAGATTAGACAACACCACTAAGAATGACTTGGAGAAAGAGATAGCACTAACCGAGATCGAACTCGCCCTTGCGGAACTTGCCTCAGGGAAAACAGCTGGCCCTGATAAATTGCCTCTGGAGCTATACCAAGTCCTTGGTAAAATAATATTACCACTTTTACTAGATCTTTTTCTTGGAACCCAGTGGAGTGGAAACACTCCTGTTTCTTGGCAGGAAACCAATATTATCATCTTTGCCAAGAAAGATAAACCCACAGATTCTCCTTCATCCTACCGCCCAATCTCACTGATTAATTCAGATTCGAAACTACACGCAAAAATATTTGCCAATCGGCTAAGGGGGGTCATTGCGCATCGGGTCACCCCATGGCAACACGGCTTCATTCCCGGGAAAGGCACTACTGATCACATTCGTAGAGCAAAAACATTATTTGATATTATTGCAACAACAGATGGCCAGATGCCAATGATTCTTCTTGATGCCGAGAAGGCATTTGACAGAGTGTCATGGGAGTTTTTGTGGGCTATCCTAGAACGGTATAATTTTGGGCATGGTTTTATTAAATCAATTAAGGCTATGTATACTGATCCAAAAGCTAAGCTTCAGGTTATGGGGTGCGAATCCAATACCATCAAAATTTCAAGAGGGACAAGGCAGGGCTGCCCGTGCTCTCCGATATTATTTGCCCTATACATCAATCCTCTGATACTTAAAATCTTAGAGAACAGGAGAATTACACCTGTGGTTACAGGATCATTTGAAACCAAAGTTTTGGCATACGCAGACGACGTTGCTGTTGTAACACCTGACCCCGAGACAGCCATAACAGAGATAGAGGCAATCACACAGCAGTTCGGTACGTATTCAGGGTATTCCCTGAACAAAAATAAAACCATTATATTATGTACAAAAAATACACTGTTTGTGGATGTCAGACGGACCGAAATAGGAACTTATTTAGGAATTCGTATATCTGCTACAGTACAAAAAATTACTAAAGCTAACTATGAGCCCCTGATTGATTCAATAAACAAGACCTAACAAGAGTAAACAGTCTACAGCTCTCTATCATAGGGAGAGGGAACTTCATTAAAATGACCATCTTTCCTAAAATACTGTACTTATTTCGTGCAATTCCTCTGCTAGTGGAAGACAAATTTATTAAAATTCTGGATTCACAATTTTCAAAATTTGTTTGGCAAAACGGCAAGATTAGAAGATCGCTTAAATATTTGACTCTTCCGTGTGATAGAGGGGGGCTCGCAATCCCACAGTTACTTTTATATTTCTGGGCTGCCTTCCTCCAACAATTCGCCCCATTGGTTAACCCAGTAGTTAATAGGGAAGAGTTTGATTTACCATCCATATACGAACTAGCCCTGGGTACCAATTCTAGAGGACTCTTCCTGAGACAACACGAGCCCAGGTATTTTAAGAAAGTTAAGTTTAAAACTGTTACCGGGGCATGGAAAGTCTGGCGTAAAATTACAAAATATATGAATATTCCTAGGATAAGTCGTTACACTCCACTCTGGCACTCCTGTTTGTTACCCCAAAGCATGAATGACCCTATCTCTGCTAGATGGGAAAGGCTGGGAATTATCTCCCTTTTTGATTTTCTGGGTTTAGATATGAAGGCTAGTTTTATAACTCTTCAAAATCAATTTAATATACCCAAGTCTGACTATCTAAAATACCTTCAAGTAAGATCTAATTTAAACCCCCAGTTGCCTAATATAAGCTGGAGTAGAAACTCTCTTATCGAAGCTACTATGAGGCTCACCTCCAGAGTTGGTGCATTCTATATGCTCCTCCACGAGAATTCACCAGATGATATAGTACAGACTGAGCTATTATGGATAAATCGACTCGACAACCCAGATATAGACATTGACAAGGTTTTGGCCATGTCTTCACAACTATTACTCTCTACCAATTTAAAATCACAACTGTATAAAACCATTTACAATCTTTATTTCACTCCGGCAAAATTATACTCATGGGGTAGAAGAAGTAATGATCAATGCCCCAGGTGTAATTTGGGACCCGCTACGCTAACACATATGTTCTACTACTGTGATAAGCTTACATCATTAAAAAAAATGATTTGGGAATTCTGGGAGGAAATCTTTGGGCGCAAACTGCCCGAGTCACCCACCATCTGCATGCTAGGATATGATGGTACGCTAGAGTTGAACTCCAGTGAGGAAGCTGTTCTTTTTATTGGGACAGCGATATATAGAATTATTCTTGCTGCATTATGGAAAAATTGTGAGGCCCCTAGTTTTCAAATGTGGTTATCCAGATTTCTATCTGTATATAATTATGAGACAGCAATATATGCCACTAGGGGTCTTCAATCCAAACGAAGAGGCGTTAAGATTTGGTCCCCTATTGCAGCTTGGATCACTGCAGCAGATGGTTCAATGTAATGTACAAAACCTTTGCTAATGTGTACCGCATATCTTTTTTGTACAATTGCTGGTATTGTTTTATCTGGACTCTGTGAATTCGTTTTTTTCTTCTCTTTTTACTCAGCATGTATTAATGCACTCTCTGCCCTTTTTTTTGTTGAAGTTATTGTTTGTGGTTTCTTTGGAGTTGTCTAAATAAAAAATTATTTAAAAAACAAAAGAAAAGTACTTGCAAAATTAAATGTCTTCAAACAAATGTAAAATTGCTAATTGTTTTTTTTTACATACTTTTGAAAAATCAGAATATTCAATACCAAAAACATTCAACAACAAATTATTAACAGCCCCCCAGAAGAAAACTAACTTTCCAAAGTAAATAATTAGCCATATGTTTTTTTTTTTAAATAAAGTTATAAAACCTCAACACAAAAGACAGTAAAACCCAAGCAAAATGTCCCAAGAAAATCAAGTCAAACTTGAAACTGCAAAACCATTACAGAGCACACATTTTTTAAATTGCAAGGTAATTGAATTTGTAATACACACCTAAAAATAATCCTTAATTACAATTCTTTTTTTTCTGAACTAACAAAACAGCAATAAAGTCCAATTTGAAACACAGCCTCAGAACAGAGAACAACCTATACCGGACCTCTGAAAATCCAGAAGGAACAAAAAAGAACACTTAAAAAGGTAAGCTTTGCAAATAACTTGTGTATAACAACCTAACGATTATTCATTTCTAGGTAAAAAATAAGAGCAAAACTATTCAAAATCAACATCAACAATGTTAAACAATAAAATCAAGGTTCATATTGCCCAATATTTGAGCTGATAAAAATTGAGCATTACATATTCTCTAACATATTTTTTATAAAATAGGAAATCAACAATACTTCGAATACATTTAACATTATTTTTTTCTTTTTCAATTCTTTACAGATAATGGCATCCAATAAAGAAGCCAAATACATAAAATCCAGCAAAGTCCAGGGAAGACATGTCTTGGCAGTTTGTGTTTGCTTTGTAAATTACTACCCCACCCTAAACCCCTATTTCCCTAGCACCCACTCTCAGTGGATAGGTGCAAATCATTTCCTTAAATATCTAAAATAAAACAAATCTTCAAAATATTTTTCATACATATTTTTTAAATATTGAAATAAAATTACAAGTAATAATTATTATTACCTGTGTATTAAATCTTTATTTATTACCTGTGTATTATTACTTTAAATGAGGCATATGTAACCACTTCAGTGCCCATGACGAGATAGTCTCGTCATGGAGTGCAGTTGCGCTGTGCCCATGACGAGACTATCTCGTCATGAACCCCGCCCGCTAATGAAAGGCCCGGCACAGGGCGGGGAAAGGGCGGGGCACTGAAGAGGTTAAATACTTCTCTGCTTCTTATCTTTTTTAAAATGATGTAAATGTTAAATAATGTTTAATCAAAATTAGAATTAATACACTTCTATTTAGAAATAATCTTTCTTCTAACTCACCCCCACTAATAATTACATTTAATTTTTAAAATTAATACTCTTAATTTTCAAAAGTATACACTATTTTGAATACTCATCCCCTCTAATATTAATATAAATTTAAAAAATCTTAGCAAATTTATATTTTTATTATCAATTTATGAATATCATTTAATACTCTAGTAGTATAAGTAGTACCTGAGTATTAATAAACTCCCACCCCAAATCCCCAATTTACCATAAATCCATACCCCTAAAAAAAGTAAAATATATTTTTTTAAAAATACTATTACTCATTCTATGTTAAATATAAAAATATAACACAAATACCAATTTACCTCAAATACTTTGATTACTTACCTTATAATGCATTGTAATGGCATGCGCTGTAATGGCATGCGATGTAATGGCACATGCGTTGTAATGGCATGCGATGTAATGGTAGTTGCGGCATGAAAGTTGCGTTGTAAAGGCATTACGATGTAATGCCTGCGTTGTAATTGACCTCTCCTATTGATACTATCTAGAGCATGCAAATATGGACGATTGGTGTACCTCGTAAAATAGACCATTCTCTTGAGTGACATTGTTGTCTAATCTTGATTTGCATACCTGAAAGTCTGTGAGGGCAAGCTAGCTACTACCGAGGGCACACAATCCTTAGGCTTCATGTGGGTGAAGGTGAGGCTTATCACACCAAACGAGCAGTTTGAAGACAATAATCCTCTACCCTGATTCACACAGGACTTTTAATTGAAAACAGATGCATTTACAAATTAGTTTGTATTTTACAGAATGTCCAAATTTCTTCATTCAAGGAAATGTTCATTGTTTGCCACATAAATAGCTAGATCTGGAGTAATGAGTTGTATTTGAAGCTCAGAGAAGTATGCATCTTTTATTATTTTTAAGGATTACATTCTGTCAATTAAATGAGTTACTCTGTGATTCCCAAGTATATTTAGCCTTTCTATTTGGCCTTTCTTCCTGATTCAATTGTAGTTAATGTGCCTTTTTATTATTCAAATTTGTGTTACTATGTTCTACAATTTAAGATATTCCCTATGTTCCTCATGGATTGTCCCAGGAAATACTCCTTCAGCAGTATCAAAGAGTGCCTCTCACAAGGACTGTTACAAATTGGGTTTCTGGTGTGCAGAGGCATGCACCCTGTCCAAGCAGGAACCACAAACCAAGTCAGGGCAAGTCAGATACGTACCCTAAATTGACCTGTGCTCACCCTCTGGTAGCTTGGCAATGAGCAGTGAGGCTTAACTTATGAGGCAAATGTAAAGTATTTGTGCATTATGCAACCCTTCACATAGTAAAACAGTATAAACACCACACACAAAAGATGCCACACCAGGTTAGAAAGGTAAAGCTTAATTTATTGAGAAAAACAAGACCAAAATGAATAAAATCCAATAAGTATAAGTAGAGTTATGAATTTTTAAAGAACAAACTGAAATGTAGTAGTTAAAAGCATAAAGCGCTCAACCAGATTATCTGGTCGCGCTAGACCAGGTCAAATCCAAATGTTCAGGCAGCCTGAGATGGAATGCGGGTTGGATATAGGGACCAGCCTTGGCCTGCTGAAAAACTACCTTGGTTTGTGGTTGCATCAACGTCCAAGATGAGATGCGTGGAGCAAAGGAGGCGATGAGTCTGTGTCGAACACTAGCAGCGTAAAGTCAGAGATGCGTCAGGAATGGATGTGATGCGATGTGCCACCAGCAAAGCAATCTCCTTCATCCTCTCAGCAGCGGCGATGCGTTGGTGTTGATGGAAATGTGATGTCCTAGTAGCAATGGCGATGTGTCCATGTCGAATGAGATGTGTCAGTTCCGAGTGGTACAACAATGGCAATTTGTGGATTTTGACAGTTGCAGCACTTTATACTGACTTCCAAGGGCTCAGGTGGCGATTGACACATCTTGGCAGGGCAAGCCTCTCAGATGGCAGAGTCCAGGTGCTGTAGGCAGATGGTTGGGAAGTCTTTGATGTTCCTGAAACTTCAAATAGGAGGCAAGCAAGTAAGCCCTTGGAGTCTCTTTGGTTCTGGGTTGAAGAGACGCAGGTCCAGTCCATCTCACTTTCAGACACGAAGGGCAGCAGACAGCAGGTCAGCACAGTAGAGCAGGAGTCCAGCAAAGTGACAGTCCTTTCAGTAGCACAGCAGTCCTTCTTCCTGGCAGAGTATCCACAGATCCAGAACTGTACTTATTTGGTGGTGTCAGGGGTCCTGCACTTATACACGGTTGTGCCTTTGAACTGGGGGAGACTTCGAAGAGAGACCTTTGAAGTGCACAGAGTCCCTGCCCTTCCTGCCCTGGCTCCAGACTCACTACAGGAAGGTATGCAGCCCTTTGTGTGTGGACAGGATACATTCTATTCCGGTATGAGGCCGTGCTCAGCTCCACATCGTCATCAAGCTATTTAATGACCCTTTAAGGACCATCAAGTCACACCAAGCTCCCATTGTTTGTAGCTGTCTAGAGAGAATGCACGAAGCCCAGCAGTCACCCACCCCAGACATATATTCAGAAACAGGCAGCAGGCCCCAAATGGCTAAAGTAGAAAAATGCTAACTTTCTAGAGGAGGAATTCTCAGAATTGCAATACAAAATTCTATTTCGCTATAATTTGGGATTTTAAATTGTGATTACAGAGACACTAAACTTGGGGTCCCATCTCTTCCCAAATGGAAATTTCACATAAAATGTAATAAATTATTCCCAATGTTATCCTATGGGCGAGAGTGGTCTTGTAGTAGTGAAAAATGAACTTAAATGTTTTTCACTACTAGGACATGTAAAACCTAAAGTACATGTACTAGTTTTAAATACACTTCACCCTGCCTTTGGGCTTTGCAGGGTCTGTCTTAGAGGTAACTTATATATACTAAAAATGATGATTTGAGCAGGGGTGGGTCCTCCACTAGGGCGGAAGAGCATAGCCCCACTACTTTCTCGCAGTGCAAGAAAGACAAAACATAAAATGATAATAACTTTTAGTTATTACCATTTTCTGTTTGCTTTGTGCATTGTGGGCAGGCGGGTGGGCAGGGCTGCTCTGCTGTTTGAGCATGGCGGGGGAGGAGTAGTTTCCCTACTCCTGTGTGCGCAAAGACTGTTTGGTTGGCCCTCTCGGGCCACCTAAACTAGTCATATGTAATCTGCCCTTCTCCATGCAGGCTGCATTGCAGCCTGTATGGGGAATATGCCTACCCCACTAGCCCATGGCTGGGCACCATCCCGAACAATCACTACGCTGCTTGCAGCATTGTTATTGGCTTAGGGGAGGGAGCCTCGCTGCCTGCTTCCAGGAGCAGAGATGACGCGGGAGCTTGCGGAAAGGTAACTTATTTTATTTTTATTTCCACGTGATCCCCTCCCGGAACACCCCTGTCAAACCCCCTCTGCGACAACTCTCGCCTGCCCCCCCACCCACAAGCAATTCCAGACGGTACTGGGTTTGAGACTGGCAAGAGGGTTAACTTGCCAGGTCTATATGGCAGTTTAAAACTGCACACAAAGACTCTGCAATGGTAGACCTGAGACCTTTTTAAAGGGCTGCTTTAAGGTGTTTGCACAATCAGTGCTGTTAACTCACTAGTAGCATTTCATTTACAGGCCCCGGGCACATGTAGTGCACTCAGCAAGGGACGTATAGGTACATTAAATATGGCAATGGAGGATGAGAAAATTTTACCATGTTTTAAGCAGAGAACACATGCACTTTAGCACTGGTCAGCAGTGGTAAAGTGCACAGCGTCCTAAAAACAAAAATGAATTCAGCAAAAAGGCGAGAAGGAAGGCAACAAGTTTTGGAGTAGCCAGCTACTTAAAGGCTGATTTCCAACAAGGACCCACAATTATTTTACTATATGTCCCCCTTATTGATCCCAGTCCACTGGTTGTAGAGTGTCATGTTTGCCTCTTCCTATTACCAAGTGGAGATTTCCCTGTCACGCAGTAACTCACCTTTCCAATATTTGCCACTGCTTATAGTACATCAGTGCACGTGTCTGTAGATCAGGTTTCGTGAGGCCTAGTACGAGATGCGTCTTTCACTCTTATACAAATAAATGGCAATCACATTACATCATGACAATACATCCAGAACCCAACTAAAGGAATTTTGTAGTGGCTAAAAGCTAGTGAACTTTGCATACACACACACAGATGCATGCATGCGCAGACACACCTGCGCACAGTTATGCTTGTCACTGAAATCGTAAAATAATGATAGTAAATGTCCTCTTTATTCATCACATTTTGAAGTGTAAAGCAACTTTCCCAACACATCAAAGTCAACTTCCTCCTTGATGAATTTCAATCTGGTTTTACCCAAGGCTGCCGTACCGAAACAGCCCTACTTCAAGTGATCAATGATGCCCTACGAGTACTTGACTCTGGTGAATCTTATCTCATGATCCTTCTGGACCTATCCGCAGCCTTTGACACTGTTAATCACAAAACTCTTCTGAACACTTTAAAGATAAGAATTTGATTTGAAGGCTCAGTGCTCAAATGGTTCAAATCATTCCTCTCAGGCAGATCCCAGATTATCAAAATAGCAAATTGTCTCTCCACCTCAATGGCTGATGGACAAGGCGTCCCTCAAGGCTCGATCCTCGCACCCACACTGTTCAACCTTTACATTGAAGCGCTGGGTAATCTACAAAAATTGTGGATCCATTATCATCTATATGCGCATGATACCCACATCTACCTAAAGGTATCTTCCACTCATGACATTTCAATCCTCAAAACCACTCTCAATTCCATCCACCACTGGTTGTCAACTCATCAGCTAATACTGAATCCTTCTAAAACAGAATTCATTCTCCTCTCGACTTCACTATCTCCTCCTCCTATCCAATCTTGGATGAACAATCTGAACTTTCTCAACAGCAAACCTATCATTGTTGACGGTGCCAAATCTCTAGGCGTCACCCTAGACACAAGGCTGAACTTTCAGTCCCATATCAATTCCATCACCAAGAATGCTCACTACTAACTGCGCCTTCTCTGGGGGCTTCGGCGTTTCTTTCCTGAACAAGACCTAAAAACCTTGGTCTAATCTTTCATACTTTCCAGATTGGACTACTGCAACTCTCTCCTTGCTGGTTTCCACAAATCCTACCTTTCCATCTCTAAAATCCACCCTCCACTCAGCAGCTCACTTCATATATTGTGCTAAAAGAAATTATCACATCACACCCTTACTGTTGTCTCTTCGCTGGCTTCCTATCGAAGCAAGGTCAATTTACAAGACTGCCTGTATCAACCACAAAGTGTTGCACACCTCCACTCCATTCTATCTGGCTAATAAACTCAAAATCTCTGGAGGCTCTAGACCTTCACGCAATGCAGAAAACCTACTGCTCAAACCACCTACCATCAAAAGGGAAAGATTTATGGCTCAATCATTCTCTGGTAATGCAACCAGAATCTTGAACTCACTTCCTCTATCCCTCCGAACCACCACCTCTTTATGGACCTTCAAAACTGGTCTTAAAACTCTCGTCCTCCAAAGGCACTTCCTGGAATAATTCAACTTATTTCTTGACCCTTTCGGTCATCTAGCACTCACATTAGGTCAACTTTGTAATATGTATTTAACTCCTGCTTTTAACCTAACACTGACACCTATTATTTTTTTTTACATTATAAATATGCAATAGTTAGATTCAGGACTGCATATATGTAACATATTAGCGTGCTCAGGGGCATATTCACAAGGAACTATCACCGCATTAACGGCCCTTTATCACAGCCAATATCGTGATAAATTTACCTCCACATTAACAAGCTGGTGCTAACAGCTCACAGCACCAGTTTACCTGCGATAGCAGCTGCAAAAAACATCGCCACAAAGGATCACCGCAACTATCGCTAATGAGAAGCAGAGTAGGCATTTCCGTGCCAAAAGCCGCGACAACACCACTTCTCAACATTCTCTACGACCAAACAGATCAGGGATAAGAACACAAAACCGACGATAAGGCACGTTAGCACCAGGAAATCTACACCTGCTTTGACCTGATGTTAAGTCGGACGGCAGCCAGCACCAAAAAAGGGAGACCAGCCCAGGGCTACATCGGAAGGGCAACAGATGCCATGGAGCCACACATCATGCGGCCCAGATACCCAAGAGGGCCACAACACCCACCGATACCACACCCAGGCATATCCTCCACACAACTGCCACAGTTCAGAAGAGTGCCAGTTCCACAAGACGCACCAACACAATGGCAGGCCACACTGGGCACATGCACAACCCACGTCACGTGGAACAGTACCGTGCATGTATGCTACATTTGCTGGGCGCAGTGCCACTGGCAGTGCTGCGGATCAGTTACCGGCTCAGCTTCTGCCTTGCCTACATCACCTGCATCCAGCCCTGCTTCCACTGCCGAACATGCACATTTGAGTGTCCCATGGATGTCTGCCTATCCAACACAACTGTTGATGAAATGGACTATGACCTGTGTCTGTCCCCCTTTTGGATCACGAACAGGAGTGTACCCAAGACAGTGGTGCATGGGATGCCCTGACATGCTGCGTATGTATTGCTAGTTGTGTATGGGAGATTGCACAACTCCTCGTGTGCAGTGACCACATCGAGGCACTCCCCTATTGGGCTGTGATGCGGATTGGTGAAACGGCGTGGGCTGAGCACACCTGCCCGGACCACTTAATGGATTGGCTCACCATGGTGTTACTTGAACATGACAACGACGTACTATTGGAACACATTGCACATGAAGCTGCATGGGCATTCATGGACAAGTAACTACGTTCCTGCAGCCACATCCGATTGGCACCCACAGCACATGTCCCAACAACATGGTGCATCGTGGGGATTGCTCACATATCCCACCACAACATGGAAAACGTCTGCCTTCGTCTGAGCTCTGGATTCATGTGTGTGGTACAATGCCTGTGTACACACACCTGTGCAAGGTGATGCAGGTCCATGCTCGGTGCAACGCAGCATCATTTGGCAAAGTTGCCAAATCGGACACACTGCCGGGGGAGAGCACACACATGGCAATGTAGCACAACATGTGAACCTGTTGGACCCTCACACCTGATCACCGTCAGCAGAGCAGACAATTGGTGCACGCCAGAGGCAGAGCACCATGCAGATCCCATGGGCAGTGTATTGTGCCCCCTCACATGGGGCAATGGGCAGACGCCAAACAAAAAGGCAAGATGGACTGAGAGCGTTGCCATCCATGATGACTGTTGCTCATTTTAGCCCCAACATTTTCTGAACTTCTACATGTACCCATGCTGCGTGTAAGTGTCTCAAGCATGTCCCTGCCTGTTGTGGCCGTTGCCTCGTCTGTACTGACACGCACATGCCAAAAAATTCAATGCAACTCCACTGGCGTCTAACTGTGAGGTGTGTTGTTGGGATTGTCCACTTGTGTGCCACAATGAGCATCATCCCTACACAGGGAGGAACTGACTGACGCTTGTGCAATGGGGGGTATCCCTTTGGCAAGCTCCACCTTTGTGAGCCAGACAGTGTATTTGGATTGGTGGTGGACGTCATGTGCACTTACGTGACTACAGCAATGTGAGTATGGTGTCCAACCTCTGATCATGTGGAGCAATGCCATATATCACAACATAATCTGTCCACACAGCTGTGTGTGTGTAGGTATGCGACGTGAACTTCTGGTGTCACGTGGTGTAGGACATCACTCCTGGCCTACTTTTGTTTTGGACAGTCGTACACACAGCCCTATTCAGTACATGGACGTGTGCCTATGTTGGGGGTTGTGAGATTGTTGTTGATGTGCAATGGGGACACAGCTAGTACTCACTTTCACAGTTAGCCAATTGGCCATGTGTCTCAGGGATACACATGCTCATAGATGTCAGATACCAGGGTGTACCTTCATGTGCAAACATTTTTCCTACATCCAGCCACAACTCCATACATGAGTGAACATAGTAATGAAACATCTGTGTGATTTAGAATGTTTTATTCACATTCAGGTGATTGACGGAGCTGGGGCTGTACATGGCCATCCAAGCCCACATCACATGGAAGCCCAGTGGTGGGCCAACCAGAGTCCTTTGGGGATTGCACAGTGATTGGGAAGAGGACGAGCGCATTCTGCAGCAGGATAGCTGTGTAAATGGCCTGCGGTGACAAAATGGCAGTCCGTGTCAGGGTCCGGGTGAAAGGGGGTCACTAGGAGGGGTTACCCAGGCCATGATACATAGGTCATAACCAGGCAGGGACAGGCCATACGGCAGTGATGGATGCTACTGCCTCCTTCCTCACACAGTAGTTCACATCCCCTTCTTACTCCCCTGATACAAGTTCTGTGTCTGGTGTGTCCGGTATGTGTGGCGTGGTGATGGCTGCATCACTGTGTGCCACTGACACATCAGACTGCGAAGGTGATGGGGCTGCATCACTGTGTGCCACGGACGCATCCGGGGTCACAGCTGTGTGTGTCAATGTTCCCACTGCAGTCATCTGTGGCTGAGCATGGTGCGAACAGGGGGTGTCTGATAGGGACTGTACGTGGTCCCTGATGGGACTCAGACACCCAAGTATGGCATCGTGTTTGGCTGCCATGTGCTCAAACCCCACCCGCAGCTGTTCAGCCAACTCCACCTGGGAAGACCACACAAGTTGTATGTGCTCCATGTATTGGTCGGGGGGGCCTGGGAGACAGCCGTGGTGATGTGTGTTTCCTGCTGTGTGGTCTGTGCAAGTGGTGGGGTCACCTCGAACCAGTTGGCCTGCCCTGCTCCTGGGGGTGGGGTGCAGAGGCTGTCCAGTATCCGTTGGAGGGTGTCTTGACATATGTGCAGGTTGTCCTCTACATCATCAATGATGGGGTTTGTGTTCTGCTCTGCAGTAGGTGTTGACTGTCCCTCTGAAATGTTAAGGGGAGATGCAGGTTAACATAGTTTCACATGTATGTTGTTGATTTGCAGATGTTTACATTCAGACTGCATGCCAATGTACATTGTGACTGTTTGGGAGGAGCTGGCTAAGTCAGTGTGTTTTCCGAATACATGACGAATGAGTGGTAGTACCCATTCATTATCATCCCACTGTGTCAGGCAATGCCAGATGTGAGTGGACAGTTACTATGCACAAATGGAACCTGTTGTGAGCTCTGTCCTGTGGTGCTGGTGTTGCATATTGTACCACATTGCCGTTGTTCCTGATGTCCTGTGATTGCTATGTGTGTGTGCTGCATTGTGGGGGAGTTGCCTCTGCAGCTCTGATGTCATGTGGCCTTCTCCCTTTGAGGCAGAGTGCCTTAGAATTGTGTGCTTTTGGGGGCCTGAATTGCTTTTGACTTGGGTCATATGTGCACTCGGACAGATTTTGTGGCCTGGTGCATTGTCCGTCTGCTGCGTGTTTCATAGGGCATGGGTTGTGGGTGCACGTGGACATGTCAGGATGTGACCTGCTCCTTTACGGATATGATCCGCACTGGGCTATCTCAATGTCGATTCGTGGGCCAAGTCATTTTTTGGGCTGCTGCCATGCTATCGGACATGCAGTGTTACTTGCATAGTCAGTGTGGGTCAATGAGCCGCTGCTTTGCTGGTTTCAGCACATGTGCATGGGTTGGTTGTGATGTTGGTGATAGGGGGTCCCTCTGTACACATTGTGGGTGGGGGCCTACTTGGTATTTCTATGTGTACTGCAGTGTGACAAGCCAATCAGGGATATGTTCCACGGTCATTGTGGGCGTGCAGTGTGCTACACTTGATTGCGCATGTGTGCCATTGTACCCATCCCCCCATCCCCCCCGTCGCTGGTTGTTACTCACCCTATTGCTGTTGTGTCAGGTCATATCGTGCTGTGTCCTGGCCCCCCAATCCTGCCATCGTCTCCTCACTGCTGACTGTGGCCTCCATTTGCTCCAGCTCATCCAACTCCTCCTGTGTCGCCGGAGGCCCACCTCCAGTAGCCGTTACTGCCTCCCTGTTGGCGGCGAGATTATGTTTGGTCTGCCTTTTCAGATCATGCCAGCACCTCTTGACGTCCTCCAGTGGCCTCCTCGACTCTCCGACTGCATTGACGTTGGTTGGGATGGCCTGCCATATTTTGGTTTGGGATGGCAGTGCTGTAGCGGAGGTGCCGGACAGTTGTTGAAGGTGTTCGGTCACCTCTATGACGATGATCCGATCTTCCTGCGGACTGAACCCCATCATCCTCTTCCTCTTGTCCTTGCCCTTCCCCGAACACGGGGTTCCTGGCTGGTCCTCCATGGGGCTTGTGATGTTTGGCTTCTCCTCTGCACTCGGTCCGGGTGCATCCATGTTGCTACGCAGTTTGAATAGTTTTTTGGCTTTTTTTTCCTTGCTTTTATAGTGCATTGTTCTGCCAGATGCGTGGGATTTGCAGGCCTGTGGCTGGTCTTCGCTGATTTCTGTACTGCGATTGGCCTCATTGCATGATTTTTCACGTTTCGTATTTTTGCAGTGTGGCATTAATATTGACGCTGACATTGTCCACGTTTTCTGATTGCTATCGCATGGTACCACCTTGTTGTGAATTCCACGTTGACACAGGGTTATTTTCCCGCGATGGGCTATGATATTGAAAGCTGCGTTACGCTACTCTTGCGGTAGTTATCACACTTTTTTGTGAATATCCCCCTCAGTCTTTCTTATGTACCTTTGTAACTGTGTATATATGTAACTTCTTAGCATGCTTAGTGTATCTTGTGTCCCTTGTGTAACTTACCTGGTTGGGTAAAAAATAATATTAAATAAAGGACTTTGGAGGCCAGTCGTCCCTCCCATTCATCATATTGCATGGCGTATCCACGATAGGCAGCAAGAGCACTTGTAACTTTAATCATGCATATCAATATTAATGAGAAATGTCTCCTCTTTTTTAACAAATCATCGGGTTAAACTTTGCTCTGTCACTTTGCGATGCACCGTCAGTAACTGAGGCCATAGACGCTGAGCTGCTGCTATGGGCTTCATCACAGAATCTCTGTGAAGGGAAGCGAGGAGCAGGGCCATCGTGGTGAGACGGCACAGGCTCTTCTCTGGGATTTACCTCTGACAGGAGCGGATGAAAAAATGTCAACTAATGAATTATTCCTTGTGAATGATTCCCCGGCGGGAATACCGTAGAAGTCTGACATGAGTGAACTCTGTGTTAGCTCATGTAGCATCTCTGACATGCTAGAAAATGCAAAAATAATGAGCCCTTTGGCGCGCGGAAAAATGATAGAATTAAACTATGCCTCCTCATCCCAAAGTTTGTGTGCCATGCACTTATTTAAATAAGAGATCATCTCTTTTGGGAGTCTAATCTCCAATACATTTACTTGAGAAAGTCATTATATTACACCTTGCATTTCATTAGAACCCATGCTGTAATTTATGTGACATGTTTTAAGGTCTACTTCTCATTGCTGCCTCTAATAACTTTATTCCAACTTGACTTCACGTGTTAGGTTATTTCTTGCGCTGAATTGTCATTGATTTGTTATTTTTTCACGCCCTGCCTTTAAGGTTTCCAAAATGTATTATTTTAAGTTCAAAAGAAAATGTTATTACGCAAAAGAAAAAGAAAAATACAGCAAATACAATAGTAATAAAATACTAATTACAATAAAGCATTACAATTTTTGGTACATACAGATAATATGATGGTAATTCAATTAAAAATATATGCCAAAAGAAAAAGAGAAATTAGAGTTGTCGTACAAATAAACGGTGAACAATAAAAATTACAGTCTGTACTAACGGGTGCAGTATAAAGTGAAATGGAATTAAACCACATAATATATAAATGAAGGACGTCATGGAGGTTTAGTCACTTCTTGTTGGAGGGGAGTCTTAGACAGAGATCGTTGAGCACTAGCGTCAATAAACAATGTACCAGGTGACCATAGATCTAAACGTTTTGATGATAAGTATATAGGATACGTAAATGTTGTATCTAATCTGTGAATATAACAGACCGCATACCACCATGCATGATATGACAATTTGGTAAAATCTTTCCAATTCTTAGTTATTTGCTGAAAGGCAACTGCTATTAATAAATCTATTATCCTTATATTACAATCACAACTTTTCCAAATAGGAGATAGACAAAATGTATTATTTTAATTTGAATGAAAGGGAATAGAGAATAGGAGAGGTGATGTTCCAATTCGAGTGCAGAGGAGTGCTAGGGTTTGAAGAGGAGGGAAGATAACAGCAAGTATAAAACCACGGAAGCAGAAGTGTGTACCATATTTAAGTAGACTGTTTCCTATACCTCTGATTATCTTGGTCATAACGACTTCTCAGATTCAAAGAACTTCCATATTCAGTTGAGATGGGTGTGGTCTGGTCATGCCTAGTTCCTGCTCATTAATGCTACTTTCTACCTTGTAAAGCGCAGGTTTGATGGTGTTCTAGTGACAGGTGCCTTCAATCCTTGTTCCTCGAGCGCTTAAAAGCTACCAGCACGTGTTAAAAGGACTCCTCTCCGCATTACCCAACTGTAGAAAATGTCTCCTCCTAGAGCAGAGCAATGAAACAATATTCATGAAAACCACGCCAGTGCGAAAAACAATCTACAGCCTGTGGTTTGAACAATGCTCCAGAGAGCAGGCACCCGTGAACACTAGATGTGCTGCCGTGAATGGCAACCGCTTAATTTATAAAGAAGTACTGCCAAAACCAATGGGTCTGGCTTGCACTTTCAATTATTGACTTTGCTAAAGCCGCTTTGTGTACTGAATTCGCATTTTTTAAATAGATCTCTAGCAGGAGCATGGGAACTGCAGCATGTTTTCACTCTTACCAGGCCTTGGTGGCTGAATGTGATGGTTAGTAGTCCCGCGAAATTGTAATGCTTTCTTCATTTGTATATCATTTATGCACATTACATGATAATCATATTAATCTGTGTGCGCTGTGTTAATTAATTACCATAGGTGGCTACATTTATTTTAGTGAGAGTCACACAGTGAAGTCATAACATATTTACTTATGTTAACTATACCTGCTTGGAATCCATTTTAATGCTGTCTTAGCCTAACTTGTAAGTAGGCCTGAGTACTCTGCCACACTTAGGGGCATATTCGCAAGAATGTGTGATAACCATCGCAAAAGTTAGTTAACGCAGCCTACAACATCGCAGTATATCTCAGGAAATTTACGCCGTGTTAACCAAGCATTCACAACACTGCGGCACCATGCGATAGTCACCAGATAACGCTCCAAATGGCCGCGTTAAAATTAAGCCACGCCGCAAATATGCGAAATGAGAACGCCTTAAAAGCTGCGATGAGGCCAATCACGATACAAAAAGCTGCGAAAAGCAGCCACAGGCCTGCAAATCGCACAAGTCTGGTGGGAAAATGCACTATAAAAGCTGAACAAAAAAAACACACCAGAATCAATCCAAAGTGCGCAGCACCATGGATGCACCCTGACCCAGCGCAGAGGCCAACGTGAACCCCACAACCCCCACAGACCACCAGCAAGGTACAACGAGGACAGGGACGGGGACAGCCGAGGAGAAGAGGAAGAGGGAGAGGAAGACTGGGTGCAGTCCGCAGCAAAACCAGATCAGCGTCACGGAGGTGACAGAACACTACCATCAACTGACCCACAAGTAGACCACCTGGAATGCAGTAGGAGTGCCGAGGAGGCCAATGAAGGAGGCAAAGAGGCGCTGGCATGTTGTGACAACCTAAATCAGGCACAAATCCCGCTGCAAACAGAAAGGCAGCAACGGCGACAGGAGGTGGTAGTCCTGTGCCACAGGAGGAGCTGGAGGAAAGCTAGGCCACAGTCATCAGTGTGGAGATGGTGCAAGGAGTAGGGAGTATGGACCCAGCTCAAGAGGACCAGACACAACATCAACAGGGTGAGTAACGACCAGGGACTGGGAGGACGGGGAGAGATGGGAACAATGACACACATGCCCAACCAGGTGTAGCACACTGCACACCCACAAGTACCCTGGGTCATGTCCCTGATCCCCTTGGCACACTGCAGCGCACACATAGCAAGAACAGCACACCCACACTGACTACAACGTGGTACAATGCGTAAAGCCAACACTGCAGAACAGAGGACACAACTGGCTCCGCACACTCACAGAGACATGCCTACAACGTCTGACAGAGCAGGAAACTGTGCAATGGAAAAGTATGCGTACGACCTCACATCCGTCATGTAGTCCAAATGTACACTGTCCCGCAGCAGTACTCAGCACCTCCCGTTAACATTGCAGAGGGTCACACGACACCTCCAGCAGAGCACAGAAGACAACACATCTGTGATCCCAGAGAGGACCACCACACCTCCGACACCGACACCCTGTAACAGCCCATGGACATCCCACGCAACCCACCACCAGGACCCGGGCAGCCAAGCTACTCAGAGGAGAACACAGAGCCTGCAACAGACCACACAGCAGGAAGCACCCGCAAGCACAGCTGGCTCACAACACTTCACCCACCCACCCTTGGCACCCTAAGGCCATGTGTCTGCGTCTGCTGTAAACAGCACAATGCAATGTTGTAGGGCCCAGGGCCCTCATGCATACAACAAAACCACAGGGACACACACATATATCATGTTGGACAGGCTGCAGGCACGTGCCCCCGGCCCCTTTATTGGCAGGGCCACATGTACAGTGGCGCCTGTGCTGGATGTGTGTTGGGTGAGTGTAAGTCAGCACGCACGGAAGGTTTGAAATGAATGAAATGAAATGAAAATGTGACTTGTAAAGCGCTGCAGCTGCCCTGAGGCGTCCAGGCGCTAAAAACAGAAGAAGCACTCTTGAGGTTACTTTTAGGCATTGAATAGCAGGGTTTTTAGCTGTTTCCGGAACGTAGTCAGGTTAGGGTTGTTCCTCAGCTGCAGAGGGAGGGAGTTCCAGAGTTTGGAAACATTATACGAGAAGGAACGTCCTCCTGCTCTGGCTCTGCGTATTCTGGGGATTTCGGCCAAAAATGCTGTTGAAGAGCGAAGAGATTTGTTGGGCCTGTAGGGAGAAATCAGGGGGCGATTGATGTCTGGGCCCGTTTCCCAGAATGTCTGGTGGGCGATACAGAGTGATTTAAATTTTACTCTGTCCCTGACAGGTAACCAGTGCAGGGTCTTTAAACCGGTTCTTACTGAAGTCCTCCGGGGGATTCCCAGCAGCGCTCTGGCAGCACAATTCTGGGTGCGTTGGAGCTTCTGTAGGGTATAGTCTGGTGCTCCCAAATAAAGGGCGTTATTGAAGTCCAAACGAGATTGGATGAGGCCCTGTATAATTATCTGTTTGGCCTCAGAACAGAGGAGGGGAAGGACTTTCTTAATCACCCTAAGGAGGCCAAAGCAGGTAGCTGAAATCTTAGTGGCCTGTGTGTTAAGGCTCAGAGACTTGTCGAGCCAGACGCGCAAGCTTTTAATGTTGTCTCTGGGGGGTGGGGCCATTCCCATGCTTGATGGCCAGATCAGCTCTACGGAGGCGGGGGAGGCTGGGCCCAGGATCATCAGCTCAGTTTTATCGTCGTTTAGCTTTAGGCATGAGCTCATCATCCACTTCTTTACATCCTCCAAACAGGCCGCTAGGTCTGGTGGCTACTGGAGGCCGCTCTTCTCAGCAAGGGAGACCACCAGCTGGGTGTCGTCCGCATAGGAGATGATCTTAACACCATGCGGACGAACTACCTCAGCCAGTGGCTTCATGTATGCGTTGAAGAGCGTAGGACTTAAAGAGGAGCCCTGGGGAACTCCGCATCCCAGGGGGCGAGTTGATGAGCGGGATGTGCCGTCGAAGACCTGAAAGGTTCTGTCAGATAAAAAAGAGTTGAACCATGTCAGGGCGTCTCCGGTCACTCCTAAGTCGGCAAGGCGGGTTAACAAGATTTTGTGATGTACCGTGTCAAATGCGGCACTTAGATCGAGGAGGATCACTGCCACTGATCCTCCTCGATCCAGGAGCCGTCTTGCCTCCTCAGTCACTGCCAATAAAGCGGTCTCTGTCCCATGTTTGGTACGAAAACCTGTTTGGGAGGAGTCGAGGAGGTGGTTTTCCTCAAAAAATGTTGTCAGAGTGGTTTTGACATGTTTCTCCAGAATTTTCGACGCCCAGGGGAGTAACGAGATCGGGCGATAATTACTGGGGTTGGCCGGGTCAAGGGAAGGTTTCTTCAATAGAGCCCGTACCATAGCGTGCTTCCATGTTGAAGGGACCGTCCTACTGGTTATAGAGGAGTTCATGAGATCCAGGAGCGTAGGGAGAATAGCAACGCTGGCAAGATTTAGTGAGCCTGGGGGGGCAGGGTCACACGGGGAGCCGGATTTTATTTGTTGTGCCAGTTTCTGTACGGTTTCCAATGTTATCAGGGGGAGAGACTCCAACCACTTGGTCGGATTTACTGTCAAGTGCGGGTTTTGACCAGGGGAATCAGTGGAGGGATTAGGGAAGGAGAGATAAATTTTATAAATTTTTTGGAAGAAGAATTCCGCCAGATCATTGCACTTGGTCGGTGAGTTATTGTTGTCTGTGACCGGAGATGGGGGTTTGATCAGGGAGTTGACTATGCGAAAAATTTCTTTAGATTTGGATTTTGCCATGGTGATTTTAGAATTGTAAAAGGCAGCTTGCGAGGATTTAATTGCAAGCTTATAGTTCCTGATCATTTCCCTGTAGGTGGCTTTTTCTTCGGGATTGTATGAAGTGCGCCACTTTCTCTCTTGTCTTTTACAGAGGCGTTTATGGTTCCTGAGCTCTTCTGTGTACCAGGGAGCGGTTTTACTATGTCTCTTGGACTTTGGTGCGTGTTCTGGGAGGACCCGGTCCAGAGAGGTGGTTATCCATTCCTCGTATTTTTTATTGTTAAGGGTTGGGTCTTGGGAGAGGGAAGGTCTCGTAGTACATAAAGCTTGAACCCAGTTGTCAGTGGGGAGTTTGGACCAGTTACGAGTTTTCCTCATGGTAAATAAGGAAGAGGGTGGTTTACTCGTGGTCCAATTGAAAGCTATTAAAAAATGATCTGACCAAGGAAGTCTGGTTATGCTGCCCACTTTGAGCTGGTCGCAGTTGCTGAAGATCGGATCTAGCAAGTGCCCCTTTTCGTGTGTAGCAGATGGCACTCGTTGCTCGAGTTGACATGCGGCCAAGCTTGACTGGGTTTCTTGTGCCGAGGGGTCTAGTGGGTTGTCGAAATGAATATTGAAATCTCCGAGTAGGGAGAAGTTGGAGGAAGAGATAACCGACTGGGAGGTCACCGAGAGTAAAGATGTATTAAATTGTCCTATGGGACCGGGGGGGCGGTAAATGAGAATACCGGTAAAGCAGGCATTGGGAGAAAATTCGATAGAGAAGGAGAGATTCTCACAGTCTTCAATATCTTCCGATAAGTGGCGACAAGTGTAGCTTTCTTTATATATGATCGCGAGGCCGCCACCTCTGCCCAGTGGTCGGTCGGCTCGCGCTATCTGATATCCTGGGATGATAGCTTGAGCTAGGTCTGGCTGAGAGTCTTGGTTCAGCCATGTCTCGGTCAGGAACATTGCATCTGGGGAGTGTTCCTCTAATAATAGGGAGATCTCTAGGCAGTGTTTTACAAGAGACCTACAATTGAGGAGAAGCATGGAGTAGTACTTTAGCTCGACTGTGGGTTTGTTGGTTATAGTGCATAGATCTAAGTTGCAGTACTTACAGTGTCGCGGGATCTCTAGGGGGTGTAAGAGGGATCCGCACTTGGGAGAAGTAGGTGGCCGCAGCTTCCATAGGAGGTCAGGGCTATATACCAGTCTGTCACCTCTGGGGGAACCAGGGGACGTGGCCCTTGGGCCCGGCCGGGCACGGACGAGCGCAGACGAGCTTTCCTTAAGTGCGCCTTCGGCGCGCAAACGGCGCTCTCGCTGCGCTCGTCCGCTGCGCTTCCTAGGAACGCACATGATTTAAAGCTGGAGAGGGGAGGGCCAGGGGAAGTGGGCGTGGCCCAAAAAGGGGCGTGGCCTGCGGGCGAGGCAAAGCGCTCGTAGAAGCGTCCTGCGCCTTGAGCTATCAGCGATAAATCCCCTGTAAAGTACAAGCTGGTACTGGTGAGTAGAGTAATTTTAAAAGCACAGAGTAACACAGAATAATCACAATTTTAAAAATGTCTCCCGGCTATTTTGCCTCAGGAGTGCTGCATCGTAATGGTGGCGCTTGTTCTCAGCGTCCCTTTATGATGTCGGAGTGGGCGTGGCCTAAAAAAGGGGCGTGGCCTGCGGGCGAGGCAAAGCGCTCGTAGAAGCGTCCTGCGCCTTGTTTGGTGCTGGCAACCACTTGAACAGTGGACACCAGTGCAACGGAAACTGAAAACACCTGCATAATAGAGTAAACTGCTGAGCAACATGGAGGGAGCCAGAGACAGTCCAGAGGACACCCAACATGCAAACAGATGTGTCCGTGAGTTGCAGTGCACTGTGGTTGGGCCACGAGAGATGAGTGCGCTTATGTGAAGAAAATGTCTTGGATTGTGTCCCTTCAATACATTCCTGATGCAGATGCAGTGGGGTGTGTTAGACCTGCATCATCTTCCTCATCAACGTCCCAGGTCCCCCACACTGCTTGAGATGACATTGCTGCACAACCTCTCCACAGCTCAAAACTCAATCAGTAACGGACGATGGCTTACGGTTGACTGACTTAGTGGCACCTGGAGTGCTGAGCAGGTTATCAGGCTGATAATTGCATCCACGACAGGTGTGAGCAACTCCGTAAGTCTGTCAAGACCACCTTTCCACTCTGGCAGATGGCGGTTGGAGGTGGTCCTTGCGGTGGTAGTGTGTGCCTCCTGTGGTGATGCGACATCCGGGCTGGTCAGATCTCGATGTGATGTGAGTTGAGTCCAGAGGCAGCAGACAGCGCAGGGCCACAGACACATGGCGTTGACAACCCCAAGGCCATCGCCTCAGAGGCCATCCAATATCTCAGAAAAAGGGGTCCCGGACCTGACCAGCACAGAGTTAGTGGCCCTGGATGCACAGTGGCCGGCACAGGCCAGTGACTTGTGGAGCACTGAGGTAGGGCCTGACGCAGTGAGTGGGTCCCCATCGATGTCGAAGGTGAATGTGGCGTAAGCTTGGGGGGGACAGAGGAAGGTGTCTTCCAGGGCTTGATGCGGGAGGTCTGATGTTATCCAGAAGCAGCAAATGCTGGAGTGGAAAGCGACAGCCTCATTTTCACGAGCATTTCTATAACAGCTACATGAGGATAAAAACTACCCCCTAGTCCATAGGCTTAGACACCACCAATGTACGACCAGAGAGTGTCATTGAATGTCGGGGAACATACTTAGTGGCACCGGGGCTGAGAAGCGATGCAGTCTGCGATGATGCCGGTACACTGTTATGAACTCCGCCATCACTAAATCAAGACTCTGTGACCTACTGGACTGCAGTGTAGGCCGGAGGCAGCTGTCAGCAGTGGCCCAGAGCCACGTGCCGTTGACTCGCAATGCACAGAGTTAGTGACACCAGGGCAGTTGTCAGTAGTGTTCGATCACCTCCGTAACAATGATCCTATCCCCTCCAGACTGCAACACGTCATTCCCTTACACCTCTCCTTGCTTGCAATGATATGTATTCTGCCTTTGAATAATCAATGTTCAGTTCCAATTCTGTGACTTACTCGTGCGCAGCGAAGGCCGAGGGCAGTAGTCCGCGTAGGCCCACAGACACGTGTGCTTGTAATGCTATACACAGACGTGGTGGCACCACATCAAAGGGAGTATAGTGACATAAACTCTGCCTTAAATAGTTTTCACTGCCATCGTGTGATCAAGAGTCTGTTCCAAATGTGTGAACTACTTGACCGTAGTGTAGGCCGGGAACAGCAGTAGAGTATATCAACGAGAAAGGAGTAAAGTGGGCCTGTGTTGTGGAGGCCGTAATGGTCTGAGAGGCTGCCAGGGTCGCGGGCCTCGGGCTTGGAGCTTGCGCCGGCACGTGGTGGGCTCTCCTTGACACACTCGGGTGTCGGCAGGTGATCCTAGCTGTGCAGGTGCGGGCCTGACAGGTTCGGGGTCCAGCGGGCCGGGGAACGGCAGGAGCACAGAATCACAGGTAACTCTGCTCAGGAGGACGGCATTGGCCTCGTGGTGAGGTGAGAGGTGGTGCCCTGGCAGAGATGTTGAGCATTCCGGAAGAGGACCCCGCCCAGGGGTACGTGCTTTTTATTCACACCCCTACGGTGGCCTGGCATACACCGGGCCATCCCACTCCACTCATGCTTACGGGGGGACGTACTCCCCCAGTGGCTGGGGTGACATGGTTGCGTCCACTGCACTCCATACACCAGCGGTGTATGTCGCCATGGATATGGGTGTGTTCTGCATACTGCGGTCCATCCAGCACATCTCCGCCACTCTTGGCATTGTGTGCTTTCCCAATCATGGTTCTCTTGCCTCCTTCACACATGCCTCGTTCCCACCTCTCCCCTCATTCTGCTGTTGTGTGGCTGAGATGCCATGCCATTGATGGTTCATGTTCACGGCTTGCCCAGGTTACCATAGTAAGTTGTTCTGTCGTGTCTGGTTGGTGGGCATGTTGTTTTGCATGTTTTATGTGATTTTGTGACGGGTGCATTGCCAGAGTTGTGAGTTGCATGGTTGTGGAGTTGAGGTGTGTGGGGTGTTCATTTGGGTCTTGCCAAAGGGCTGTGCATTTTCCTTTGTGCCTCTTGGGAGCGTGGGTTGAAGTTGGATTGTCGAAGGATGATGGAATCATGCACACTGGCTGGGTAGTTGGCAACAACATTGGTGGAGATTCCACAGTGTTCCTATGTTGCTTGCACATCGATGTGAGACATGTGCTTTCTGTTGCGGTGATTGTGTGCTGTGTCACCAGGGGGCACAGGTATGACATGTGTGCTGTGGATTGCCCCCAACACGTGCGTGCATCCAGCTATGGCATATGGTCCTCGCTTGGTCTCCAGTGGATCCTGCGCATTGTCTTGGATGTATAGGGACTAGGGTACCAGGCTGGTGGTGATGTCCAGGACAGGTGTGAGGGACTTGGATGTGACTGGCAGTTAGACTCCTCTTGACTCTGGCTGGTGTTGGTTGGTGGGTGCCAGAGGCCAACAGGTGGAGCACAGCCAGCAGCTTTGTGTGGGGTGGGGTATTGGTTGTCCGCTGTGTTGGTGTCGTCAGCCTGTTGGGCGATTATGGTCAGGATGCGTAGGCTGGTTGTCCTTTTGGGCCTGTAGTGGGCAATGACATTGTCATGAGATGGGTCTGTGAGGCGGGTGCATTTCCTGGGGGTCCACTCTCTTTGTCTGCGCTGTCTCTGTTTCGGTCTGGGGGTGTGGCATTTTGGGGGTCGGCATGTTCTCCATGCACGCTTCAATGCAGCCTGCATGAAGAACAGGGGAGTGCGCACAGTAGTGTTCTAGTACACCTCCCCTGCAGCTCTGCCTGCCTTCTCACGCACTGCAGCAGAAGGAAAAAATAAATTGATAAAAACATTCCGTTGTCATCATTTTATTTTTTATTTTCTTTACTGCTCCTGGCAGTGGGGTGGCAGCTTAGCGGATGAGCTGCCACTGACTATACTATCCATGTGCACAAACGCAGTATGCATACTCGTGGTTCCATCCGTTACTGCATGCTCCACATACACAGCAGCGGTCCGTGGAGGGAGTTCCATGGGGTGGAAAGGCGGGGCGGGGAGAGGCAGGGTGGGGGGTACTAAACACCGTAACATGGATAATTGGAGGTAAGTAAACAATTAAATAAATAAAACAAATTTCGTAGCGTGCTCTGCATCACAAAATGCGATGCAGCGCACGCACGAAATTCATTTTATTTATTTAATTGTTTACTTACCTCCAGTTATCCATATTCCGGTGTTTAGTAACCCCCACCCTGCCCCTTCCCCGCTCCGCCTTTCCGCCCCACGGAACTCCCTCCACGGACCGCTGCTGCACATACAGCTGTGGAAAACGACCTAACGGTCCACTGTCCTCTAACCACAGTAGTGTTTGTACCTGTTAGGCCAAATTAGAATACCGTGGCGTGCACCACTGGCCATGGGATGGACTGCGGGGCCCATTTGGTGGAGATACCCTTAGCCCATAACCTGTCCTCATCAATAGATGGGTGAGAGTGTGACCAGTTAAACCGCATGCAATTACGTGTGATGGGGACCTTTACCCTGATGGGTCTTATATCTTATATCCAGTTGGCAGATATACAGGTGCGCACCACATGTATGCCCCTAGATGCGTTCCTATAACATAGGCTGCGTGGCACCTGCCGACTGCTTCATCCCACCTTCCCCCAGGCACCCTGCAGTCTTGAGGCGCTTGAAGTACTCTTAAGTCTTCCTCCCTGGCCAATTCATTACTTGCTTATACACCACCATGCAGGTCACGGCACGGCACCCTTGACTGTGCCCAGGGCTAAAGAGAAGTGGTGACATAAGCTTCGGGAGGACATTACTGTACAGCAGTGGTGATACTGCTACCTCCACATGCAACCACTCAGTTCTACCTCATGGCTCTCCCGCATACATCGTACGTACTTGCATCGCCTATAACACATGCCCCTCCAGTTGCACAACATGGGCCTCTGCAGGGAAGAAGGGGCTCTGTTCCTCCACCTAGCATGGAATTGCCCATACATAGTGGATTTCTGGGATAGAGTACACAAAGTAATAGAAGATATCATGGCACATGCAATACCCAAAAGACAATACTAGCCCTATTAGGCTATGTGAAAGATATTCATGTTACTGCTCGCAGACCCACTGCTACTTTGGGCTAAGAGATGGATTGCAATGTGCTGGGGTTGTGCAATGGTGCCCGCCATTGATGCTTGGCTGATCAATGCCATGTTCTGCCAGGAGTACTTGGAGGACTATTGGGCTTAAATGTAGTCACCCAACAGACCAAAGGACATATGGACACCCTTTCTGCAGTATATGGTGGCCAGGCCGAGAGAACATGGGAGGGCGCCGGATGATACACTATAATACAGGCATGGCCCCCCCCCTCTCTGGTATGCTACCCCCGCCTGGGCTCTGCCTTACAGACCCCCACTGGGACCCTGTACCTGCACTTGCTCTTGCTGGCAGACACACCACATATATATTGTAAACTACCTGAATGTGACTCTCCCAACCTCCTGGTATACTATTTGTCACCCATGATGTGATTCTATTGTGAAGTGTATGCTTTTTGTTTACTGAGTTGTTCTTGTGCTTGAAAAGCTAATAACAAAATCAAAAAAAAAGGCCTGCGCAACATGAAAATATTTTATCAAATTTAGTGCAAGTGACTCTACAGATGTCTTATCGTGTGCCTCGAGAAGTTAGAATATTGTTTTTGTATTAGACTGGTAGGCTACTGAACTTTAATAGGAAGTTGGCCTCGGATATGGATACTGAGGCGGTGGGTGAGATACTCCTTTACTAGGTAGAGTGAACTAATGTTATATCCAAGGGTGCATAGATGATTGCTCCATTGTTGAGAGCTGGGAAATTAGGGAATCTACATGCTCCCTGAAAACAGTAACTTAGATTGGTTTGTTCGAAAGGAATTGATACTGTGAAATGTTTGAGAGTCTTCTTTTATGCTTTAAGTATGTTCTCTTCAGAGTAGTAGAGTAGACCCTGTCCTGACTTTGCTGAGAGAAGGTTCCTTCTCGATTCTACTGATTTCCCCAGCCCAGAGTGTTGAGTTTCATGCTTGAGTAACCATGCTTTCTCTTTGACCCTTAATTATGGTTCAACTTATGGTGATACTGTCCTCATAGAATTTCCCCTTGCCACTTTCAATGCTTTATTTAGAATAGGGAAGTTCCTTTATGGAACCTTTTTGGTTCATAATTTGCTTGCTGTAAGTGATTCTGTTTTTCAATTTTTCCCTATAATATACAAATTCAGAATGCACGATCATTTAAATATGTATTCTCTTACAATATTTTTCCTTCAATTTTGCTGACTGGTTTAACTGGTTACCTGAACTAAATGATTATTAAATCCTTATGGTTAGGACACCACCCGCTCTGTTGTTCTTGAGGAGCCATATTGAATTTAATGTACTTGAAATGTATTGCTGATGATAGCTTCTTTCTTACACTTCAAGTCGACAAGCTAAGATCCATATGACTGGTGCGGGATTCTCTTTGACGAATTTCTAAGAGAATAGAATCAAGAATCCCTGCTCTATCACTAGAGATGCCAACTATGATTTATCTAGTGGAGGTGATTAAAGTAACAGTCCTTTGTCGCAATAGCAATTCATTTGTTTTGTTGTAAAGTGGAACCAGTGTGTCTTTTAGTGAATAACAATAAAAAATGATTGCTTATTAATATTGATTTATTGCTTTTTTCAAACCAGCAACACCAACACATTATCAGGTATCATGTTATTATCATATTCCCCTTATAGGGCTGGAACCTAATTTCTGATAAACCACCACTACCTCCCTACCGGAGGTTTGATGTAGGTTTGTATAAAGCAGCCAATAAAGAGTATTTAATCATCCTTTAGTCCACCCTCATTATTTAAATTATAGACAATTCACACTATATTCGTCAGGGGTCTTATCATGACTAAGCCTGAGCAAAGCACTACGCTACGCTCGCGTAGTTTGCGAAGTTCGCGCTTCTTCGCACTACGCGAATTGCACGTAGCACATTGCCTACACGCGTAGCATAGTGTTGCGTAGTGCTGCGGTCATTTTTTGCTTGCTCGCGGTTCTCAACGTCAAGTTGGTGACCGCGAGCAAGCAAAATGACATCCTGGCGAGGCTTTTTCCTTGTTCGCGATCAGCAACATCAAGTTGGCGATCGCGAGCATGGAAAATAAACCTCCCGGCGAGATTCCCAATGCGAGGAGGACAGGTTCCTCATTGCGAGTGGTCGCGTATGCTCGCGTCCGCTCGCGATGAGAAACTACTAGTTTGCGTTGAGAAAGCTGCCGCTCGAGTAAAAATCTACTCGAGCAGCAGAAAACTACAGCTCGCACTGTGCAAGATGCCATTTTCAATGATTGCACAGTGCCGGTTGCTTGTCCGCACTGTGCAATCATTGAAAACGACATCTGGCACAGTGCGAGCAAGGTACTACGCAGTTCGCAAAGTGCTACGCGTAGCTCGCGTAGTGCGAAGTGCACTTTGCGTAGCTTCGCACAGTGCTACTTCGCGAACTACGCCCAGGGTTAATCATGACCTCATTCTCTGTGCTGCACCAATGCAGAAAGTGTCTCTAGGATTTTCATCTCTAGTGTACACAACTTTACACATTTCTGAGCTTGTGCATGTACTGCAGACAGAAGCGCTCTGAAGCAAAGGGCAGTAATTGCCTTTTTGTGTTATTGAGCTCTGCTGGCAGCAGCACATGCAATAGCTTGAAGTTGTTTTTAGTTAATGTATGCACAGTAAACAGAAAAAAGAAATGTGCAGGCTCCTCTGCATTAGCAAAGAACAAAAAATGGGATCTTGCAACGCCCCCAGGTATTTTCATATGCATTATCCATGCCATGAAGCTCCTTTCACAGTATCACACCATGTCATACTTCCTGGGGCAGCCACCAATTCAATAATCCATTCTCTAGCACTACTTTTCAAATGCTGGGGGAGGTGGACGCCCCCATAATCACTTCTGTGGCGCACCCGCATCGTAAACAATGCACCACGTTGCATCATATTTGCATCGTGATGCATCTAGGGAGATGCGTCACGTTGTAAAGCCCTGCTCTACATTAGACCTGTGTCAGGTATAATGTATGCAGGTTTCAATTCATTCAGCAGGTCTTGTTCCAACTTTCTTTATTGAAATTCTTCTTAAAAACAACCGTAGCCAAGGCATTTCATCCCAAAGGACTTCTTCAGGGCTACAAATAAGTATACATAATATATATTATATTTACAATAATATTTACAGTTAAAAGAAGTGCTCACAACTCTTAACTGCCTGTAGCCACAGATATTAAAGATGCAGTTATGCAATGCATAGAGACATAGCAATTTCCCTCTCTATGATTCTTGACTAAAGATACTGTTGACCAACAATACTGTTGTCCTATGACACTTTGGCCCAGTTATGTTAGTGAATATCCTCTTATTGACATTATGATTACCAACTTAGTTAGAGGTTCTTGTAAACCTCTCATAATATGATTGGTTTTACTCACTAACAACATTATTAGGCCCCACTGTTTATAAGTCCTTTTGAAGTCTGAAGGATCTTTATTGAATTACAGATTGCAGTGGGCCTATTCTAACATAAGAAGACCTCATATCAGGCATGGGACTATGAATAATGGTCATTTGTGTATTTATTTTATTTTTTGATCGGGCCTTATAAGGGACTCCATATAGACAACCATTGATGATTGTTGAGAAAGACTCACCGTATTGCCTTTGGTAAGATTCATGCTTACACCAAAAAGGAAGTGGATATCCTTTCATATGTATATATTACATTTAAAAAAAACTGATGCTGTTATAGAAGCTCTTATTGAGCTTCAATGCCCCATCCCATTAGCACATCCTTATGGAATAATAATAAGGAAAGACACTGGATTTACTATCTGGCACCCAGAGCCAACACTTCCATTTGAAGGTATGTATGTATGTATGTATTGAGTTCTTATTAAGCGCAACTGCCACCCGAAGGGTATCCTGGCGCTTGACCTTATGTAAGTCATCAGATCTAATACACTACATTGCTCTTGGAAAGAGATAGGTCTTCAACTCTTTTTTAAAGGAGATTAGTTCTTGCTTGCTCCTTAGCAACAGAGGGAGGGTATTCCACAGCTTAGCTGCTGCAAAACCAAAAGTACGTCTGCCCATCCTCACTCTAAAAAATTTAGGGACTGTAATCAAAAAAGCCAAGGAGGATCTTAAAGGTCTAGCAGCCTGGTACCAAGAAAAGAGATGTTGGAGTGGCAGCGGTCCCAGACCATGCAGCGCTCTAAACACAATGCAGGCAGCTTTAAAGAGGATACGCTGCTGGACAGGCAACCAATGAAGGTCAGATAATGCTTCTGAGGATGACGCGGAGCGAGGTCGAGCTAATGCCAACTTGGCCGCCATGTTTTGAACCCTCTGCAGCCTAGATACTAAAGACTTAGGTGCCCCCAGAAGTAGTGCGTTGCAGTAGTCTAGTCTACTGAGTATAGCACTGCGCACCACCTCTGCTCGAGCTTCTGGGGGAAGCAACAACAAGATTTTACGTAGGGCTCGAAGCAGGCCCATGCACGTTGCTATAGTCTTATTTACCGAGGCATCCAGCTGCAGACTAGGCTCAAACATGATCCCCAAGTTACGGGCCGACTCAGCAGCTGTCACAGTACCCAAAATGGATGCCGGCCAGAAGTCTTCTGGCAACGGGCGAGAGGGCTGATCCAATGAGCAGTGAAGCACCTCGGTCTTTGCCCCATTGAATTGGAGTGAATTGAGGCGAAGCCACTCTGCTGTTTCCGACATACACTGATGGAAAATATCCCTCGAGACCGCCTCCTTACCCTCAAAGGAAAAAATCAGTTGCGTACCATCGGCATAATTGATGACTGAGATGCCGAAGGATTTTATCAAACTGATTAGGGGTCGGAGGTAGAGGTTGAAAAGGATCGGGCTAATCGCGGACCCCTGTGGCACACCCTGCTTCACCTGACGTATGTCTGAACGAAACTGTGGTAATGCAACTGCTTGTTGCCTATTGTCCAGGTAAGATTTAAGCCAGCCCAGCGCCAGACCACCCACGCCCGCTTTCTGGAGACGATCCAGCAGGACAGCATGATCCACCGTGTCGAACGCGGCCGACATGTCCAGCAGCACTAAAAATGCTGCCTTACCTGTGTCGACACGCGTTCGCAGATCGTCCAACACGGTGATCAGGGCGGTCTTAGTCCCATGTGCTGGCCTGAATACAAACTGGACTGCGTCCAGACAAGCGTTAGATTCCAGAAAGTTTGATAAAGTTTTTGTAACCCACTTCTCTAGAATTTTTATGGGAAATGGAAGCAACGAGATAGGCCTATAGCTGGCTGGACATAGCGGGTCCAGTGAGGCCTTTTTTAGCAAAGGTGTCACGATTGCAAGCTTCCAACTATCAGGAACCGAAGCTGAGGCCAATGATTGGCAGCAGATGGTATACAGCGGTGGTAGCAGTTCTGTCTGAAAGGCCTTCCATATCCTATGTGGCAAAGGATCAAGTGGGGAACCCGACGACACACCATTAGCCACTGTATAGAATTCCTCCAAGGAAGGGATAGGAAAGCAGGATAAATTGCTGTTGTTCCCCCTTAACCTCCACATCACCCAGGGGGTGATGAGGTTTATGTGTTCAGCAGGTATCAATGTGATCATGATTTATGATGAATTGTTGGATTATTTAACTTTGTTGAAAACTGAAAAGCCCCCCAAAAATTATAATTGTGTATATTCAAGCAGGCAAACAAATGTATAAAAAATGGTGTATATATTTTAGCGAATTCACATTTTCTTGCTGTTTTTGTGTGCTGTAACGGGTACAACTTCATGGTTGCCCAACAAGCCACTGGGCTTTTATGTGTGTGGCACGTGTAATATTTGCCAATTTGGACTTCATAAGAAACTTGGTTTTATTTAAACACAACACTGAAAGGAAGTTTAATATCAATGCCTTCATTAATTGCAATACTGTATACACAGTATATGTCATCGGCTGCTCCTGTAACAAAATGTATGTAGGGAGTAGCATCTGCAGCCTCAAAACAAGAACATTGGAGCATGTGAGAGCTGTTAAGAATAAGGTTGATAGGTACCCAGTGGCCACACACATGTATGAATCACTTCCGGAAGAACCAACTATTTGGCTTCATGCAGTTGAGCATTTGAAGGCCCAGGAAAGGGGTGGTGACAGAGAAATAGCACTACGACAGGCAGAAGCAGGCTGGATTTGCTGCCTTAGAACAATGTCCATGGGGCTGAACATTAACAATGAACTATATCATTTTTTGTAAAATGTGTGTTATGATAATATTATATGTGTTAAAGAAATATGAAAATTTGCTGTTGATTACACATCAACATTTTTGCTGGTTTGTGAGGCTAACCATGGAGACATCTAAACCTATATAACTGAATTAAATATAGTGTGTGGGATACGTCTTTCATTTACAATATATACTATAAATGTATAACTGAAATGTAGGACTGAAGCCCTTTTTTTCATAAAATAGTCCTTTTACTTTATCACTAAAGATCTTTCAGGCTTACCTGTACAATCAAACAGAATTAATTCACTGTGGTAACCCGTAGCACTATAATGGATTTATGGATTTATTACAGCTGGCAAACAGTTCAGCCGTCCCCCCCCCAGCCCCCAGGGGCCGAGCACTTTTCCAGGGACGGTTTTGGTTCCCAGTCCGGCCCTGCCGTCCACTAAATTGAACACTCATTTAATTTATTTATTAGGATGGACCTTCTGTAGTTCCCCATCCACTGAATTGAATACCCATGTATAACTTAGAAACTATAGTTGGTGGCCAAGATTATAAAGCATGAAGACCTTGATGTTTTCTTTTGTAACATATGTCAAGACACAGGTATCAAGTTTAAGGCCAAGTGACCAGGTAATAAATACTTATAACTGAATTTATTGAGCTTCTCTTGGATCCATTGACCCATTTAGCTGGGGATTGGGAATCCCATTTCAAATATGTTAATGGTGACTCACTATGACAATTGTAAGTATCATATAATTTGAATAGCACCTGTGGAAGTTAAATGAATTATAAATTAATATATAAAAAACTACTCTTATTGCATAAAAATAATTCCAAATCTAAAGACCTTTGAAGTACCATGAACTCTTTGTTTTTGCTGTGTCATAAGCGGTTTCCACCATTGCTTCCCGGTTGCACCCACCGCGAGTTCGTCTGGCCCCATGTGGAATACTGTGTTTTGGATTCAATTTGGGCTGCTGAACCGCCGCTTATGGACTCTGTTGGCCTATTCAGGTTGCGGCTTATACAAATCTAGAGTGCTTCACCATATGTGGGACACTCACAGTGTTTTCGTTCTAACAGAGGCAAGCGAGGGAGTGTACAGGCATAGTTATTACGGCTGACAATTAATATTTTGCGATGGGAGCGCCACAAACATTGCAATAAGCAATAATTAATGAAAACAATGAGGCCCCATCGACGGCCTTTCATTGGCCAAAGATCTACCAACTATATGGCAGAACCGTTTAAATGACTGTGTCGTTTTATTGACGGCTTTCCCGCACTGATGACGGCAAGAGCCAGAAACGCGCCTGCGGATGTTTTATAGCCGACAAACACCCCGTGAGTGCACCGGACCTTGGAAGTACCATGAACTCCTTGTTTTTGCTGTGTTATAAGCGGTTTTCACCATCGCTTCCCGGTTGCACCCACCGAGAGATCGTCTGGCCCCAGGTGGAATACTGTGTTTTCGATTCAATTTGAGCTGCTGAAACGCTGCTTATGGACTCTGTTGGCCTATTCAGGTTGCTGCTTATACAAAGCTAGAGTGCTTCACCATATGTGGGACACTCACAGTGTTTTCGTTCTAACAGCGGAGAGCGAGGAAGTGTACAGGCACAGTTATTACGGCTGCCAATTAATATTTTGCGATGGGAGCGCCATAAACATTGCATTAAGCAATAAATAATTAAAACAGTGATGCCCCATCGACGGCATTTAATTGGCCAAGGATCTACCAACTATATGGCAGAACCGTTTAAGTGACTGTGTCGTTTTATTGACAGCTTTTCCGCACTGATGACGGCAAGAGCCAGAAACGCATCTGCGGATGTTTTATAGCCGACAAACACACTGTGAGTGCTCCGGACCTTGGAAGTACCATGAACTCTTTGTTTTTGCTGTGTTATAAGCGGTTTCCACCATTGCTTCCCGATTGCCCCAGCCACAAGTTTGTCTGGCCCCAGGTGGAATACTGTGTTTTGGATTCAATTTGGGCTGCTGCACCGCCGCTTATGGACTCTGTTGGCCTATTCAGGTTGTGGCTTATACAGAGCTAGAGTGCTTTACCAGATGTGGGACACTCACAGTGTTTTCATTCTAACAGCGGCAGGCTAGGGAATGTACAGGCACAGTTATTACGGCTGCTGTTGGACATGGCCCTTTGGGCAGGTTCACCCCTCAACTTTTTTCCTTATGTAGTGTTATTGGCTTTAGGACTCTAGGCACTTTAGCACTGTGTCCCAGAATAAAATGTGTGCACTCTGTGTTACATTTAGTGAGACTGGCCTGCCCTCCCATAGGAATGCATGGGGTATATGTATGTCCATGGTTGTTCCTGATGTGAGAGGAGTGCAGGGGCGAGTTTGGTATGTGCGAACTCATGAGAAGAAATGCTGCACAATGGTGTGCACAGATTTATTGTGACTGGTGGAGAAGTGCCACTTTTAGAAGTTGGCATTGTGATGTCAATTGCATGTCTGGCTTGTGATTGACAGGAGCTGAGAGGGCTGGGGAATCCCAGGAGCCAGGGTGAGTCTGCCCGGTGGTGAATGGAGAGATCTGCATGTAGATGGAGGGAGGAGTTGCACCTGGGACCTGAATAGGGCTGGGCCTTCCCTCCTCAATGCTGGCTCCACCTCCTATGGTGCGTCTGATGTCCCTGGCCTGCCCTGTAAATAGAGAGGGGAGCTGAGCAAAACAAAGTGCTCCTGAACCAGTTGTATCTGATTCTCCCCTTGCCCTACAGTTGTAAAACAAAGGATTTGCTGATATAAATAGAGGGGCTGTGACCCCATGAAAATGTTCTTGTTCTTGGACTCGAATCTGCCAGGGGCATGTTGCTGCTGGGGCCCAGGGGAAGGCTTGCCTCCCTGGGCACAGCCCTGCCCCTGGATGACTGGAGGACTGCTTCTTGGGACCCTTCTGCCTTGCTTGGATTCCAGGACCTCTTGTGTTCCCAGCGCCCTGTGAGCGCTTTGCTTTATTTCTTGAAAGGACCTGGACTTTCTCTGAATAAGAGGGAGAGCTTGTGGGCTGCGCAGCACTGCGCTGCAGCCCTTCCTGAAGGAATCCCCAGCTTAGGGATTCCCCCGCGATGATAATGGCGGCGGGTGCCGACCCCGCTTATTTTTATCTTTCAGTGCTCAGGTGCCCACCCTGCGTCTTCGTTTGGGTTTTATAATTACTGCGGGTGCCCACCCCACTTATTTGAGTCCAACACGGGTGCCCACCCCACTTCTACATTTATTTTCACTCTCGAGGGAGCCTACCCCTCTTACCACCAAGGAAGAGTCACTGCCGCAGTGTCAGGACCCCAAGGTTACAGATAGGTTTAATTGCGCATCGAAGACTCAAAGTTTGTACACCCCGAGCAATGGAAGGTACATGGGTGGAGCTGACTCGGAAATGGCACCAGAAAAGGCCACCAGAACCGAGTAGCTGTGCACTTCACCAAGAATTCGAGAGAGTCAGGTGCGCACCTCAGGGCGCGCTGACAAAAAGTGTTTCAGTTTTGTTTGAAGGCTTTTTCAGAATCAATTCTGAAGGGCTTCGGAAGTCCCTAGGTATAAGTTAGAAATCCGAGTTCAATGAAGTAGAGTGACGTGTGAGGAGAACAGCAAGTCTCAGTTTGTGAAGATTTCGCACCGAGTCATCAGGGAGAGGAAGCAGCGTCTACAGGAGCATCTGAAGGAAGAAAAAGAAAAACGAAGCTAAGTTAACGAGTGTATATTTGTCACGTCAGAGAACTGAAGTAAATTACTGATATCAATAGAGTTATAGAACTTACTGTGAGGAAAGTGGCTTTACTGTAATTCTTCACAGAGGTAACGAGTTGTAACGGCAAGTCCTGAAAAAACGAAGAGAGAATTACAATACATGTTAGAACGCTTGAGCAACTACAAATAATTAGAATAAGATAAAACAATACTTACCACAGAAATAAGTCGTCGGACAGTAGCTAAGAACAGAGAGTAAAATACCACCACGAAAAGAATAAGAAGAGAAAACATTAAATACACAGATGAATAATTACAAAAAGGAAAAGACCTCAAACTCAGTAAGTAGAATACCAAACTAAAATAGAGAATACCAAGTTAAAAGAGAGCAGAAGTTCTTAACAGATAAATGTAAATATATTGCAGGTGTGCAAAAAGAAAAGAAAACTGTGAACTAAAGCAGATACCAAGGAAGATAAAACATAGGAGAATGAAAAGAAAAATAGAAAAGTAAGTAAGAAGCACAGTGAGAAAGATTCATATGAGACAGATAAACTTTGGGTACTAGCTATTTCCTTTTTAATTGCAGACGAAGAATATAGTTAAGGAATAAAAGGCACACACAGAAAAGAAATAAAAGAAATAGAAGAGAAGCAGAGTTCTGGAATTGGCATGGTAAGGAAACAAGGCAATAGGGGTTAAGAGATAAGAGAGGTTAAGGACTAAAGGTTTATGATAACCAAAACTCTTGTCTACAGGTTACCACTTCAGCAATCGAAGTCTGCTGGACGGACTCCTGAAGGAAGTCACAGAACAGTCTCTTCTCTCTTTTGTTATTTTATCCATTTTCCCCCTTCCCCCAAGATAGCCACTCTAGAGACTTGTCACACTAAGCTCTGGATTGCTGTTGAGGTGGATTTGGGAACTAGTGTCTCTGTTCCTGTGTAGTTGAGTACCGTAACTAGAGTCTGACAGAGTGAAGTGCCCACGTTGCATTTTACACCCGAACAGAGATGGCTGAGGGAATAGACGTACAAGGTTTAGGAACAATATTAGATACCATACAAAAAGAGTTAAGTGCAGTCCGAGAGAAAAACCAGAGCCTCAGATTAGAAGTAGTAAATTCTAGAAAAGAAACCGCAGAATTGGCGCAAAGGCTTAGACAACCTTTTGGTTCTGGGTCGGACGCTCAAGCTTCATTGACAGAAGGGACTAATAGGATGACAACCCAGGTGATTCACTCCCTCTCACCTGTCATTCCATTAGCGGCACCCGAGCGTTTTAGTGGGGATCCGCAGAAGGCTCAAATATTCATTACGCAGTGCTCATTACACTTCATGTGCCGCCCTTCCATTTTTCCAGATACTCAGTCTCGAGTGGCCTTTGTGTTGTCATACTTAAGTGGGGATGCAGCATCCTGGTCTTTGCCTCTGATTTCAAAAGACGATCCCATATTGCGGAATTATGAGAACTTCAAAGAAGAGTTTCTTCAAATATTTGACAGAAGGCGGATATCCCAAGCCGTAGACAACGAGCTACTCGACCTGAAACAGGGGAACCGCGATGTGGTCTCTTATTTGGCTCAATTCAATAAACTAGTGGTGGAAACCAACTGGCCTGAGAGTAAGAGAGCAGCGGTGCTTTATCGAGGTTTAAGAGATGAGCTAAAGGATTCACTGGCCGGAATACCCAATAGACCCACAGAAATCTCAGCGTTGGTGGATTTAGTGCTGGAAATCGATTTCCGTCATGGGGAAAGAAAAGGTGAAAAAAGGAAAGATTTCAAGTCAGTGATTCCAAGATTTGATCGAGTAAGGTCGGAAGGAGGATGAAGCAATGAAGGTCAGCAGGGCATCGAACCAATGCAGATTGGTACAATACGGGGTCCTCTTTCCAAAGAAGAGAAGGAAAAGAGAAGAACCAACAATCTATGCATGTACTGTGGATCGGGAGGTCATTTTGTGCTGCGTGTCCAAAGAAACCCAAGGGAAGTTTCAAGCCGAAGGAAAACTAAAGGCACCATCTGTTGGAGGAGTTGAACAGGTGGATGCGATTTTCGATCAGACTTCAAAAGAACATAGGGTGGCCAATACTCTATAGTCTGCAGCGCCACATCTACCTTTATCAATGGAAATCAGATTTCGACACGTGACTCTGAGGGAAGTCTCAGTGATGATCGACTCAGGAGCCACCGGAAACTTTTGCGATCTAAGGTTTGCGAGCAAGGTGGGAATCGAAGCCATCAAAAAGTTAAAAGCTGAGCCCTTTAGGGCTGTGGATGGAACCAATCTGTCCTCAGGTCCAATAATCAGTCATACAAAATTAATTCATCTGATCTCGAATGACGGACATGAGGAGAAGATCCAGTTTAACTTGATCGATGCCCCCCAATTCCAGTTGATCCTTGGGCTTCCCTGGTTTACTGAACATAATCCAACAATCAACTGGAGTACCAGAGCCATTAAGATGGAATCAGATTATTGTTTGGGAAATTGTTTCAGAGGCCAGCTGCAGGAGCAAGAGGTGAATCCTGCACATTAGTTTTGTCAGACGGGAGGATCAATTCGTGTAATCCATGTACAAGACATACCAGAGGAATATCGAGATTTTGAAGACGTATTCAATGAAGTGGAGGCAGAACAATTACCACCCCACAGACCTTACGATTGTAAAATTGAGATAGAACCCGGTTCAAATCTACCTTGCAGCCGTGTGTATGCCCTTACGGAAAAAGAACACCATCACCTAAAAGAGTATTTGGATAAGTATCTAGCAAACGGCTTCATTCGTCCCTCGCAGTCCCCAGTCTCCTCGCCCCTATTTTTTGTGCCAAAGAAAGAAGGAGATTTGAGGCCTTGCATCGACTACAGAGCCATCAATAAGATTACGAAAAAGAACCGTTATCCATTGCCGCTAATATCTGTTTTGCTAGATCAAGTGAAAGGAGCAACAATTTACACGAAGTTGGATCTGAGGGGAGCGTATCATCTGGTGAGAATGAAGGAGGGCGATGAGTGGAAGACAGCCTTCAGAACGAGGTTCGGCCTATTTGAATATCAGGTTATGCCCTATGGGCTATGTAACGCTCCTGCAGCCTTTCAACACTTAATTAACGACGTATTGAAGGAATTCATCGACCAGTGTGCACTGGTGTACATTGATGACATCCTTATTTACTCTGAGAACAAGGAAGAACATCAGGATCAGGTTAGAAGGGTCTTACAGAAGTTGAGAGAAAACAGACTGTTTATAAAGCTAGAGAAGTGTGCTTTCAGTGTCTCTCAGGTTGAATTTTTCGGTTTTGTAATTTCACCAACGGGCATTCTTATGGACCGCAAGAAGATCGAAGCGGTGATCAATTGGAAGTCCCCCGAGAGCGTCAAAGACGTACAAAGCTTTATTGGTTTTGCCAATTTTTACCGGAGATTCATTGGAGAATTTTCACATAAGATTTTACCACTCACCCGTCTATTGAAAAAAGGGGTCAAATTTGAATGGACAACTGAAGCTGAAGAAGCCTTCCGATCCCTAAAGGGAAGTTTTACATCAGCCCCAATCCTACAACATGCAGATCCGACTGAACCATTTTATGTGGAGACCGATGCCTCTGATCAGGCGGTGGGAGGAATTTTGTCCCAACGAAGCAAGCAAACGGGGCAGCTGCATCCAGTCGCCTATAGGTCAAGAAAATTAACTCCGGCAGAAATAAACTATACAATCACAGAGAAGGAGCTATTGGCCATAAAAGACGCATTCAAAGATTGGAGACATCATTTAATGGGGGCAGAGCATCAAGTCACAGTATACACAGACCATAGAAATTTAACATTTCTAAAAACAGCCAGAACCTTAACACCAAGACAATTGCGATGGTCGCGGTACTTTGCTGATTACGATTTCGTCATTACTTATCGACCAGGGGCCCAGAACGGAAAAGCAGATGCCTTGTCTAGGATAGACACAGAAAATCAAATCCTCCTCTAGGAAATCAATCCATTATCCCAAGTGAAAAGATTATTGGAGCAATCACTTCAGTTGATCTTGATTTTAGCCAGCTTCGCATTGTATAATCGTGCCGTTGGGTGGTTGCGTTGGAACTGCCCCTCCAACCTAAACATGCTCTCGATGGTAGGCTGGATTACTTTCCTTTGTGGTGCTGTTTTCATTAACCCACTAAGGCTCAAAGACACAGATTGTCTCATTGCGGTACTCGGTCACCTTGGTGTCTCACTCTCAGCCTGACTCAGAGTATGGCTCTTACTGCGGTGCCAATCTGATGTTACTGAGGAGGATGTGGGCGTTCCCACTGCACTACTGGGGACAGGGCTAGAAATGCCTCCCTCTTCTTCACCTGCCACCGCAATAATATCGCTCCCTGATTCATCCTGACCAACTTCAATGGGTTGAGTTTTTCTACTTTCTTTTAACTTAAGTAGGTGATCCTCCCACACGATAGTGTAGTGTATTCTGAGATGACTTGCTTGTCCTCCGGTACCATAGTTGGTACCAAGCTTACCACGCCGAACACCTTGCCAACAAATTGAGCATATAGCAACGTTGTCCTCCTTGGCGCGAACAGAAAAGAAGTCCCAAACTGGGGAGGAGAACTTTCTGGCACTGCTGGATGTGCCACTTTCAATACCAGATGAACTGGAGAGTGTGCTTGAAATGTGACCCTGTGCACCTAGACTGTGACTTTTACTACCACTACCTACTGAGATGGTTGAGCTGGATGTAGGTCCCTGCCGGGCCTTGGAAAATATGGCAGCTGGAGGTAGTGGTGGTGTAACCTGTGTTGGTGATATCCGTACTACATCCCGCTCAGTAGCGGCCTTTCTGGATAGGGTGAGAATGTTGGTCTCCAATCCCTTTGGGGCGGAAGTAATGTGCGTGATGACTGGCTCGCCTTCATCAACATCATCATCACCCCCCTCTTCTACATCTACCTCCATAACTGGGACCTTCCTTTTCAGAAGCATTGTCTTGTGGCGTATATCACTCTCAGACTGAGCTTGTAGGAGCCAAGTGGCATCACGATCATCAGAAGTGGGGCTTGAAGAAGAAGATGATGGACTAAGCCTCCTTTTCCTTGCTGGTGGTCTGGAAGACAATAGATCTTCTGAAACAGTGGTTTGACTTTGCTCCACTTTGTCTGCAGGAAGCTCGATTTCCTGAAATGCCCCTACGTCAGGAGCAACAACTACTATGGTGGGCTGATGCGGCCGCTGCTGGTTTTGTTGCGGCCGCTGCTGTTCTTGTTGCGGCTGCTGCTGTTCTTGTTGTGGCCGCTGCTGTTCTTGTTACGGCCGCTGCTGTTCTTGTTGCGGCTGCTGCTGTTCTTGTTGCGGCTGCTGCTGTTCTTGTTGCGGCTGCACACTGATCTGCTGAGTTTTCGCCTGCGTTGAACTTGATTGTGTACTACTTTGCGGTAATGAAATTTCTTCAACATCGCTGCTCGTTAGTAGACTGGCTACCTCTGCAACACTAAAGCCCTTGGGCCTAGATTGGTGGGGTTGGACCACTGTGCTGCTCCCAGCTTGGTTCCCGGACAACGCTGCTGCAGGCATAACTTTTTTGGTGCCAAAAAAAACATTGGCCGGCACACCACCAGTCGTGGTTAATCGCACTTCCTTTTTCTGTTCCTTCTTCTCACCGGCAGCTTTCTTGGTACTGGACCTGGTACCTTTCTTTGGGGCCATCTTCTTCAGATGTCAGGCAGGATGCAGATGCACAACAATTTCTGGTCACACGTGGACGTGATGCGCAGCAGGACTTCTGTCTGGCTGGCAGTACAACGGGTAGCCGGGTGATGCTGATGACACCTCCTCCTCTGTCTTTTGTGCACCTAGAAGCAAATAAGCCAGGAGAACAACATCAGTGAAATGTTGCATTTGTTGTTGTGGTTCAGTTACTTAGTACTGTACTAGTGCAAACAAAAGATAGTCTAGCCATTTATTACTTTTTTTTAACTAGGGCTATGTTATACTACTGTGTACAGTCACACACTACACTCTCAGGAAGGATAGGAAAGTTAATAATAACCACCAAAATAAAAATGTAATGGAAGTGGGGTGGACCCTATTTGCCATTAAATTATTTGAGCATCTCAGCATCCATGGAGCTGCTGCTGGCAAAGGGGGTGGATGGATGGAAGCAGTTAGCCAAATAGCCAATAGGAAAACCATGCAGGCCTATGGCAAAAGCAGGACTCTAATAACTCCCAGTCTAAACACAAAAAAAGGCCACCACCCACATGGACACTCACAAATCACAAACAAGCCGGGGGCCTGGGAAACACCAGGAGCTGATAAAAGGCCTATAAAAGCCAGGTAAAGGATGCATGCTAAAGCACACTGCTCAGCCTTTTTAATGAAACAAAATGGAAATACGAACATTCACAGGCCCCAAAAAGGTCTGCAGGGTGCATGCATTGCACACCAACACACCAGACACATACAACAAAAGCATGTCTTTAAGACAACCAACATCAGAAAGGCCACCCCAAAAAAACACACTTCCCCAACTCAATCCAATGCCATCCATGCCCTAAATGATGTCTAAATTCAACAGACCACGCAGAAAACACTTGATTAATAAAGCTGTGGCTACCTGCTCTGATCCTAGTGGATGAAAAAGCAGGCCTGTTGGCAGACAAGGCCAGGCAAGCGTGCAGGCCGAGGCTTCAAAATGGCCACAAGCCACATGGCCAGGCCCAACAACATCAGAAAGGCCACCCCAAAAAAACACACTTCCCCAACTCAATCCAATGCCATCCATGCCCTAAATGATGTCTAAATTCAACAGACCACACACAAAACACTTGATTAATAAAGCTGTGGCTACCTGCTCTGATCCTAGTGGATGAAAAAGCAGGCCTGTTGGCAGACAAGGCCAGGCAAGCTTAAAGGCCTAGGCTTCAAAATGGCCACCAGCCTCATGGCCAGGCCCAGCAACATCAGAAAGGCCACCCCACAAAAACACACTTCCCCAACTCAATCCAATGCCATCCATGCCCTAAATGATGTCTAAATTCAACAGACCACACAGAAAACACTTGATTAATAAAGCTGTGGCTACCTGCTCTGATCCTAGTGGATGAAAGCAGGCCTGTTGGCAGACAAGGCCAGGCAAGCTTGAAGGCCTAGGCTTCAAAATGGCCACCAGCCACATGGCCAGGCCCAACAACATCAGAAAGGCCACCTCAAAAAAACACACTTCCCCAACTCAATCCAATGCCATCCATGCCCTAAATGATGTCTACAATCAACAGACCACACAGAAAACACTTGATTAATAAAGCTGTGGCTACCTGTTCTGATCCTAGTGGATGAAAGCAGGCCTGTTGGCAGACAAGGCCAGGCAAGCTTGCAGGCCTAGGCCACGAGCCACATGGCCAGGCCCAACAACTTCAGAAAGCCCACCCCAAAAAAAGCACACTTCCCCAACTCAATCTAATACCATCCATGCCCTAAATGATGTCTAAATTCAACAGACCACACAGAAAACACTTGATTAATAAAGCTGTGGCTACCTGTTCTGATCCTAGTGGATGAAAAAGCAGGCCTGTTGGCAGACAAGGCCAGGCAAGCTTGCAGGCCTAGGCTTCAAAATGGCCACCAGCCACACGGCCAGGCCCAACAACATCAGAAAGGCCACCCCAAAAAACACACTTCCCCAACTCAATCCAATGCCATCCATGCCCTAAATGATGTCTAAATTCAACAGACCACACAGAAAACACTTGATTAATAAAGCTGTGGCTACCTGCTCTGATCCTAGTGGATGAAAAAGCAGGCCTGTTGGCAGACAAGGCCAGGCAAGCTTGCAGGCCTAGGCTTCAAAATGGCCACCAGCCTCATGGCCAGGCCCAACAACATCAGAAAGGCCACCCCAAAAAAACACACTTCCCCAACTCAATCCAATGCCATCCATGCCCTAAATGATGTCTAAATTCAACAGACCACACAGAAAACACTTGATTAATAAAGCTGTGGCTACCTGCTCTGATCCTAGTGGATGAAAAAGCAGGCCTGTTGGCAGACAAGGCCAGGCAAGCTTGCAGGCCTAGGCTTCAAAATGGCCACTAGCCACACGGCCAGGCCCAACAACATCAGAAAGGCCACCCCAAAAAACACACTTCCCCAACTCAATCCAATGCCATCCATGCCCTAAATGATGTCTAAATTCAACAGACCACACAGAAAACACTTGATTAATAAAGCTGTGGCTACCTGCTCTGATCCTAGTGGATGAAAAAGCAGGCCTGTTGGCAGACAAGGCCAGGCAAGCTTGCAGGCCTAGGCTTCAAAATGGCCACCAGCCACATGGCCAGGCCCAACAACATCAGAAAGGCCACCCCAAAAAAACACACTTCCCCAACTCAATCCAATGCCATCCATGCCCTAAATGATGCTTGAAAATGAAATACATTAAAAAAACACCAAAGGAACAGTTGCTTCATCATGCACACACCCATGAGGCCATGCCCATGGCTAGCTCGGGCCTACTACTGACTACTACTACCCACAATTTTTTTTTAAAAAGGAATGATGATAGTTACCAAAAATAAATTGTAGTTACAACAACTGCAATGCCCACAATCAAACAGACACAACAACCACTTACTTGTAAAAGATCCTATTAAAAAAATCCTCAAATCCAATTGCAATGATGCAGCAGACAAAAAGAGTGATCTTTCCAGCTCAAAATCCAAAGGCAGAATGAGCAGGAGATGGACAAAGCACTGGGAGGAGCCTGCTGGACAGGAACAGGAAGTTGGAAAGGACAGCCAAATGTCAATCTGAGGAGTTGTTTTCATCCCAAATCATCATTTGCAGAAGGTTTCATGCTGCTAGAGCTGATATTCTTCTCCAAATTGAAAATTTTACATGTTCGAGTTCTTGGGCTTCACATTACTTCCGCCAGATGTCGATGGCGTGTCGAAAATGACATGATCGCATTCTCTCGCTCCCTGTCGCGTTGGATATGACGTGTTCGGGGTCTCTTTCTCCTTTTCGTGTTCGATTAGACGTGCCCGCGTCCTCACGCTCTCGCTCGCAGTGTAGAATGACGTGTTCGAGATCTCAATCTTCTCATACTCGCGCGGTGCATGATCGCGAGAAGAATGACGTGATCGCGTGACAAATGACGTGATCGCGCGACAATGCGAGCGCGAACTGTTGGGAGACAGCGCAAAATGGCTACCAACAATCCAATATCTCGTGGAGTACGCGACCGAGAAAACTTGTCAGCGAACGCGGGGATTCAGGTAAGAGCAGGTCGATGAACGTGTTCATACTGCAAGAACTTCTGTGTCTGAAGAGAGGGGTCAAAGATAAACGTGACATCCGGAGACGTCAAAGAGGTAGCCCATTGTATCCAACGGGGATGTAAGGCTTTTGAGTTCGGCACACTTGCCTTTGTCACTGCTTCTAAAGCAGGGTAAGGTGTAACCACCAAAATGCATTTCCCCTGTGCCAGTGCGCGTTCCTTCAGGACCGCCATCTGTACAGCTGTCAAAACTTTCTCAACAGTCGAAAATCGCATCTCGGCTGAAGTGGTCGAGTGTTATTTGTATGCGATAGGTACTGTGCCACCTTCATTGTATGTCAAGTTAGTGAAACCTACTGTGCCTGGCACGATTCGTATCACCAGGTTTGTGTGGTTATCACGTGTTAATAAGTACTTAGATTCAAGCAAATCAGATTGTAAAGAATGCAAACTAGCAGAATGTTCTGGGAGCCAGCTGGCTTTTGAAAAATTCGGTTGTATCAAGGCATAAAGAGGCTTGATACGCTGGGCATATTCAGGAATGTAAGATCTTCTTAAATTTAAATATCCCAGCAAAGACTGAAATTTTTTCAGGGTAGTCGGAGACTGCAAACGTGTGCATTTCTTGATAAAGTGGGGAGCCAAACCCCAACCTTCATTATTGATCTCATAGCCCAAAATGAGCACCGCATAACAAGCGATGTGAAATTTTGCAAAATTAAATTTGTATTCGTAGTACGCAAACTCAAGAATTATGCGGTCAACACGGCATAGATGCGGCCATAATTTGTCGACTGTGAGATAAATATCATGAACACACGAATATGCATCTGGGTCAATGCTGTCTAACAAGGAGACAACACATGTGCTGAAAACCCTGGGGCTATTACGTATACCCAATAATTAAACGCCAAAAATGTTCTGTTTCCCACCGGCTGTGAATACGGTCCATTGACTGCATTCAGATGATAGGTTATGGCGATAAAAACCATTGGAAATGTTGAGTGTTGTTTTATATTTTTGCGAACAATACTGTCAACAAGAACAGAGCTATGGGTATTCTGTACCACAAACGTACGACAATGAGAGTTCAAATGCCGGTAATCCAAAACCATGCAGTAAGACCCATCAGGTTTGGATACAGTGAAAGAGGATTATTCATTGGTGACACACATGTCTCATTCACTCCTTGATACCCTAACCGAGTTAGAAAATCAGAAACTGGACCTTTGGCCTCCCTCTGGATGGGATATTGGGGTTGAGGTTGAGGCATAAACTGCAATGGAATCTCGTGTGGCGGGGAATCTTTATCTCATCCCACTTGATTACAGTACAGTGCCGGCAACAGGGCAAAAGCCCACCAAGCTGCAAAAGCCTTTGCTTGTTCTTTGGGGACGTAACTCGAAAAATTTGGAAGTATCATCTCCTCCCCCCATGCTGCGGCCAGAACAAAAGGTGAGGGTCATTCTGCCTCTGCTAACAAAACGTCATAGGAAGCGGTCAGATTCTCCCAAAAAATCCCTGTGACTACTCGCTCAATGTCACCTTCAATGCGAAAAATATATTATACAGCCGATCGGGGGGGGCAATCCGGGTGTCAGCTGTCTCTACAGTAACGAAGGTTTGAGTTGCTGTCGCCTCCAGGCAAGGACGCAATGCCTCCCTCACTATTGTAACTTCCGCTGCGCTGTCGAGCAGGGTTACCACCCAAGTCCAGTCCAGCAGTTGGGTTCTCACCATCTGAGGCATATCTCATTGTCAAAGCGGCAACTTATTTCTTTTTAAATGGGGCACGGAGGCTTGGTTGCTCCCACTGTTTCCACTTGCAGTCAAACTAACGAGGCGGTTCACGCTTCTGTGGCACAGGATGACTTTTGCCACGATCCTGGTGCTACCCCCCACCGACCAGTAAGCCAGATGAGTCCTGTGAAGAACGAGGAGAACGCTGATCAGGGACCTGAAATCTATCAGGAGTCTTAATTTTTACACATCGGCGCAAGCCATAAGTATGCTCTGAAGAGTCAGGAGTTGGTGACCCAGCACACGACCTCTGCTTCTGTTGTTGCTGCCCCCACTTCTTATTTTTCCAGTACTTTTTAGAAAAGACTGGATGCCCATCTGTGTCAGATTGTGCTTTCTGTTGTGTTTGAGACTGTGTTTGGGTCTGAGTAAAAGGCTTAACTCCCAAACTATTGCGGCCAATGGTTTTATAAGCTTTCACAATAATTTTTTGTAATTTGCGTGGTTTGTCCATGTCAGGGCTAGCCTCCCAAGACGTAAGTGACTTGAAAGCTTACTGCATCGCCCTTGACATTGGCAAGGATCATATCAGCGACCACGTCGATGACTCCTACCAGTCTCATCCCCAAATCCACAGCCGCTTCAGCACCATGTTCATCCTCAACATGCTTAATCACGGAGGGTAGCCCAGTCATAGAGGGAGTGCCAAAACCCTTCTATTACACAGCTGCGAACACCTTGGCGCAGGTGTTACAATCAGCTAACTCGAGAAGTAAGTCTTTAGGCAAACTTATAGTCAAAATGCGGTGTTTCTCTACAGGAGATGTATTAGGAAAAACTGCATCAAGCTGTCCAAATTTTTCAGCGAGCCAATAAGGGAATTCATCCTTATTTTGTGGTCGCTTGCTCATCACCGAATTACCATGATGGGACTGATTGTTACTTCACAAGGTACCGCAGGCTGCGCAGCAACTCCAGGTGGAGCCACCTGGAAATTGTGCGACTTGAACTGAATTACAGCTCTATGCACTTGTATCAAAGAAGCATGTAACACACGGAGCTTGGGCAGCATAGCTGCCGTCAACCCACACGGGTGAGGGGTATACGCAGCCAACACCGGCCAAGTGGCCCCTTCTATTGATAAAGGAATTAAACAGATCGGCGTGTATGAGTGTGGAAGGGCACCATTAAACCAAATTCGGTGTTGCCAAGCTGTGAGTGAAACCTCAAGGGTCCGATAGGGCTGATGCGCAACCGGAACAGCCCTGGCAGTGTATTCATAGAACAGATTTTCTGCTCCGTCCACTGCCAGAAAGGTGACCCAAGAGATAAAACTTCAAAGCGGTATGCTGGAACCACCTCTACTACAAAAATCAGGTCCACTCCAGCATCAGGGACTCCATGGAGTCGTAAATAATCCCTGAGCGGAGCGTGATTATGTGGCAAAATATTATGAGCCATCATGAAAAGCAAAGAAGTACAACTTAAAAATTGTCAGTACTACAAGGGCTAAGAATAAAGAGAGAAACATTTTTGTAAACTTCAAGCTTGAAAGAACCTATAAAAATGTCAATATAGTAGGCTACACCGTCACAGCTGTCTCCGGGGGCAGAAGTGAGGGTATTGTGGACAAGCACAAGCACTACTCAAGTGTCTCGCAGATAAGAACCAGACCAAACATTGGTGGCGCCATGTTGCAGGGATTCTGTACTTATACAGAGCTATGCACAGGAAAACGGGACCTCAGTGAATAGGGGTGTACCAAACTACCACATTTGTACCCAAAATCCCAAACCGACTAGCTATGGTGTCTCATTTGTTCTCTGACTACAGCGAAGCTACCAATGATTAGACAACCCAGAACACGTCACTCCCTCTTGGGAATCGCAGGAGCCAGACAACTCTTTCGCTCTCTCACTCATACTTGTTCACACAATGCGAGTAATCAGAGACGCGGTATAGTTTAAAAATTTTATTTTAACTAACGCGCTCTATGGTACAGTACACATGCCGTTACTAGCAGCAAAATGCATAAACACAATATAGGCAGCATTGTCACAATTCCATAGAATACAAATTGGGATATCATTTTATAAAGACAGCAAAAAAGGACTAAGAGATCTAATCACCCTCCCCGTTGTAAGAAATAGTTTATTATAAAAAAGAAGACCTCTAGGCTTTGTCAGCAGACCCCATACCTCATGGCCTAGATGAAAGGTTCACATCACAGGACAAGCACAGCTTTTCTCTCTGGAGAGGTGTCTCTCCAAGTGTGTCAAAACATGTTTAACTTGCAATATTATAGCACACGATTTCCAGTAGTGCACCTGTGGGTAGCATGTTATGTCTAGATGCGAGGGATGGACCAGAACAGAATAACAAGGGGCATTGTTGATCGACCTTGTACATCGTGTGCAGACTAAACCTTAGAGCACAGCAGAGAACACAAAAAGCAGAGAGTTCTCATGTAAAAGGGGCACAAACAGAGTCTTGCGAAAATGCATGCCTGCAGTGTTGTGCGCAAAAGCAGCCTCACGGCAGTGAAGCTCATGCTAACTTAACAAATGTTGACAATGAACCCATAAGCTATACTACAATCTATCATTGGGATTATATAGAATCAGTGTGAGAAACATTCTAAGGGCACAATGGAAACACTATCTGCAGGATAGCTATGCCTCTATCAGGGGAAACCCTTAAAGGCTGGGGCAAAGGGGTGCACTACATTTTGAACATGTCTGACAACTTTAAAAGGCACTGGACCTGGGAACTGAAGTATATCAGGCACAGCCAATAGAATAACCAAGTGCCAAGCGTGTGTTAGCCAATGGGTAAGTGCAACTTATGAAAGCAAACATAGCACTTACAGGATTTGGCACGCATCTAGATGAACTAGCTGGGCGTTATACATCACAAAATGGACACATGTCCATGCAGAACTACACAAAGGTATAACAAGTTGACACCCTCCATGTGTGGAAACACAAATATCTAACTAAAACACACCTAACACATACTCAACCTACTTCATAGGAAGAAGAGCACGCTAAATGATGTTGACAGTGGCCAGGCCAAGATGAAATACTTAGCACATAACATGTCAACCAATGCAATGTCTGCCCCATCTGGATATCAACCCACATAGACATCCATCCACCATTTACCCTTGTCCTGTCTGACTCCAGCACTGGTGTCAACGTCAAGGGAGAGGAGTTGGCCTAATGGCTAGGGCGCTCGACCTCGGACCTGGGGAACTGGGTTCGAGTCTCGGTAATGACGCTGAACATCCTGTGATTCTGGGCAAATCACTTAATCTCCCCGTGCCTTACAAAAAAATGAATGTGTGTCCTCATGTAACGTAACTGGTGCTATGTAAAGCGCTATGATACCTGATTGGATTCGGGTCAAGTTTGCGCTATATAAAACTCTGCAAACAAAAAAAACAAAAAAAGGTCACATCATACTAGCCACTTCAACTGGAACAGCAATCAGCGATCAAATAAACACAACTGTACTCACACAGCACTAATTATAAATAACATCAAATAAATAGAAAAGTAGTGGCAGGACTCATTTTTTTTTTTTTTTTGTCCTCATTTGCCTTACCCCATATAGAATATCCAGTTGAGCCAGCTGTTTTGTTTACAACTCCTCAGCCAGAGGGATTCCAGTAGCTCAGGGGAAAATCTTTTTTTTTGCTCCACCAAGGATATTTCGTTTCCTGCCGGACCATGATGCTGGGAGGCCCTTTTATTGTTAGTCCGAGGAGAGATATAGGCATAATCATAGGACCCGGGAAAAAAAAAAAAACCCGGACTCCTATCTCCATGATTTCAGAAAATCCCAAAAAAACAGATTTTTCTTATTACAGGATCTAGCCAGATCAACTTTAGACACTTCATACAGCGATGTCAACCATTCTGAGTGAGTCGGTGGTGAGGCCTCAACCCAATATTTACATATTTGTCTTCTAGCGATAAGAATCGCATAGAAAAGTAAAGATCTTGCAGGCCCCCTGATAGTATCGACCAGACCAAAAATGATTAAGGGCAAACTGATGGTCAGAGGAACCCTAAGCATGGATTCCAATGAAGAAAAAACTTCGCCCCAGAATTTCTGTAACAGAGGGCAGTCTTTAAACATATGTATGTCCGATGCTGCGATGAGGCCACATTTATTGCATGCTTTATTGGGCTGAAATTTGGATAGCCTGAGAGGAGAAAAATAAGCTCTATGGGCTGTAAAAATGTGATTACGCCTAAGCCACGCAGGTTTAACAATTCTAAACAGTGCATTGAAAGAGTCCCTCCAAATCGATTCAAATTGCATGCTCGTCTGCTGGCCCCATAGAGCATCTGCTAGTTTAAATTCGCCATCTACTTCCTCTACTATTGCCCAATACCAAAAAGAGACCTCCCTTCTTACTTTAGGCTTTGAAACCAGTTGCTCCTCCAAATTGCTCTCCCTTCCTAAGGGCACGGTGCTCCTAGCCTGTGATTGTGCCCAGCTTCTCAATTGGATATACTTAAATTTTGAAAGTCCGGGCCCAACCTTCTCATAGAGCACATCCCAGGGAGGGAGGTCAGCACCATCCAATAGATCACCCCACGATAGAAACCCTGCATCTCTTAAAGGCGTGCTCAAGCTGTCACGGAGGCATGCAGGAGTACCGGGGGAATCCCACATTGGGGCCTTTCCTGAAAAATAACCGAGCCCTATTCTCCTTCTTATTGCTAACCAGCTACTAGCTGATGACCGAAGGATTTTTAGTTTGACTTTTTTGAAGTATTTATGGTCTCCAAATTTAAACATGAAGCCATCCTCCTAGACCTCTCTGCGGCATTCGACACGGTCTGCCACCGCACCCTAGTACGGCGCCTCAGCAACATCGGAATCCAGGACAAGGCGCTGGACTGGATCATCTCCTTCCTCGACGGAAGAACACAGAGAGTCCGCCTACCACCGTACAAGTCAGAGGCCTCCGAAGTCACCTGCGGCGTCCCTCAAGGATCATCTCTGAGCCCCACCCTCTTCAACGTCTACATGAGCCCCCTCGCGGCCATCGTACGCAAACACAACCTCAGCATAATCTCCTACGCCGACGACACCCAACTGATCCTCTCCCTGACCAACGACCCCGCCGCCGCCAGATCCAACCTGCACGAAGGGATGAAAGAGGTAGCCGAGTGGATGACGACCAGCCGCCTGAAACTGAACTCGGACAAGACGGAGGTCCTCATCCTGGGCTCCTCACCCTCCGCCTGGGACGACTCCTGGTGGCCTCCCGCCCTGGGCACCGCACCCAAACCGACAGACCATGCACGCAACCTGGGCTTCCTCCTGGACTCCTCCCTCTCCATGACCAGGCAAGTCAACAACGTCTCCTCGGCGTGCTTCAACATCCTACGCATGCTACGGAAGATCTTCTGGTGGATCCCCACCGAGACCAGGAAGACCGTCACCCAGGCCCTCGTCACCAGCCGACTGGACTACGGCAACGCCCTCTACGCCGGTACCACCGCCAAGCTCCAGAAGAGACTCCAGCGGATCCAGAACGCCTCAGCCAGACTCATCCTCGACATCCCACGAACCAGCCACATCTCCGGACATCTGAGAGACCTTCACTGGCTCCCCGTCAACAAAAGATTCACCTTCCGCCTCCTCACCCACGCACACAAAGCCCTACACGACCAAGGCCCGAGCTACCTCAACAGCCGAGTCAACTTCCACGCTCCCAAACGCCACCTCCGATCAGCCAACCACGCCCTCGCCGCCGTCCCCCGCATCCGAAGAGCGACTACAGGAGGAAGGTCCTTCTCCTACCTGGCCGCCAAGACCTGGAACTCCCTCCCTACCGACCTGCGCCTGACCCAAGACCACCTCTCCTTCAGGAAGAAGCTGAAGACCTGGCTGTTCGAGCAGTAGCGGCACCCCCCCTCCCCCCCCCCCAGCGCCTTGAGACCCTACGGGTATGTAGCGCGCTTTACAAGTGTCACTGATTGATTGATTGATTGATCTTCTGACAAATCTAAGCCCCTCAGCATAGCCCGGAACAGGTGTCCTTCTGTAGTGCTAGTGGGTGTCTTCAACAGCATACGGGAATGAGACAACTGGAATGCCCATGCGTAGTATTTAGGGGTGGGCGGAATTTGAGTAATCGCGGTACGCAAATCTCCGCGAAACGCTAAAAAATCTCCGCGAACATGCAGAAATTCCGCGAACACGCGGAATTGCTTGTTCGCGATACTTTTTTCCTGTTCGCGATCGCTGTTTGCGTGCTCGGGGTGAAATATCTCGTGAACACGCATATTGAGAACGCGAACAAGCAAAAAATTTCGCGAAGTTGCGGAACGTAGATTTTTTTTTAATTTCGCGTTCCCCGCGGAACGTGAAATTACCCAAATTTCGCAAATTCCGCGAACGGAACGGAATTTACCGCCCAGGCCTAATCTTGAACAGGGTATCTCTGACGCAATGGATGAAAAGACCTTGAAAGAGTGGGCGAAGAAGGAAGGAAGAGAGGTTCGTAATCAGTTGCCCTACTTCCAAGGAGCTCTGTATATTCCCACTAAGGAGTTGCAGCAACAGATTATCAAGGAATGCCACGATGCAAAGTTGGCAGGACATAAGGGAGAGGTAAAGACCAGAGAACTGATCCAGCGACACTACTGGTGGCCTGAAATGTCGAAGAGTATTGAGCAATATGTTAAGACTTGCGAGATTTGTGCTCAGGGAAAATCAGAAAGGCAGGCCCCAAAAGTTTACTTATGCCCTTACCCACTCCACCTTATCCTTGGCACACTGTTACATTAGACCTCATTACTGACTTACCCCTTAGTCAGGGCTACAATACCATCTTAGTAGTGGTAGATTCCCTTTCTAAAATGACTCATTTTACAGCTTTAAAGGAAGTGCCAACAGCTAAGCAGTTGGCGACTCATTTTAGTGCTCAAATAGTAAAAATACATGGAATCCCTAAAATAGTAATCACAGATAGGGGACCACAGTTCATTTCCCACTTTTGGAAATCTTTCATGGAAGGGTTGGGTACAGAAGTCCGTTTTTCCACTAGTTACCACCCAGAAACTGACGGTCAAACCGAGAGGGTGAACCAAGAACTTGAACAGTATTTGAGATTGTTTCTTTTGAAACAAGAAGGAAATTGGTCGGACTATTTGTGGGCTGCAGAGTTCGCCCATAATAATGCAAATAATGTTTCCACTGGGTATTCCCCTTACTTTATGAATTATGGAAGACATCCCAACGCAACCCTCAGGCAAACCGAGATCTCAGTTCCGGCGGTGGAGGAGTTCGTAACACAGTTAGATCAGGTACATAAGAGGGCAATTGAAAATCTTGAACTAGCTAAAGAAAAATATAAGAGTTATGCAGACAGAAAGAGACGAGCAGGCCCCTCATTGGAAATAGGAAACAGAGTTTGGTTAAGTACTAAGAATTTGAGATTGAAAGGTAATCGGAAGTTTCAACCGAGATTTATTGGTCCATATCTGGTAGAGGAGAAAATAAATCCGGTGACTTACTGAGTTCAATTGCTACCCAGGTTGAAAATACATCCAGTTTTCCACATATCCCTGTTGAAGAAGGCTCCAGAAAATCTACGACAAAACCTGCCTCCAAGGCCTCTTCAGCTAGAGACTGGTACTGAATTTGAAGTCAAGGAAATTCTAGACTCCAAAATGCAAAAAGGGAAGTTATACTATTTGGTGGACTGGAAGGGTTATGGGCCAGAGGAAAGATCTTGGGAACGAGAGGAAGATGTCCATGCTCCAAGATTAGTTAAGGCCTTTCACCTACGATCACCAACTAAACCCCAGAGGAGAGAACCTACCTTGTTGGAGGGTACTGTCAGGACCCCAAGATTACAGATAGGTTTAATTGCGCATCGAAGACTCAAAGTTTGTACACCCCGAGCAATGGAAGGTACATGGGTGGAGCTGACTCGGAAATGGCGCCAGAAAAGGCCACCAGAACCGAGTAGCTGTTAGCGTTCTAGTGTTTGGCAGAGAACTCGCTGGAATCCTAGGTGAGGCTCGCGCTGCTTAGGAACTGCGCACTTCACCAAGAATTCTAGAGAGTCAGGTGCGCACCTCAGAGCGCGCTGACAAAAAGTGTTTCAGTTTTGTTTGAAGGCTTTTTCAGAATCAATTCTGAAGGGCTTCGGAAGTCCCTAGGTACAAGTTAGAAATCCGAGTTCAATGAAGTAGAGTGACGTGTGAGGAGAACAGCAAGTCTCAGTTTGTGAAGATTTCGCACCGAGTCATCAGGGAGAGGAAGCAGCGTCTACAGGAGCATCTGAAGGAAGAAAAAGAAAAACGAAGCTAAGTTAACGAGTGTATATTTGTCACGTCAGAGAACTGAAGTAAATTACTGATATCAATAGAGTTATAGAACTTACTGTGAGGAAAGTGGCTTTACTGTAATTCTTCACAGAGGTAAGGAGTTGTAACGGCAAGTCCTGAAAAAACAAAGAGAGAATTACAATACATGTTAGAACGCTTGAGCAACTACAAATAATTAGAATAAGATAAAACAATACTTACCACAGAAATAAGTCGTCGGACAGTAGCTAAGAACAGAGAGTAAAATACCACCACGAAAAGAATAAGAAGAGAAAACATTAAATACACAGATGAATAATTACAAAAAGGAAAAGACCTCAAACTCAGTAAGTAGAATACCAAATTAAAATAGATAATACCAAGTTAAAAGAGAGCAGAAGTTCTTAACAGATAAATGTAAATATATTGCAGGTGTGCAAAAAGAAAAGAAAACTGTGAACTAAAGCAGATACCAAGGAAGATAAAACATAGGAGAGTGAAAAGAAAAATAGGAAAGTAAGTAAGAAGCACAGGGAGAAAGATTCATATGAGACAGATAAACTTTGGGTACTAGCTATTTCCTTTTTAATTGCAGACGAAGAATATAGTTAAGGAATAAAAGGCACACACAGAAAAGAAATAAAAGAAATAGAAGAGAAGCAGAGTTCTGGAATTGGCATGGTAAGGAAACAAGGCAATAGGGGTTAAGAGATAAGAGAGGTTAAGGACTAAAGGTTTATGATAACCATAACTCTTGTCTACAGGTTACCACTTCAGCAATCGAAGTCTGCTGGACGGACTCCTGAAGGAAGCCACAGAACAGTCTCTTCTCTCTTTTGTTATTTTATCCATTTTCCCCCTTCCCCCAAGATAGCCACTCTAGAGACTTGTCACACTAAGCTCTGGATTGCTGTTGGGGTGGATTTGGGAACTAGCATCTCTGTTCCTGTGTAGTTGAGTACCGTAACTAGAGTCTGACACGCAGCCCGCGGCGAAATCGGAAGTCAGGCAGCATTATGCCTGGTGGCGGGCGGGACTTCCGGTTTCTCGGAGGAAGTCCTGCGCATGCTGCCACCTGGGAAACCCGCCAGGGTGGAGAAGCTGGTGCCTGTCTGTGTGGGGCTCCCATGGCTGAGGGAGAGCCCTGCGGGCGCCAGCCAGTAAAGATTGAAGTTGGAGGGGGCTCGAGGCACATTGCCGGTGCCTGCCCCCACCGCATGTGAAGAGGAGTCCAGCGACGCCCCCGAGCCCGGTGAGTGAGGGCTGAGGGGGGATATGGCCATAGTTTACTCCCACGCTACGAGGGAGTATGTATTGTCTTCGGTGCCAGTGTGGGGCCCGAGTCAGAGCGTTCCCGTATGTCAGTGGGCCGCTCCGACGTGGCCATGATTGTTTAAAGGGCCAGAGGGTCTCGTTTTCTGTCCCCGTACGATGCCTATCTCAGAGCCCCTGGGGGCTCCATCGTGGGCATAATCATTTCCAGGGCCAAGATGGCCCCAACGCCTGTGGGCATGTTTATTTTTAGAGCCTAGGTGGCTCCAACGATTGGCCTCAGTATCTCAGAGCCAGATGCTCCAACGAAGGGGGCACCTTTGTTTGAAGAGGCATTGAGAACCCATGCCGCACTTTTACTTTTCCAGCTGCCCAGCAAGTAGTGGGTAGCTGCACCGTTTAGGTTGTTCTTTATTTGGAGACATGTCTTCTACACTGGGAGTGAGATGCACTCCTCTGCCCAGTACTTTTCTTCACAGCTGCGCAGCACTTAGTGCCAGCTGCTAGGTTTGAGTTCACAAAATTGCGCACCCCTGTCTCCTGCTGCATTGGCAGTGCGCCCTGACTTTTGGACCTAGGGCATTTGAGCCCCTTAGAGATGGCCAGTTGGCCAGGGGGGATTGTTAGGTTTATAGGAAATGTGATTCCTTTAGGATGATTTACTCACCTGTGTTGATACCTCTAAATCTGTTTTATGATTGAGGTTGGTTTGCATATTATGGTTTATGCTAGTGAGAGTTACTCCCTAAGGTAGTTATACTTAGGAGGTTAGGGTCTAATGCGTTTAGACTGCTGAGATGATGGCCTCATGTGTTTATGATGGTGAAGTTGGCACAGAATGTAATGCGCGCCTGATGTGATATTGAGCCTAATGTAGTTGATGTTACAGGCTGATGCTAAGTACAGTGATTACCAGTAGTACTGGTTGTGTTCTATGTTTATGATAACTTCTACCTTTACTAAGTTCACTTTGTGATGGCACAGACAGTGGTCCAGTTGGCCCTGTTAGGTGTAAATAATCCCTTGTAGATATGACCCCGTGCCAGGTTATGTGTTATGTTATGTTATTTTATTTGTACCGCGCACAGCTGCCCCAGCAAAGGGGCGTCCTGGCGCTTTGAGAAGGTGAACACAACACAGCACTAAAAGCGGACAAAAGGAGACGAGACTCAACAGATAAGCTAAACAAATAAAAAGGTCTTGATAGCCCGTCTAAACTGAAGGAGCTCATCGATGGCCCGGATTTGTGGAGGAAGAGAATTCCACCAACTCGCTGCCAGGACTCGAAAGGAGCGGCCACCAATTCTGCTCAACTTAAAACGCGGGACCACTGCTAAGTTCTGGCCTAGCGATCTAAGAGTGCGAGAGGGGACATAGGGGATCAGCAATTTCTCCAAAATTTGTGGGGGAGTACCCTTTAGGATTTTAAATGCAAAGAAGAGAACCTTAAATCTAATCCTCTGCTGCACAGGGAGCCAGTGGAGAGAGCGCAGAGTATTGGACACCGAGGTGGCACCCTGTATAATATGTGCTTACTATCCTAATGTGTTATGATAATACAAAGGCTATTTTTATATATAACCTTGTGTGGAGTCTCTTTTGTGGTGGGCCTGGGATGTTATTGCTGTGAGCGTGCGCAAATGCTTTTCACATTGCCTCCGGTATAAGCCTGACTGCTTGTGCCAAGCTATCAAGGGGGTGAGCAGGGGTTATCTTTGGCGTGTAACTTCATTGCCCTGACTAGAGTGGTGGTTTCTGCCTGGCTTTGGCGCACGCCTCAACCAACCAGAAATCCCATTTATAACAGCTGCCAATTAATATTTTGTGATGGGAGCGCCATAGACATTGCATTAAGCAATAATTAATGAAAACAGTGACACCCCATTGCCGGCCTTTCATTGGCCAAGGATCTACCAACTATATGGCAGAACCGTGTAAATTACTGTGTCGCTTCCGGGTTGCACCTGCCGCAAGTTTGTCTGGCCCCAGGTGGAATACTGTGTTTTGGATTCAATTTGGGCTGCTGAACCGCCGCTTATGGACTCTGTTGGCCTATTCAGGTTGTGGCTTATACAAAGCTAGAGTGCTTCACCATATGTGGGACACTCACAGTGTTTTCGTTCTAACAGTGACAGGCAAGGGAATGTACAGGCACAGTTATTACGGCTGCCAATTAATATTTTGCGATGGAAGCGCCATAAACATTGCATTAAGCAATAATTAATGAAAACAGTGACGCCCCATCGCCAGCCTTTCATTGGCCAAGGATCTACCAACTATATAGCAGAACCATTTAAATGACTGTGTTGTTTTATTGACGGCTTTTCCGCACTGATGGCGGCAAGAGTCAGAAATGCGCCTGTGGATGTTTTATAGCCGACAAACACCCCGTGAGTGCACCGGACCTTGGAAGTACTATGAACTCCTTGTTTTTGCAGTGTTATAAGCGGTTTCCACCATCGTTTCCCGGTTGCACCCCCGCGAGTTCGTCTGGCCCCAGGTGGAATACTGTGTTTTGGATTCAATTTGGGCTGCTGAACCGCCGCTTATGGACTCTGTTGGCCTATTCAGGTTGTGGCTTATTTAAAGCTAGAGTGCTTCACCATATGTGGGACACTCACAGTGTTTTCGTTCTAACAGCGGCAGGCGAGGGAATGTACAGGCACAGTTATTACGGCTGCCAATTCATATTTTGCGATGTGAGGGCCATAAACATTGCATTAAGCAATAATTAATGAAAACAGTGATGCCCCATCGCTGGCCTTTCATTGGCCAAGGATCTACCAACTATATGGAAGAACCGTTTAAATGACTGTGTCATTTTATTGACGGCTTATCCGCACTGATGACGGCAAGAGCCAGAAATGTGTCTGCGGATGTTTTATAGCCGACAAACACCCCGTGAGTGCACCGGACCTTGGAGGTACCATGAACTCCTTGTTTTTGCTGTATATATTTATTCTTGAAAAGAGTGGATAGTTAGGAGTTGACCAAAAAAAGTGTTTTGAGGGAGGATAGAGCTACATCACAAAGTGAATTCTATGATGTGCAATCACCAAGGGTGCATGTCTGGTAGCCTTGCTTACTAACGATAGAAAAACACATCAGTGCCCATTCACATCAACAAACCTTTCAGAGATGGGGGTGCCCAGTAATTTGCTAGATATCATAGTCAGACTGCATACCAATCATTATGGGCCAGTCAGGCATGGTAGCGCAGGTGAGCTAAATGATTCCTTCGCCGTAACCAAGGGAGTCAGACAGAGGTGTGTGTTGACCCCCAGACTTTTTACGCTCTACATCAATGGCCTTGTCATATTCCTGGATTTGTGATAATGATGCATCCAGATAAGCAAACATGAGGGTTCCTGCCCTTATGTTTGCTGATGGTACTTTATCACTCTCTAAATCCCCCATGGGACTTCAGAAGTTGTTGGAAAAGTTTGAATGTTTCTACCAAATGAGGGGATTGGAGATTAACATGAGCAAAACTAAGTACATGGTCCTGAATCCTGGGCAATTGACCAGGAATCATCTAATTCTAGCAGGTGCTCCACTGGAATGTGTGCACACATTTGTGTATTTAGGCTTCACACTGACTGAACATCTGGGGTGGCAAACTCAAATATCTCAACAATTACTAAAATCAGAGCAAGTGGTAAGAGGTATTCCAAAGTTGTCAGCAGCTCACAGTAACATCCCTTCCTACCAGCCCTACAGATGTATCATCTTCAGGCCTTGGGGACAGTTGCCTATGGTGCAGAGTTGTGGAGGAATCTGGGAGTGACTCCATTGGTAATGGTGGAAAAAGGTTTTATGCATCAGTTGGTGGGTGTCCCTATAAGCACTCCTTTGCTTCCACTTAGGCTGGACTTTGGGGTTAGAGACCTCTCCAACAGACTGGCACTGTGCCCCTTACTTTATTGGAGGAGGATCTGATCTAACCCAGAGTTATTTGCCTTTCGTCGAGGGCTAGAAGACATTTTTTCTCAGTGGGCTCTTGTAGAATTCCATGGCTTAAGCATGTGAAGGGTACACTGACAGAGATTGACCTCCATGCTTTATGGAGTACTCCTGACCAGTCTGGGGCTATCTTCAAATCGCTTATAAAAACAGTATATTGGCAATATAGAGATACTCTTTTACAGTAGAGGCATGGAACTTTAATAAATGCCCTTCTTACAGTTAACGGCTCCTTTAGAAAAGGAGGACTTTCTGGATGAAATAGAACCCCCACTAGCTAGACAATTGTATTTGCAATTCTGGTATGTAACCTTGCCCCTCCAGACCTTTACTGCTAAGTGGGTGCGAGCGCCATGGGTTGATGAGCTACAGTGCCCGGCCTGTGGTAACACAAAGGAAACTATCAAGCATATTATGTTCTTCTGCCATCCTATGTGACCTGTTGAAGGCCCTGGATTATTCCGCTATGTTGGAATTTGGTGACTAAGGAGTCCAAAAAAGCTACCTGCAGATTTATGGTTTTTGTTCTCTCTGATGGGTATGCTGCGTGTAAGGCACAAGAGCAGTTCTCATGAAAATCTGTATAGTGGCAATCTATCAAACATTAATTGCAATTATTGTTAGAAAACAGAATGTGCAATAATCATATAAAAACACAGGAACCTCTTTTAGAGTATTTATGTATTTAAATTTTTGGTTGCTGGCCAATCAATTTTGTTGAGTATTAACTTATCTACAGCTTGGTGTACAGATATAGGATTAGCTGGTTGTGCAATTCTGTTAACGAACACAACCACTCAAGGAGATACCTGGCACTTCTTGATTTATTGCTTAATCTACCCCGATCTGTGATATGTGATTGAAAGGATGTATCTGTTGTCTTAATATTTATGATATTGCACAGTCAACATTACATATTTTATCTGTTTTATGGCATGTTTTTGACTTATGTGCTTTTATGGCTCATAGCCAAAATAAAGTTTAACTGACATCAACAAACCACAGTTGAAAATAAGTCAAGGAAAGCCTAGAGAAGAAAATAGAGTGGCAATTGGTTGAATGTCCTACAAGTAGATTTCAAGAACATTTCCAGCCATGTGAGAAGAGTGGAAAATAATACCAGTAAATTAACAGCAGAAATGAAAATACTCAAACATGCGGTCTCAAAGATACAGTCAACTTTGCTAACCCTATGTTGTGACATAGCATCTCCGCCACCTAGGTGTCTGAGAACCATGGCACCCCGTATGTGTACCGCTGTTCTCAGTAAATGGCACATTAGGTCTGTAGGTGCAGCTTTAGCTGTGAGTTTTACTGGGGCTGCATTTCCTCATGCACATGTGCTCTTAGATACTGATCCTTGCTCCTCCAGCTCTAAAATGGTAATCAAGTGTCTCAGGGTTTGCAGCTGCCTCTCCAGCTGTTCTACAGCTGCTAATCAGCTGCTCTGCAGTTATTTTGGTTCAGGTTGTCATTCCTTTTTCTTTACCATTTCTATCATGGCTGTTTGGGCCTTGATTTATTTTCAGTTTTCACCATCCTTTGTGTTTCTTGTTGTGTGATGTTTATATCTTTCATTTTTCCTCTTCCTTTATTATATAAAGGCTTATGTATGATTGAGGTGTCCATCACAACAAAGCTGTGTTCCTTCACTTTGTTTTCTCACTCCTTCCATGTGCTGACCCTTACTCCTTACTCCTGAAGAATTCACCTATCAGATTCCAGAATCCATCAATCCTTTGAAGACTTCATCCAGCAAGAAGGTTTTTTACACCTTTATCTTTTCATTTCTGAGACAGGGGCAGCTTCTTAAGGACACTTGCCTATTACATATACCAGTCAGTGTGTGGTGATATTGTGGCTTGCCGAAACAGTTGCCGTACATGAGCCAGTGAAAGACCCGGACCCATATTATGAATAAGCCTCCAGACCTGAACACCGTAGTTGTCATGTGGGAGATGCGTTGGGTACTCCCGAAGCAATAATGTGTACATTGTGGGTATGCCTGAAAATGTTGAAGGACAATGTGATAAGCTGTTTTTGACCCAAAGATGCTGCATCCCTTTTCTTGGTGAAGTTTGATGCACAAGCACACATGCCAAAGAAAGGGGCACCTAATATATGTGTGTATTTATGCCAATAGCATGGGTGGTGTAAAACAGGAGATAATCCTGGTTCTTGAAATAGTGTGACTATTAAAAATTCCATGATGCCTCCAAGTGACTGCATGCTCTATAAAAAAATAAATAGGTGAATAAAAACTAAAAGTTGTAGGTCCATGTTACATACCGTGAATTGATGGAGATTTTTGCTCTTGAAGGGAGGGGAAAAAAGGGGATTGATGGCATGTTTTAATTAACTTTAGCCACTGGTGTTTGCTCGTGTTGCATTCCAGTTCATTGTAACTGTGCCCACTATGCTTTAGCCAGAGGCTAGCCTTATGAAATCAGCCTTGGTCTTGCACCAATAGAGCCAGATAGGAGCATAAATAAACCTAGACTGTTTTCAGCCTACTCATAAGTGAGTTATAACTTGATTCCTAATTCTTATGGCATATTAAGCTGTAGAGCTATGTCTCTTAATGGCTACAAATAGGGCTTTGCACTGAGGAAAACTAAAAGGTGATGGATGGTACAATGTGAATGAGCATTGATCCAGACTCTTACTTTAAGCCCATCTAGTTAGTAATGAATTCAGTTTCATTGACAGAGGAAGGTTTACACTTGGTATGCATGCTAACTTTAGAGGTATTGCAGTATTAATAAAAAAGTATGTCCCCTTTCATATGTAGCATATGTGAGCAGTTGGAAATGGCTAGTTCTATACAGTCCTGGAGGATACACAGAATTAATAGCATGTGGCAGTTTTATCAGTCTATTTTCCATCTAGACTCCAAGGGGCATATTATCAAGCATTGGCGTTAAAACTATCGCCGCTTTGGCGGCAGAAAACTGCCGCTAAAGGGGCGATAATGGGCTTGATAATATGCCCTTGAGAATTCCAATAGAAGCCCGTGTTCTGGTGTGAACATGGGCTTCTATTGGAATTCTCTGCGGCATATTATCAAGCCCATTATCGCCGCTTTAGCTGCAGTTTTGTGCCGCTAAAGCGGCGATAATTTTAACGCCCTGCTTGATAATATGCCCCCAAGTAGATACCCAGGAATGGGTTGGTGCAGCAATGCTACAGTAGAGGCCGGCAAACCCCTTTGTGATGAGCGAAAAATACAATTTAGTGATAGCATGGCAAGGATGCCAGGAATTTGAGACCACATGCACTCAAACAGGCACGGTTTTGTGTCAGTTTTGAGTACAAGAGACCTTTGAAGAGAATCTTATAGAGATGAAATGCAATACTAATGTTTTTTAGGTGGCCGTATCTTATTCTTCAGGCTGTATTATTTAATTGTCCCACAGACATGGCCCTAGATTTGGTGATATAACGGTTTTTGGGAGGGACATCCAAAATCACTCATCACGGTGATCACTTTGTCATGAGACAGCACGAGTACTTGGTTGTCGGAGTGGCGACTAGATGTGTGATAGGAAGATACTGGGAGCATTGACGACCAATACTAAAATTGATTAAAGACAACGTGGAGTCTTTTGAATCAGCAATTTCACTTCGGGAAGCCTTAATATTGTTATTTAGGTGACTAAATATCTCAAAGGGTAGTAAAGAAAATTAAATTACAGGTATGAAACATGAGAGAGCTGGAAGAAGGACTTATTCCACTAGCAAGAAAGTTCTTGCTACATCAGAACTTACAGACACAAACACGCATATTGATCATGAGGAAAGACTAGGGAAATCTACTGTGGAAGAAGCTAAGTCCTATTTCTGTAGTGCCTTATTTCCTGTTCCGGATAGCGTATTCGCGATGTGCATTGACGTGTTCGGGAGCGCATTTTACTTGTTCGCGATGAATAGTACATGTTCGCGAGAAATATCGCGCAAACTTACCCACGCGGTCGCGAATGGGCGCAGCCATCTTGTTTTTCACTCTATGCCATGGTTCTGGGCCTACTTTTGTATCCTCCCTTTATCTTAGCAATCCTTTGTCTTTAAAGCCTTTTTCCTGACTTTTTTAAGTTATTATCTATCTCTCTGTTTGCCTCAGTTTATATTTTGCATTTTATTTCTACTTTTACTGTGTTTTTGTTACTTTTATAAAGTTCTTTCTATCTTCTTCCCCCTAACTTTTTTTCCCCTTTGGACTTTTCTTTTCCGCCTCCCACCCACCCCAGAACCATGGCCAAGGGCACACCAAGTCCCAAGGGCAAGGGACCTGCAGGCGCAGAGAAGCGCCGCCTGCCTTGCGGCAGAATGCGTCCTGCAGGGGTGCAGGCCCGGCAACTGTTTGGGGAGGAGGAGGTGGCGGCTCTTGTTTTCTTCATCCAGCGCCTCCTCCCCTTGACCTTGGCAGCAGGCGGCAGGCCCGGCTCCGGGTACGCTACCCAGGAGCGGCACCGTCAGTGGGCGAAGGTGCGCCGGGCCGTGTTCCGGTGCTCTGGGATACGGCGCACCCACAACCAGCTAGCCCACCGGTGGTCCGAGTTCCTGGACCGGGAGCAGGACCTGTTGGACCTGCTAGGTGTCGAGGTCGTCAGGCTTGGTGAGTAACTGATTGTGTATATTAAATTAGATGAACAACAAGATTACTGCTGTGTGCCAAGCGTTGCTGGTAAAATACGTTCCAAAAAGCAAAATGTTCCTTGATTTAAGGACCCAGGTGCACGGTGGTACTCTTACTTGTTTGCAACTTAGTTTGCGCTAGCTTGTGCTGATGCTGATTATGTAAGAGTTTACTTTACAGAACTGAAGTTAGGTAATGCGATTTGCTAAAGAGACTCTAGCCCTTCCATTGTCCTACTGTGAAATAGTGGTGGATGGATATTGGATACTAGGTTTAGTTTGTTAGTAGTAGTTACTAATTGTTTTATGCGGTCTGCGTGACGCATCCTCTGTCACTGAGTGCTGCTTACCCCAGTCCTCCGTCGAACCTTATGTACTTTGTTTAGTGAGTGGTAGGCTTAGCATGGTCAGTCAGTAGCAGAACTAGATCAGAATTATGCAACCAACCCACAATTTGTTATATGTATGCACTAATGTATGCAACTATGCATGTGTCCTCCATCTCATCTATGCATTTGATGGCTGAAAAAAATTGAATTGCAGACTTAGTGAACAATTGGCCCATCTGGAATAGGTGGTGTAGGTCAGGTGGTACTTACTAGGCTTTGATAGTATTTGGAATCAGAATGATCATGGAACACTGGAGTGTTCATAAATAAGTAGACGATCCGTAAATGCACTAGGAAGCAGCCAGTAGTCGATCCATCTGATTAGATAGGTCAATTTTATTGCACTTGTTGTTTCCTAAAATGTTCTTTGACTTATTTTTCCAAATGATTTATTATTTTTCTCACAGCACTCCTTAATGTTGGTCTCTTTCTTTATTATATTTTACATGATCATCAGCACCACCCAGGGGCAAGAAGACGGGGTCGGAGTCGGCGGGGGAACCCCAGGACCGCTCCGCTACTGAGGCTCCTGCAGCTGGCGCCAGTAAGTCCTCCATTGGTTAGATTGACATTTATATTTCCCTAAATATTATGTTACTGCATCTTTTTTTCCCAACTCTAAATTATGGTTCCACTTTCTGAATCTCTTTTTTACAAAAGCTTACTTCTTTGACCTTGACTATCTGTTTACTAATTCTGTTTATCCCTGCCTCTAAGTTGCTTCTAACTCCCTCTGCTATGACTCTCTGTACTACTACTACTACTACTATTACTAATATTACTCTGTGTGTAGCGAAGCTTGCACAGTTGCCCACTCTTTAATAGAAGGTTTTCTTTGCAACAATAAAACTCTGATTGACCAATAGCTCTAGCCACTGGGTCCTGTCCTTTGGGTTGTCCTCTTCAAGTCTTCTCAATGTTGAGGCTTTGACAATTACCACAAACAAAATGCCCAACCAGATATTTGACTAGTATTTTTGATCGGATAGTACATGATACTACTATTGTCTAGGATTCTGCAGAGCCACATACAGAACTATGCACAACAAAATAGGATGTTGCTGATGGGAGGTTAGATCTTACTGATCACAGCTCAGTCCGAAGAACCCAGGATCCCCTGACCGACTAGCTATAGTGTCTCACATTAGGGTCCCACTCCCGACCCCCCCACGAAGAAGATACACAATGTTGATGATGACTGAGACAGAGACAACCCAGAACTTAATAACAAACACTATTTTGCTCACACACTTGTGTAAGTCCACTCCACCACACCAAATACCACAGAGTCTATGTGTAAGTTCAAAAGGTTTATTTGAAACAAGTATCAAACTCTGTACATCGTTAATATGAAATTTAATTTACTACAGCCATAGTCAATAAGCCAGCAAAAAGCCTAACATTAAAACAGTAAACATTTACAAGTGCATGATTGACAACAAGAACAAGAGCCAAGATCTTTTGAATTCTGGAAGACCCCTCACCGTAGAACATAGAAATACTGGTTACATCATCTTGCATCCAATATGCTCTGTAAATCTCTGGTTTGTAGAAGGGAATCTTCCGCCTATGATATATGAGAAAAACGCTGCAAGTTAGCCGTTAGATAGTATACTGGTGAATGCTAGCATTTTGCAGTCATGCCAAAAAGTGTAACATGTATGTGATGGCTAAGCAATATAAACTAAACAAAGTCAATAAGTTGGGTTTTTTTCGACCTCTTCACTTGTACGCAACAGTCAAGTGGCCTCAAAGGCATCTACTGCACATGTCAATAAGCTGTCAGGTATAATATGCACCAAAAGAGTAGTAGTCGACATGATGAATCTAAAAGGGTTACTCATGGCTCAGGCTAACTTTCAAAGGAGTAGAGTAGGACTAGATTACCCTAGGAAGTGGAACCATATCCTACTAGTGTCTGTCTACTGACTGTACTTACTGTCTAGTGCTGATGTATGTTGCATCGCATTAACTTTTTTTTCAATGTTCCAAGTGAACACTTAAAATAGGGGGAGGTTTACAGGCATCTAAAAAATTTGTGATGCTTTTTTCTAGGCACACTACCATCCACCAGTGCCGTCGGGGCCAGCGATGCAGCCATTCCGGAGGGGGCAGGCGAACTGGCGGCACCTGCAGGAGACACAGGGCACAGGGGGGATCCAGCAGCAGTGGCCGGCGGCGGTAAGTTATATTCATTACTTCTTGACATTACAGCTAGATGGAACTGTGTTCACTATTTCACTGTACTGTGCGACTTATACAACGGTTGAAGAAGACACCCTTTACGTAGCATTACCAGCGTGAGCAGAGTAACCAATGGCCTCTTCTATTTGACTCCAAAATCAGCTGTGAATGTTTTATGGAGAAGACAAACTCAGATCAGATGACCTTGATGGATGTGTTGAACAAAGAGGGAAAGCACTAAGGGTGGAAGGACGGGCGAGATAAACAATATGACTGACTGGCAGAGAAGGATATGTTGTTGGAAGCATGCATAGGTGGCTGATAGTAAGGGTGGGCGTAGTTCGCGAAGTAGCACTTCGCGAAGCTACGCAAAGTGAAGTTCGCACTACGCGAGCTACGCGTAGCACTTCGCGAACTGCGTAGTAACATGTTCGCACTGTGCAAGATGTTGTTTTCAATGATTGCGCAGTGCGGACAAGCAACCGGCACTGTGCAATCATTGAAAATGGCATCTTGCACAGTGCGAGCTGTAGTTTTCTGCTGCTCGAATAGATTTTTACTCGAGCTTCAGCTTTCTCAACGCGAACTGGTAGTTTCTCATCGCGAGCGGTCGCGAGCATACGCGACCACTCGCAATGAGAAACCTGACCTCCTCGCTTTGGGAATCTCGCCGGGAGGTTTATTTTCCATGCTCGCGATCGCCAACTTGCAGTTGCTGATCGCGAACAAGGAAAAAGTCTCGCCAGGATGTCATTTTGCTTGCTCGCGGTCGCCAACTTGACGTTGAGGACCGCGAGCAAGCAAAAAATGACCGCAACACTATGCTACGCGTGTTCGCACTGTGCTACGTGCAGTTCGCGTAGTGCGAAGTAGCGCGAACTTCGCAAACTACGCGAGCGTAGCGTAGTGCTTCCCCCAGGCCTAGCTGATAGTAATAAGATCAGATGCATGGGTTGTTGAAGGATGGGTGGAAGGTGAAAGAATGCCTGCCTGGGTGGGTGGGTGACACAGTATGGGTGGATAGTACTAGATAGCAAGAATCAGCGGTGTTTTTGGTTCAAACTCAAAGCCAAGGCAAGGAAGGAAGGAGCAGAAGCATGGGTGTTTGTTGGTGAAACCAACTAAGGTTTGTTAAGAGATATATAAAAAAGGATAGACGTTTACTTTAATGGATGTATGCCTGGATGTACTATCACCAAGAGACAGTATAGGTGGAAAGTGTCACTGGAGATTCTTACTTTGAAGAAAATGTAAAAGAAACTGCGCGACAGTAGCAAAGCCTAGGGGAATCAAGGTAGTATTATGAGCATACAGTACACTTGCAGTAGTTTGCAAGCACGTCATATATTATCAAGCGGAAACCCCTTCCTCCCACTCTGGGGATCACTCCCTACCTATTATTATTAATGTATTTTCGATTGGGGCAGCCAGCCTGCAAAGGGTGGCCTATCTGTTGTTTATGGATATTGGTTACACAATCAATGAAAGCAAAGTACCCTCTGCAGTAGCGGTTGGTGGTGGGATTGTTGGCGGGCGGTGACATGGGGAGTGGACGGGTGGGTGGCACTGGCGAGTAAACTGTGTATTACGGCCAAATACAGGTAATCAACATAAAAATAAATACAATTATTTTCAAGGTGCGCACTGCACCGCCGAATGCGATGCAGTGTGTGCTACTGTGTGCAGCAATTTTTTTTTTTTATGTATTCTTTAATTACCTGTGAATGTCCTTAATCCATCGTTTACTATCCCCACCCTGCACCTTCCCACGTCACCGACCGGCAGCACTCCCACCACCGACCGCTACCGACCTGATGTCGTATATCGTATTAGCACTAGCAGCATCTTTAATATGAATATAAGCAATGATCGTTGGATCCGATAAATAATCAGCCTTTTTGTAGTACCCATGGCAGGGTGTAAGTGAAATTGTGCATGCCATTTGCCCTCATGTAACAGAGTATGACCAGTGCCAACGGCCGTAAGGCGTCAGACAAAAAGATGAGCTTCCCCACCTGCAGACAGTAGTAGTAAATAAAACTAACGTGAGTCTGCATCATGTGGCTCATATCTGTTTCTCTTGGGTGCAAGCTTAGCTGATGGAGCTGGCATGCCGCCTACAGCAAGGTTATGTAATTGGGCTAAACTACAGATAAGAACAGCACGACTGGTGTACCGGAGTACATACATAGTACGATTATATTTATAAATAATGTCGGAAACTGTCACAAATGTTAGAGTCCAAGGAAGTAGGATTAGAGATACGTACCACCACCAAATCCCAAATGTTATGAACTGTGCTTGCTAGTGATACTGTGACACTATGTGTTGAATGATTTTTGTGTTCCTGTTTTGCTAAGAGTATTGGCTCCAACATGTTCTTTTTCTTTCTTGATATAGATGATACTCCTTCCACTGAACCATCAAGGAAGGAGTTGGCTGCTAGGGCCCGGCGCCGCAAACTGGAGGCCATCTGCGAGCATTATCGCCGGCTGGTGGCTCAGGAGGAGGAGGAGGAGGAGGAGGAGGAGGAGGAGGAGGAGGAGGCGGCTGCAGCTGCAGCCTCCTCCAATGCCCCGGGCCCCAGTCAGGCCCAGCCTCCACTTTCACGGTGCTGTGGTCCGGCATCCACCCGCCGCCGCGCCTCTATTTCCAGCACTGCTGCCCCCCACCCTGGATGTAACTGTATGGCATTTCGCCGCCAGCTGCTCCGCCGGATGGCCCGCTTGGAGGAGAACATGGAGGAGCGGGTAAAGATCCTGGTGGACAAACACCTTAAGGCCCGCCGACAATAGAGGACCTCGTCGTTTGCCCCTTTTTTAATTCCTTTTGTTGGTGGGTGGGTTTGTGGGCGTTGGGGATTTCTACGGACATTGGGACTTTGGACTTTCGTTTCGTTTCGTTTCGTTGGGGTTAGGGAGGTGGGTGGGTTAGGTCAGAGCGGGATAGTTTATTTTTGTTAGGGGACATTAAAAATATACTTACTATTTATTTATACAATGTTAATGTTTTGTGGTGGGTTACAGTTTTCTGAATTCAATGTAAGTTACATGGTTGTTTACTTTGTTTCCGTGCTGCTGCATGCCCACAGCCAGTGTTTGATTTAAAAGATTTTGTAACACACAAACCGATAGATGCAGTACCCCTCACTGAGTTATTTTTAATTGTCATAATAGTACTGTCAGTCTCTCCTCCTAGTCCATACCTCCCACCAAACTTATCTTACCTGTGATTGATGATGAAGTTCGGCACACTGATGGCTGCATGGTTGGTTTCCCAAATTGACGGAGTAGATGCCATTATTGTGGTAGTAGTAGTAGACACTGGCAATAGCGTTTGAAAAAAGAAAGAGAAAGTCACTTGACTGAGACTGTGGGAGGAGTAGTAGAACAGAACACAAAGTAAACTACAGCATGGGTGGTCAAGCAGAAGAAGATCCTTGCCCTGCCTTAGTTGAAATTCAATTAGTGTTGCTTTCACCACATCTGCCCCAGCAAGCGTGTGATCAATTGGTGTACATAGTCATCACATCACACCTCAATATAAATAACACAGCCCGGGGGAAGAGGGTTAGGGATTGATGATTGGATGGGAAGTGGGGTTTTGGGAAAGGTTTGAGAAAGAAAAACAGACAATATGCATGGACACAACAAAAGTAAAACACAATCTTGTAAGACGACCATGATCCATTATCAAAGAAATCAAAGTATGAAGTGAGAGAAAGCAAATGCATGCATGCTGAGGAGGATAACTTGATGGTTAATGATAATGAGTTGTTCTATAACTACTATGACCCAATGAGACAGTACAGTCAGGGACGAAATTGAAATTTGCCTTGCCTGTCTGCCGCCCTCAGAGCTCAGACCGAACCCAATTACATGCTGTACCGGGCTTACTTTTATTTTTCAAGCTAGCTAAGGAAATTAAAAAAAAGTTGGATCAATTAACAAACAAACCACAACACACAGTTGTAATGATTGAAGAGAAAAAAGCAAGCAAATAAATGTAAAGACGAATGATGATACTAAAGTTACTGTATTATCCTGGTCCAAATGTGGAGTTGCATCATTCTCGTCATTCCTCTTGGTCCTCCCTTCCATGGACACTCCGCACATCAATCTTGGGTACCACTGCCTGCCTGATGCGGATTGGTAAGGTACATGTGAGTCGTTTCTCCCACTGTAGCACAGGGTAAAGGCCGGCCTATAAGTGTAGATGGAAAAACAAATGGGGTATTGAAAAATTACAGCATTTACAACAATAAACTCAATTACAGTGGAGTGCAAGACAACACTCTGGAGAGAACACTTTCAGACTGAGGCAGCTTGGATAGGCTACATAGTGTCTACTCTACAGCATTAAGGTACAACAACAACGGGACAGAATTCAGGAGCCAGCACAGCCACAGAACAGGAGAACCGTGGCACAGGCCAGGCACCCTACCCCTTACTTACATTTTGACCGAGCCAGAGAAATGTCATATGCACTGCAGTAACCTAGAATTTTCCAAATGAAGTGACTAAATCAATGCGCCACTGTCCGTCATACCACTACACTCTACTCCAGTCCACACCACTACACGGACATCTAGCCTAGGTCTGCTGTGGTTCTTGTTCAAACTTTTTACCTTTTAAGTCAGCCCATGAAACGCAGTTATTCCATCAATTTTCTCCAATCCAACTGACTGTGTGCAAAGATAGTATGCTCAGCATCATCATGATGGTGACCTTGTGGTACGTATTCTCCAACACCAACTCAGTCTGTAGTGACTGATTAAGTTTATAATATATTCCATATTACCAAATTGCAACGGATATTGGCCGGCACCTGCAGTGGTAGGAGTACAATGTGGTCATTATTAAAAAACAAGGAAACATTAACTGTCACCACACCTGAGTCACTTTTACTTTGTCGATAAACTAGTATAGTTCTACTTCATGGCATGCACAATTCTTCGTAGTCAGCCAGCATCCAATGCAATGCATGCCACCATCATTCACAATAATCACTCATTACCTGTCTTGGTGTTCTCTTTGGCTGTCTGATCTGATGCCTGCCTAGCCTTCTGCCAGTCAGTGATGAGTTTCTTTCGGCTTGGAAACAAAATCGAATATAGGTGGAGTCACGTTTCACTTCTTATGGAGGGACTGTTAGAGGCAACCTGTATTGTACTATTCTCCATCTCCATCCAATGTCTGACTTGCTTGAAATGTACTTAGGGAGAGTAAGGAACATGGAGCAGGACCCTGAGGAGTGGAGTGGACAGTTATGCACAGACGTGCAACTCCAATAGGGAAATAAAAAGAGGAGACTGTTGATGGATTTGTTGTGAATGTAGATTTTGAACCAGAAAAACAGATACACACAGTCACACACAAATAAAGGAAGGGAGACCAATTTGAAAGCCTAGTTGTCAGGGAAGAGGAGCTCGTCCTCAAACTCTGGTGTTTCGGACAGAAGTACGTCTAACAACCCACTACTTATGTCATCAAAGTCACTCTCCTCTTCCTCCTGTGATTCACGTATTTTGTACTCTGGTGGTATAAAGTGTTGATTCATTTTGATCATGGTTAACCTCTCAACACTTTTGGGCGAGAGACTGGTCCTTTTGACAGTAACAATGGCACCAGCAGCACTGAAAACATGCTCTGAAGAGACACTTGCAACAGGGCAAGCCACATACTTAATTGCCAGCCTGCTGAGCACTGGCCATTGGCTTCTTTTCCCATACCAATACACCAATGGGCTTTGCTCCATGTAGACCTCTGTTGTGTCATCTAGATAGGCCTGACCCATCTGCTCAATGTTCAGGTGTGCTCCGATTTCCTGGGCCTCTTTTGCCTTTGCATCAGTCATGGATGTGCAATACCCTTTCCGTAGAAACCAATCACCTGCCGTTTTTGTAAATGTGCCTGATGATCCTGTTGGTGCTGTTGATGTTATTGCTGGCAGCGTTGTTGACTGCTGGGAGGCAAACGCACTGCTCTTGGCCTCTGAAGTAGAACTTTGTTCTGGGTGCCCTGCAGTACTTTTTCGGCCCTGGGGGGTGGGCCTTTAATGGAGATCCTTTCATTTTCAAACTCAGTGGCTTCCTCAGCTATCAAAGTTTTGTACTGGGCAACATTCACTTCTGAAAAAGGAACAACTTCATTACTGCGCAGCAATAATTTGTAACGTGGATCTAAATTGAGGCAGTAATGTAATGTGGATGTGACAGAATGTTATTTTGAATCCTTGTATTGTGAGATAAGCGAGCGGATAAGGTGTCTGCCAAATAATGTGCGTCTACTTTGTCATCCACACCTGCATACATTTCTGACACCTCCTTCAGCTGTTGCTCTAGCATGTACAACAATGGGATAGCTTGGCCCATAGTACAGTCCTCCCTGCTCACTTCACGTGTGAAGACCTCAAAAGGAAGTAGCATCTCTGTCAGGCTTTTGACAAGGTCCCATTGGGTCATCTCAACTCTCATGCCTTTCACTGTAGGATCCCCTGACCTTTTCATGACATAAGCATTAAGTGGTATGTACTGCTCAAACAGATGCTCAAGCATGTAATACGTTGAGTTCCAACGTGTTGGCACCTCTTGGATGAGTGCTTTCACTGGCATTTTATGGTCACGTTGAATGACCCTCAGCTCCTTCCGGGCTTTAAAAGAATGTTGAAATGTGTGCATATTCTTCTGCAGGTGGTCAGTAAGCTGCTGACTTTGCTTTCATTTTTCAGAAAGTCTTGAACAACAATGTAAATGCAGTGTGCCAAACATGGCACCCTGAAATAGCCACCATCTTTCATGGCCCTAACTAAATTACTGCCATTGTCCGTAGCAACAAAACCAATGGTAAGACCTCTTGGTCGCAGCCACTCAAACACCTTGCTGTTAAACTATTCCAAAATGTTAACAGCAGTATGAGATTTCTCCATAGCAAACATGGCTACAGTTGCATGTTTGCGAGTGTCTTTAACCCCTTCCATGCTCATGACGGAACGGTTCCGTCATGAGCCACGGTTGAGCTGTGCTCATGACGGAACCGTTCCGTCATGGCCCCGCCCGCGCTCGAACCCTTCAGCACCGCGGCGGAATTCGCCCAGCGCTGAAGGGGTTAAAAATCTCAGCGGTGTCAACAACACCGTCAGATATCTTATCTTTAACACCCGAAAAAGAGACCCAGTGTGCAGTGATGCACATGTAATCAGTGGCTTGGCAACTGGTCCACATGTCTGTTGTCAGGTGTATACTCTGAACAGCACTCTGTTTTAAGGCTTTTCCAAGCATTTCCAGCACGTCGTGATGTAGTGCTGGAACAGCAACTCTTGCGAAATAGTAGCGGCTGGGAACTTTCCTTTTTGGGCAGATGGTGGTCACAAACTCAAGAAAACCCACCCCTTCAACAAAAGAAAAAGGGAGAAGGTCCAGTGCTAACATTTTTGCCAGCTTTGCATTGTACAAACGTGCTATTGGGTGGTTGCGTTCGTACTGCCCCTCCGGCCTACTAAACATGCTAAGAACGGTAGGCTGCATGGTATTCCTTCCTGTGGTCAACGTCGCACTTTTTGGGCCAGCAGTGCTCCTTGGTGTCTCAGGCTGACTCTTACTCTTGTGCCAATGAGATGTGGCTGAGGATGTGGGCGTTACCACTGCAGTGCTGGGGACAGGGCTACTTTGTGTACCACTAACACAGAGAATGTCTCCCTCTTCTTCCTGTTCCACCGTGAGTGGACTTTCTACTCGTTTAAGCCCAACAGCAATGGTTCCAGTTTTGATGAGCCTAAAGTGCTCCTCCCACTGGATTGCGTGATGTTTTTTCAGATGGGTCATTTGGTCTCCGGTACCATAGTTTGTACCAAGCTTTCCACGACTAACAGAGGTATAACAAACGGAGCATACAGCAATGTTCTCCTCCTTTCCGCTAACCGTAAAGAAGTCCCACACTGGGGAGCTTAACTTTTGTCTCCTGCTGGAGGTGCCTCTCCCACTTCCAATGCCGGATGAACTGAAAGTTGTGTGTTGAATTTGACTCTGTGCAGGACCACTACCTACTCCTGCTGAGGTGGTGCTTGTTGTGCTGGATGTAGGACGCTGCCGGCCCTTTGCTAATGTAAATATGGAAGCTGGAGGTCGTGTTGGTGTTACCTGTGTTGGAGGTATGCGTGCTACATCCCTCGCATCCATTTTGGATAGTGTAAAAATGTTGGTCTCCATCTCCTCAAGCCCGGGAGTGATGTTTGTGATGACTGGCTCATCATCATCATCATCATCATCATCCTGCTCTTCTACATCAACATCCATAAGTGTAAGGCTTTCTGGAACCTTCCTTTTCCCATGCCTGCTCTTGTGATGTGTTTCCCTCTCAGACTCAGTTTGTGGCTTCCAAGTGACATCTAGATCATCAGAAGGGGGGCTTGGTGAAGAACTTGATGTACTAACCCTCCTTTTCCTTGCTGGGGATTTAAAAGGCAATGCAACTTCTAAAGGAGTGGCTTCCTCTTCTTCCTCTGCATGAGGCTCAATTTCCTGAACTGCCCCTACTTCAGGAGGAACAACAGCTACTATTGCGGGCGGTGGCTGTGGCTGTTGACCACTTATCTGCTGTGTTGATGATGTTCCCTCCTGCGTTGATTGTGTACTACTTTGAGATAGCGATAAGTTTAGTTCAGGCTCAGCATCACTGCTTTCCACCATAAGGCTGGCTACCTCTTCCACACTCATCTGCTTGGGCATGGGTTGGCGGGTTGGGCCCACTGATGTGGAGGTGCTGCCCCCAGCTTGGCCCCCCGACACCGCTGCTGCAGGCATCATTTTTGGTGTACCAAAAAAGGTTTTGGGAGGCACACCAGACTTAAGTGACACTTCCTTCTTCTTCTGTTCCTTCTTCTCCATGGCAACTTTCTTGGTACCGGAGGACCTGCTACCTGCTTTCTTTGGGGGCATCTTCAACAGATGTCAAAACAGCACTCAGTTGCACAAGTTGCAGAGATGCCTGGTCAGGTCACTGACACGTCACGTTGTGTACAGCAGCAGGACGTCGGTCTGGCACCACAACAGTGGATGATGATGACACACCTCCTCTGTCTTTTGTGCACCTAAAAGCAAAAAAGCCAGAAGAACATCAGTCAAAAGATCCATAATTTAATATATAACTTATTATGTCTGGTGGGTGGTCATCACAATTATTAAATTTTATGAAGTCAGTGAACAACATCACCAGTATAGCCAGCCATTAAGACTCTTAAGAGACTGACAAGGCCAGGGATCCTGTTGTATTTGTACTGTGTACAGTGAGGAAGAAGAATAGCAAGGAACAAAAACATAAATGTAGTCTAGCCTGTTTGACCTAAATAAAAATGTGTGAATCTTATGGGATGGATGCAGCATCAGGGAGCAACAACACAACGAACATATACACATAAAAACTAAAGGCATTTATTTACAACACCCAAAAAGTGAAATCTAACCCCGTAAAAAAGTATAGGCCACATTTTAAAATTCAATCTAAAGCCATACATGATGTTGAAATTCAATGCACAACACAAAAACAGTTGTTTACATTCCATGCACCTGCCGTGATGATTGCTGAGTTGTACCCCTGGGCCTACTGTACGACTAGGCCACAAGTTTGGACGCCTATGGCAAAGGCACAATGCATGCCTTCCCAAAATGGCTGCCACACACATGCTCAGGCCACCCACCACAATAATAACCAAAAAGTGATTACAAAGGACAGGAACAGGAAGTTGTAGTGTCTGTGGAACTTACTCCCTCTCATAAAAATGTTTTCCAGACAAATAAAAGCTTCTCCCTGCTCCAAACCTACAGCTCAATGACAGCCTGAGGAGTTTTTTGTGCAGAAATGCACAAAAAAGCGTTTTCGAGAAGGGTCTATGTTGCTCGCGAGATATTGTTTGCCAGATTGCAAAAGCTGCGTGTTCGGGATCGCGAACTGTACAAAAAGGCTTTCTCGCGTGCGCAAACACGCATATTGCGAGCTCGAAAATGACGAAAACTGTAAGTTCGCGTTGTCGCGCTGTGCAGAGTTACCGAAAGTTTGCGAGCTGAATCCCTTGCCTTACATACTGGCTAAAAAAGCCCAATTTATTTAGCACACACCCAAAAAATGCTATTCCACCCCAAACACACCTTTTGCAATCAAATCCAAAGCCATCCGTGGAGTAAAGGAAAATCGGCAGACAACACCAACTGTACATTTAAATCACGCACCACAGATTGGAGGCTGACTACCTCTGGGCCTACTGGAAGACTACTAAGCCACAAGCTTGGAACCGGATGGCAAAAGCAAGCACACTGCTTGGATGGCTCCACAAAATGGCCGCCACACACCCACAACCACAAGACATGGGAGACAGTCAATGTACGCCTATGGCAAAGGCACAATGCATGGCTTCACAAAATGGCCACCACACACATGCTCAGGCCACCCACCACATTAATAACCAAAAAGTGATTACAAAGGACAGGAACAGGAAGTTGTAGTGTCTGTGGAACTTACTCCCTCTCATAAAAATGTTTTCCAGACAAATAAAAGCTTCTCCCTGCTCCAAACCTACAGCTCAATGACAGCCTGAGGAGTTTTTTGTGCAGAAATGCACAAAAAAGCGTTTTCGAGAAGGGTCTATGTTGCTCGCGAGATATTGTTTGCCAGATTGCAAAAGCTGCGTGTTCGGGATCGCAAACTGTACAAAAAGGCTTTCTCGCGTGCGCGAACACGCATATTGCGAGCGCGAAAATGACGAAAACTGTAAGTCCGCGTTGTCGCGTTGTGCAGAGTTACCGAAAGTTCGCGAGCTGAATTCCTTGCCTTACATACTGGCTAAAAAAGCCCAATTTATTTAGCACACACCCAAAAAATGCTATTCCACCCCTAACACACCTTTTGCAATAAAATCCAAAGCCACCCGTGGAGTAAAGGAAAATCGGCAGACAACACCAACTGTACATTTAAATCACGCACCACAGATTGGAGGCTGACTACCTCTGGGCCTACTGGAAGACTACTAAGCCACAAGCTTGGAACCGGATGGAAAAAGCAAGCACACTGCTTGGATGGCTCCACAAAATGGCCGCCACACACCAACAACCACAAGAAATGGGAGACAGTCAATGTACGCCTATGGCAAAGGCACAATGCATGGCTTCACAAAATGGCCACCACACACATGCTCAGGCCACCCACCACAATAATAACCAAAAAGTGATTACAAAGGACAGGAACAGGAAGTTGTAGTGTCTGTGGAACTTACTCCCTCTCATAAAAATGTTTTCCAGACAAATAAAAGCTTCTCCCTGCTCCAAAACTACAGCTCAATGACAGCCTGAGGAGTTTTTTATGCAGAAATGCACAAAAAAGTGTTTTCGAGAAGGGTCTATGTTGTTCGCGAGATATTGTTTGCCAGATTGCAAAAGCTGCGTGTTCGGGATCGCGAACTGTACAAAAAGGCTGTCTCGCGTGCGCGAACACGCATATTGCGAGCGCTAAAATGACGAAAACTGTAAATCCGCGTTGTCGCGCTGTGCAGAGTTACTGAAAGTTCGCGAGCTGAATCCCTTGCCTTACATACTGGCTAAAAAAGCCCAATTTATTTAGCACACACCCAAAAAATGCTATTCCACCCCAAACACACCTTTTGCAATAAAATCCAAAGCCATCCGTGGAGTAAAGGAAAATCGGCAGACAACACCAACTGTACATTTAAATCACGCACCACAGATTGGAGGCTGACTACCTCTGGGCCTACTGGAAGACTACTAAGCCACAAGCTTGGAACCGAATTGCAAAAGCAAGCACACTGCTTGGATGGCTCCACAAAATGGCCGCCACACACCCACAACCACAAGAAATGGGAGACAGTCAATGTACGCCTATGGCAAAGGCACAATGCATGGCTTCACAAAATGGCCACCACACACATGCTCAGGCCACCCACCACAATAATAACTAAAAAGTGATTACAAAGGACAGGAACAGGAAGTTGTAGTGTCTGTGGAACTTACTCCCTCTCATAAAAATGTTTTCCAGACAAATAAAAGCTTCTCCCTGCTCCAAACCTACAGCTCAATGACAGCCTGGGGATTTTTTTGTGCAGAAATGCACAAAAAAGCGTTTTCGAGAAGAGTCTATGTTGCTCGTGCGATATTGTTTGCCAGATTGCAAAAGCTGCGTGTTCGGGATCGCGAACTGTACAAAAAGGCTTTCTCGCGTGCGCGAACACGCATATTGCGAGCGCGAAAATGACGAAAACTGTAAATCCGCGTTGTCGCGCTGTGCAGAGTTACCGAAAGTTCGCGAGCTGAATCCCTTGCCTTACATACTGGCTAAAAAAGCCCAATTTATTTAGCACACACCCAAAAAATGCTATTCCACCCCAAACACACCTTTTGCAATCATATCCAAAGCCATCCGTGGAGTAAAGGAAAATCGGCAGACAACACCAACTGTACATTTAAATCACGCACCACAGATTGGAGGCTGACTACCTCTGGGCCTACTGGAAGACTACTAAGCCACAAGCTTGGAACCGGATGGCAAAAGCAAGCACACTGCTTGGATGGCTCCACAAAATGGCCGCCACACACCCACAACCACAAGAAATGGGAGACAGTCAATGTACGCCTATGGCAAAGGCACAATGCATGGCTTCACAAAATGGCCACCACACACATGCTCAGGCCACCAACCACAATAATAACCAAAAAGTGATTACAAAGGACAGGAACAGGAAGTTGTAGTGTCTGTGGAACTTACTCCCTCTCATAAAAATATTTTCCAGACAAATAAAAGCTTCTCCCTGCTCCAAACCTACAGCTCAATGACAGCCTGAGGAGTTTTTTGTGCAGAAATGCACAAAAAAGCGTTTTCGAGAAGGGTCTATGTTGCTCGCGAGATATTGTTTGCCAGATTGCAAAAGCTGCGTGTTCGGGATCGCGAACTGTACAAAAAGGCTTTCTCGCGTGCGCGAACACGCATATTGCGAGCGCGAAAATGACGAAAACTGTAAGTCCGCGTTGTCGCGCTGTGCAGAGTTACCGAAAGTTCGCGAGCTGAATCCCTTGCCTTACATACTGGCTAAAAAAGCCCAATTTATTTAGCACACACCCAAAAAATGCTATTCCACCCCAAACACACCTTTTGCAATAAAATCCAAAGCCATCCGTGGAGTAAAGGAAAATCGGCAGACAACACCAACTGTACATTTAAATCACGCACCACAGATTGGAGGCTGACTACCTCTGGGCCTACTGGAAGACTACTAAGCCACAAGCTTGGAACCGAATGGCAAAAGCAAGCACACTGCTTGGATGGCTCCACAAAATGGCCGCCACACACCCACAACCACAAGAAATGAGAGACAGTCAATGTACGCCTATGGCAAAGGCACAATGCATGGCTTCACAAAATGGCCACCACACACATGCTCAGGCCACCCACCACAATAATAACCAAAAAGTGATTACAAAGGACAGGAACAGGAAGTTGTAGTGTCTGTGGAACTTACTCCCTCTCATAAAAATGTTTTCCAGACAAATAAAAGCTTCTCCCTGCTCCAAACCTACAGCTCAATGACAGCCTGGGGAGTTTTTTGTGCAGAAATGCACAAAAAAGCATTTTCGAGAAGAGTCTATGTTGCTCGCGAGATATTGTTTGCCAGATTGCAAAAGCTGCGTGTTCGGGATCGCGAACTGTACAAAAAGGCTTTCTCGCATGCGCGAACACGCATATTGCGAGCGCGAAAATGACGAAAACTGTAAATCCGCGTTGTCGCGCTGTGCAGAGTTACCGAAAGTTCGCGAGCTGAATCCCTTGCCTTACATACTGGCTAAAAAAGCCCAATTTATTTAGCACACACCCAAAAAATGCTATTCCACCCCAAACACATCTTTTGCAATAAAATCCAAAGCCATCCGTGGAGTAAAGGAAAACCGGCAGACAACACCAACTGTACATTTAAATCACGCACCACAGATTGGAGGCTGACTACCTCTGGGCCTACTGGAAGACTACTAAGCCACAAGCTTGGAACCGGATGGCAAAAGCAAGCACACTGCTTGGATGGCTCCACAAAATGGCCGCCACACACCCACAACCACAAGAAATGGGAGACAGTCAATGTACGCCTATGGCAAAGGCACAATGCATGGCTTCACAAATTGGCCACCACACACATGGCCAGGAGGACACAACAACAAGCATAAGCCAAGGGGAACAAAGAAAAGAAATGCAGGCCTTTATGGAAAAAGAAGCACACACTACTAAACTACCACCACAAAAATTGCCACAAGCCACATGGGCACTCACAGTCACAACAGGCCATGGAAAACTATGAACTGAAGCAGGCCTATAATATATGACCGGACAAGGAGGCCTGCTAAACACACATCAAGCACACACATCCAACAAAGGTAAATCACACACACACACACGCACACCAACAGTGAAATACACCACAGCCACGTTTAGCATTTCAATCCTATGCCATCCATGCCCTACATGATGTAGAAATTCTACAGACACCACAAAACATGGACCCATGGGTACCCTACTGGCTGAAATTGCAGAGAAAAACAACAAGGCCCCTATTGAAAGTAGTACAGGCCACCCACCACAACAATAATTTTTAAAAACAATAAAAATCCCAGAAAAATGTAGGTACAAACAAGCCCCAATGAAACAAACACACCAATTCTCCAACTTACTTGTAGTAAATTAAATCTCAAATAAAAAATTCCTCAAATAAATCCAATCCAATGGTATGAGGATGTAGCAGACAAAAAAAGTGATCCTTCCAGCTCCAAATCCAAATGAAAGTGAACAACACATGCACAAAGCACGTGGGAGGAGCCTGCTGGACAGGAACAGGAAGTTGTAGACTCAGGGGCACTTCCTTCCTCTTGAATAAAAAGAGTTAAAAAAATTCAAGACTCTTTCTTACACAAAAGACTACAGCAAGATCACAATCTGAGGAGTTTTCTGAGCAAAATGATCATTTTAGAGAAGGATTTATGAAGCTCGCGAGATATTCTTTGCCAGATTGCAGTTTTTCCATGTTCGGGATCGCGATCTTACCAAAACAGCCACCGGAAGTCAGCTCGCGCGCACCAATGACGTGTTCGGGTTCGCACACTCTCGCAGGCTTGGGCAGCCATATTACAAATCTCGTGGCGCTCGCGAACGGACAGAAAAGCAAGTTGGCGATCGCAGAATCAAGGTAAGACGTTACCGCGCGCGCGAGAATGAGTATTGAGCGCGCGAGGAAGCAAAACTACTACGCTACGCGCTAGATTGCGTAGCAATCTGCAACTTCACGCTCTACGCGAATCGCGAAGTTACCTAAACTTCGCAAGCTCGCGAACGAAGCGTAGTTCAATGCCCAGGCTTAATACACTCCACTGAAATATGGGGAATAATTGTTTGCTGTCAGATTATTGGAGATGAGAAGGAAATGAAGCTCATGCTTAGCACTATGCACAGTGTACAAACCGTGGAACCTTTATTAGCAGTCTCAGCAGGCAGACAGTTGTTTAAGTAGCAAGGAGTCCTCTAACCTACCTTTGCAGGACTGCAGCAGACTGCAAAAGACATTGCTTGTGTTCACTCTAGATCCTGTGAATTATGGCTAGCCTCTTTTTAGTTTAGCCACTTTCAATAATGTCCAGCATCTTTAGATGCTCTGTGAAAGGACTACCTTCTTTAGACTTAAGACCATTGTATACTAATGGAGCCAGTCATCACTATATAAAAACCTGTCCCTGATTTACTTATTAAGGTGACGTCTTTAGTCCCCTGTAAAAATTAATTGGCATAGCTGCTCAACTTTAATTAGCTTCTACAGTTGAATTGTGAACTCGTAAAGCCTCTGCCAGTGCCAGTAGACATGAAAATGGCAAGTCAGAGAGCATAATTACAGTTGCCGTTTAAACAAAGGAAGCAAGGGCTGTCTTTTCCTTCTTCTTGCTGGCTTTTCTTAAATGAGCAGTGATCAGCAATTGTAAAGCATGAATATTTTTTTGAATGTTCAATGTCATTGAAAGAACAATATAATCTTTAAGTGTTACTACTCATTCTTAACTGCAGCATTTTTGTAAGTAGATTAACACTAAACTACTATCATCTTACTGCAAACTACTAGCTACTTTTTGACGTATTTAATTTTGCAATCTAGATTGTACCTTTATTTTTCATGTGTGTAAACATGTTCTCTCCTTCATATGAATAACAAGACATCAGAGAGTAGGTTTACTAAGTTTTGGTGAGAGAAAATGTTGGACCTGACAGCCTTAGTAGGGTCTTTACCCCAACATTTTGCCTTCCTCCTCCACTTTTTCTGACCTCGTTTTTACTGGCTCAAGGACTCTGTGCACTTTATTACTGCTAATTTATGTCGCGGTGCTTGTGCTCTCTCCCCTAAACATGGTAATATTGGCTAATCTCAAACTGGCATATTTAATTTACTTATAGGTTTCTAGTAAAGTGCACTACATGTGCCCAGGGCCTGTACATTAAATGATACTAGTAGGCCTGCAGCACTCATATTGCCACCCACTTAAGTAGCCCTCTATCCATGGCTGAGGCCTGCATTTGCAGAGCCTGTATTTGCGGTGTACATTACCACTTGGACTTGGCAAGATAATCCTCTTGCCAGGCCTAAACCTTCACTTTTTTTTCCCCATATATGTCAATTCTAAGGTAGACCCTGGACAAACCCGGGGGCAGGGTATTTAAAAGATAAGACATGTACTTTTAAGTTTTGCATATCCTTGGATTAAAAAACTCTTAAATTCCTTTTTCACTACTGCAAGGCCCACCTCTTCCATAGGATAACATTTGGATTACCTTATTACATTTTATAAGTATAATTCCCAACTGCAAAGAGATTCACTTCTTGGGATTGGTGTCTCTGGAATCACAATTTAAAACCACAATTTATTGTGAAGTCGGATTTTAAATTGCAATTCTGAAAAGGCCACTTTTAGAAAGCTAGCATTTTTTTACTTTAGCCATTTGGTGCCTGCTGCCTGTCTCCGATAAGTGTCTGTGGTGGGGGGCAGCTGGGCTTCGTGTATTCCCTCTAGAAAGCCACACATAATGGGAGCTTAGGTGTGACTTGATGCATACCACCCTGTAGTGCATCTGGAGCCAGCTCACTTTAATGGCTGTGTTTGAAGCCTTCCACCTGACACCACTGTTTCAGTAAATGTCTTAACCTGTGAAGACTCTGCTAGGAAGAAGGACTGTGTGCTGCTGAAGAACTGCCACACTACTGGACTGCTGCTTTGATGGGCTCTTACCTTGCTGTGGTGCCCTGCTGACTGCTGTTCCCCTGCGTCGGTGGGGACTGGACCTGCATCACTTGAACACAGAGTGACTCCAAGGTCTTGCTGACTTGCGTCCTGATCTGAAGTCTCAGGGACATAAAAGACTTCCAACCATCCTGCCCCTACATATGGACTCTGCAATCTGTGAGTCTGCCCTGCCAAGTGGTGCCATCCCAGTCCTGGACTGCTGGAAGTGAGCCTAAGGTGTTTGCTTTAGTTGGGAGAAGATCAATGCATCACCATTAGTGCATGGAGCAACCTGGTGCATCACCCTCGGAACTGCTGCATCTTCGGAGCTGAAGCATCAATTCTGTTGCATGGAGAAAATTGACATATAATTCCAACTGCATGAGGAACACCAACACTTCACTCTGCTGCACTCTGCATCTTCATCAACGCAACTACGATTAAGGTACTTTTGTTCAGTGGGCCTAACTGGGTCCCTGTATCCGGCCCATGCTCCATCGCAGTCGGTCTGAACTGTGGACTTTGTCCTGGTCCGGTAGAACAAGATATCGCTAGTAAGTGCTTATTGCTATCTAAGCACTTTTTACAGTTTATTTTAACATTTGTATTCACTTATTGGATTTTTGTCATTTTGATCTTGTTTTATTTACTAAATTAATTTCTATTTTTCTAACCTGGTGTGGAATATTTTTCTGTGGTGTTTTTACTGTTTTGCTGTTTGAAGTGTTGCACAAATACTTTACATATTTCCTCTTTAGTTAAGCCTGACTGCTCTGTGCCAAGCTACCAGAGGGTGAGCCAGGCTAATTCACGATGTGTTTGTGACTTACCATGACTAGGATTGTGGTTTCTACTTGGAATGGGTGCTTATTTCTGCCAACCAGAAACCCAATTTCTAACAGACAACCATTGCTAAAATATGGTGCTGTTTTTCTTTCCCACAGTGCTGACACACTTTAAATAGCCCTTGCACCAACCACATACCTTTGCATCATAGTGCAAGTATGTCTTTTATCTGACAAGCATAGGTTTGGTACTTGAAGGTAATTTTTCCAGTACAAAAACTATGCTTGAATGCTTTTCCCACTTTGCATGTGTGCAGCACACAAGTAAATTTGGAAAAATGTGGAAACGTTGCTCTACTGTTAGGTCTGCCTAGAAGCACCATAATATTTAGGCACACATTCATGTCTACATTTGCTAATACATAGAGATTGCACCAAAACCCATGATTCATTGCATAGCAGTGCCCTTGTACCACCCATGGTATGCTACCTTGACGGAAAGTAGTGCAAACTAGCACATAGTGACACTTGCATTACTTTAAGCAAATGCACTGCAAATGCAATGCATAAAATGATTTGCATTGGAAAGTAAGTCCCACTTCAACATTTTGCACTGGATTAGCAGCCCTTTTGTAACACAACCATGGCATACAGTGTTAGTAAGTCTAGCCCCAGGTGTTAAAACATTTTGTGAGAAGGGTAATTGTGTGGTCATGCTTTATAAAGGAACAAAGTAACTTCTGCCATAGGTTAAACAGATATCACAACTCACCTTTTCTTCTATGAATTTTAAAGGAACGAGTCTTCTTCGATATGGCCATGGAACTCCTTTGTCACTTTCAACATTTTTATAATGCATGGCAACGGGTACTTTGTTCCATGTATTCATGTTGCTTCCTGGACATTAAGTACTAAGCCTGCATTTTCTGCACAGCAGTGAGATTCTAATATAATGTGCCCATTTTTAGCAAACACCTGAAAGATTAGGTGTCAGTGTTGTCACATTCCTCTGCTGAGGATATTTTCACTGCCTACTCTTATCTCTTGACGCGTATGCCATTTTCCTGATCCAAGGTCACTCGTTTCTGCTCTAGTGATTCATAAACGAAAAAGCGACCCTGGGAATCAAGCCTCATTTCCTTTACAGTCTCGCGCCTCTGTCATATTGTGCTGCGCCGTCTCAGCGGTATATTAAAAGCAGGCCTGAAATGTCTGTGAAAACACCTGATCCTCTACAGAGTAGAAAACTTAATCAGATATGCTTTCTCTAGAAATCCTAATTGGATTGCTTTATTTGTCAGAACGCTAAGGCGTGCAAAATAGTACGAGGGCAACATGTGCCAACTGCTAATGTACACAGCAAAAATGCTTCTTATAGAATCCAAATTCATAGATTGCTCAACAAATGAAACAAGATATTGTGTTTATACAGGGAACATTGATTATGGTACTGAAACAAGAACTGAAAGGTATGGGGGAAGTAAAAAAAGCCTGCAATATAGCGCATCCCATCAAGACATGAACTAGTAGTACACTAGCCGGCGGCTAGCAGCAGGCTCATCACTAGCTGCAGAAATTCTAAAGCTCCCTTGTCGAGTCCGCCCCTCTGCCCCCTGGTACTCAGACAAACACAGGGCTTAAAAACTCATTTGTAAACAGCAAGAACGTCGATGGCACAAGGACTTTGACCTCCGGAAAAAATGCAAATACAAACTATGCCTAGCTCACTATAAAACCCAATTGATAAAGGAAAAATCGGCCTTCTACACTAACCAAATATTCAAAGCAAAAAAGTTGTCCAAAGAACTCTTTAAAACAGTTGGGAATCTATCTTCCACCAACTTACCCAAGACATCAAGCAGCCAGGAGCTATGGGATAAAATTGCAAAACACTTTTAGAATGAAGTTGAGCAGATCTTCCACAATTATTGTGGTTGATCAGTTCAGTCTAGACAAGATTCTTAATCAAAATAACCTGGAATCTTCCTCTGTTGACTGTTCAGTTCTGCCCTCTTTCGCCTGTTTCGGCCCCTTTCCTTTGATCAAATCTTGGATTTTCTCCATTCAGCTAAGTCAGTATCCCCTCTGGATCCGTTTCATGTTTCTATTTTTAAGTTGATCCATGACCTTTATGCAGAAACTCTTACAGCCCTGTTCAATCTCATTTTCAAAACTGGTATTTTCTCTTCCACCTGGAAAACAGCCTACGGAATATCTCTGTCAAAAAAACAAATCTAGACCCAAATAAACCTAATAACTATAGGGCAATCACCAGGCTACCTTTTCCAGCTAAAATAATTGAGAAGGCAATGAATCGTCAAATATCCTCCTTTATCCAAACATCGGGCCTCCTCGACGATACACAATGTAGCTTCAGAGGAGGCCATAGAACGGAGTCTGCCTTGCTAAAAATGGTAGAAAAAATCAGAGAAACACTTAATGGCAGAGGCCAAGCCGCCTTGATCCTATTGTACCTCTCGGCAGTCTTCGATATGGTTTATTACGGTATCCTCTTGGACTGCCTTAGAGGGCAGCACTCACATTACTGCTTTCTTTACTACAGATAGGGTGCAATATGTAGATCTAGATTCCTTAACTTCCAAGTCCTTTTCCTTCCTTTGTGGAGTTCCGCAGGGGTCCTCTATCAGTCCAACTTTATTCAACATTAATGTCACTAAGCTGTCTTCAATAATTAGATCTTTTGGGTTCAAGCTGACGTCCTATGTGGACGATACACAAATTGTTGTTTCCATCTCTAAAAAAGACTCAAATGTTAATAACTGCTTCCGTTACTGCATGCTGACAATTTCCGCCTAGATTGGTCAGAACTGTTTAAAACTAAACTCAGACAAAACAAAGGTTGTTCTGTTTGGTAACAATTCCTCCTTTTGGTCCCCCTTCTGGTGGCTGGCAGACCTGGGCTCACCCCCTTTCCTAGACACAAAAGTAAGACATTTTGGAGTTATCATGGACCATAGACTTACCTTGGAGATCAGTTTAATTCAGTTACTTCCTCAACATTTCTCATCTTACAAATGTTAACAGAAATCCTGCATTTCATACCGCTAGATGCCCGGAAAACATTAGTGTCCTCGTTCATTCCTTCCAGACTAGACTACTGCAACAGACTGTACATGAGCATGCAGCTGCAACATCTTCACAGGCTTCAGGTCCTCCAGAACGCGGCTGCTAGGCTTCTTTCCGGAACTCCTAAATTCTGTCCATCAAACCTGTGATCATGGACCTTAATTGTCTCCCTGTCATAAAAAGAATTAAATACATGTTATAGTTAGTTGGACATTTCACTCGTACAAAACCAGAGAAATTTGTTTGTTATAGTTAGTTGAGCTAACTATAACTCACGCCCCCGCAATGCACTGCTGATGACATCACATATTACATCACTCATGACATGGTCAGTGACATCACTCATGACATCACAGATGACATCTCAAATGACATCACTGATGACATCACTGATGACATCATCCAGTGACTGTGTGTTTCTGTAAAGTTTAAATATGTTTTATATAAATATAGGCCAAGGTGTATTGAAGAATGAGTTGGTGTATGAGTGTCTGAATGGATGATTGAGTAGGTGCGTGACTGACTATATAAGTAAGTAATTAAACATGGCTTACTGAATGCATGGGTTAGTGACTAAACTGTGTAAATGTTACATGAGTGTCTATATGGGTTATTGATTGGTTTTCTGAGTATCTGTATGGGTGCCTCAGTGTCTGTGTGGGTGGGTGTGGTGTGTGTGACTCCCTGCATGGATGTGTGAGTGGGTGGTTTACTGGGTGTATGGGTTCAAGTGTGCGACTGTGAGGGGCTGTATGGGTGGGTAAGTATGTGTATGGCTGTGATGGAGAGTGAATGGATGTCTCAGTGTTACATGTGTGAGTAGCTACATATGTGAAATGCATTATATGTGAGTGTTGGAGTATAAAAATGACTATATGTGAGAGTGAGTGACTGTGAGAGTGGCTGTGTGGATCTGTGTGTGCTTGTGTCAGTGATTGTATAAGAGAGTAAGTATGTGTTAGTGTCTGTATAAATAACTGAGGTGGTGTGTGTATAACTGTGTAGGCGAGTAAACGAAAATGTGATTGATTCTTTGCATGACTGGCTAGCTCTGTGAGTAACTCCATGGGTGAGTGGCGGTATGTGAGTGCCTGTATAGGTGTATGAGTGCATATGATAGTTGCTGTATTGATGAGTGACTGCATGTATGAGTGACTGTATGGATGAGGCAGCGGATGTATGTGTAGACCTAGGAATCAGTGAGTGGGTATATTGTATCTGGTATTGGTGTGTCTATGGTTTCAAGAATGACAGTCTGTATTTTAGAGTGGGTGTATCAAAGGTTACATAAAGGCTGTGAGGAGGTGCATCAGATTATCACATGGATGATGTCATCAATGATGTCATTTGAGATGTTATGAGTGATTTCATGTGTGACATCATCAGCAGTGCACTGCGGTGGCATGGGTTATAGTTAGCTCAACTAACTATAACAGCTGAATTTCTCTGGTTTTGTACGAGTGAAATATCCAACTAACTAGAACGTTCCTGAAACCTGTGGTTTTCTCAGTGTATTTCTAAGGTTTTGTTAAATGCTAATTTCTAACTATAACGTCTATATATATACATATATATATATATATATTATATAAAGGGAGGGAGAGAGAGAGAGTGCGATGCTAGCACAATTATGGCAAAACACAAGGTCTGAAATCAATTGAAACGCAGTTAGTCGAAAGCACAATAGTAATTTAGTAAATTTAGATAGAGCAGTAGAATCTGGCCCTTCAGCCTTTGGAACATAACTTACACAACACCGTGAAGCTCGGTCCAACCACTCTCTCTCTCTCTCTACCAAGGAATGGCACAGCGGGGCAGCAGCTATGCGCATGACATCTGATCTGCATGGCTCTGTTCTTGAGCTTCCCTGAGGGATCTACACCCCTCCTTTTATACACTAAACATTTGCATACTACGAAGTCCAGTAAAGATTGCATATAGCATCTTCATTCTAACATAAAACTATTTAGTGCTTATGTATAGCTTGCACATTATAATAGATAATATAGCAAAAGCAAGAAACAGCCAAATTAAGGGGTACAAAACCAGATTAAGATAAGGTACCCAACCAAAAAATATGTCATACCACTAATGCGCTTTTAACTGCGCACTATGATGTGCATGATTTCCTTGGCATCAATAGTCAACCTAATAGCTGTGTTTTTGGTATAGTTAGCAGCTGTGTCGAATTTAGTAAAAGCAATCTGTGGATACTGTCTAATAGCTTCTAATCTAGGTAACTCATTTGCGACTCAGACTTCCCATTTAAACGTCCCATCAACCTACACACCCAGCTTAGCTGTGGTAAATTTAATAGGCAGGTACAATACGTGGGTGCTTGTACCAATTATGCTTGTCACATTATGAACACACATCACTTGATCGCCTGTGGTTTCTATGAATCAGTTAATGAGTAATGAGTGATTGGTAAAGTAAGAAATGGTTTCTGTCACTACTTGAAACAGGTCTGTGCCGTTAATGGCATAGGGTAACAACTCACATTCTCCTGGTATAATATGCAAACATGGATCTAATGCTCTACCGGTGTGAGTACCTGCCCACCTCTTTGACCAATCTGCATATTTTTCAGGGTTTACTCTATGATTAGCCTGATCAATCCAAGCCTTGTCAGTTTGTGGTAACCACCATTCCTCCTCTTTTGCTATTGGAAGCAGCACGAAAGGGCACCATACCTCTGGAGGATGGTAACTCCTTACTACTTTAAAGTGGGTTTACTATATTTCTCCTTCACGCTGAAATTGTATTGGCTTGAACCATATCTCTTTGGTTAGTATATGGGGGTCCAGATCTTTCCACTATTTTTGGAATTTGTGCTTTTTTACGGCTCAATTGTGCAATTCTGCCATGCGTTTGATGTGATTCAGCAGTTTCTCCTTGATTACGTAGAACCACTTTGACTTCCCTTCCGTAATCTAGGCCAATAACTCCACCCAACAGTGATTTTCCTTTAATGTCTAGGCTAGACTGTGGCGCAATATAGCCATTTATTCCCATTGGAGCCTTCACTCCTACCTCCAAGGGAATCACCTTTGACTGCCCTGTTTCAATTTCAACCTCCTTGATGGCAAATAGGTCTAATCCTATGCTGCCAGGAGTGGCATGCAATGGAAGTCTCGCTCTGGGGTCCTTTTCCAAATAATCATAGTAGGTGTGGGCACAGTGTCACGTCCTGTCATTCAGATAAAGGGGGTATGCTGCCCTACTATTCTATTGTACAACTCAAATAATGGTCTGCTCATGTTGTTACTCCATTCTTTCAATTTCTGATGTGCTGACAGTTTCCTCAACTGTCCCTTCAGAAAACTGTTATATCTCTCAACCATTCCTGCTCCTTGTGTGTAGTAACTAATGTTTAACACCCTCCACACCCCTTGTTTTTTAGCCCAGTCCTATACAACATTCCCTGAAAAATGTGTGTTTCTGTCTGTTTAGATTTCTTCATGTACCCTATATGTTATGTTATGTGATGTTAATAGGAGCTTATAAAGCGCACGGTCACCGATAGGTTTCATGGCGCTAATTGTGTGATGTGTTGCGGCGGGACAGGCTAAGCGTGGATTTGCGAGTACAGCCGGGTCTTGAGAGCCTTTCTAAAACCCATCAAGTTATCCTGCATCCTGATGTCCAATGGTAAGGAGTTCCAGAGGCTTGGAGCTCGGTAAGAAAACCTGCATCCACCTTGGCGTTTGAGTTTGAAGACTGGGATGGTAAGAAGTCTTAAATGGGCGAATCGAAGGTTGCGGCGTGGGACATGTTTGACAATCAGGTGATTGATGAATTTGGGGCTCCTGCAGTGCAAGGCCTTGAATATCAGACTTCCGGTCTTGAAGACTGCACGTTGGGCGATGGGTAGCCAGTGCAATTTGGCTAACAGGGGGCTGGCCGAGAGCCATTTGGGATGTTTGAATATCAGTCCCACCGCCTGGTTTTGTACTATTTGAAGACGCTTGAGTAGATACACAGGCAGACCGAGATAGATGGAGTTGGAGAAATAGAGACGCGATAGTACCAAGGAAATCACTGCCTGAATGAGAGCCGATTGAGTCAGTAAGTGGCTGATTTTCCTATTTTTCCTTAGTTGGAAGACGCAGGATGAGACTATCGACCCCACCTGTCCTCTGAGAGAGAGATCAGAGTTAATGGTGACACCCAGGCTTTTCACTGAGGGAGATGAGGTGGGGGGTAGTCCGAGGTCCTTAGGCCAGAAGTGTGGGCCCCATTTGATCTCTCTCCTTCCCGGCAAGACTAATTCTGTCTTGCCGGGATTGAGTTTAAGATGGTTAAGGTTCATCCATTGCTGGATGTGGAGCATGGTGGCTTGGGATTCTAGAGCAGAGTCCGTGGAATCCAGTGTGAAGATGAGTTGGAGGTCGTCCGCATAGTTGAAGGTGGTTATCTTCCTGTTTTTTAAAGAGTTTACCAAGGACTTTAGGTAGAGGTTAAATAGATGGGGTGAAAAGGACGAGCCCTGAGGAACACCGCAGGAGGTGGCAGACCTGGGGGCAGTAAAAGGTCCGAGGCGGACAGCTTGAGTTGGGCCGTCAAGGAAGGACTCGATCCAATTGTATGCAGAGCCCTGAAGGCCAGCCTGCTCGACGCGGGCCAACAAGATGTTATGGTCGACCGTGTCGAACGCGGCCGACAGATCGAGAAGAACAAGGGCTTGGGGGATTCCCTTGTCTGTGTTTGCTCTCAGTGTGTCCAGAACTGCGAGAATAACTGACTCAGTAGAGTGGGCGGGTCGGAAGCCAGCTTGGTTGGGTTCAAGGTGTTCAGACTGTTCTAAGAAATTGGAGAGGGGCTTAGCAACATGGGCCTCGAGAATCTTCGCTAGGTAGGGAAGGAGAGAGATAGGGCGGTAGTTTGAGGTATTCAATGGGTCAGCCCCTGTTTTTTTCAGTAGAGGGACCACTATTGCGTTCTTAAAGGTGGTGGGGACCTTACCTTGGAGAAGCGATTCGTTAAGGAAGGGCAGCACGCTGTGAGGGAGGGTGGACAACGCGTCCTTTAGAATGTGAGGGGGACAGCAGTCATTAGGGGAACCGGATTTGACCCGGGCCAGCAATTCTGAGAGAGTCTGAGGTCAGATGCCGGGGAAATGGTCCATGGTAATGGGGTTGATTGGTGAGGTGGTCAAGTCATCCCTGGCTGGGGAAATAGGGATGCTGGTATTAACAGTGGAGATTTTATCCAGAAAGTAAATATTGAGGGAGTTGCATAGATCTTGAGTGGGTGTCTCGTTGGGGTGGGTTCTTTCGGTACTGCAGATGTTGTTGACTATGGTAAAGATTTCTTTGGATTTGTTGTGTGCGTTTAGTATTCTAGCCGAGAAGTAGGTCGCTTTAGCTTCTCGGATAGCTCTTTTATAGTCCTTGCAGTCTAGGGAGAATTGTAATTATCATCCGTGGAGTATTTAAGCCTCCATTTCCTTTCTTTCTGACGCAGCTCGAGCTTTTGTTTTTTCAGCTCGGTGGAGACCCATTTATGAGCCTCTGTGTGTCGCGTGCATGAGAATTTAGTCAGTGGGGCATGAATATTGCAAACCTTTAATAGCCATTCCGAGATGTTATCGTCCATGGTGTTGACGTCTGGGTTAAAAGTGGGTATGGACCTAGCTAAGGTGTCTATGAATCCCAGTTTGTCTATGGACCTCTATTTCCTGGTTATGCCTCCGTCTGTTAGAGGGATCTTGATCCTGGAATTGGTGGTAATTGTGAAGTTGATTGAGTGGTGGTCAGACCATATGCAAGGTGAGATGATAGGTGTAGATATTGTGAGGTTTAAGGACCAGATTTGGTCCAATGTGTGACCTTTTATGTGGATGGGGGAGGATATGTGCTGAGCCAGGTTTAGGTTGGACAGTAGTTCCGATAATTCTGCAGCTTGTGGTCCACCCAAGGTGTCATTGAGCCAGTAGTTTAGGTCGCCTATGAGCATGACTCTTGTGTGGTTAGTGACAAGGTCAGCCATTTGTTCGCTTAAGGAAAGCGGGAAGGTGGGCATCGCCTGAGGGGGACGGTAGATTAGTACGAAGATGATAGAGCCGGTCGAGGCGTCTAACTTGATGACTAAGTTTTCCACCTCTGGGAGAATGAGAGGAGTGAGGGCGGCGAACTCGTGATCTTTGTGGATGATAGCGGCTACTTCACCGCCGTGTTTTCCTGGCGGCCGATTTACCGCTAGGATGTAGTAGTCCGCGGGGAGAGCTGCTAGGATGTCAGGGGCAGAGTCTTCAGTAAGCCATGTCTCTGTGATCAAGAGGACATCTGGTTTCTCAAATCTGAGTAATAAGAGGATGTTGAGTTGATGTTTAAACAGGGAGCGAGTGTTAAGGTAGATAATACGCAGAGTGGACTGATTAGGGGAGTTTGGAGTGGCAGTGACAGGGTGATAGGGGCTTGGGATAGATGGGGCTGCATGGTAGCGCTCTTCTGAGTGTATACTGTTTTCCCTGATGTGATTGTGAGGGGCCTGATTGAGGGATGAGCGATGGTTGGCTAGTGATCAAAGTGTCTCTGGGGAGTATTTAATTAGTTGGCCATGATTTGTGGCCCCTGGTCCCGGCTGGGCGTGGACGTGCGCAGACAGGCTTGCCTTTGGCGCATCTTCGGTGCGCTGCCGGCGCGCCCGCTGCGTACGTCCGCTGCGCTCCCGTGCTGAGGTGAGCATTTGTACCTGTGCCCCACCTCTGGTTCCACCTCCTTACAGCCGATTGGCTGGAGGCCTGGGGAGGGGAGTGCACAGAGGAGATTACGCTGGGTGATCGAGCAAGCAAAAATAGTCTGAAAGCTTTGATCAGTTAAAAAGCGCCACAGTTTACAATTTTAAAAAGGATTCAATTACAATGCGCTACGCGCTGCAGGTCCGTGTAACAACAAACAATTGCCGGCTCCCGCGCTAAGGCGAGCTTTGTACCTGTGCCCCACCTCTGGCTCCACCTCCTTACGGCCGATTTGCTGGAGGCCTGGGGAGGGGAGTGCACAGAGGAGATTACGCTGGGTGATCGTGCAAGCAAAAATAGTCTGAAAGCTTTGATCAGTTAAAAAGCGCCACAGTTTACAATTTTAAAAAGGATTCAATTACAATGCGCTACGCGCCGCAGGTCCGAGCAACAACAAACAATTGCCGGCTCCCGTGCTAAGGCGAGCTTTGTACCTGTGCCCCACCTCTGGCTCCACCTCCTTACGGCCGATTGGCTGGAGGCCTGGGGAGGGGAGTGCACAGAGGAGATTACGCTGGGTGATCGAGCAAGCAAAAATAGTCTGAAAGCTTTGATCAGTTAAAAAGCGCCACAGTTTACAATTTTAAAAAGGATTCAATTACAATGCGCTACGCGCCGCAGGTCCGAGCAACAACAAACAACCCTATAGCGTCTGATTAGGTAATCTAGCCCCCATAAAGTGGATTTTTGTTCTGCAGACTTACAAGGCAACCCTAGCATGAGGCCTGAATAAGTTTCCGCCAAAGTCAAAAAATATTCTTTGCCTCTTTCCTTCGCAAAGGGTCCAAAATAGTACATTTGTCACACTGTGGCAGCTGCAGTTCTTCTTTTGATGTGTCCACGTGGTCTCTTGTGCAAGGGCACCTGTCTGATCTGGTTACATGTAGGGCATTCCTTCACGGCTTGTTGTGCTCACTCTTTGGAAACCAGGATTTGATGTTGCTGTGCCCATGCATAAGTGCCCTTCTCTCTCAGGTTCCCTGAAGTCGTGTGAGCCCAGTTTGCTAAAGCCACTTTAGCGTCCTCATTAATTACCAGTGGGCATGCTTTGGCAACTTGTATCAACTTCTTTGCAACAGAGATGCAAGGGAGGTGTCCGATGGATAATGGGCATCAACATGACCCACATAAATTTGGCACTCATTCACTTTCTTCCATATATCTTCCCACAACAGATCTTCACCTAAGACAGGTGTGTCTTTTATTTTCCACCCATCTCTGTGCCAGGTTGGATCCCAGCCTAGCACTCCTTGAAAAGTGGCCCAACTGTCACTATAAACAAAGGTTTTTTTCTCCAGCAGGGGCTTGCTCAATCACTGCCCCATCCCTTGCAATTCAGCAAACTGGCTTGAACCATCATCTGCTCCTGTTGCAGCACTGTCTCTGTAGCAGCTGGAATGCAACCGCTTGCCATTGTCTTGTGCCCTGCTAATATCCAGCAGTCCCATTAGTAAACCATGCATTCCGTAGCACTTCCTCAGTAAGCAGGTCAAATGGCAGGGCAGTTTTGAGTGGAGATGGCTTCATCTTAGTTGCCTCTGATGTAGGGATATTGTCTGCAAGTCGCCAGCCCCCAACATATCTGCTTGCAGCTTACATACTCCTCTAGGCCTAAGATTTGCTTTCTGCTACAGATGCCATTTCAACTTTACAATGGTAGACTCCTGTGCCCTACCTACTCTAGCAGCAGGTCCTCCTTCTCTCACCCAGCCCAACATGGGAACTCATGCTCTGAGGGTGACTGGTCAGTCCTTTACAATGCACTCATTCTATACTATTGCCCAGTATGCTTCTGCCAAATCCTTCTCTAAAGGGGTATAGTTACTCCTTGATGGTTTCAGTGTCCTGGACCAAAATCCTTGTGGAACCTTCTTCTTTCCCTGCCTTTGCCACTGACTCCACACTGCCATGTCATCCTGTATTGCCATCTCAAACTCAAAAGTATCTCTCTGTGATGGAACCTAGGGCAAAGTAATTCTGTAACACATCTTTTGCTCCTTCAAATGCTTCTCGCTGCTCAGGCCCCCATTGAAAAGAGTGTTTCTTCCTAGTCACATAGTACAATGGTTTCAGTATTAATCCTAAATGAGGGATGTGCTGTCTCCTACACCTTATCAACCTAATGAACCTTTGAGTTTCTGCTTTTGTGGTGGTGACCTTTAACTGCTGCACCATATCAATCACATTCTGTGGCATTCTTTTCAATGGTCCTGTCAAGATAGTACCCAAGAATTTCACCTCCTGTGTGGGACCCTTCACCTTTTAGGGGTTGATAGCCCAACTTCTCTGCTGTAAGTAGCCGATCAGTCTCTCTAACGTCTTGATGACCTGTCCTGTTATGTCCCCATGATCATGACATCATCAATTTAGTGTGCAAGTTTAGTGTCACCAACTGAAAAGTTAGCCAAAGCCATGGCTATCAATCCATGACACAGCATTGGAGTATGTACATACCCTATAGGCAATTTTCTGAAAGTGTACTGTCAATCCCCCAAACTTATTGCAAATTGATCCAGACTTGCGTCATCGATATTAATGGAGAAAATGCATTTGCAGATTGTTGACTGTGTGCCCTTGCCCCACTTCCTTGCACAGATTCTCAACCAGTGTGGTAATATCAGGAATAGCAGCTGTCGAAGATTGGGTTGCCTTGTTCAATTGTTGGTAATCAAAAGTCATTCTGTATGTACTATCAGATTTCTTGAGGGCTCATATGGGGGAGTTAAAAGGGCTCATGCTGGTCTGAGGACTGTCCACTTCCAACAATCCTTGAATAGTCTCTGAAATCACTTTCTGTCCTCCAGGTATGCGGTATTGTTTAATGCAGACTGGCTCTGGTGCGCAGGGGCACATGCAAGGGACTCCATTTAGCATGGCCATCCAAGATGTTCTTAGGTTTCTTTGTGTGGATGTTCCTCTCACCAAAGGTAAACTTACCTCACTCTGCCTCAACAGTCTTGCCCAATAGCAACTCCATACCAATAATATACTCTGGCAACTTTGCTACCAATACCTGCGCTGTGAAGTGTGGTTCCCTGTCTATTGACAGTTTTATCTTAGCAGGTTTGGCTTCTTTCTTAGCATCCCCATAACCATTGGTAATCACACTTTTCCCAGTTAAGCTATGGAGGTTTCGCCTATCAAGGTTACTTTTGCACTTGTATCGAGTAGTGCCATCACATGTTGTACTCCTTTTTGGAGATAAATGGTGAGAGGTACATATGACCTCCTGTCCCCAGGGCTTACCTGACCCCTGGGACTTGGCCTAGCCTTCATAACATCTCCAGGACTTCCTAGGCATCGCTGGGCAAGTCATGGTGCAAGGTTGAAAATAGTACTTTCCTTCATTTTTTTAAATCCAGTTTTCTTCTCTTCCATCTCCTCTGCAGGAAGCAGAGAGTGTTGCTTCCCTCTGGGAGAGTTCTTCTCCTTCTGTTTACACTGTAGTCCCCTCCATTTACTGAGTAAATAACTGGTTAGTTTCCCATCTATCTCATCTTCCTGAACACCAGCCTTTCTTAAATCTAGCCACATTTGTTGCCCAGTCAGTCTTGTTGTAGGCTCTCCCCGATGACTTTACTGTCCTGCTGATTTGTGCCTGTCCAACCCTTCCAGGTGTGTCATCAACAATGCCACTTCTCCCACAGGATGGCCATGAGCAGGTCCTGGAAGGGATAACAAAGCTCCCTTCATGTGTAGGGGAGCATTTCTAAAAAGGCATGCTATAATGCCCACAGTCAGTGGCTTGACCTCAAGCCCTGCAAACTGTTGAGAATAAGTGTAAGTCTGCTTCTCCATCTCCCTCAATTGCTCATTCACCTCAGTGATGGTGCACCAGGGTCCCCAATTGTCCTCAATATCTATGGTAGTTCGATACAACTGCTTCAATCCCTCTTCTTACCAATCCACCAAGGAAAATACTTGCTTCCCATGCACACCCCGCAGCCACTGCCCCGACATGGCGTGTGCTGTAACTGACCCCATTTTCAAAATTACATCAGGTGATAAGAATGTCCTGTAGGCCCCTGTATCTCATAACTAAACTAGACATTTAAACAGGGCCTCTCCAGGCTTCTCCCAGAACATTGGCTTTATTTCTACCAATTCACTCTGGGTATATTCTGTCAACAGGTGGGTATTCTGTACTTGGCCCTCACCAATTCCTCTTGACTTATTTTGCACCAGAGAATGAGTCTCTAGAGCCTCTCCACTCTATCCTATGTCACCACCTAGTTCAAATACCCCAAACTCTACCTCATCATCCCAGTCCCAAACATCACTATCAGACACTGACCCATTCCATGTACTGGGATTTTAATCCTCTTTGCTCACCAACACGTTCACGTGCACTGCTGAGTGTGCCCTGGGCGTGTGCTTGCACTTCTGCTGAGCTACCTACACTGCAAACATGGTGCACCTTGCCTTCATTCGATCATCTCAGGCTATTGCACTTTCCACAGTGTCTCTCATGCTAAGGTGTCTCTCCTGAAAGACTGCTACCTCATCCTGCATCTTTCTTATCTGCATCTTGGACATAAGTTTGCTTGTACACTGTGCCGAGCATAGACAGAAAAAGTAATCTCACATGTCCAACTGCTTTCTACTAAAGCTACCTCCTCTTAGCTTCACACTCTCTACATCATGTTGCACTAAAAGAGGAGTCACTTTTTCATAGAACCTCCTCTGCCCATTGGTTTAGGACTCTTGCAACACTACAAAATGGGTCTATCGACAATCACCCTTGAATGGATCTGGTGTCTGCCCTGTCTGACCTTCTCTATCTGCTTTAACTCTTTTGTAGCCCCACAGAGGCATTATTGATTTGTAGCCCACTCCTGGTACCAATTTTGTTGCACTGGCAGCCATCAACCAACCCAACCAATATCAATCAGTAAGGAGCAACACACAGATAGCTGATACAATATGGCTTTAGCACAAGCACGTATTTTGTAAATGATGGCTAACATGTAGCAAAATAAATATTTATTTATGTATTTATTTGTTTTTACTGAAAAAAACAAAGGTTATAGGGACGTTATAGTTAGGCTCAGGTTCCACTCGAATAAAACCAGTCAAATTCAGCAGTTATAGTTAGTTGAGCTAACTATAACTCATGCAATGCACTGCTTACGACCTCAAATATTACATCACTCATGACATGGCTATTTTATTTTCCATTTTCGCGGTTATGCTGGGAATTGCAATGACTTCGGTAGTCGAGGAGAGCACGCGTTTTGTACAAAGTGTAAAACATATATTTAGACACATTCTACAGTATGTTTAACAGTAGAGGTGTATTTCTATATTGTTTAAACTTACATTGTTGTAGTTATTTAGCTAAAATAATGTTGAAATCTATTTTTCTCAGTTTTGCATTGACGCTGGTCTTCACGAACATATCTATAATCGCTTCAATAGCATGATTTTGAAAAGTTTAAACATTTTTATACACATATTTTGAATGTATGACTGCATGTGTAGTGCTTGGGTGATTTCATAGGTGCATGGGTAGTACCTGGGTTATTGGATGAGTGCATGGGTAGTGTATGACTGAATGGATGAGTGCGTGGGAATTGCTTGGCTGAATGGATGAGTGCAAAGGTAGCATTTGGGTGATTGGATGTGTGCATGGGTAGTGCCTTAGAGAATAGATGAGTGCATGGGTAGTGCCTGAGTGAATGGATGAATGCAAGGGTAGTGCCTAGGTGATTGTGTGAGTGCATGGATAGTGCCTGGCTAATTGGATGAGTGTATGGGTAGTGATTGAATGACTGCATGGGTACTGTCTGGGTGACTGGATGAGTACAAGAGTAGTGCTTGGATGATTGGATGAGTGCATGGGTACAGCCTCATTTGATGGATGAGCGTAAGGGTAGTGCCTGGGTTATTGGATGAGTGCATTGGTAGTGTCTGGGTGATCGCATGGGTAGTGCCAGGGTCTTTGAATGAGTGCATGCGTAGTGCATGAGTAAGTGGATGAGTGTATACATAGTGCCTGAGTAAATGGATGAGTGCCTGGTGATAGGTTGTGTGCATGGATAGTGCCTGGGTGAATGGATTAGTGCATGGGTAGTGCCTGTGTGAATGGATTAGTGCATGTGTAGTGTCTGAGTGATCGAATGAGTGCAAGGTAGTGCCTGGTTAATTGGGTGAGTACAAGGGTAGTGCCTAGGAGATAGGTGAGTGCATGGATAGTGCCTGGGTGATTGGGTGAGTGCACGGAAAGTGCCTGGGTGATTTAGTGTGGGCATGGGAAGTGCCTGGGTGACTGGATGAGTGCATGGGTAGTGCCTAAGTGAATGGATGAGTGCAAGGGTAATGCCTGAGTGAATGCTTGGGTTCAAGGGTAGTGCCTGAGTTATTGGGTGAGTGGATGGATAGTGCCTGGGGGTTTGGATGAGTGCATGGGTAGTGCATGGGTATTTAGATGAGTATGTGGGTAGTCTGTGGGTGATTGGATGAGTACAAGGGTAGTGCTTCAGTGAATGGAAGCATAGAAGTGTAGTGCCTGAGTGAGTGGATACATAGTGCCTGGGTGAGTGCAAGAGTAGCACCTGGGTGATTTGATGAGTGCATGGGTAGATCCTCATTGAATGGATGAATGTAAAGGTAGTGCCTGGGTGATTTTATGAGTGCATGATAGTGCCTGGGTAATTGTTTGAGTGCAAGAATAGCACCTGAGTGATTGGATGAGTGCATAGATAGCACCTCATTTAATAGATGAGTGCAGGGGTCGTGCATGGGTGATTGGATGAGTGCAAGGGTAGTGCCTGTGTGATTGGATGAGTGCATGGTACTGCCTGAGTGATTGAATGAGTGCATGGGTAGTGTCTGGTTGATTCCATGACTGCATGAGTAGTGTCTGAGTGAATGGAAGACTGCAATGGTAGTTCCTGTGTGATTGCATGAGTGCATGGGTTGTGCCTTTGTTATTGGATTAGTGCATGGGCACTGATTGGGTGACTGGATGAAGGCATGGATAGTGCCTGAGTGAATGCATGAGTACATTTATAATGTAATTTTTATAAAGGAATAAAACGTTATATACATACCAGTGAATTCAGTTTGTAGATTATACTGTTCTTTTAGCTCTTTGTGGATTGTTTTGAACCTGTTAGGATTGATAAAAAAGCACAAGAATGGTACACCACTCTCATACAAAGCACCCATGCATGGATTTGTAGAAATGATGGAGCACACTTTACAGATGAAGGCAACAGGGTGTTTCTAAGTACCATGAAACTCTGCATCCGGTCTTATGTATAACAGCCAAATACACACAACCAATGCAGTGGCTCTTGTCAGAGCCTCCCTAGTACCTGAAATATTGCAAAAAAAAATTTGTAAAGCTTTTTTTTCCTTTCGTTTTTGGGGATCTTATCAATGATGTCGCTATCCCTGCGGACACGTCGTGAAAACTGAAAAAAAAAGCAGACATTCAATGACCACCAACACATCCAAAAATAATAAGTCAAAATATCCATTCTGAACATTACCCTACACATATCACTATATACACACTTCTTTAAAAACATGCTTTAACTCATCTTTTTGTACTAAGTTTTTTAAAATCCATCTTTAAGACCTATTTTCTGTTTTTGCGGTTATTCAGTGATGTTGCGGTGATGTTGTTGACTGCGACGATCGTGCCTTTTATATAAAGTCTAAAACACATATACCCACACCTACTACAGTATTTTACACACTAAGGGTTTCTCCAAACTCATGTTTTTGTAGAGAGTGTTTATAAAAACTATCCCTAAAACCATTTTATCTTTTCATGGGTACTCCAGAGATTGTGATGACGTCAGTACTCGCGATTTCTCCAGATACATCGCAAACAGAGAGACAAAAGCAGACAATCAATCTCCACCTACACATCCAAAAATAATATGTAACAAAATCCATTCTGAACATTGCCCTACACATATTCGTATATACATACTTTTTTCAAAGCATGTTAAAACTCATATTTTTGAACCAATTTTCTTTTAAAACCATCTTTCAGACCTATTTTTCATTTTGTCGATTATTTGGGATGTCATGACATCGCTGTTAACTGCAACAGTTGTGGCTTTTACATTAAGTGAAAACACATCTATACAGACATATTACTGTATTGTACATACTTGGGTCGTGATTCACAAAAGCAATCTGAGACAAAAGTCTAACTTTATGACTTTTGCTATTCACAGAGGTCATTTACAATTCTTATCTTTATGTCAGCAGTTGGGCTGGAATCTCCACAACCGGGCTGTACTCCCCAGCTCAAGCCATACTCTCCGGCTCAGGCCGTACTCTCTGGCACAGGGCCGGATAAAGTATAATCAATGGGCCAGAATGCAATTTTTACGAAAAGAAATATTAGGAACGTGTGATAAATGGTACAGGAGGTCATATAAATCAGGTGAGGCAGGAAAAAGGATGTGGCTGGACACTACATCATATTCCAGAAAAGTTTGCTCCTTTGCATCTTGGTTCATAAAGTTCACAATTTCCGCTCCCCCTCAGTGTTTACTGTAGCATCAACACTACAGTCAACACTAAGGGGAGCGCAATGCAAATTGTGGACTTACAAGCTCACTCATCCACATACTGAGGCACCCTAGGACTCACTGATACATACACAGACAAACCCCATACACACACCAATGCATTCATCAATACACAGACACACTCACCTATGCACACACTCAGACTCCCCGGGACACAGTAATACATACACTGAGACACCCAGTGGACACACTGATGGACTAACTGACTGACTCACACACTCACTCATATATACAATCAAGCACCATGGGATTCACTGATACATACACTAACACACCAAAAGACACAGTTATTCATATACCTAATAACAAGTAGACATATATGACATGAATTTTAGAGTCAGACACAGCTGTTCATTTGATTTATTGGGGTTGTAAAAAGACCAAGGGTCCCCATTTGAACACATGTAATGTAATGTAATGTAAAAAGAACTTGTAAAGCGCAGCTAACACCAGAAGGTTTCTTGGCGCTGAGGACAGAGAGACAGAAAACAAGACAGTCCAGGGGGCTAAGGAGATTCTAATTGTAGGCTATATGGAATAGATAGGTTTTCAGAAGAGACCTAAAATAGGTTAAAGGGGAAGCCAGTCTCAGGCTTAATGGAAGGACGTTCCAAAAGGAAGGGGCAAGAAATGAGAACCTTAGTCCTCCATGTTTTTTACGATTGAACTTAGGGATTTGAAGAAGAGCCAGGGAGGAAGAACGAAGGGTACGGGAAGGGACATATGGGTGCAGAAGTGAAGAAATAAACAGAGGTCCTGTACCGGCAAGGGATTTAAAAATAATGCAGCCCAGTTTAAATTTACACCGCTCAGTGATGGGGAGCCAGTGGAGGGATTTCAGAAGAGGGCGTACGTGCTGGTATTTGGGTTGGTGGTAAATGAGCCGTGCTGCCTGGTTCTGGACCAGTTGGAGCCTCTTTAATTGGTAGATGGGTAAACCAACATAGAGAGAGTTGGCATAATCCAACCTGGAGATGACAAGTGCCAGTAATACCAGGGTAAGGGCCTCGGTGGTCAGGAAGCGGGCGATCTTACGAATTTTTCTCAATTGAAAGAAGCTGGAGGACACCACTGCACTGATCTGTGGTTTCATTGAGAGATCGTTACTGATGGTGATCCCTAGGCTCTTCACTGAGCTGACGGGGATGGGGGGGTGCCCAGCCTGGAGGGCCAGAAGGTGGGATTCCAAGGGTTGGCTATGCCCCCGACAAGCAGGAGTTCAGTCTTGTCGGGGTTAAGCTTCAGATGGTTCGCCCCCATCCAGTCACTAATATGACAAAGGGTGGATTGAAAATTGTCAATGGACTGGGCCGTGGAATTAATGTTGAAGACCAGCTGGATGTCGTCCGCGTAATTAAACGCGGTGACACTACTGCCTTGTAGCGAGCGAATGAGGGGGGTGAGATATAAATTAAAAAGGAGAGGAGATAAGGAGGATCCCTGCGGAACACCACAGGTTAGTTTAACTTCATCCGCGGAGAACTGAGAGAGCCGGACCGCCTGATGGCGGTCGCTCAAAAAGGAGCGGATCCAGGCTAACGCGGGGCCCTGGATGCCGGCCTCCCCGACACGGCCGATCAAAATATCATGGTCGACCGTGTCGAAGGCGGCCGACAAATCCAGGAACACTAGGGCCTGACTGATGTTAGAGTCCGCCCCTCTCCGTAGTTCCTCCATTACTGAAAGTATGACAGATTCTGTGGAGTGATTGGGTCTAAATCCAGCCTGTTGATGGTCGAGGAACTGAGAGTCCTCGATAAAAGTACTCAAAGTGTTGGTCACATGAGCCTCAAGGACCTTGCTAAGATAAGGAAGAAGGGAGATGGGTCGAAAGTTGCTCATGGTTGTGGGGTCTGCCGTGGGTTTTTTAAGGATAGGTGTGACCTCAGCTCGTTTGAATGACCCAGGAACGGTGCCAGAGGAGAGAGAGTTATTCAGCAATGCCAAAGGGGGCGAAGGGCAAGCTGCAAAGGCCTCACGGAGGACTGAGGGAGGGCAGCAGTCAGTGGGGGATCCTGACGCAACCTTTTTAAGAAGGGCTAAGAATTCTGTCTCAGAGATTGGAGGGATCTGGGTCAGCTGCCTGGAGTTGAAAAAAGGCAGAGGGGACTCAGGCCCATGATGGTGAGAGAGGGCTGAGGATAGGATACTCTTCTTGATGTTAGCTATCTTTTCAATAAAGAAAAGGTTTAGAGAGTCACAGAGTGCCCGAGATGGAAGGGGTTTAGGGGTGATCCTATCTGGGTTTGATAGCTCCTCGACAATAAGGAAGATGTCCTTGGTTTTAGTGGCAGGGTCGACAATCTTATTTGAAAAATACATAGATTTAGTTTGCAAGACTGCTAGTTTATAATCTTTGAGCAGGGTGGCGAAGTGCAGTTTCTTGTCGGGGGCATAGTCTCGTCGCCACTGACGCTCAGCCTGCCTAAGGCCCAGCTTCAAGGCTTTAAGATCGTCCGTAAACCATTTTTGGGCATCATGAGGGCGTTTAAGTTTTAATTGTCTACGAGGGGCCACAATGTCGCTGGCTGACTCCAGCCAGTGTGTAAGAGCAGAGGCTTGGGTGTCGATAGATCCCAGACTGGAGGGGGTGGAGATTTTAAGTAAAGTGGCAAAGTCATTAAGATTAGCCCTGTTCCAGTTCCGGGCTGAGAGATTTCCTTCCTTAGGTCTACTAGGAGTGGGGATGACTATGATAGAGAAGGAAATTTTAAAATGGTCTGACCAAAGGCAGGGAAAAATGAGGGGAGTGGAAATATCCAGGTTGGATGTCCAGACCTGATCCAGAATATGGCCCTTGGTATGAGTAGCTGTTTTTTTGTGTGGAATACAGTTCATGCTGGACAGGAGCTCAGTAAATGATATGGAGCAGGTGTTCTCCTTGGCATGAGAGGGCCAGTAATTAAAGTCACCCAAACAACAAAGGGAAATTCTGCATAGGTTGGGGAGGGCGATAGACTAACACACAGACAAGTGGGGTGATGGGGGATTCCAGTCTGGCCGTAAGAAATTCGACTGAAGGAATGGCGATTAAGGTCAAGGCAGAGAACCGAATGGAATTTTTAATGATTGCTGCTACCCCACCTCCCGGCCTACCAGAGGCTCTGTTTACATGGAGGATGTAGTAACCTGTAGGGATTGCTGCAAGTAAGTCAGGAGCGGAGTCATCATTCAACCAGGTCTCTGTGAGCAAGAGTATATCCGGCTGCTCAGAATCTAACAAAGCAAAGATTTCCAGCTGGTGCTTTACTAGTGATCGTGTGTTGAGGTAGATCACGGTCAGTTGATTAGATGAAGTTTGATCATTAGATAGAAAAGGAGTGTTAGGAGTGTTGGGAAGAGGGGCTAGGGGTGAACCTATTATCTCGGGGAAAATATCTCTGGTGCAAAGAAATCCCAGTGGCTCACATTTAGACAGAGTAGGGGGTGGGGGAGCCCTGTGTGGATGCAGTCGGATCAAGTCTATGGAGGAGTATTTCCTCAAACCAACAGGGGGACGGGCCCCAGGTCCCAGTCGGTCGCGGACGGGCGCAGACGGGCTCGCCTTAGGCGCGCCTTCGGCGTGCAGGCGGCGCGCCCGCTGCGCCCGTCCGCTGCGCGTCCGGCCGAGTTACATCCTTTATGGCAGTGAGAGGGGGGGTGTGGCCTCGCAATGGTGGGCGTGGCCTCGCTTCCGGCTATGGCGGCGAAGGCGAGGTGTGTCCCGCGACAGCGTTGGTCAGCTGTGCGGCGGGGTCTCGAGCAAGTATTCCAAGGGGGGAGAGTGCCCAAGGAAGTAGCAGCGGTAAGTGGAGCCACGAAATAAAGAAAAATGACAACAGTGATAATTTTAAAATGCGCTAAGCTATCTCCCGGCTTCCGCCTCAGGAGCTATTTGTTGCAGTCTCAAAGTGAATACATGAATACCTACAGCAATATAGTGTAAAGTGTAGAGATGCACCACAACAATAACCCAAATCAAGGATGTAGTTAAAATGCATCACATATATACAGTGTAACAGCGAACGCGTTTCATCCATGACAATGGACTTCTGCAGGGGAAATATAATTACAGATTAAATTCAGCCAAGTAGAAGTGTTGTGGTAAAGGTTCATATAGAACCCCCATGTACTTCATCAGTATTTCCAGTTCATGAATTATAAACAAAATCTATCCATTTTGTCCAGGTTGAAAAGCGTATATATGCCACAATGATAAATTCCCAAGTGGGGTGGTGATGACAAAGGAAAGGAATGGAATGGAAAAGGGCCAATAAGCCATGATAAGCACTCCGATAGGGCTGGTGCCTTCGATGTCCATCTGCTTCACTCGGGTGTAGGGAGCGAAGACGGGAGTATATACTCAGTGTATCTCTGATGCCTATGTCCAAGAGAGTTAGATGGATAGACAGTTATATGTATGCACAGTACAAAGCAGAGCAAAGAACAAAAGGGAAGGATTTCTTGTATAACTATTTAGAAGCCATAGACCAATGAATGAACCAGTTTCTCAGTAAATCAGTAATAGACCCAATTAATATAGATGTTATTTTTTTATAGACATCGTCTTTTATTTCAAGAAGAATTACAATGCCTGACAAAAGAGAAAGAATAAAGAAACAGAGGAAACAGTATTGCCAACTTCAAACTGAGAGAGAAAAACAAAATAAGGAGGAGAAAGTCTACAGGAAAAAAGAGAAGCTGGTAAGAGTACTAAGCAGTTTCTGACAAAATATGTCATAAAATGTCAAATGAGAGTACAGTGTTATCTAAAAATTGAATTTACACATCCAGTGGAAAAAAGGAAGGAGTGCATGTTTATGACAACAGAAAACATTCTAATAAAACAGGGAGTTTGTCTAGGAGACATTAAAAGAATTTGCTACAGAATTTGCTGCAAAGGATGAAGAAAGTGCTGCATTTAAGCAAAAGCAATATATTGAGAGTGCTGTTGAGAAAACATTTGCTCTGAAGAGGAAACTATTTATCTTAATATTGAATAGAATAAGGACAATAGACAAAATCGCATTGTGTATGAAGAAAAAACCCTTAGATAAGGGCTTATGAACAGAACTAATATTTTCAATATGGTGAATGGATTCATACCTCTAGTACAGAACCTTAGTTTAATGAAAAAAGCTACTTACAAGAGACCACACTAGTGTATGTAGTTTGTTTAACTGGTCATTGTCATGACGTAAGAGATGGTACTCATGTTGCAAAAGAGGAGATGGTTCCTAGGAATGTAGAAGAAATGAAATCTGAAGACGCGCAAGTAGGGAGTAGTCAGGCCCCAGTATACAAATCGAACTGTAGTAGTTTTTGCAGTGTTCGTCAGGAATCAATTGATTTATTGAGGACTTTTATACCTGATTTTCCATGCAGAAGTGTGAAACAGAAAATTTGGATTGATCAGATCCATACAATGTAAGGAAGTATAGTAACTTACAGGGACATTTGCTGGCAAGTCTATCACAGAAAGTGTCTCAAAGCACTTTTTATCATTTTAGAATGATAGCTGTTCACCACTCCAAAATCTATATTTTAGTTAGTCGACTTTACTATGTAAAGAATCCTGCTTTATGGTACGGAGAGATGAATAGAACTCTACTGCATGGTACAGTAGCAGAGCTAGAAAAGGTTGTGAATGTTGGAAAGTGGATTATTGGTAGGGGCAAATGTAGGTCTACCACTGGCAATAAGGCCACTAACACAGTATAGGGCTCAGAATAGGTCTTCAAAAATTATTCCTATGCTCAACCCTTGGTAACGTGGCTGCAGGCAGGCAGGCTTAACTTCAAAGACAGGTATGTAAAGCATTTAAAAACACCAATTCAATAAATAACTAAGACACAACAAAAAATAAAAATCCAACAACAATTTTTAAAACAGGAAATATTTTTATCTTTTGAATGACACCAAAACGAAAGCAAATCCACTGTAGGGAACCAGAGATATGAATGTTTAAAGATTAGTCAGTTTCTATTGCTTAGAAACCAACAATGCCCCCTTTGGTCTTTCCGTTGCCTCTGACAGGTCCACATTCACCTTTAGCAATTGTTCTGGAGGATCTCTCATCAGTCATGTGCAGCCCCCTGCAGCAGGCTGGGTCCTGTTAGAACTCCTTCCTGAAGTTCTTGCGGGTCCCAAAGTATCCAACACACAATACACAGTTCTGGAATCTCAAAGAGGGTCCTTGAAAGTGTGAGACTTAAATGACCACAATCCACTTGAACAAAACCCTTATAAATCCACTGGTGGTACTCCAGGCTGGGGATTCTTGATGTGATGTTCCAGGTGAGCTCTGTTAACCTGTAGCTTACAGGGAGGCCACTCCTTTATACTTTCACAGAAAAGTAATCCACAGGCTGTATTTTCAGATGGTGCAGAAGGTGCAGTCTTCAGAGTGCAGGCCTTTGGAAATTCACATCAAACTTCCAGCATGGCCTGTCTTGCTTTCTTAAGTTTCAAGCAGCAGATCCGTGGGGCTCTGCCCTTCTCAAATACTTATTCCACCTTCTCTGGGTCAAGCAGGAGGTCAATCCTGTCCAATGGGCTGCAGGGTTACACCCAAAGGTCGGACCACTTCCTGCAGATTGTGAGAAAATGCTAATGAGAAACCACTATTCTTCCAAAATTCAATATGTCAGAATTTTCAGCAGGGGGAGAAGAGCTGGCTAAACACACCCCTAGGATGGCTTACCTACATAGTCTCTCCCCCTTGCATCTGCTCATTCCTTTCTCAAGCCTAGCATCTGGCTGTAGGTGAACAGAGTAAAGCTGTAAATGACACTGGGGTCCTCCCCTTACTCTTGAAGACCATGGTTTACAACTCCTCCCCCCTGCTCTGACATTCCTATGTTCAGCAACCTCTCCTCCCGAGAGGTTTCCTAACCCCAGGGGCCAGCATTTATCACCTCTTCAAAGCAGCCAGGCTTACCCACTTATCTCTGACCAATCAGGGCAGAGCAGCACAGGGTTGAATTTTGGCTTACAGATAAAAAAGACTTATAACTTCTTTTCTGTACATTTTACAATGCATTCAACAATTCCATAATGTTGGATGTATCATTACCATTCAACTGAGTCCTTTAATCCTAGTTGTATAGCTGTTCTTTCTCCAGTTATTAACTAATAACCTTTTCCAATGTTAACCTATGGCATAGGCAGTGACTTGGGCGATTTTTCCTGCACTAGGGCTTTTAAAAACATATTTTATAAGTACACTACATATATCTACAGGACCCCCACCCCAGGAACAGATACTCCCTCCACAGTGCTCCTACCACCAAAGTAGATTTTGGGCAGCACTTTATCACAATGTGGGAAATGAAATGTGAAATTTCACTTTACCCAGGGCATATAAAACTAATTTTATAAGCGTCCACCTTATAGATAGCTGACCTCCCACCCTTGGGACACCTAGGGGAAACCCTGGGGGTACCTAATATTCCCAAACATTGTAGGTTAACCATTTGTAAGTGCCCCAAACACAAAAGACAAGTTTGGCACAATTTTCTTTTTAAAATCTGTCCTGCCACACAGGGCTACTTTTAAACTGACCTCAGGCTTCAGCAGGGCACCCATGCATGTGCAGAAAAGGCTGCTGGCCTCTAAACTGCCATGCCTTATTATGTACTAGGGTGTGATAGGTAGTTTCAATCCCCCTGCCCTATTATGTACTAGGGTCTGATAGGGTAGTTCATGCCAATCACAGGGGTACCCTAACCCATAGTATACCCTAGTGTATGGAGGTGGTCTCACTGTAATCTAAGTTTCTTTTGAGCATAGCACTGGCCCTGGGCCTGGTAAGTCAGAGCCCAGGGTCAGTCAGAGTCAGATACCACCAGTACCAGTCAGCAAAATTTGTGGGGTGCCCAGGGCACAGGATGACTTTGCAACAGTGAAGAAATTCAGTTTTGTTTCTTTAAACCTGGGAAGGAGTATAGGGAAAATAAAGAGTTGATTACTGGAGGTGTACAGGATACAGGTATTAGAACAGGAAACTTTGCACAAGAAGTTGCAAAGTTTAACACAGTTTGTTCTGAAAAACTAAATCTTGTTTGTATTTGTTGTCAACACACTCACTACAAAAGTCAAACATGCAATGTAGCATTAAGTGGTCCGATTGACAAGGTAGATGACATGAGATCAGAACAAATTTATGAACGCTACAGTATCAATCCTGTGTATTCTAAAGAAATCATCGGTGATGCTATTGATCTCTTCCAAATGAAAGAAGCAAAAGGTGCTCTCAAGAGTGTGTAGGAAAAAAACTTTAGAGGTTCACTGTTTTCCCCAACTGTTCTCACTGGAGCAGGTGGCCTCAATGATGAGCCCCCTGTACAGATACCAGCATCTGAATACCGGTCAAGGCTATTATATTCAGAGGATCCAAGATTTCGCCAGTGAATTCAAAACATTTTTAATCTTCTATTTCAGAGTGGCTTTTCTGGTCTTTCATATGCTGTTAAACCATATACTGAAGACAGGCGTTTATCTTCAAAATTTGTCTGTAAGCAAATTCATTGACAAGGTTAATGGGAAAGACAAAAACTTGTAGTAAAACTTGATTAACTTGATGGTGTGACAACATGGCACCAACGAGTATTGGTATTGTCGCTACAGTGAACTGAAATGCACGTTGAGGAACCTAGGAGCACCTACTTGGTTTCTAACACTTAGTTGTGTTGAGTACACATTGAATGACCTGCTTGAATTCTTGCAAAAAGCAAACTAAAACAAAAAAGACATCAACCTGAAGACATCAGGGGGATTTCGACAGACAACGAGGGAAAATTAATTATTTATTTAATTTTCCCTTGTGGTTGTCTGTCGGATCCCCCCAACCCGGCCCCACCACTCTTTCCTGGCTGGGCCGCTTCTTACTTCAACCACAGGTTTCAAGAGATGATGGCTTTCATCTGCAACAAAACGATCCTAATCTCAGTGAAGTAACTGATTTCTTTTGGCACAAAGAGTACCAAGATAGAGGTGTTCCACATAAGCACATGCTGTTATGGGTAAAAGGTGCCCCAAAGTTTAGAAAAGACAGTGATGAGTCTGTCTTGTTATTCATACAATAGTATGCTGTATGTGCCATCCCAAAACACGATGATGATAGGGGCTTCAGAGAACAAGTTTTATGCTTTCAAACTCATAGATATGGGAAGTACTGTAATTGAAAATACAGATGCAAAGAAAAATTTACATAAGATGTCAATTTGGATTCCAATGACCTGTCGTTTCTCAAGGGAGAGTGAACAGCTTTATGTCTGCAGTCCGACACACTCTGACAAGGATCTCTCCCAAAAACACATACAACCTGAGACGAACAGAGTTTTCCAAGTAAATTAATTACTACACCCCTATGATTCTGAAGGTGTGGAATGCAAATATCGATCTACAATTTGTTGCAGATATCTCCAGCACTGTAACTCGGTAAGTCAATACATACATTACAAAATTAAAGACAGAGATGAAAGAGATGTGGGAGGAGATCTCAGCAGAAAAGACTATCTAAGAAATTGTACAGCTTCAGCTTGAAAATGCTTTACCATAGGGAGATGGATACCTATGAGTTTAATTATCGGTTGAGTATGGCCAATTTGTTCTCTATGTCAAGGGGAAATATTTGGGTAAATCTAAGCCTTGCAAACACACAAAATAGGGTGTTGGTTTTTTCCCCCAGAAATTCTGTATCTAGCAGGCAAACACTGATGGATACAGTCATACATCCAGGGAGACACTCTTGTATATACTAAAACAGCCAGGTATTCACTCATATACCCCGTGTTAGCTTTGGGGGTCTCTAGTTGGCAGAGGTAGGTACCTTTAACCAAATAGGGACCCTTGCATCTAGTCAGAGTAAGGGGCTACACTCCTAAAATAACCCCTGCTCACCCCCTTGGTAGCTTGGCATGAGCAGGCAGGCTTATCGCAGAGGCAGTGTGTAAAGCATTTGTGAACACATACAGTAACCCAGTGACAACACTATAGATGGACACTACACAAGTTGTAGTATAAAAATAAGTATTTTTAAATAGACTTGACACAAGACCACAAACGACGAAAATCCTCAATACTATACTTTAAAAATGGTAGAAATAGCTTAGTTCTCTTTAGAAGGTAAATGCAACACTTTAAGTTCAATGTACCTTTGGATGCGTAACGCTATACAACAAAAGTGTTGCAGGGAAGGTGGTGCGTCCGTTCCTTACACGCAAGAACAGTGATGCGTTGGTTCATTACTGCGGCGTAGGGGACGGTGATGCATTGGTTATTCTCTGCAAGCGGAGGTGATGCGTCGGTTTCCTACTGTGCTTCCGTGGCGATGTGACCCGCAACTCTGTGATGCGATGAAGATCCGGTGCAATGAAACAAAATGGCATCTTCTTCTTGTTGCGACAATGATGCGTGCACGTCCGACGGCCGCGCAGCGACTCAACGAATCTTCTGAGCCGCGTCAGGCCCTGCGACACGCTTCTCCGGTGATGCGACGGCATCTGCTGCGACACTCTTCTCCGGCAATGCGAGGCACTTCTGCGATCCGAGGCGACAGCGGCGACACCCTTCTTCAGTGATGCGATGACAGCGGCTGCTGCGGGGACACGCTTCTTCTTCGCGAGTCGCGCTTCCAGCTCCTTGCGACACGCAGTCCCTCAGAAGGCCCAGCGCAACAGCAGGCACTTCAAAAGAACTCAGGGGAGCTGGTTGGTGAAGCCTGTTATCCCTTCAGCTCAATTTCCAAGCCCTTGAAGATCCTTTACATGTTGATGAAAGTAGCACAAAGTTCCTTTCTCCTTTCTTTGGTAGTCAGGCAACCACTGCAGGCCAATCCCCCAAACAGCACTCAGCTTAGGGATAGTCTCCTCCTTCAGTTTCTCTGGTTCCTCTCCTCAGCAAAGGTTCTTCTTTTTCCCAAAAGTGATCTAAAGATCTGCGGTCTGGGTCCCCCCTTTTATAATCATATTGTCTTTGTTCTCTGAAGGCAGAGAGGCCTTTGCCTAGTCCAAACCAGTTCTGGTCAGTCGTGGAGCACTTTGTTTACAGGACTCCTTTCCTTTGACAGTGTGGGCCTGGGACATCAGACGCACCACTGGGGGTGGAGCCAGCATTGTGGAAGGCAGGCACAGCCCTATTCAGGTCCCAGGTGCAACTCCTCCCACCACTCTACATGCAGATCTCCCTATTCAGCCTTGTGCTGACTCACCCTGCCTCCTGGAATCCCCCAGCCCCTGCCACTCAAACTCCAGACAAGGAATACACAACTTAGCAGAGGCAGGCTTGGATAGTTAGGCAAGAACATACCTACTTTCTAAAAGTGGTATTTTCAAACACAGAATGTTAAAACCAACTTCGCTAAAAGATGTAGTTTATCTTTCTAAGTTCAGGCATACTAAACTCGAATTTCTACCATGTTCCCTGGGTCAGTTAGGATTATAAGGTGTTATAATCAAACTGCCCATTCTGGCTAATGGGGTACAGGTAGCCTTGCAATAGTGAAAAGCAAAAATGGCTGTAATTCACTATTAGGACATGCCAAACACACCAGGGCATGTCCTACCTTTTACTTACAATGCACCCTGTCCTTGGGCCTACCTTAGGGGTGTCTGATATGATGAAAAGGGAAGATTTAGGGACTGGCATGTGGGTGCACTTGGCCAGTCAACACAGCAGTACCAGACTGCACATAGGCTCTGCAATGGCAGGCCTGAGACACACTTTACAGGTTGCTTCTGTGGGTGGCACAACTAGTGCTGCAAGCCCACTAGCAGCATTTGATTTACAAGCCCTGGGCACATGCAGTGCACTGTACTAGGGTCTGACAAGTAAACCAAATAAGCCAATCATGGAGTCACTAATCCATGCATCGATTTACAATAGAGAGCATATACACTTTAGCACTGATCAGCAGTGGTAAAGTGCTTAGAGTCATAAAACCAACAAAAAAAGGTTAGAGAAAATACAGGAGGGAATCAAACTGTTCATGGATGACCCTGCAAAAAGGGCCAAGTCCAATACAACTCCCTACCAGCCAAAACGCAGGGTAGACCAATCACTACCTTGATGGGCTTCCCTGCTTTGGGCGATAGAACCTGGACCTGGCCCGCAACTGCAGGCGCATATTCCAGTTCTATGCCAATCTGAACCCATTTGGTTCTCTCTGTCCATACTCTCAGGGGCCAACAAGCTAATCCATGGGGAACCCTTCTCCTCACCTGTGGACACCACCTGTGCAGCACCTAACCTTAGCTTGCTTACAGGTGTGCCCCAACAGACAGACAGCAAGCCATAGTGGCCACTGACAGTAGTCAGTAATGAGACCCAGGCCTAATGCCTCTCAGGGCTCTCAAACCTCAGTGGCGTCAGAGAGCGGGGGGCAGTAGCCCCAGTTGCTTGGCACCCTTTGTCCACTCTCCCTCCTGTCAGGTCAGGTATAACATCCTAATGCTGACCTACCAACCCTGGACCTGTACCCGGCGGCTGGACAGGAGAATGGGGTAGGCTTTCCTACACCTGGTCCTCCTCCTCCTTGGGGTTCTGTATCCTCCCACCTGGAGTGGTACCCCCTTCCAGAATTGTCAGGGTGGCTGTAGCAGGTGTCCTGCACAATTCGGCCACCAGTTCAGGGGTTCTCTCCTGCAACTGGGCTTCCAGGTCAAGGGGAACACCCTGAACCTGGTCCTCCAAACTAGGGTCTAAACCCTCTGGCTTCACTGGGGTCAGAGGCAAGGACTCCCTCCCTCTGCACCCCCTTCCAGAGCACTGCACCTTCCCAAATGGAGTGGTACCCCTAGAAGCTACATCGGTCAGGACACTGATTACAGTTGCTCCTTCCTCCAGGTCAGACAACACCTGAACCTGGCTACCCAACCCAGGGACCAACCCCTGCAGTTGAACACTTGCCCAGCGCACCAGGACTTCCTTGGGAGCATAAATGCCCCCACCCGAGGGTGACACATAACTCATGCATTGTGTGACAGTCTGCCTGGCGCAGATCTCCCGACCCCTGTCCATCTGACAGTGCGTGAAGATCCCCCAGGACAGAAGTGGTGTCACCATGGTCATTCCTTGGTGACTCAGCCCTTCTGGCTGGCCCCTGACCCATTGGTTCTTCCACTGGGGACTCTCTCCCCCTCTCACCCCTCAATCTGGACTTCTGCACCCTCCACTTAGGAGTGGCACTACCAGACACCAGAACTGATGGAGGCCTGCTTACAGACACTCCCAGTTCACCAGACACTAGGGGATCCCCCTCCCATGGACTACTACAACAACCTAGGCTCCCTACCTGGTGTTCTCTTCAAGAACCATCCAGGCCCTGAGACTGGGTACCGGGCCCTTTCTGGACTATTCTGCACCTCTTCCTCCACTCTGGGTTGGAAGATACCTGAACCACTCCTCTTAGGATCACTCCCCAATGGCTCTCCAGACCCTCTGGAATCCACCGAAAGGTCTGCCTCCAATGTGAGCTCCCTGGGGTCAGAGAACTCGCTAACCAACAAGTATTGGCATAGCTCTGGAGACAGGGACTTACAATATGCTCTCCCACAATTGGATCACACAGTCCCCTACAAGGGTTAATCAAACTATCCTTCACCTCACCATCCAGTGCCTCGCACATGTACTCCACACGGCTCTCCTGAGATTGACAAGACAGCATCTGACTGTCTCTGTCACTGAACCCACACTCTTCCTAGCAGTATTCACACTCACACACCAGGACTTCAACCATGGGGGAACCCCTCTCCCTGCACCTCTGATCTAGAGTCAGTAGAGTGTCCCTCCCACCACTAGGACTATGAACCCCTGTGCCAGTTCCTTAATCCACCTCAGGGACACTGCGCACCACTGGAGCTACCTCACATCCTAGAACCCCCTGGTGTATATCAACCCCCTTCTTCAAGTCAGGCGCCACATCTCTGGGTGTGTGGACTGCTCCCTCAGCACTAGATAACTTAATATTGCTGCCACCATCTGAGCTGGACTCCACCTCCAACCCAGCAAAGCTCACTTCCTGAGCTACACACATGTATTTTCTCTGGGCTGAGACACTCATGGCCTCAAGCCTTTCTAGCTCCAAATCAAGTTCCCTCATTCTCAACTCATGCTCAAACACCATCCTCTTTTTCTCTAGGGCCAATTTCCTAGTTTGCAATTCAAATTCTAACTGCCCACTTAACTTGAGCTTGGTCAGCTCCATCTCATGCATCCTACAATCCTTCCTGTCCTCCAACTTCTCTGGGGACAAGCCTTTGGCAGAAACACTGCTACCAATTGGGGAAGTTGCTCTCCTCCCCCCTGAACCCAATGGCCTCTCCAGCTGCTCATCTGCATCCTCAGCCCCCTCCTCATTCTCAGGGGTATTCCTTGCTTCGACCCAGGCCCTCAGCGCCTTTTGGAACTCATCCTTCTTGGTGAGACCGGTCATTGCAACTTTAAATTTCCTGCAGAAGTGCTTTAGCTGTCTCACATTGTAGCATTCCAGTTTCTCTTCTTCTATGCTATGGATGCTGCTTTACTCATGGTGGCTAAACTTGGCAGTTCTTGGCAAACATAGAAAATCCCAGGAAAAACAATCTACCAAAAGTATGTGGTCGCGTTTGGTCTGCACTCACTAGTAGTGTTCACCAATCACTGTATATGAGTCACAAATGAAAGGCCAGAATCCTCACCACTGACCACCAATGTTAGGTTTGGGGGTCTCTAGTTGGCAGAGGTAGGTACCTTTGACCAAATAGGGACCCTTGCATCTAGTCAGGGTAAGGGGCTACACTCCTAAAATAACCCCTGCTCATCCCCTTGGTAGCTTGGCACGAGCAGGCAGGCTTATCTTAGAGGCAGTGTGTAAAGCATTTGTGAACACATACCGTAACCCAGTGACAACACTACAGATGGACACCACACAAGTTGTAGTATAAAAATAAGTATTTTTATATAGACTTAACACAAGACCACAAATGACAAAAATCCACAATACTGCCCTTTAAAAATGGTAGAAATAGCTTAGTTCTCTTTAGAAGGTAAATGCGACACTTTAAGTTCAATGTCCCTTTGGATGCATAATGTTATACAATGAAAGTGTTGCAGGGAAGGTGATGCCTCGGTTCCTTACACGCAAGAACAGTGATGAGTCGATTCCCTACTGTTGCATAGGGGACGGTGATGCATCGGTTCTTCACTGCATGGGGAGGTGATGCGTCGGTTTCTTACTGCGCTTCTGAGGAGATGCGACCCGCAACACCATGATGTGATGAAGATCCGGTGCAATGAATCAAAATGGCGTCTTCTTTTTGATGTGACAACGATGTGTGCACGTCCGACGGCCATGCGGTGACTCAACTAATCTTCTGCGAGACGCTTCTCCGGTGATGCGATAGCATCTGCTGCGACGGAGACACTCTTCTCTGGTGATGCAAGGTGCTACAGTGATGCGATGCGACAGCGGCAGTGGCGACACCCTTCTTCAGTGATGCAACGACAGCGGCTGCGGCGATGACACGCTTCTCCGGTGATGCGACGGCACTGCTGCAACGCTCTTCTCCGGCGATGTGTGGGGACTGCGGCAGCGGAGACACCCTTCTTCAGTGATGCGACGTCAGCGGCTGCGGCGGCGACGCGCTTTTTCTTCGTGAGTCACGCTTCCATCTCCTTGCGACATGCAGTCCCTCAGAAGGCCTACCACAACAGCAGGCACTTCAAAAGAACTCAGGGGAGCTGGTTGGTGAAGTCTGTTATCCCTGAGACTTCAGCAGGAGGCAAGTTCAATTTCCAAGCCATTGGAGATCCTTTACAAGTTGATGAAAGTCGCACAAAGTTCCTTTCTCCTTTCTTTGTCAGTCAGGCAACTACTGCAGGCCAATCTCCCAAACAACAGTCAACTTAGGGATAGTCTCCTCCTTCAGTTTCTCTCTGGTTCCTCTCCTAAGCAAAGGTTCTTCTTGTTTCCCAAAAGTGATCTAAAGTTTTGGGGTCTGGGTCCCCCCTTTTATACTCATATTCTCTTTGTTCTCTGAAGGCAGAGAGGCCTTTGCCTAGTCCAAACCAGTTCTGTTCAATCCTGGAGCACTTTGTTTATAGGATTCCTTCTTTCCTTTGACAGTGTGGGCCTGGGACATCAGACGCACCACTGGGGGTGGAGCCAGCATTGTGGAAGGCAGGCACAGCCCTATTCAGGTCCCAGGTGCAACTCCTCCCACCACTCTACATGCAGATCTCCCTATTCAGCCTTGTGCTGACTCACCCTGCCTCCTGGAATCCCCCAGCCCCTGTCACTCAAACTCCAGACAAGGAATACACAACTTAGCAGAGGCAGGCTTGGATAGTTAGGCAAGAACATACCTACTTTCTAAAAGTGGTATTTTCAAACACAGAATGTTAAAACCAACTTCGCTTAAAGATGTAGTTTATCTTTCTAAGTTCAGGCATACTAAACTCGAATTTCTACCATGTTCCCTGGGTCAGTTAGGATTATAAGGTGTTATAATCAAACTGCCCATTCTGGCTAATGGGGTACAGGTAGCCTTGCAATAGTGAAACGCAAAAATGGCTGTAATTCACTATTAGGACATGCCAAACACACCAGGGCATGTCCTACCTTTTACTTACAATGCACCCTGCCCTTGGGCCTACCTTAGGGGTGTCTGATATGAAGAAAAGGGAAAGTTTAGGAACTGGCACGTGGGTGCACTTGGCCAGTTAACATGGCAATACCAGACTGCACATAGCAGCAGTGCGCTTTACAAGACACATACATTTACATTTACATTTACATGGTAGGCCTGAGACATATTTTACAGGCTGCTTCTGTGGGTGGCACAACCAGTGCTGCAAGCCCACTAGCAGCATTTGATTTACACGCCCTGGGCACACGCAGTGCACTGTACTAGGGTCTGACTTCAGCACTGATCAGCAGTGGTAAAGTGCCCAGTCATAAAACCAACAAAAACAGGTCAGAGAAAATACTGGCGGGAGGCACAAAGTTCAGGGATGGCCCTGCAAAAGGGCCAAGTCCAACACCCTGACACACACTAAAACATAAATTGACACACCTACACATAAACATATACAGTTAATGTGTCACTTGCACACTCACTGATATATACACCCAGCACATACTCATACACATAGTAACACATCCAAGCCAATACACCGATGCATTCACTAACTCACTCAGACACTCACTGACACATGTACTGAAACATCCTGAAGAATAATCATACATATACAGACTTACCCAAAGACACATAAACACATTCACTAACATACTCAGAAAAACACTGAAACGTACACTCAGACTCACCGGGTTATAATCATACATATACTGACACACGCACGTACACACTGATACATGCACTGACATGCTCTAACACTCAGTGATACAGACACTGAAACACCCCTGGACACACTCATACATGTACTGACACAGCCTTGACAGTACATTAATGCATTCACTGAATAACCCATTCACTCAGACACCCAGGGACATACTCATGCATCTACTGAGATACCCAAGCACACATTGATGCAATCACTGAATCACTCAGACACTCACTCATACATATACTCAAACACTGCAGGACACACATACATATACTGGGAAAGCCAAGCACTCACGGATACATTCACTGACTCACTCAGACACTCACTTTTACATACACTCAGATACTCCAGGATACATATGCTGACACATCAAAGCAAGTACAGTGATTTATTCACTGACTCACCCAGAGAGCAACTCATTTATACACTCAGACACCCTGGGACACAGTTATTCATATACAGACACACCCAGATGCACAGTCATATATTGACTTAGTAATTAAGACACTCATACATACTCTGAGGCACCCCAGTAAACATTCATACATACACTGAAACAGCATATCAAAGACAATGATACAATCACTGAATTATTCTCACACTTACCCATACATACACAGAGACACTACAAAACACACTGAAACACATACTAACAGAGCCAAGCAAGTAAACGGATGCATTTATTGAGTCCCTTACTCACTCATACATATACTCACACACCCTGAGACACATGTATACATATACAGACACACACCCACTCATACATTCAGTGATACACTCACACACTCACTGATACATACACTAAAATACCTTGTACACATACTCACTCATGCACACTGACTCACTAAGACTCATTGATACACCCATGCACACACAAATGCATTCACCGACATACTAATCCACTCACTTATACATGAAATCACTCACCCTGGGCCACATATATACACATATTGACATACCCAGGCAGACTCTCATAGATTCATTGAGTCACTCAGACACTCACTCAAAGATACACTCAGACACCCCAGTCACTCACTTATACATATACTGACACATGCAAAAACACACTGATGCATTCACTAACTCATTCAGACACCCTCTCATACATACAAACAGATACCCCAACACTTACCAATACATCCACCTTCATACCCACACAGACACTTCAACACCACATATACAATAAAGAAATAAAAGGAGAAACACAGCTCTTTTATGATTTCTTGGTAAGGTTCTAAAAATAATCTTTATTTATACTTTAAAAAATAAATGCATGTACCCAGAAAACAAGGTACACAACTATTTGAAAACTAATTACAAGCAAATGAACTTGTTGTGAAGCTCTAAAATAGAGCAAAGAAATTTGGATGTTAAAATCCACAACAAAAATAATTACAACAATGACTGTTAACTGCATCCAAATACTCAGCAATAGATATCACATTCATTTCACCTGGCATATGACACCGTAAACAACAGATCGGCATATGTCCCAAATTTGGATACACAGCTGCCACTGTAATTGTCACTGACAAGTGGAGAAGTGTGGCTCAATGATTAGAGCGGCAGACCCTGATGCAGAGGTCTAGCCCGGGACCAGGGTTCAATTCCCCGCCTCGGCGGGTCTTGGGCTCAAAAATTCCATGGACCAGATAATTCTAGCCTTGGTGCCTATTCCAATCATGGAGTCCCAATCTGCAACTCTGGGCAATAACTTGCTTAATCTTCACAACAGCCCCCACAATGCTAAGGATGCCTGGCCCCCTCCACCTTGGGGGTGCCCAGGAGTGGATGCCTCACAGGGAAAGCCAGGATGGGTTCCACAGCAGTATTCGTACAAGTGCCTTGAGACCCTTGTGGGTGAGTAGTGCGCTATACAAGTATCAAATTTACATTTAAATTTACTGACGTGAGTGGTGGTACAGTTGCTGAAGAACCAGAGAAACGAGCAGCAACCTCCTTCTCTCTGACTATTCTCTGGTAGGCTCTCCCATGGATGGACTTTAAATGCTTCCACATAGAGGATGTCTCTTGACTGTACTTTTTAGTGATCCCTCTTGAAAGTTCTTTTAAGCAGATGCTGCATTTAACTATTTTTGCTGTTATTTTTTTTGCCAAATGGTACACTAAAGAAACGCCAAACTTCACTCTCCTTCGTCCGTGCTCTTGCTTGTTCTTCTCCCTCCTCCTCTTCTAGAAGAAAAGGATCTTTTTCTAGAGCAGATGATGACACTGCAGCCATTGCCACGATAGACCTTTGAGAGTTTACACATAAGACAGCAGAAATGTCAGTGTATGTCCTCGTTCTGTCTCCTATTTCAGAAATAACTGATGTTGGATTAGGTGTTAATCAAAAATGATGTGATCCCTATGTGACCTATGAAATGATGAGATTTTGCTGTGCATGCATGTGAATCCGCGGTGCCCTTCGACAGATTTGTAAGGTCGCAAAATGCATAACTCCTGTAAGTAATTCCAAAATTAAAAATCGAATCTGATATTGCTGTCCTCCAATATGTCCCCTCTACTTTTAAGAACCAAAGCATTGTTCTAGAGATATAGATTTTAATTTTCAAATCCCAGGACGCTACGCTGTTTTGCTGTGGGGCCCTTGGATCGCCTGAAACAACGGGACTGCGAGGACCGGGGAGCATTGCGCTCCGTTAATCCGGCTCACCTGCTCCTCTTCCCGCTGGTCACTCCACCAACGCCACGCCTCGCGGCCCCCGCTGCGCGGGAGCCGCTCGCAGGCTCCACCACCATCATTTAAAAACTCGGCTGGTGCATTGAAGGTTGGGTCTCCCTCTTGCTCCCTGTGCCCAGGACGCTACGCTGTTTTGCTGTGGGGCCCTTGGATCGCCTGAAACAACGGGACTGCGAGGACCGGGGAGCATTGCGCTCCGTTAATCCGGCTCACCTGCTCCTCTTCTTGAAGCCCCGCCCCCCTCATTACTTAGCTCCGTCCACGTGAATCCGCAGCGCGGGCGAAGCCCGGGCCAAGGGCGGGCCCGTTGTAGCCCGTTTGAGACCGAGAGAGACCGGACCGGGCCACCTCTCTTTCACCCACGGACCAACGCATATGTGTTCATTTAATGATACTCTTATTGCACTTGGTTTTAACTACCTTTTATACTGACTTGTGGAGGGTACATTGTTGCTATATCATTTTAACTGCCCATTGTGTTACATTATAATTGAGCATGGCAGCCAAAGAGGGTAGGAACCATGCGACCAAAGGCAACCTCACCGGTACACTAGATCAATTCATAGTAAGAGCAAATTCGGTGATTGATCAGAGTATTGACCTCATGGAGCGCAGAGTTTTGCAGGATTTGGCCCTAGCAAGAAGATCTTCTTTGGGCCTCCTTGCATCTGCACGCACCCCAAATGGTATTGGTGCGAGCAGCAACGTCCTCCCTCTGACCCAATTTGTTGATGACACCTCAACTAGTGAACTTTCGAGTGATAATGACCCCACGATCAACTCAAGAATTACATCCCCCCCAGTGACTAGGTTAGGACCGATCCTGCGGAAAAAAAGGGTTACCAAGGAAGGGCTGACATCAAAAACTAAGCCAAAAGCTATTAGGCAAGTCAGTTCCAAGCCAGGGGGAGTTAAATCTGCACAACGAGGCGTAGCCTTAGTGGCCGACCCGGTGGCTAGAGATGGACAGGGCAGTTGCACCCTCCCTCCAGCTTCGACTTCTTCTAAGTCCCCTGGGGATCACCCTGTTCAGGTACCAGCTTCTCCCACATTTATGTCACAGCCACCCGGGGACGCAATAGCTCCGCAGCAACTAGATTTATTGCTGCGCACGTTATTGCTACCCCTGGAATCCAGGCTGGAGGGAATAGTGACCCTTCTTACTAAGCTCGAACAACAAATTAAGGGTCTAACTGAGGGTGCTAACAATAATAAAGTACTCCCTCCATGCCTTTGCAATTGTCATCGTACCACTATAGCCGGGGTCCTATCAGTCCCCACGGCCCAATGTACAGCCTCACGGCCACCATCCGTCCCAACAGCTACATCACTGGCAGTTCCAGCCACTCTTAACACTCCCTCACTAGTACATCATGAAGTTAGGTCCCTCACTGACCAACACATAGATAGCAACATCTCGGGAGAGGCCCCCTTGGTTAATAATAGTGACAACGTGAGGACAGCGAGAAAGCGAACCCAGGATGAGGCTTCCAGGCCTATTTCTAGAATAGACTTGCCCCCGGAAGCTAGTCCCTACTTGGTTGTCCTTACAGGGGTCCCCGAAATTAATGATCACAGCATTGAGGAGTTCTCCAACCTGAAAAATAAGGCAATTCATTGGCTTTCAAATCACAGGCCCTTGCCACCGCAGGTTAGTTGTGAGATCATTATGGTTAGAAGGGTGGGGTGGGTAGGGTACACCCCTAAAAACCTAACCGGCGATTGTGTCATAGTTAATTTTCGGGACGCCAGGACAGCAGATTATATCTGCAATTGGGGAAAACCCCGTCTAGTCACCAAAATTGGGGTGCGTCCCCTCTCCTACTTTTATCCAAATGTTCACTTGAGGACACAAGAGAGCGGCTGGACCCTTATCCCGCATTTGCTAAGGGGAGGTGGTGGGAAATCAAGACATGTCCCCTCTGATGCAGAATGGGCCTATCCTGTCTGCTCAAACAGGTTTAGCTGTCTTGACCAGGTTGATTGACAGGCTAAGTCCAACTATGTAGCTCAGGGGTTTATGGGGGGTAGTACTTTAGGTTTAGAGCCCATTGAGTTGCCTAAGGAAGGGAATTTGACTCCTGGTACCAAGGGGTGCACCTCTATTACAGTGGGGACCAGTAATAGTAATACTATTAGCAATCCCCAAGTGCACTCCATGCAGTCTTCTGCTCCCCTCCCAATGCCAGTCACCTTCCATAGTGCTAGTTCCACCCCTATTGGGGAAATTGATCCGCACCAGCAGAGTAGTACTTCTTTTCTACCAGATCCCTCATCTCATCACACGCCTCGTCCCCAATGTATGAACTTACTATCGTGGAATGTGGCAGGCCTAAAAAACAAGCTAGCATGTCCTGCATGGGGCTCTTTTGTGGACACTGCTGATGTGATTTTATTGCAGGAGACCTGGGCCAGGGAGGAGGTCCATAGAGCCGGGTTCGCGTCCTTTAACATCGCAGCTCGGTGGGGAGGCAAGGGCCGCCCTTCTGGTGGTCTGACAACATGGATAGGCGTACACCTGGGCTGCAGGGTGGATTTGATTCAGACTAATTCGGATGATATCCTATGTGTTCAATTGTCCTGGCCTAATTTATACAAACTGGCAGTTGTGAATGTATATTCACGTCCTACTGCTATGGCTAAGGAATCTAACACTGTAGGGGAATTATCATCCCTTCTTGAATCCTTGGACCATGATATTCACTGTGTGATTGCAGGAGTCCTCAATTGCCACTTCGAGCCCCTCCAAGGGCTGGGTGAGGGGGCACCCCAGGATGAAGATGAGTTTTGGGGCATCCCGCAGTGTAGGTCCACCTATGCAAAGGCATGGACCCCATTGGCTATGCAGATTATGACTTTAACCCTGCAATTTTCAGTTAGGGCGGTTAATGGTCGGATGCCCTCGGACATTCCCTCCAAATGTACCTATAACAAAAAAGATCAAGAATCCCACTTGGACTACTTCATGGTCCAGACCAGGATGTGGCCCAAAATCGTGGATTTGGAGGTTGTGAATAGATCGGACAGCGATCATAACGCCCTGCTGTTGAGAATGGAATTGCCAAAATCTGCTAAAGCCAACACGGAACCAACTGCCGACCTAGGATTGGTTCTCACTAACAACAGGAGGAGGGTAAAGTGGGAAACCCTGTGTGAAAGGCGGAATGCACTGCCAAGCTTATACTCATCTATTCTTCCCCTGCTCAAAATGGCAAGTGATATCTGGGCCCAAGGGCGGACCAAGGATAATTCTGCACGTCTCCTCACTGTCCATCGGGAATTAATTGATACCCTTGCAGGCTTTTTAAACCCTATTGCTCCCACCAGACAACCCAGGACTATCCTCTCATCCTGGTACAATGCCACATGCAGGAGTGCTAAATCTGCTTTGATTAATGCCATCAAAACCGGCAGTGACAAGCTAACAATCTGCTCACTCAGGATTGCCCACAAACAAGTTTTAAAACAGGCAAAGATAGATTGGGATTGGGAGAGATGGGAAAATCTATCATCTGCTCTTGCTAACAAGGAACCGAGTAGATTCTGGGCCATTGTGAATTCAGGGTGTGCGGAACCCCGCAATGCAATCGAAGTTAATCTTGATCCGGGGGTGTGGGAATCCCACTTCAAAACTCTTTACGCTGCCACCTCTGATTTAGATCTTCTGCCCTTTCAGCCACCCTCTGCGGGGGACGCCGAAGTTTTGGAATTCACCGTAGATGATGTTATGGTTGCCATAGGAAAACTGGCAACGGGTAAAGCACCTGGTATAGACAAGATACCCGGGGATATGTTTAAAGATCAGCCTAAGATATGGGCACCGTACCTATGTGCACTCTTCAACTCAATTTTGCACGGTATAGAGGTCCCGGGCTCTTGGTTGGGAGCGGAAATTATACCTATATATAAAAAGGGTTCTCCCCTGCTCCCCGTCAATTACAGGCCCATTAGTCTCATTGACGTCCCACAAAAAATAATGGCAAGACTTATTTTAGATCGCTTGCAGGACTGGATAAATGAGAATGATATCCTCTCCCCCTATCAGGCTGGTTTTAGAAGTAAAACATCTACCATGGACCAGATCTTCCGTTTAGTAATGCTGTACTGGAAGACTGTGGTATTGGAGGGTGGCAGTCTCCACATGGTATTTGTTGACTTACGCTCTGCGTTTGATACTGTTCCTAGGGGTAAACTTTGGGCTATTTTACGTGATTTGGGTGTACCCAATTCCCTATTGGGTATATTGGTGAGGCTGCATACTGAGAACTTTGCTCAGGTCAGGTGTGCAAGAGGAGGTGTATTGTCCGCCAGGTTCGCTGTAAACAAGGGAGTTAGGCAAGGGTGTGTCTTGGCCCCTACTCTGTTCTGTATATATGTGAATGGACTGATAGCCAGTCTGGATGCAGTCCCTAACAACGATGCACCCAGGTTGGCAGGCAGGAAAGTAGCAGCTATAATGTTTGCTGATGACACCCTGCTCCTTTCCAAGACACCAATGGGTATCCAACGTATATTGGAGGGATTTAACAACTTCTGTAGAGAGCATGGACTACATATTAATGTAGATAAGACCAAATACATGATTTTCAATCCCCCGTTATACACTAGGCCACCACCTACCGTTGATTCGGTTGCACTCGAGAGAGTTCACACCTTTCAATATCTTGGTGTCAAATTAAGTGAAAAACTCTCCTGGGGCCCACACCTTGCCAAATCTCAACTCAAACTGACTCAAATAGCTGGGGGAATTCTAAATATGACAAATGCCTCCACCTATAAACCTATTAGCCCTAGTCTCGAAATCTACAAAATGAGGGCCAGAGCGGCTGCATTATACGGAGGGGAACTTTGGGGGCACGTCACTAGACCGGGACTGATTAAAGCTGAGAACAACTTCCTGAGACAGCTGCTCTCGCTCCCCCAAAGCACACCTTTATTACCGCTGAGGCTCGACTTGGGTATACTTCCCATCCAGGAGGAACTAGCTATCAAACCCCTTAGGTTTTGGAGGAGGATTTGGCTGACCCCCGAGCTAGAGCAGTTTAAAACTGAGCTCCAAGAAATACTGAGACTAGGCAGGGCAGCACATATCCCTTGGCTTTCCTACATCAAAGACGAACTTACGAATTTGGGTCCTGCAGACATGTGGGCGAATCCAGCAATAGCTTGTAGTGAGATCTCAGGGAACACATTCACTGAGCTATACAGATCTCGATGTTCTAACGCATGGCTCCATGACTCAAAGAATGGTACCATGGTAAAAGCATTTATAGAGATCAAATCTGTTTACTCATTCGAAGATTTTTTGGATGTAATTTTCCCTGTTATGGCTAGGAAGCTATACATACAATGGAGGTTTGGTGCACTCCCCCTAGCGTGTTTAACAAGCAAATGGACCCCGACTAGGTCCTCACACTGTCTTGGCTGTGGTATGAATAGAGAGGACGAAAGCCACATTCTTTTTTTCTGCCCTCTGTACAGTGGAGCAAGGCAGAACTGGATTGTACCTATCTGTAGGAACCTTGGATTTAGGAAGTGCTCAGACGCACTAAGGGTTTTTAAGACTGAAACTGCAGGACACATTGTATTTGCTCTAGCTAAGTATCTGCACGCTTTCTGGATTAAAAGGAGTTTTATATTATCAAATACTGCCTAACAGCCGGGCTTATATTTTGCTTGTGTAATCCCAGTTACTGTTACAATGGTGTATCCTAACAATGACTTCCATTCCTGATCTGTATTTGCCTATGTCACCTTAAATGTTGTTTTAATATTGTAATTTTAATGTGTATAATATTTTATGTACTCTTTTATGGCTGAAATATTGCCGAAATAAAGATTGAAAGAAGAAAGAATTTTCAAATTTTTTGCTGAATCCGCTGTTTGGAAACATCAAGATCACGTGATTGGACTAGAAAGCGATAGATCTTTTACCGGCTAGTATGTATTTTGGTACTGTGGAAGAACTGTGGATCTCAGAAACAGTGCAAAAAAAACTATTCTTGAAAAAGTAGTTAATGGGTGCAAGAGTGACTGTATTGGTGAGTTAGTGCTTGGTGACAGTCTGTATAGGTGTAGGAGAGTAGGATCTGCACCTTATGTAGCCCCCACTTTTTATTCTGATGTTTAGACTGGTTTTTGGCTATAGTCTGGATGGGACCCTGCTAATCAGGGCCCCAGCCTCTCTGGTCTCTCTAAACAACTTGGAGTGCATATTAGGTGCACTAGTGATTGGATACTGTGGTAACTTATGAGCCCCTAGTATATGGTACCTTAGGTACCAAGGGCATAGGTACTTCACAGGCCTATCAGGGGCTGAAGCATGTATTATGCCACCCCTGGGAAGCAGCCTAAATCTGACACCACAGGCTACTACTGCAGCCTGGGTGAGGTAGTGTTAGCACTCCTCACTGAGATATAGGTTCACTTTATCTCTACCTGCACACACATATAAACCTATCAGTCACCCCTAAGGCAGACCCTATCAATGCGCTGTGGTTAGAGCTACAAATGGCCTAATGCACAGAATTGTTGCATGACAACAAACATGTGCAGCTTGTAAATGAATGCGGGGCACAGGGTTATGGCTATAGGGTTCCCATGAGGGATATCCACCTTAAACTCAGTGAGAGGGCAGCTCAACCTCAGAGACCTTCAGAAACTCACCTCTTGTGTTGCTGGAGACTTCGGAGTCCACCGGAGCTCAGGATCAGCAAACCAGTCAGATGCACTACAGTACGTGCGTTTGCAGGGGAGTGACTCCTTCACCCCAAGGGAGATTCTTTTGTTGTCTTGGAGGTTCACAGGGTCCAGCAAGGAGCCTGTATGGATCACGGACAGAGATGAGACTGGGGACAGCAAGGGAAGACAAAGTCGACCCCAAGGGAGGTCCAGCGAAGCCCAGCGTGTCCAGATGATCGAAGTGTAGTGGTATCTTCTTGTAGAATCTTGTCCACGTAAAATCTAATGTCCTGTAGCCAGGTAACCCATTTTATACCTTTAGGAAAGGGTTGGACAGAATCTAGGGACCCTCCTAAGTGAGGAACAGGACAAGGGGGTGGCTACACCCATGTCCTTTGTCCAGGTTCAAGCCAGAGCAGGAGCAAATGGCTCCCAGAACTGGTTTGAGCTGGACTATGCACAGGGACACCAAATCTGGCCCTCATGCAGACTTTATGGCACGGAGACCGTGCGCCCACCCAGCCCCAAGACACTAAATCCTGTCTGGGAGGTGGTCACACCACCCTGTGACAGGATACCTATTGTGCTGCCTTCCCCTGCTCGAGCTTGGCTCATCAGCAGGAGGGCAGACTCGTGTCTGTGGCTGGCAGCATCCATTTTGTGCTGTAAGGCTCGAGAAAGTTGGTACCGGTGGTCTTAGGTACCCCCAGAACCCCAGTTCTAAGGGGAGGAATCATACCTCCCACACCAGTTACTGGTGTGGATGTATGATTACAGGGTGTTTCACACGAAACACGACATACTTCATTGCAGTCGTTTTCGAGATAGCATTTACTGCAAGGTTATAATTCACCTCTACCTATACGTCTGGCAGTATCACGTACAGCCTGGGAGAATGGTCTCTGAAGACTGCAGAGGGGCACTTCTCATGCAGGAGCATTCTCTCACGTAAACCCCAGCACCCTGCCTTCAGGATTGTTAAGGCCTGCTATAGGGGTGACTTATAAAGGTTTAAGTGTACTGATATATATATATATATATAGTGAACCTATATCTCTTGTAAGTGGTGCAAGCTTACTCAGGTTGCAGTAGCAGATCTGAGGTTCCATCTTGCATGGCCTCTCGTGGGTGGCATAATACATGCTTCAGCCGATGAGAGGCCTCTGGGGTACCTATGCCCTGGGTACATGTGTACCATATACTAGGGACTGACAAGGGTACCCCAGTATCTAATTTGGAGTTCTACAAAAGTACATACATATCAATTTAAGAGAGAAAGCAGATAAACTTGTGTCCTGATTAGCAGGATCCCCGTCAGACTAGTCAAAAACCAGCAAAACACCAGGAAAAAAGTGGGAGTAACTATGCAGTCAGAGCCAACCTTCCTACAAATGTGGATGATGTCATCAGTGTTGTCATTTGAGATGTCGTCAGTATTGTCATCAGAGATGTAACTGACCATGTCATGAGTGATTTAATATCTGAAGTCATAAGTAATACATTGCTGGGGCGTAAGTTATAGATAGGTTAGGTACTATAACTGCTGAATATATATATTTACACGTATACACTTATCTGGAAAATACTTGCTATTTCGTTGTAAAGACATATGCGTGGTAAAGACTTGCCTGGTAAAGGCATGCTGGGTAAAGGTATATGCATGGGAATGGATGTGTGGTAAAGATATTGTGTGGTAGCGACCACATTGTAAAGGTTGTTGATTGTTTTACTGTTCTACTTTAGTGTGTGGCACAATGTGTTGTGTTGTCCACTAGAGGTGTTTAACTTACAGGCCCTGGGTACATGTAGTACCATTTACTAGGGGCATATAAGCTTATTAAACATGCCTACAAAAATGATTTCAGATAAACACGGGAGTGAAGTAAAACGTGTAGGGGAATGCCAAGGATGTCACGCCTAACAGTGTGTACCCCAGAGGGAACTATGCTCATCATCTGCCCTCCCTCTCACAGTTCGACAAGTTCAAAAAGGTTGGGAGTGTTAGCCAAGGCTTTTCTGCAGGCACATCAAGATGGTGGACTACAGTGTCCCTGCATATTTGAGCCTTGGCGTTTAAAAAAAGCGTTCAGTCCTAGGTTATTTAAACACGTATTATGTATTGCATTACCTTACTGTTCCAAAAAACGACTAGTGAACTTGCAGTCTATAATTGATGATAACATAACATAACATAAAACAAACTTTCCATATTGGTTCTGCATTGCAAAAGATGCTCTACATTTCAAACTCTGATGGTCGTATTTATATTTGCTCACAACATGCAACCTGATAAAACTCTCTTAACGAGAAAACAATAACAACAATCACGAAAAGCATTGTGTGCCTTTTCTTTTCATGCTATTCTCGGATACTGTAGCATCTTCTCTAATAAATGAGCAACGTTTCCCTAAGTGAGTTTTCCTGCTGGTGGCTCCCACAGATTTTCTAAACGCGCTTTAAGATTATCACCCGCACAACCACACTGCTGTCATGGAGCATTATCTCGTTAGCCGAGCTGGACAACCGGGCAATAAAACTAAATGAAATTACAACTGTAGCCCTGGAGGCTGGTGAGCCTGAGGTAGATTTACAGCAGTTCGACTGACACTGAAAATTTTATGGTGCACAACTGCCTATCGCAGCGCTAATTAATCACAAAGCTGTTTCCCACTTTGGTGTTTGTTTCTCATGTGATTGGATTCTGCGCGCGTTGTGCTCTCCTGGGCTTCCCGTTTTAGAGTGCCGCTGATGTGTTTATACCTTTGAATTGTCTACTGTTTCACCGTTGCGGCATCTGCAGCGCGTCAAGAAAGAGAATAGATGTGCAATTGTATTTACCTTCATTATTTTATTTTCTTATATTTTTGGATTTGTATTTATATTGGCAAGAGCGTAGTGTATATTTAAGGAACAAGTTGCAGTAATTTTCAGCGGTGGTATAACAACAGGGCAAGTGGAGTGGGTGGTTGCACATGCATTACAAATGTAAGTAACATTCATGCTCAGGTGAGGAGAGTGGGGGGTGATGCTTGGGAAAGCGGGTTCTCTTGTGCACTGTCTTCTAGAAGTGAGGGTTGAACCTTGTAGGTCAGATCCTGGGAGAGAGGGTTTCAATTAAGTCGATCTAGGAAAATAAAGGCTGTGGGCCCCATACACGAAAGTAAACTGAGACAGAAGTCTAACTTTACTACTCATGTCCTTTGTGAATACCGAAAGTCGTAAAGTTAGACTTACATCTCAGGTTACTTTTGCGAATCGGCCCCCTGAGTCAGACGCTCTGCAGCCAGGTGTCTGGGCCAGTAATCGGCCCAGAAATGCAGGGCATGCGGCAGGGCTTGTAGTGTGGGTGCAGCTATTGCTAGCAAAATATTAAAGTGATAGGTCATGTAGCACCTTAATGACTAGGTTGAGTACATAAGCAGAACCTTTTCTAGCCGAGGGTGAATTGCCCTTGTACACAAGGTCAGAAGTGCAACAAATACACTACGCCTATGATGCAAATACCATGGGACTTCATTTGCCTATTTATTATGCAAAAACGTTCAACAGTAGGTATCTTGGCACTGGTATGTCCAAACAACTATCTTAACACTCATTACTCCTAAAGCCCTTCAGTGTCCATCGACTAGGAGGCAGTGTAGGTCTATGTTCTTCTCTTTACTAAACTTCAAGATGTTTTCCTCTTTTAATTTTTGGGACATGGAATTCCACTGCTTGACTGAGGTCATTGACAGTATCTTACCCCAGAGTGACTCTGCAAAACCTTTGAACATTTAACAAACTTGGGGGCATATTATCAAGGTCTGGCGTTAAAATTATCGCCGCTTTATCGGCAGAAAACTGCCGCTAAAGCGGCGATAATGGGCTTGATAATATGCCCGTGAGAATTCCCATAGAAGCCCATGTTGACACCAGAACATGGGATTCTATGGGAATTCTCTGCAGCATATTATCAAACCCATTATCGCCGCTTTAGCTGCAGTTTTCTGCCGATAAAGCGGCGATAATTTTAACGCCGGACCTTGATAATATGCCCCTTGGGGGCATATTATCAAGGACTGCGTTAAAATTATCGCTGGTTTAGCAGCAGAAAACTGCCGCTAAAGCGGCGATAATGGGTTTGATAATATGCCATGGAGGATTCCCATAGAAACCCATGTTCACACCAGGACATGGGCTTCTATTGGAATTCTCAAGGGCATATTATCAAGCCCATTATCGCCGCTTTAGCGGCAGTTTTCTGTCGCTAAATCAGCGATAATTTTTAACGCCGTCCTTGATAATATGCCCCTTGTCTTTTCTGAACTCAGACTGCATTTTGGCTAATAAAATTGAACTCCCTTAGATTCAGTATTACATCGTGATCCATTCAGTGATTTCTGTATCAAAATTAATACTCTGAATTGTATTCTTTGGCCAACTGGAAGCAAATGTAGGGGCATATTAGCAAGAACCTTGTTAAAATTATCGCAGTTTTAGCGGCAGGAAACTGCCGCTAAAACGGCGATAATGGGCTTGCTAAAATGCGTTATAGAATTCCAATAGGAGCCCAGGTTAGATGTCCTGCACATCTAACCTGGGCTTCTATTGGAAGTCTACAACGCATATTAGCAAGCGCATTATCGCCATTTTAGTGGCAGTTTCCTGCCGCTAAAACTGCGCCAATTTTAACGAGGTTCTTGCTAATATGCCCCATACTTTGGTTAATACTGGAGAGCAGGGTCGGACTGACTACCGCGCGTTTTGGAATTCTGCCGAGCAGGGGGCTGATTTCACTGCGGTGGGGGCTGATTTCATTCATGGAGACCTGCGTGTACTTCGAAATAATTAAAGCAAAATGAATTTTGTTCAGTACACGCAGGTCCCCATCAACAAAATCAGCCCCCAGCTGAGCAGCATTCCAAAACGCCCGGTAGTCAGTCCGGCCCTGCTGGAGAGATTGAGTCCTGATTTCTAATATTAAAAAGGAATCTGCCAATTGCAAACCGTATCATTTTAAGTATGGATATCAAATTTGTCGGAAGCTCAAGATACAGTGGGTTACAATAATCTTGCCAAAACATATGCATTAATAATCAGAATTCTCTGTTCCAAATATTAATTATTCGGTTTAGCGCCCTTAACTCAAAGAAACATTCCTTCATTGCTGCATTCACTTGCTGTTTTACACCCAGCTTTACAAACAGATTTCTTATATTTTGAGTCAGGATTGGTTCTTTGACTATTGAAGATGGCCAGAAAATCTGATTCCCAACATTATTTCTGCATGGAGGCGAAAGTATAGTTTTATCATAATTTAATTTAAAAAATGACTGTGCGGCATGTATTACTGAATGTCGCCTTACAATCAAATAGATTTAACACCCTTTCATATGGATCACTGTGAGAAAGTGGATTATTAGTGGCAGTGGATGGTAGTCCATCACAAGTAATTATGGCGCTATTCTTGTTAGGTCCAATAAAGGTTTCAGTAATATGAACCTGAGCTCAACCCCTGGTAGCCCTTGCACAGAGCAGACAGGCTTAGCTTAAGAAAATGTGTAGAACTTTTAGAAGTACAAAAACATTTACAAAGTAGAAAACACAACGCTATAAACATTCCACTAAAATTTTGTTACAGGCTTTGGCAAAGGCAAAATGTCTGGCGCTAGCAGCAAGCATTTTGGAAATTCATGCTTTGTTTTGTCATGGGTTTTGCAAAATCTTTTGGTTTGGAAAGCTGCCAGGCCCTCATGAATTCTTAACAGAAAAGACATATTGACTAAAGGCAAAAAAGGTTATTTTGGTCCCAAAAGTACACCATTGCCATAGTACTCACTGGGCACTGATGAAACTACTTTATGTGTGTATGTGCTCCTTATGAAAGGGCAGTTTGCTGTAACTTATAATAAAGCCAGTCAGTAAATGGCTAAAGTGACTCACACACCACCTCTTGATGCATTCTAGATAGAGTGGGTGTAAGAAAAATGTGAATGACAACATCACAGACTAATGGATGAAGTCTGGCTGAAAAAACCCTATAAGTACCTATTTTATACATACTTTCAGAAAATAAGAAAAGATCTTGGCTAAAACAGACTGAAAAATGCCAATCAGTCTGGCATTGGCTGCCAGCCTCTTGCTTTGCAGAAACAAAGGAAGAAAGAAGGGGTAAAGGAAGGCAGGCATAAGGAATGCAGGCAAAAAAGGAAGGGATGCAGTCAAAATAGAGGGAAGTAGAGCAAAGCAGAAGGAAGTAAAAAGGGCAAAAAAGGAATGAATGAAGGCAAGCAAAAAGGGAAGGAAGGAAGTTAAAAAAGGAAGGAAGTCAAAAAGCAAGGAAAGAAAGAAGGAATGAAAAAAGGCTAAAAGGAAAGAAGGAAAAATGAAACATTCCCTAAAAGAAAAAAAAGTAGTAAGGAAGAAAAGAAAGAAGGGAAAAAAGAAAGAAAGAAGGAAAAAAGGCATAAAGAATAAAAACAGAAAGAAGGAAAATAATGGAGACGGAAAGAAGGCGAAAAAGAAATAAGTGAAGAATAAAAACAACGGGACAGAAAGAAGGCAAAAAAGGGACAAAGGAAAAAAGATGATAAACAAAAAAGGAATGAAAGTGGGCAAAAAAGAAAGAAGCACAAAGAAAGTAGAAAAGAAAAAAGGCAGAAACGAATTTAAAAAGGTGAGAAGCCAGAAAGTAAGAAAGAAGGAAAGAAGGCAAAACAGAAATAAAGGAACGAAAGAAGGCAAAAAAAGGAAAGAAGGAACAAAGAAAGAATACACCGGGGAAAGTAAAAAAGTAAAGAAAGACAGAAAGAGAGAAAAAAGAAAGAAGGAAAATAAAAAGGAAAGAAGAAAAGATTAAATGAATAAGGCAAATGAGAATGAAGGGAAAAAAGGAAAGAAGACTTAAAGAAAAAAGAAGGAAAAAAAGAGGGAAGAAACAGAAGAAAGAAGGAAATAAAAAGAAACTAGAAAAAAGAAAAGATGGAAAGAAAAAATGAAAATAGAAGAAAAGAAACAAGGCAAGAAGGAAAGAAAAAAAGAAAGAAAGAAAGAAAGAAAGATGGTGGAAGGAAATAAGGAAAGAGGGTTTACACTATAAAATGTTGGAAAATCCATATTATACCTCACCTATGTTTTAATAAAAATGTATTGCAAATTTAACATGATAAAGTTTGGGTTGCTTCCTTATTAACGTTTATGAAAAAATCCCTGGTGAAGCCGGTCCAGGAGCACAATAGGGTATGCTATGAAATAGCAGCAGATAGATAAACAAAGGCCACAACAAAGGCAAATAAATTTACAACTGCATTGGTAGGAGACAGAAACTGCTAAAGCTGGAATGTGCTCTATGCTCACTTCAAAGGCTGTCATTGTCGAGTCATTGCTGGGATAAGCGGCAAGCTGGATCCAAAGCTGAGCTCAACGATGTAGGGTTCTTGAAGAGTGGGATCCTGAAACAGTTGTCGATGTAGCAGAAATACTCAGAGAGGACAAAGTCTGAAGTCTGTGTCTAGGAACGCCTCAACATTGATTGGGTGTTGTTGGTGTTGGTGCCAGCAAAGCCCTCTACATTTAGACTTAGCAACTTTTCAGAAAGTCAGATTTCCTTCAGAGGGGCAACCCAGCAAGTTAAAAAAAAAATCAATGAGTCAATGTTGATGGCTGTGGCTTCAATGGTGATGCTTGTCTCCTCAACCTCTCCAGGCAGAAAGTTTGCAAAAAGTTTAAAAGTCCCAACTTTTGCAGTTTGAGCAGGAGGAACCAACCACGGGTTCCAAGACTTCCGGAACAACACTTGCAGGTCAAGACTCACTCCATCAGAAGCCACAAGCAGGGTCCAGGGCAGGTTTAGTTATAAAATGGTAGTTGGTCTCTTTCAGCAAAGTGGTCTTCTTGCAGTTTTTGTGTCCCTGTAGCTTAACAGGAGGTCAGCCATTTTGTCCTTGGAGTCCACTCCTATGTCCTGATTACAAGTAAAGAGGGTACAGCCCTGAAGGTTCTCCTCACAGGTCACAACAGCAGTTACAGTTCTTCGGTCTTCCACAGGTCTAGTAGTGTTCTGAAGAAGGTGCCCAGGGGTGTCACTTTTATGCCTGGCATTAGTCTGTGGGTGACTCCTTGACCCTCACTGGCCAATGGGGTTTACGTTTACAGCGTTACCCCAACCCACAAATGCAGAAGTTCCTATGTTCCCTACTGCAAACAGTCTTGCAGTGCCCCTCTGTACCTAAAACCAAGATGGCAGAACCTATCTTCTCTCCAACACTAGAGGTGTGGCTAAGGAAATGAGCAAACCCTCGCCTGCAGTCACTGAATCCTGATTCTGGAGGCAGCTCTTCTCCCACTGGGGGGTCGGGGCTAAGTGTGTGCTAAATCAACCTATGCCAGGACAAGTCCCTTTGAATATAATTGAGTTTTTTTTCACTGGCCAGAGGGTCATCCTGCCAGAGGAGCGGGACACCTCTCCATGTATAAGCGTTTTGGCTCAAGGAACCATTTAGCTCCTGGATGGCAGTTGGGAGTGCATGCAAACTGTCTTGTAGAGACTGTAGGCAGACTAAAGGTAACTTTTTAAGGTAGCTTTTGTAAATAATTTGTTACAAATCTGATTATACCAATTAACTTTATTTGTAATAAATATTTTAAAAAGCCCAAAGTAACTTTTTATCTGATACCCAAATCGAAATAACATTATTTACCGTTATGTTCCAGTCCTTTCACTGTAAGGACATGGTTTTCTTTATTTGTAGTTTGTAGTGTAAACCTGCACAGCCAGGCTACTGGTGGCAGGTCTGCTGTCATGTTTGCCTTGCCACTCTAGTGGTGTTACAGTATGTGTTGCAGTGCACAAGACACAGTTAATTTACAGGCCTTGGGTACACTTTGAAACAAAGACTTAGCCAATTTCAACATGTTTTAGCGGTCAGAGCACATGCACTGGGGTCTGGTTATCGGAGTCCCAAAGAACAGAGTAAAAAAAAAAAACAACAGTATCAGTTTCAAAAACAAATGAGGTAATTGTGCCCCAAAAAAGCATCTTCTTACAATTACACTCGACTGCAAATATAATTTGTGTATAATCAGCATACATAAGGGTGATTAGGCCCAAGTACTGCATCAAAATAGACAGAGGGAATATATAAATGAAAGAGAGGGTAAAACACATACGCCTGGGGCCGACCTCACATGATTATGTCTATCTTTCATGCATATGGCACCATTGAAACCAGTGTTGTCTAATACGTTAGAAAACTATGAAATAATTGAAGGACTGTTCCTGATACGAGGTCATTTAGTCACTACTATAGTATCTTATGATCAACGGTGTCAAAGACAGCCGACAAGTCAAACAGGATAAGGGCTGCTGGTACATTACTGTATGATATAAAAATGAATATCATCTAATACTGCTGTTACCACCACTTCCATACACCCTCCTGCTCTGAAACCTGTCTGCAACGAATGCAACAGATTGTGCTCTTTTGCAAAATATAGTAATTGATTGACAAGCATTTGTTCCAGTAGTCTCGTAGTAAAGGGTAACTGTGATAGTGGTCTATAATTATCAGTGTCCATTGGGACTAATGCTGATTTTTTTTAATCAATGGTCTCATTTTCATCTTTTTTAAATCAAACGGGATATATAAGAACAACAAGAAATTGATAATTTCCTGAATAAACACTTTTGATTCTAACAGGAATTCATTGAGTATTTTTCATTTGATTTGATTGATTGCATTTATAGAGTGCAATCAGCTACTTCCTAAGAAGAGTCCTGGCGCATGATGTAGATTAACAAAGCAGGCTGCATGAGCTATCTTGACAGGACATGGACTGAGAATCATTAATAGTCTAATTTACTGAAGTAAGCCTAAATAGATGGGTCTTGACCAATTTCCTGAACTGCATCACATTTAGTTGTAGCCTAGCGATCGACTATAGTGAACTCCAAATTCTAGCTGTGAGCACTTCCAGGTGACATCCTGCCTAACTTTCTGGGGGACGAAATGATGTCAAATGAGGACGAAATACAATGAAAAAATGAAGTTCATGTATGCATTGTAATGTACACAATATACAGCTTTTTGACAGAGGTGGTTTAAACAAATCTCTTTTGCACATGGGTAGCCATTGTAATTTTTCTAAATGTTCTGAAATGGACACATTTCTTTTAGGTCCTACAACTAACCTAGCAGCAGCATTCTGCAGAAAATGGAGGTGATAGAAAATATTTTGGTGCCCCTGCTAGAAGATAATTGCCATAGTAAATGCGAAAGATGGTGTGTGCCTGAACCATATCTCTTCTAAAAAACTTAGGCATGTAAGGCAGGGTCTTCTTAAGAATTTGAAATGATCTGAAATTGGTAGTACATACAGATTTGACATGGGCCTCAAAATGTAGGTCTTTGTCTATCACCACAATCAAATTGCGAGCCTGAGGCACTGGCACAGATAACTCTCCAAACTCCTCTAGCATCCATTTGGGGGTCTACTTGGCATCAGGCCCAAATACTACGATCTCAGTTTTACCTCTAATAAGAGTGAGGGAATTATTGTGCAACCACTGTGTCACCTTACTTAGGCACATGCTGCAGTTTAAGGCTAGCTCCTCCAAACTACTGCCTAATCTAATACATTGTATGTCATCAGCATATATATGAAAAGAGATTCTAAAAGATTCCATTAACCAAGCCAAGGTAGTCATTTAGCTATTAAAAAATTCATGACAACGCCGAGCCTTAAAGGAAACTTGTGGTAGCCTGTAGGGGAGGTGATCTAAAACTCTCTAGCTGTACTGTCTGTGATCTATCTTGCAGAAACTATTAAAACTATTTCTAATCCATACCACATATGCCACAATCTTTGAGGAGCTTGATTAGAATTGAATGAGATATCGTGACAAACAGTACCAGTAGATCTCATAAAACCAGGGCAGAGATACCATCTTCGTATTTTATACCTCTGATGCCACCTTAACTAGCACACTTTTTGTACTGAAACCTTTTCAGAAGCCAGACTGTACTGGATGATAAACATTGATGGATTTCATTTGGCTCAACTGCTGTCTGTGAACCAGAGTTTCATTCAGTTTAGCACAGGTGGGTAACAAAGAGATTGGCTGGCAGTGGAATAGAGCCTTGGCATCTAGAGGTTTTCTTTTCAACATGTATCTAAAACTCTGTGGGCCCGATTCACAGAACTAACTTAAGACAAAATCCTAAACTTACTACCATTTTGGTATTCACAGAAGGCACTTACTCATTTCGGTATTCACAGAAGTTAGGAGTCCTAACTTTAGGACTCCTAAATGCCTTCTGTGAATACCGAAAGCCTTAAAATTAGGATTTTTCTCAGTTTAGTAGTAGTATAGTTAGGACTCCTAACTTTAGGACTCCTAAATGAATTCTGTGAATACCGAAAGTCTTAAAATTTGGATTTTTCTCAATTTAGTAGTCCTAAGTTTAGACTTAGGACTACTTAATTTAGAAAAATCCTAATTTTAAGACTTTCGGTATTCACAGAAGGCATTTAGGAGTCCTAAAGTTAGGAGTCCTAACTTTACTACTACTAAACTGAGAAAAATCCTAATTTTAAGGCTTTCGGTAGTCACAGAAGGCATTTAGGAGTCCTAAAGTTAGGAGTCCTAAACTTAGGACTACTAAATTGAGAAAAATCCTAATTTTAAGAATTTCGGTATTCACAGAAGGCATTTAGGAGTCCTAAAGTTAGGAGTCCTAACTATGCTACTACTAAACTGAGAAAAATCCTAATTTTAAGACTTTCGGTATTCACAGAAGGCATTTAGGAGTCCTAAAGTTAGGAGTCCTAACTTCTGTGAATACCGAAATGAGTAAGTGCCTTCTGTGAATACCAAAATGAGTAAGTGCCTTCTGTGAATACCAAAATGGTAGTAAGTTTAGGATTTTGTCTTAAGTTAGTTCTGTGAATCGGGCCCTGTAAGTTGTGTAATCAAGGCCACATCCATGGAAGAGGAGGAAGATGTGGACAAACAAGCAAGTTTTAACTCTGATACCATTGCTGAGTTGAAAGTAGGCCCTTATTAATGGTACCATATTAGAATATGTACCGTTTTCACCTGCATATGGGTGAGATTTTCAACCAAAGTGATGATTTTTTTTGAGTGGAAATATTAGATACATCATTATAAAGCTCTTGTGATGGGGACATAGAATTATTTAGCTGCAGGATATAAGTAAGTAAGTAAGTAATTTTTATTAGCATAGTTACTTAAAACCATTGCTGTACAAAGTTGATTAAGAACAGGTATGATAAAAATACAAAAATGACAATTCTAAATAAAACAGAATATAATTTGCACGCTTCATGTTAGTAAGGTAATTTCTTCTTTCTTTATTCCCCTCATGAGTTCGTATGGTCAGTAATGTCAGTCGACAAGCAGTGTTGAGTCAGTGATACAAGGACCATTATAAGATAATTTTTGGCATCTTTCTTTCCACTGCCTTCATAAATTTTACAAAGCTGCAGTTCATGCGAGGATCGTGGGAGGAAAAGCAAGCCAGAATTGCCTTTCTACGTGTACGAATCCCTTGCTGGTTGAAGTGATGTTTCAACAGGAGTTTTCGTTCGTCACGTAGTTTCTCACAGGAGCAGATCAGGTGCAGCATATCCTCTTGCCCTGATCCACATAGCCGACAGAGTGGCTCGATTTTTTTTTTGATCCAGGTTGGAAGATTTTGAATGCAGGGGAGCAGGCCTAACCTGTACTTTAAAAAGCTCATTTTGGTGGATTTAGGATATCCCTCGCCAAAATAGTGCTGTGGTACCTTCTTTAAATACGAATTTAGGATCATCCATCCATGCGTTCTTTTAGAAAGGGCGGCCTTGTCGTGAGTCCATGAAAGCTGTTTGATCGATTTTTTGACCAGTTTTTTGAAAGTTGTATGATTTGATGGGGTATCCCAAAGCTGGTCTAAACCAGTATTCTTCAGGCTGTCCCGTAGGAACTTGGCTGCCGCCGAGGACGGGTGTTGGACTAACTCCTTCCACAAGTATTCATTTAATGATCCTTGTGTCGATTTCCTCACTTTATCCCAGGCTATCATGTAGGCTCCCTGCCTTGCTAGGATCTGTTGGTCAATGCCAAATTCAAGCCTAATTTGAGCTGGTGAGGTTTGCTTGGGCAAGCTGAAGATGATCCTGTAGGCAGCTGTTATGGTGTTATCAAGGGTCTTGGCGTCTCTTCCTCTAAGCACCTCACTCCCGTAGGTAATTGTTGGGAGAAGTTTAGCGCGGATTACTTGCGTCAAGGGCAGGAGAGACGGGCCAGAAAGTTTGTTGTTTAAAGATTTTAGAGAAATTGCCAAAGAAATCCCTTTCCCTCGAATACTTGTTTTTTGGACTGAAAACTGCCCTCCGTTATCAATCTTCACTCCTAGATATTTGTATGTTGGCGTGTCTCCGATTCTTGTTTTATCCCAATACCATGATGTTGATTTATTTCTTTTCTTGCTGATGGTCATTGACTTGGTTTTCTCCAGATTTATTGTGAGATCGTTTTTGCTTGAATAGCATTGTGTTGCGTTCAGGAGGTGCTGAAGTCCCACCTTGGTGTGGCTTATAAGGACGATGTCGTCAGCATAAAGTAGGCAAGGTAGTTGTAGTCCTCCTAGTTTGGGGGCGTGGGAGTTGCAACCATTTAAAATAGGGACAAGGTCACTTAGGAACAGATTGAAAAGGGTGGGGGCCAGGACGCAGCCTTGTTTCAGGCCCTTGTTGGTCGGTATGCGCCTGGACAGGACGGAGCCATCCCCTACCTTTATCTGTATCCAGGTCTCTGTGTGGAGATTAATCAACAGGTTCAAAAGGGGTCTAGGTATCCCCCAATCATTTAGTTTAGACCATAGAAGGTTCCGGTTTATGTTGTCAAAAGCAGCCTTGTAATCAATGAAGCAGAAGTGTATGGGCATTTTGTTGGATTCTGCCTTATCTATTAGCAAGCCCATGCTCAAGATGTTCGTCGTTGTCCCTACTGCTTTGGCAAAACCAGTCTGGTTTGTTGGGATTAAGGATCTCTCTGTTGCCCAAGCCGTCAGCTCTTCTAGTAGGATGCCTGCAAAATATTTTGCCTCAATGTCAATTAGGGCCACCAGTCGATAGTTTTGGGGGGAAGCCTTATCTCCTGCCTTGTGAATTGGGGAGATAATAGAGCCCTTCCAGGAGCTTGGCAAGATGTTATTGTGACTTATCTCCAAAAAAAGTGGTTCGAGGGCTGTTGCCCAGCCTGCCACATCTTGTTTGTAGAGGATTGGCGGAATACCGTTCGGCCCTGGTGCTCCCTCTCTTCTTCCCTTCTTTATTAAACGCTGAATGGTGTTTTGTAAGTTCGGCAGATTCTCTCTATCATTTTGAGGCTGCCCTTCTGTATAATTTGTGCTGTCCCTCATTAGTGGTTTTTGCGTGACAAGCTCATGGTCCTGGTTGTGACCCGCAGCCTGTTGAAAGTGGTTGCCAAGATAGTTTGCCCATTTGTCCTCTGAGATGTTAGATGAGACCCCATGGTGCATAGGTCTTATGAATGTGTTGATTGATTTCCAGAACCTTGCCCCATCGTTCCGTTTGATATCAGAGTGTAGTCTCGCCCATAGGTTGTCTTCAGCGGATTTGTTTGCTTCCCATTTTGATTTTTTCAGTGTTAATTTTAATTTCCGTAGTTGATCACGCTTTACTAGGTTCGTAGAATACTGCTGAAGTTCTCTCATTGTACGATAGATTGAGGTTTTTATGCCTCTGATTTTTCTTTTATGTTCTCGGGAAAATTTGCACGATCTTCCATTGCTTAATTGTGGTTGTATTTTAGGTCTTGTGGCGTACATTGACATGGTATCAGTAAAATGTTCCCAGTTTGTGATTTTGCTGTATCCAGTATAACTACCAAAATGCTGTATTGCTCTTTCCCCTAAAGCTCCGTCTATTACTGCTGAATACTTGATTTTTTTGAAATTGACAGTATGGGTTGACTCTTTTGGTTCTTTTGAAAGTTCGAAGTTGGGTTTTGCAATTATAAAGATGGTTTCTTGGGGGCAATGATCGCTGTCTCCGCTGCGACCTATCTTATATGATTTTAAAAATTGAAATAAAGGAAGTGAAATGAAGGTATAGTCTAAAATACTGCTTGCTCTTGTTGAATGAAAAGTTGCAGCTGGGGGATTGTCTCCGGATGTCCTTCCATTTAAGGCCCTGATGTTGAAATGGACCAGATCTTCCAGAATCTTATTACCTAGCTTTGTTTGCTTGGAGATCTGTGAAAACGCTTGTGGAGGGATGTCCCAATTTGCATTTTGAATTTGTAGGTCAACTTCTTGCGTAGCGCCCATGAGGTTGAGATTGAAGTCCCCAGTGAGAATAACATTTGTTGTGGGTCTTTCCCTCATGCAAGACTCCATGAAGCTGCAAAGATTTTTAGCTTCTTTTCTTTTCTTTCTCGGGTGAATGTAGACATTGATTAAAGTAATATCATTTTCGGTGGGGCCTGTTGTAAGTTGTGGCAAGTGAATGTTTACCGCCAGCAATGCTGTGAGGGTTGGACCAACTTCTTTTGCTGTCAAAATGCTTGTGGCTGCTATGTAAGTTACTAGACCGCCTTGAAGGTGCCCATATTTGGCTGTCCTTTTTGCAGCGGTGAAAAAGCGTAAGTAGCCGTGTAGATGCGGGGGGTCAGCAAGCCATGTCTCTTGGAATGCCACGACGTCGAAGTTCCTGATATATGTCATAAACTCTGAGTCTGATATTTTGGCGGCCAAGCCATTGATATTCCATGAACATGTTCTTAATGAGTCGGGTGCGGCATCCCTTAACTTGGGCCCGGTTTGTCATTCGTTGTTATTTAAGGTTCTGGCTATCCATCTTGGGTCAAGCAGTCCCGATGATTGTGGGTGTTCGTCTACTATGCGACGGGCGCTCTCGTTGTATTGATCAACCTTTTCACCTTCTGGCCCTGCCGCGCCTCTCAGGACCGAGTTTCTGAGGCTATTAGTAGTAGTTGATTCTGCCTTTTTTTCCACCGGGGCAAGAATTTCAGGGTATCTAGGCTTTACGTATGGTTCTATTGTGATTCCCCAGTTTTTGAAGGTTTCTGCCTCAGCGTATATTTTTTGTGAGGTTGCCAAGGTTGTCCAAGTTGCTTTTGTTTTTTCTCTTCCTGTGTGCTCATCGACTACAAATTCAATGGATACCAGGTCTGAGCTTTTTACTTTTGCCAGAGAGGTGACATGAGATAGCAGTCGCAGGATGTTGCCCCTATTCAGTATGTCATGTCTTCCTTGCGAGTTGTAGTTCGGATTGAACCAAACAACGCCAGTTGTGTGACCTTGTTCGCTTGTCTGCTCGCTCTCTGTTTTTGGTTGGCTGGATCGCATGTCCTCTACTAGTCTTATTGCAGTTGTTTTCATTTGGCAAGGGTTAGATGCAGTGATTCTTAGCTCTCGACCAGGTATTTGGCTTCGTACCAGAGCCTGAGCGATTCTTTGTTCATTTGACTGTCCACCCTCCTTTTTGAGGGGGCTGAGACGCTTGTCCTCTACTAAGCGTTTTGCGTTTGTATTCGCCTGAATTGCGTTGGGCGCGGTTACTCTTAAGTCACGACTGATTATATACTTGGTCAGTACTGGATGCCCGGCTGAGTGGCGCGTTTCGCCTGGCCTGGAGATGTTACATGCTGAATCCATTGGCCCTATAGTAGATGTTGTTTCTTCTTCTCTCTTCGTGGGCGATGCTCCTTGGGTTTTTTTCAATGGATTACTTGCTGATTGCCTTATATCTATCTCTGCCTTTTCTGATCCCTGATTGCTCCCAGGATGTTCTTGGTTTTTTGTTTGCTGTAAGTTGGGATCGTGCTGTCCGCCACTTTTTTGTGCTTGATTCACACTAGATTCACAGAGAGTTTTGCGAGCTACACCGGATTGGAGATGTGAATTTTGTGTACCTATTTCGAGCTCTTTTTGAATGCGAATCCCGGGTGGTTCCATGGTTTTTGTTTTGGGGTTAATGTGCCTCCCCGTCTTAATAGGGGTTTTTGCCTTAGTGGGAGTCTCAGATGTGCTAAAGGCTTCATCACTTTCCGGTGGGCACAAGGCATGCTCAGATTGAGCTGCGCCTTGTTCCATGGTTGGAACATTCCCAAAGAGGTGCATAAAGCCTTTACGTTGAGAAGCAATTTTTTGTTTCCTGCCTTTACGTTTTTTTGCTCGTCTTTGTTTGGCGTTCGTTATTGGGCTTTCTTTTTCTTCCTCGGGGTTTGCAGAGAGTGGCATTTCTGTTGTTCCGGGTGCACAGATCCCTGTGTTTATTGCTCTTGGATTGCAAATGCCTTGTCTGTTGCTCACCGGCATTTCATTAATCCTTGAGTTGTTTGTGTCGGCCACAGTGGAGCTGTTACGAGGGTTGCATTGTCTGTACTTGGATGGCTTTCTAAGCTGTGTGCACAGATTGCTCAAAATCGTCGGTAAGGTTGCCAATTTGTCGATAATTGGGCTGCATCCGCACCCTTCTATTGTATTCCCAGATCCTTGATTCGGCTGAGCCAAATTGTTTTGAAGAAGCGTGTTTAGCGTGCCCAATTTCCCGTCAATGGCAACCACAAATACAGCCAGTGTGTCAAGTAGCGTCAGTTGAGTGTCCATTTTATCCGATTGATAATTGAGGGCTTCTACTAAGAGTTGTATAGTATTAAGCAGACTGCACCAGGCATTTTCATGCTTTGGAATTTCTTCATGAGTGTCAGAAGTTGTGGGGCTTTTTTGACCCATCTTTGGTGCCTCCTCGTCCGTCACTGGATGTTCATATGAAATATCGCTTATTGTGATAGGCGTATTCAGCGTTTTGATGATTGACTTGCTTTTGCCTTTGTCTTGCGTATATGCAGCTAGAAGATCTTCCCATTCTTCCTTTCCCAGGAATGAGGATAATTCGGTTGCCTCCAGTGGCGAGGTTGATAACCTATCTGTGCGGGCCATGTTCTTGCCAGGCCTCAACATGCTTTCATGGTCCATTACTTGTTCAATTTCAGTTAGGTTTTGGTTTCTCAGAATTGGATCATTTATTTCCCAGCACTCTTTTTTTGTATTTTCATTTGGGTAGTTGTAGTTGCTGGGATGCTTTATAAGTTCTTTGTTTTTTGCTATACTATTCATAGAACCGTTGGCTTCGTCTCCTGTGCCAACTGTATTGCCAACTGTATTGCCCTCGCAAGAGGTTTCATTGAGATGGGTGCAAGGGACTGTGAAGCTTTTGTAAAGAATATCTGTTGGACAATCTTTTTTGTTGTTGTTCTCTGCCCTATGCACTTGGATCAGATTTGCTTCTAAGAGGATTTTTGTTCCTGACAGAGGCCCTTTGGTTATCCTGCCCCTTGTAGTGCAGCTTTCGTCACGCTGAGGGGTTGATGTCACTTGTAATAGCCCCCGAACCGTATGGCAGGGGCTTCCGTTGCTTCCGTTGCTGTTATTGACTGGTTGCAGGCCAGAGCACTGCACAGGCTGAGTAGGCTGAGATGGTTCGATGGGTTGCTGTAAGCCTAAAGATTCATTGGTGTTTGAGAGAAGTGTGTCCGCCGCATTTTTTAAGAAATGAAACTTTGTGTAGATTTTCGGTTGGAGCAGTGCAATACTGGTTTTTGTTCTGCTGCCTTTTTTTCCCTGTGTCAATTGCTCACTGCACAGGCTATTAGAATTGATGTTTGTTAAGTCAATTAGTGAGCCTTCCTTCTGGCTTAATTGCCTAGATTTAGACAATGGCTTTTCGCTTGTGCCATCCAGCTCATTCTGTGATGCTTTGCCTTTCTTACCTTTCTTCATGCGGTTATTTGCCCCCCCTTTGTTCATGGGGCAACCGCGGATCCGCCCTGATCTCATATCGCTAGGGCTAAGCGTGTTAAAAGCGTGTTAAGAGAAGCCCAATAACAAGCAGTCAGGGGAATGTCCGAGCAGGTTAAATAGGATAAATAGTGCTTAGCAGTTAACTTGACAAACGCCCTTCAGTGGTTTTAGTGGTATCAGACCACTATTTACAACCAGGGCTGCTGACGCCTTAGTTCGCTGCGCCTCTCTGCTCTGCACCTCCTGCTCTAGTTTACCCCCTCTGCTTTTTTTTTTTTTTACATGGTCCTCACCGCACTTCCAATAGCTAAGCGTGAGGGTAGAAAGGTAGAAGCAAGACCCGCTCCTTAGGTGAAGGAGTATCGCTGCGCTCCCCCCTTTGCGCTCACCGTAAAGTACAGATTCACCGCTGTGCGTTCTCCATCTCCAATGATTTAGTGGTTTAGTGGATGCTTGATGCAAGTCCCGTTACTGGCCGTCGCTGGCTCTGCGGGGCTCTACGGAACAATGGCGCTGCAGCAGTGATTGATAGCTGCTGGTGGTAACGGTGTCTGGTGGCGATGCCTGTACCGGTAAAAGCGGTAACGGCGATGGAGATGACGGCACCAGCGCCGCCTCAACTCTGCTCAGCTCCGTTTCTTCGATGTCCGTAACTAGCGGTGGCAGTAGCGGTGGTGGCGTCGGCGCTGGTTCAGCGCCGCGCTCTCTCTCTCTCTCTTGCTCCTCCGACTCCTCTGGCGTGCGACGTGCGGTGTGCTGCAAAGCGTGAACTGGATCGCCTCAAGAAGAACTTCTCAATGTGACAGGCCGCAACCGTAAGAAGCAATGGCTGAAGTATATGTGTGGACTTCTTCTGCCACTGCGCACTAAGGGGTTGTATTCTGCTGGTTCCGAAGGGTGCTTTCACTCACGCGCTCGTCTTTCTGAAGAGGGTCTGTGTTTGCACCTTTTCCTGAGAGAAAGGTGCTGCAGGATATGTTAAACTCTAAAATAGTTTTAAGACCACCTAAATACATGGTGTGCCTCATGGGTCTGTACGCGCAGCCATAGCAGAGGATGATCTGTTAAAACTGGGAAGGGCCAGTGGCCGCGCATACTATATCACCCTTTTCGTTTGGTACTACTTGGGGATTTGTTCTGAGTGTCTCTATGATGCTAGAATTCCCTCTTCAATACCCTTCTCTGCTCTGAGAGTCTGTACTCTGGCACTCTGGCATGGGGACTAGAGGGAGAAGGGGGGAGGTACAGGTTTGACAGATGGAGGGGTGATCAGAATGTACATGGGTGATGTATGGCTTATTTGGAGAGGCATGAAGATAACACATATGATAATACGACCTAATGGGGTGCATTGGGTGGTCTTGGTCTCTGTGTACTGCCGTGGAAGGGGACCTATGGTCACCGCGGCAACAGTGATCTGATTCTTGTTGAATATTGTACACTATCATTGAAATTAATATGAGTGTCAATGCTATGGTAACTTCACTGTATACTTTGTTATTGCAAATGAATTGCTTGTTGTTTCCTAACTGGAAAATCCCAAAAAATAAACCAATAAACCAATTAGTATAAAGACTTCATGGGTGGGATTAGAAGCATTCAAGCATTTTTTGGGGAAATGAAATGGCTTGAGCTATTTTCACCATCTTATAGTAGTCTTTCAATTTAGTTTTATAAAATTATTTATCCTCCATCCTGTAGCTTTGTCTTCATTTTCTGACAATCATTTCAATCCTTTTAGTTCAATAATATACCATGAAGCATATGGTGATAATCATTTGGATTACTTTTATACTAAAGTGTTGAATTAATCAATGGAGTTACGAATCTAATTAGCTATGTCCTAGATGTTGCCTTTAGGATCCATCTTCCATAAAGGCAGAGCAGTATCATTAAGTAGGGTGACCGACCAATTAGAAGACCTTATTGTGGTTTCATTGTCTGTAGGATATTTCTCTTTGTAGTAGTTGCCTCTCAAAGCTGTGGCCCTAATAAATCAAATGTCCATATTAAGGGGGGGATACATTATTTAAAGTGATATAGGGGTCTAGACTGAACATTAAGTCTAATGAATGATATGCTTAATGGGTAGGCTATCTGTACTTGATTTCAGTGGCCTGCTACTCCTTAACAATGTATTACACTGCTCAAGTACAGAAAACTGTCTGAGTATACTTCCTCAAAACTCTTGTGCATTGGTTCCTTATATTAATCAATTATTTAGACTGATAGGTTTTGCAGACTGGGAAGTACTAATCTTGATCTTATCTTGCAAATAGTCAGCAAATTCTTGACATTTGGGTGCCGATTACGATCCGGTAAAAAAATTCCTGTACGACTCGTATCCGGTCTTTTTACCGTACGAATCGTACAAGTGCCGTACAAACTGCCAACTACGATTTGCATGGGAAAAAGTCCATACGAATCGCATTGGGAATTATTCCCCACACGTCCCCGGGTCGGAAATTGTGTCCGACACGTCCTCGGACGATTTACCGTACAAATGTGAAAAGTGAAGTCCGACCGCGGAATTACGATCCATCCCGTGCGTCCGATGTTACAACCGTATGGAAAAAACACCGTCCGCACCGAACTCCCATAGCAACCATGAAGACATGTGCCCGCATACGCGCCGACCCCCCCAGCCCCCGTATGTACGCGCCGACCCCCCCCTCAGCCCCCGTACATACGTGTCGAACCCCCCGTGTATGTACACCCGTGTACGTGTCGTACCCCCGTGTATGTACACCCGTGTACACGGGTGTACATACACGGGGGTACGACACGTACACGGGTGTACATACACGGGGGTACGAGACGTACACAGGTGTACATACACGGGGGGTACGACACGTACACGGGTGTACATACACGGGGGGTACGACACGTACACGGGTGTACATACACGGGGGGGTACGAGACGTACACGGGTGTACATACACGGGGGGTACGACACGTCCACGGGTGTACATACATGGGGGTACGAGACGTACACGGGTGTACATACACGGGGGTACGACACGTACACGGGTGTACATACACGGGGGTACGACACGTACACGGGTGGACATACACGGGGGGTATGACACGTACACGGGTGTACTTACACGGGGGTACAACACGTACACGGGTGTACATACACCGGGGTACGACACGTACATGGGTGTACATAAACAGGGGGTACGAGACGTACACGGGTGTACATACACGGGGGGTACGACACGTACACGGGTGTACATACACGGGGGTACGACACGTACACGGGTGTACATACACGGGGGTACGACACGTACACGGGTGTACATACACGGGGGTTACGAGACGTACACAGGTGTACATACACGGGGGGGTACGAGACGTACACGGGTGTACATACACGGGGGGGTTCGACACGTACGTACGGGGGCTGGGGGGGGTCAGCGCGTACGTACGGGGGCTGGGGGTGGGGTCGGCGCGTACATACGGGGGCTGGGGGGTGTCAGCGCGTACGTACGGGGGCTGGGGGGGTCGGCGCGTACATACGGGGGCTGGGGGGGGGTACGGCGCATACAGGGCCACCTACTCTGGTCGTTTGGCGCCGTACTTCGCTTTTCTGGCACTTTTTGGGTGCCGTGAAAATATCGTCGTCCGGACTGCTGTTGGTTCGAATCGTACTTCCTGGGTCGTGAAACGCTGCCTGAAAGCGTCCCGACATCACGTCGCAGCATTCCCGGATCACATTCGTACGTATATTTTCGTCGGTCGGTGTTTTTTACGATTCGTACGGAAATGGTGTTTCCGTGCGAATCGTAATTCCATGTTTGTAAAGTTTTCCGACCGGGTACGAGTCGGACGGAGAAAACTCTCCGACCGACGGTTCGTACCCGGTTTTTAACGGATCGTAATCGGCACCTTGGTATCAGACCATACTACCAGCTGTTTTCGTATGTAACCTGCATAGTCCTTGCATGCTATGTTCAAGTGAGCCAGAGTAATGGAGGACTATTGTATACTGTTTCAATATCCTTGCTGGCCTTTGCACAAGATGGAGGTGAGATTGTGCGACAGACAGTGGAAGTGTATTGCTGACTACACATCTCCTATCTGCTTTTACTGGATAAACATGGGATCCCACTACCCCACTTGTTCCAGTTCCAAGTTCTCTATGACCAATGGAGGGAAGGCTCTGCAGATTACTCAGGTGGCAGCTGTGAAACCAGAATTATCTTCTCAGAGATAAGACGACATCTCCTGGCTATAACCCTTGAGGGAAAGGTTTATACCTGACCTGAAGCACCTAGAAGCCAGCCAGCCTGATGAGAGAGAGTTAAGGAGCCTCCCAACCCTGCAGGAGAAATGAATGTCCAGAAGGAGTGAGGTACAGCATGACCCAGAGCTGGTGTGATTTCCAGAAGAGGAAGACTGTGGAGAGCAAGATGTGCACCCTAGTGTCAGTGGGTGACAGTCTCTTCAACAACAGTTACTAATGGAAACTGTGAAATGAAGATCACCGAAGACCAGTTGGGCTATACTCTAAATCTAACGAGGCCTGTTTTAAGCTGCAGCTCTAAGAAGAAAGGGTTTACAAATAAGTTCTAAGATACAATACAGCACTTATCTATATCTCGGGAGTGTTGATGGCTTATGGTCCGAAGATCAAGGAAACAAGACCCCTTGGTTTCCTAAATGAGTGAAAGAGACTTTCACAACAAACAGCTACACAAAAGATTTGATCCGCACACAATAAAAAGTAAGGAAGCAATTCCACCAAGTTGTCGTAGATTATATATTCCTTTAGTCTTTGAGTTATAATTTCTTTCTTCACAGTAGCCTACACGTTTTGTACTATTTAAGGACTTCTTCAGGGCTACAAACACAGACGATAAACAATGCAAAATCTTTTAAAACCAAACATATTAAATAATTTAAATTCATTTACACGATTTATATGAGCATTCAATACAATTCTATTTACAACACTCCATAGTTGTACCCTCGACCATGTTCACACCAGGCACATAACATTTGGCTCTTTATCAAGAATCTTAACTCATATTCCATCCGAAACCACAATGTGTGACATTATGGGAAACTTATAGAGGACTGTCAAACACTTGTATCAGGAAACAAAGATTAAGCAATGTCATAATCACAGATTAAAAACATTTCCTTGTATTACCCAACATATTTGTAAGCTGCACAGAGAGACATTCCACACTTGAGAATTGCATCAGGGACAACCCCTGTGAATATATATTCTAGCATAGGGAGATCTTATATTTTCTTAAACAACTTATTAGGTCAGAATTCATATTGGTCCACATAGCAGCATGGGAGAGCCCATCTAATATCCTAGGAGCTCATACCACAGTTCAAGTTCACAGACAGACACATTCATAAATAATCGTATTTTATAACTACCTCATCAATTGTCCTTTAAACAGTGTACGGTTTCTTCTTGCTTTGGTCCCAACTTCCTCGTATTATCCTTTCTAAAAAACATATGTAAAGAATAAGGAATATTATAACCCTTGATAATATATTATTTTCTCACTAAAAGAAATGATGGGCATTATAGTCCCCAATGGTCTTTTATAGTATACTTATATTAGTAAAAATTCGACAACAATGTACCTGTACAACTGGGATATCGCAATCCTCGATCTCATTGAGATATTTTCTTATATATCTTTTCTATGTATCCAATCCGAAGTAGTGGCAACGCTCAAAGCGATTATTAATTGTCAGTGTAACAACTTTATATGTAGCGAGATTAACGCATATTACTTAGACTTGGAATGCACGCATTTATGATCACATAGGTAATGGTGTAGCGACTATGCGCACGATAATAAGTATAATATGCCATGAGTTTTGGAATACAATGCTTGACGCACTGTTCATCACTTTTTGTCAGTATAAAACCATATTAAATTGAAATACGAATATAAATACGATGCAATGGGCTCTGAAATGTTGTAGTCGGTGCGAAAAGGTGACAAACCAGTGCAATAATTCTTGGTAACTCTGTACGCCCATACAGCTTTGTGCAATTGTGTCTCTCAATTTAATCTTGAATTACATGCAGCTTGGATAACACCATTGATCACGCGATTAAATCTTTCTACAACACCATTCCCACTGAGATTATATAAAGAAGTAGTCTTGTGGGAGGATTATGACGCTACTGTCTACAAAAGTAGCAAAGAATGTGGTTTTGCTAAAAGTAAAATGTAAATGGCTCTTGGTATGCAGATTATTGTTGCCGATAATGGATAAAAAGCATGAAAATGTAATTATTATAAATGTGTACATGCAATGGGATAATGTTGTACAGTATGGAATTGAGATAGCGCATTTCAAAGAGGACATAGACTCTTTATGTGGAAAGTACGAGTCGGACATATTTTTTAAAATGGGTGATTTGAATCATAAATAGCATCCGAAAAAGGTGGACCTTTGGCATGGGGAAATTTTGGATGCATATGGAGTTAAACAAGCAACTTTTCCAAGCTGTGAACCCTTGAGACGGGATCAGGACCTGGGAAATTATCTAGGGACGAAGGATCTTTTCTGCCTGAATGGCAGAACTGAATCAGGTTGCCCAGCAAAGAAAACATTTAAAATAGGTACACAAAACTACCCAATAGATTATATTTTTATGTTTGCTTGGAATTTCCCTCTCGTGAGGGAATTTAAAATATATTGGAAAGAAGGCAGTGATCATATTCCCCTGCAAATGAAGATCCAAAGGGGATCCCCGAAACCCCGAGAAACAGTAATTGCTCAACAAGGTGAATATCCTAAAAGAGTGACTACTAGATTAACAGAAGAATATATGGAAAAATTAGAGAAATTTCAACAGAAGATAGTTCTCGGAGATATAGGGGGCCAGACTCTGGAATGGTATGAAGGAAAGATAGTCCAAGTAGTGCAATGCCTCCAAAAAGAACTAAAAAAAGATTTAAAAAATCATTACACAATCACTGCTGGACAACCAAAATGGTTTTCTGTGGATTGTTTAAAGAAAAAAAGAGAAATAAGGAAAGTAATAAGAAGAATAGGCATAAAACATGACTACAAGAGGCAAAGCTACCTTAAAAAATTGAAAAGAGAGTATAAAAAGCTAACTGTAAATACAAAAAGAGCGTACTATGATAAGTGCTGGGAAAATTTGTTAGACTCTATTGAATCAAAAAATATAAGCCAATTCTGGAAGCTGGTAAAAGCCGCGGCAGGCCACCAAGTGGGGGAGATGAACTGCGTGGTAGATGAGGCAGTGTGGGAGAAGTATTTGAAGGATTTGTATGACCCCCGGAGAGATTTAGAAGTAGAAGAGTCCCAGCCTTGGCAAGAGTTAATGGAAGAACTAAGACCAGACTTCACAGAAGAGAATGTAAAAAATACAATAACCAAGTTGAAATTAACACGTGCAGCAGGAACAGATAACCTCCCTGCAATTATAATAAAGTCCCAGCTGAAGTGGTGGGCGAGATTTTTTTATTGTATGTTTATGGTCATTTTAGAGATAGGGAAAACACCTAAAAATTGGAAGGGGGCTGTAATAAGACTAGTTCATAAAAAAGGTAATTTGAATGAACCACAAAATTATAGGTTGATTAATTTGCTAGACATCGGGGAAAGATTTTTCTTGAGAATTAGTTTAAATAGATTAAAGGACTGGGCGGAAGAGTTATCGATTGTGCCAGTTGAACAAGGGGGCTTTAAAGAAGGCCATTCCACGGTTGATCACTGCTTTGCCCTGTGGGCAATAGCATGTAAGTCAATAGAACAAAATGGTAAACTATGTTGTTGTTTTGTTGACTTTAAAGCAGCATTCGTCTCATTTGATCCGAACTCCCTGTGGCAGACCTTTGAAAATAAAAAAAAACCCAAAGATCTATTGGCAGTAATAAAGGAGCTGCATAGTGGTAACTGGGCACAAATAATTAAAGATACAGAAGGTTCATTGACGCTCAAAATAGCAATAAAAAACGGGCTGAGACAGGGATGCGTGTTGGCTCCGTTGTTATTTGCCTTATTCTTAGTAGATTTCCCAGCCGCCCTAGAAATTGAAAGAAGTGCAAGCCCAAGAATGGATGGAAATAAAGTGCCCTGCCTACTATACGCAGATGATTTGGTAATTTTGGATCAAACCGAAATAGACCTGCAAAGAAAACGTAATGTTTTTAAAGAATATTGTGAAGGAAACATTTTAACTGTAAATATGGATAAGAAAAAAATGTTATGTTTTGGGAAAAGAGATATTACATTTAATTGTTTTTTAGGTGATTTGAAATTGGAAATGGTAAACGAATATCGCTATCTCGGGATGTGGTTCGATAGGTCCTTAAAGTGGTATACTCATTTAGAAACTCAGAAAGCGAAGGCTTTCACATCGATCTGTGGATTGAAAAAATGTAATAGAGAATATGGGGATATGTCCCACAGATCAATGCTGAAAGCCTTTAATGCGATGGTACCCCCACAAATGCTCTATTGGGCAGAAGTCCTTTGTTTAAATGGTAAAGAGGATTGGGACCGAGAGGAAGGGAAGTGTCTGAAAACATTGCTGTCTCTGCCACTTTCATCGATGGTCCAAGTCATAAGAACCGAGATAGGTACAATTGCTTTGAGTGTGCAGTCACAAATGTCTCTAATTAGATTTTGGAAACGTTTGGATACAGAGACAAACCAAAAGGTATCCCAATGGTGGAGGAAAGAGATCCAAACTAGTAGTTTGAAATGGGCTAAGAAGTCAAGGAAGAAAATATTATTGGCCTGTGAGAATATAAAAGTGGAAATCGACCAAGATTCCCTGTATGTAGATTTTACAAAACGTGAGCTCAGAAAATACAGCCAAGAAGTATCTAGACGAGCAGATATGGAATATCTGGCCAAGAAATAATCTGTGCAATTTATGAGGATATCATGGTCAAATGAAAATTGGTTCCCCTACTTGGATATTTTACCAAATTGCTGGTACAGACAGGAGATTTTAAGAATGAGAATGGTATAAATCCATGGTTGGTAAATGAAGAACTAAAAATAAAAATGTTGCTTAAAGATGGTTGTTGTAAGTGTAGATTGGGAACTAAAGGTGACATATTGCACATTCTGTTAGATTGTGTAACAGTATTAGAGCAGCGTAAACGATATCTTCGCCCAATTTTGTGAAAATATTATATAAGGCGACGGACAAAGGGGGTAGAGCTATTCATAGAAATGCCAAACCTTGAGATTGACATTGCATTGGGGAAATATTTGAGGGCAATTAAAGTTTTCCTCAGTAAGAAGTAGGCGTATTTTAAAGATTTTAACTGGTCTTAAAAATTTATATAAGGTTAAATATTCTCCCTTTTTAGAAATTGAATTGTATAGTATTTTTAAGAGAGTTTTAAAATATATATAACTTTTATAAGGTGTCATGTTCCCTATTGCAGAAAGTAACTATGTGCACTCCATTTTTGATAAATTGTTTATCTTTGATATGAGACTGCACAAAGTACGTTGTTTTAATTACTGCCGAATTGGGAAAGTATAATTACTGTTTTTAATTGTTTTAATCTATCATTGTTTGTAGAATTGTTTAGAGACCAAGGTCTAAATAAACATTGTTTTGACTGACTGACAAAAAACATGAACAAGTGACATGCGAAATGTTATGTAATTTCACATTACCAGAGAAACGAGAATTTGCCTAAATTACTCGGATTACTATGGCACAAATCAAATTTCACCCAGGCCTAGTTACAACATCACTTTTGTAAAAAGATATTTTGAAGTTCATCAAAATTATTCAATAAGCAATGAGCTGAAATCAACCAATGTGGATTCACCAGGCTGCTGCTGTTTAGTTGTTCTTCTTCTATAGGCACTTCCAGCCAGCCCTCTTTGTCGATTGGTCTCTTGTAATTCACAGTTTTATTTTCCCCCATACAGCAGGGGGAATGGGCCAGCTCACTTTGGCCACTGGCTGATTTCACTGTGATTAACGGCATTAGGCTCATTTACATGGATGATATCCTCACATCCTCACACAAATTAACAACTTCAATGCTAGCCTACTAAGGCACAGTGTTTGTTTGAGGACCACAAAAATATTTTTCCCCTTAGTCTTTTTTTTACATAGGCAAGGGCTCGATAGCTCCCCTACAACAATGTTTTCCAAAAACCATGAAAGAACAAAACAAAACATAGCATTAACAAGAACTATTCAGCACTGAGATGGACTGTGCACATTTATTTCCCCAAGCAAAGTTTTGACATAGTCTTGCTTTTCACCCTTAGGGCCACATTAGGATGGCGGGTGGACCCAGCCGCCAGTGGTGCAGCGGTCCTGCACGTCAATTATGTTGCCACCGTGGCGGTGGCATCCTGCATTCACAACATTGTGGCGGGTGGTGCTCACAGCCGACCTGCCACAATGTTTTGAATGGACATTATGCATTGGCATGCACAACGTGACAGGCACCGCGCGGTGCCTGCCACCTTGTCCATGCCAATTTTGAGGGGTACCATGGGTACCCCCCAAGTACAGCCCCCCACCCCCTGGGGCCCCGCTACGGGCCCCCATAGCAAGCACCGCATGCCTTTCCATGGAGGAGCCTCCGGCATGGAAAGGCATTAGATATGTCACATCCTAATATGGATGGCGGTGCCTGTAAGGCACCGCCACCATGTTCAGGCCATTTCCCACCCGGTCAGAAATCCGACCAGCGGTAATGCGGCAGAAGGTCTTACCGTCTGCCGTGGAGCCCCTCGCCATAGTAATATGGTGGGGGTAATATGGGCCCATCCAGCGGGTGGATCACCACTGCCGGGCTGGCGGTGGTCACCGACGGGCCGGGGGTAGCTATCTGCCTGCAATCCTAATGGGTCCCTTAGTGTTTACCTTGAATTGCCCAAATCTTTTCTACTCATTGCGAGACAATTCTCATCAGATGACAAGATAAATTTCATCCTAGTCGAACACAGCTGAGCTGGGAAACCTAGCAACACATCTCTTCTAAAAATAATATTTTTTTCTGAGCTTTTCTCCTATTGGCCCAATGTTTAATGTTTGCTGAATTGTTATCATCAAATGTTTCCTTTCCATGAGTCTTCTGTGCATAATGGTAGACTATATGAAGTTACAACCTGATGAACGTTACATCGCATTTATTACAACGCAAGTCGTTACAACGAATTGCGCTGGAGGGGGCTGGACTTAGGAATAGTATGATTTACTATTACTATTCCAACTCCAGCCTACGTAACAGTAGGGAAGGTGTTGGAATAGTAAATCATACTATTCCCTAGTGTATAGCGCCATCCAGCACAAGTGGTTGTAACAACTTGTGTTGTAATGACCACAATGTAAATTTATCGCGGTGTAACGACCGTGTTGTAAAGGTCTTTCGCCATAATGGTATTACCTATTAACAGAACACTGACTGTTTTCCTGACAAATATATCTTATGTATAAACATTTTTTTTAGAATTAAGCTTATATAGAATTGGTAAAAGAATCACAGAAGTTACGTTTAGGTGCAAATATGCCAACATTTTAAACTTTGCAACCCAGGCAAAGAGGGAAAGTATTAAGCTTTCCAAATGTGTGGGCAGATCATAAAAACTGAGATGAGAAAGAGTACGACTGAAAGTAATGAAGATTTCTAGGAAGTAATCCAACCATTACCTCTACAACCCTAATTCCAATAATTACTTGTGAGGTGTATACAAGGCCTTTAACAATACAAAGCATTATTTTATATGAAATAGCGAAAATATATCACCTATAGAGTAACTCCTTGAAATTTTAACTAGAAACAGAGACGCCACTAGCAGAGTGTACTTGAATTTCATCTGGAGTAGGCTTCTCCTGGTCTGTCATAGTAATGGTTAATTTGCTCAAAGTCATTTTAGATAATTCTTCTCCATCATAAAGATTTAAGTAGAAAATAGCGCCAAAAAGCATACAACCAGACCAGGAATATATGGTTGTGCTTGACCATGGCAAAGTCACACTTTCAGGCCAACCATGAAGGAGCGCAGGTTGGCTAAATTCGCCTGGTTAGGCCCACTAAAGTTTACCTGCACAATGTCCATGCTAGGAGTCCTGTTCGCATTGAGGAGAACTCTGATGAGCAAGGAAAGCATCGCAGAAGGATGTGGGCAAAACGAGAGGAGCTGGCCGATGTCATGCACAAACAGTGGTAGAGCTTCGAGGCGATGGTCCCTGCGAGTGGTTGATGCTACAGTGTGAAAAGTCAGACTGACAAAGCTTTGCGCTGATTTGCGGTGCAGGCGGTGAGGTCTTGGTGCAAGATTCCAAAAGTCTGATTTTAAGCACTTGTGAGTCACACCAATGGTCCAGCAACTGAGAAGCACCACTTGGGGTCGGGAACTCCCTGCAGCTGAGTCCAGGGGCTGGTGCAGGATGTTATGGAGCCTTTTATATACATCCGGCTCAGATCAAGAGGCCTGTAGACTCGCCCTTAAAATCACTCTGAGGTCTTAGGTTCAAGATGAAGTTGCAGGTCCAGTTCTTCCACCCCAGGCTAGAGGCCAGCAGGTCAGGACAGCAGAGCATCAGTTCCTTCAGAGCAGTGGTCCAGCAGAGTGGCAGTCAGCAGAGCATTCCTTCTTCATGGCAGAGTATCCACAGGTACAGAAGTGTACTGAAGAGTTGTGTCTGAGGTCCAGTATGTATACACAGTTTTGCCACTGAACTAGGGAGAAGCTTCCATAGGCCTGCTTTTGGAATGCACAGATAATGTGCCTTCCTAGCCCTGGTTCCAGACTTACTACAGGGGGTATGCGGACCTTTGCGGCCCTTTCTGTGGAGACACGCCACAGTCTATTCAAGTGTAAGTGGGGCTGAGCCCAGCTTTTCCCTCCCATCCTGCCAGTGATGGCCCATCCAGTCACACGTAGCTTCCCATGATGTGTGGCTTCTCTAGGACCAATACACAGAGCCCAACAGTCACAAGCACCCAGTCATGTGACCCAGAGCCAGACTGCAGGCACAAAATGGCTAAGGAAAGAAAATGTCAAGTTTCAAAAGTGGCATTTTTAGAGTTGCAATATAAGATCAGACTTTACCATAAGTTAGGATTTTAAATTGTTATTTGAGAGACACCAAACATGAAAGGGTGACCTCTCACCATTTGGAAAATACACCTATGAAATGAAATGAGGTGATCCCAATGTTATCCTGTGGGAGAGGTTGGCTTTGCAGTAGCGAAAAACGAATTTGAAAGTTTTTCACTACCAGGAAATGTAAAACTTAAAAGTACTAGTCCTACTTTTTTAAAACATTTCGCCCTGCCCTCCCAGCTATCCAGGGCCCACCCTAGGAGTGACTTATATATTAAAATAAGATAAGATAATTATTTATTGAACAATTATTTAAAACCACTGCAATAGTGCCAAAGATTCTTCAGAGATCGATGTTTAACCCTCTCGGTGTTCATGAGAGAAGGGTTACATCATGAGCACCAGTGCTCCTATTGGCCTCATGAGGTTGTGGAAGAGCTTCCCCAACATCCCAAGGCCAATTTGCATTGTTATTGCAATGCCATTTGTGCGGATGGTGCGCTGACGTCATTGCAATTAAAATTAAACTGAAACTTAGTTTCAGTTTCATTGTTTCCGTGCTCGTGGGGCTATCTCAGCTTGGTGATCGCTCCATGAGGGTGATCCACAAACAGGGATCCACCCACCAGCCACCAGGGAAGGAGAAGCGGCCCCTTGGGGAAAGGGCCTTTGCTCCCCCCATATAATTTGGGTACACAAAGTCTTTTTGCCCCCCCTTGGGGCAGATAGGGCAGTAGCCCCCAATCTGCCCCCCTAGGGGGGCAGAAAGAACCCTTGATGGCAAGGATTTATTTTTATAGGCAGGGGGTGGGGTCTGCCCAGAATGGATATGCAAATGCCCACACCCTACCCTCCCATAGAAAACAAAAGACTTTCTGTACCCCCCAGAAGGCAGATGGGGGCAATAGCCCTTGGTCTACCCCCCGGGGGGGCAAAAGCCCACCAAGTACCATTTTTTTTTAATATATATGTTGGGGTGGGTTCTGCCCAGAATAGGCATGTCAATGCCCCCACAACCTGAAAAAAATGCTAGTCTTTCTGTCCCCCCTGGGAGGCAGAGGTGGCAGTGGCCACCAATCTGCCCCGTCAGGGTGGCAGAAAGCACCCAGATGCCAGGGATTTATTTCTATAGGCCAGTGTGGGGGCTGCCCAGAATGGGCATGCAAATCCCAACACCCTTCCCCCCAATGAAAACATAAGACTTTCTGCCCCCGGAAGCAGATGGGACAATAGCCCCTGATCTGCCCCCGAGGGGGCAAAAAGCCCACTAAGCATCAGGGATTTTTTTATATACATCGGGGTGGGGGCTGCCCAGGATGGGCATGTCAATGCCCCAACCCCCCAAAAATGCTACAGTGTTTCTGCCCCACCTGGGAGGCAGATGGGGCAGTAGCCCCCAATCTGCCCCATGGGGGCAGAAAGCACCCTAGATGCCAGGAATTATTTTTATAGTCCAGGATGTGGGGCTGCCCAGAATGGGTATGCAAATGCCCCCACTCTACCCCCCTCAAAAAACAAAAGCTGTTCTGCCCCCCCAGAAGGCAGATGGGAAAATAGTCCCTGATCTGCCCCCCCAAAGGGGGAAAGCCCACTAAGTACCAGGGATTCATGCTTCATGTCAATGCCTCCACGCCCCCAAAAAATGCTACAGTGTTTCTGCCCCCCCAGGGGGCAGATGGGGCAATAGGCCCTTATCTGACCCCACCCCAGGAGGGGATAGAAAGCCCACTAGGCACCAGGGATTTTTCCCCCAAACATTGGGATTGGGGCTGCTCAGAATGGGCATGCCAATGCACTCACCCCAAAATAATTTCCACAGTAATTCTGCCCCCTCAGGAGGCAGATGGGGCGATAGTCCCTTATCTTCCCCCTCGGGGGAAGAAACCCCACTAGGTACATGGGATAAAAAAAAATCAAAATTTAGGAGTGGTGACTGCCCAGATTAGGCATCCCATTGCCCCAACCACCCCACAAATAGCCGCAGTGTTTCTGTCCCCCTTAGGGGCAAATTGGGGCAAAAGCCCCCGATTTCCCCATCTCCAGGTGGCAGAAAGCCCACTAGGCACTGACCTTTTTTTGGAATGTGCCTACCTGTGGATTTTGGGTCCTAGCGCTGAAAACATAGCAAACCTGTATATTTTTGTAAAGTAGACACCTAGGAAAATCCAGGACGGGGTGACTTTGCTGGCTCTCTCCAGGATCTGTTACCCAGAATCCCTTGTAAATCTCAAACTGTGTCAAAAAAGCAAATTTTCATCACATTTCTGTGATGGAAAGTTCTGGAATCAGTGTGGATCCACAAGAATCCACCCACCCCGCATTCCCCAAAGTCTTCCGATAAAAATAGTACCTCCCTTATGTGGGTAGGCCTAGTGCCCACGACAGGAAACAGCAAAACGCAACTTGAAGACACCACATTTTGGCAGTGTAAACTGACCCCTTTTTTGCAAAGTTCCTAGCTGTAGATTTTGAGCGCTAGCTCTGCCGGCACCTAGGGAAACCTAGCAAACCTATACATCTTTGAAAACTAGAAATCCAGGGGAATACAGGATGGCATGCCTTGTGTGGCTCTAACCAGGTTTTGTTACACAGAATCCCTTGCAAACCTCAAACTTTGTAAAAAGAAAACACATTTTCCTACCATTTCTTTGTTGGAAAATTCTGAAATCTGGGTGGGTCCACAAACTTTCACCTACCCCTCATATCCAAAAGTGTTCTGATAAAAATGATGCTTCACATGTGTGGGTAGGCTTAGTGCCCACAGCAGGTAACGGCACATAACGCAACATGGACACTCCACCTTTTTATAGTGAAAAGTGCCTAGCTGTAGATTTTGAACCCTACCTCTGCCGTCACCTAGGGAAACCTAGCAAACCTATACATTTTTTTAAACTAAACACCGATGGGAATCCAGGATGAGGTGACTTGTCTGGCTCTAACCTGGTTCTGTTACCCAGAATCCCTTGCAAATTTCAAAGTTTGTAATATAAAACCACATTTTCCTCACATTTCTGTGATGGAAAGTTCTGGAATCTGCATTGGTCCACAAACTTCCACCCATCCCGCATTCTGCAAAGTCTCCCAATAAAAATGGTACCTCATTCTTGAGGGTGGGTTAAGTACTTGCAACAGGCAAGGGCCCAAAACGTATTGTGGAGACATCAAAATTACCTTTCACAAAACGACCTGGTTTTGCAAGGGGGGCACCTGGGTTTTTGGCCCCAGGCTCAGTGGCCATCTAGGGATACGTACCAAACCCACACATTTCTGAAAACTAGACACCCTGAGGAGTCAAGTGAGGTATGTCTTGCGTGAATCCCCCAACATTTCCCTACACAGAATCACCTTGCAAATCTCAAATTTAGCTGAAAAAAATACAATCTTCCTCACTTTTCTGTGTGGGAATGTTGTGGGATCACCGGGCTGACACAAATCGCCTACCACCTAGTGTTCCCCCAGGTCTCCCGGTAAAAATTGTACCTCACTACTGTGGGTATGCATAGTGGCTACAACAGGCAATGGCCCAAATCCTACTGTGGTGACGTCAAAATTGCCTATCCTAAAACTACCTGCTTTTGCAAGGGGGGGTCATATATGTTTTTGGCCCTGGGCTCAGTGGCCATCATGGGAAACCTACCAAATCCACACATTTATGAAAACTAGATACCCTGGGGAGACCAATGAGGTATAGCTTGTGTGGCTACCCCAAAGTTTTCCTTCTCAGAATCCCCTTCAAACCTCAAATTTAGCTGAAAGATCACTTCTTTCCACACATTTTTGTGTGGGATCACTGTGCCGGCACAAATGTCCTACCACCCAGCGCTCCCCTTGGTCTCCCAGGTAAAATGATACATCTGCAGCACTTTTTTCCCACCCCCCAAAAAAAATATTTAGCTGTATTTTGGCTAATTTCTGGGTCTCCTTCAGGGGACTCAACAAACCCTGGGTACCTTTAAAATTCCCATGATGTTGGAAGAAAAGGATGCATATTTGGCGTGGATACCTTATGTGGTCAAAAGGCTTCAAGGGCCTAAGTGCAAACTACAGCAAATAGCCAAAAAAAGGCTTAGCACAGGGGGGAAAGGCCTAGCAGCGAAGGGGATACAATGTATATATTCATTTGTCCATAAAAAGAGTTAAAAGAAGAAAAAACTGTACTTTAAAAAAAAAATACTTCCCATAATACTCGCGACACCTTGCTCCATCAGGGCTTGTGCCATTAAAGTTCTCTATTTCTCCAAGTTCTCCTCTACTTAAAGAAATGTTTTTCAAGTGCCTGAGTCTAACTCAAGGAGCCAGGTAAAGTGGAAGATTTTTAGCAGCATGTTGACATGAATCGCCTATAACAGCACTACTATCTGTCCTCCAGTGGTCATCATGATGTTTGCAGAGCTGCTAAAGTGCCTTTAAGGGATTTCTGAAATCAGGCAGCTAACTGAGTTGATTCACTTTTCAAAAATACTTGAACATCATCCTAACAAGACGTGATGTTTATTACTCGCAATATTTGGCGCAGCCAGAGCTTTCTTAGTGGAAGCAACTTTTCACAATTGCCAAGGATGTGGAACATTCTTCTTCCTTTGCATGAAGCCAGCATTGGCTGTTGTCATCATCGAGTTCCCTCCAGCCATACCAATAGGTTTTTAAGGGGATTAAACCAATTCTTAGCCTCATCAGCTTCCTTTTTTGGCAAGTGGTTGCGAGAAATAAGTTGGGGAAACACCTGGTTTATATGGCTTACTGCCAAACTGCCATGTGACTTTTCATACAGAGCTTGCACATCCTGTAATCTCCATATTAACATTGCCTGTTCAACAGCTTCAATACTAGGGCAGCAGGAGGGTTACTTCCCCCAATCTATTGAACTTCCAGTACATTTAGGGGCATATGTACAAGCCCCTGTCGCCATCGCATCATCACTTTCAGTGACGTTGTGGTGGCAATAGGGGTCTTGCCTTATTTACAAGGCTTAAAGCTGCCTTGTACATAAGGCTCCCTTATGCGCTATGCTTAGCGTTAAAGGGGTGGGCATTGGGTGTTGCGGTGGGTATTCCACTGCAACAAACTTTGTTGTTGATGCTGCCCCCTATTTACAAGTGCAGCATAAATAGGAGGCAGTACCAAAATTAAGACCAGGAAATACGCCTTGGATTGTTTATGTGTAGGAAGGTGACCCTTCCTGCACATAAATAATCCTTAAAAAATGACATTCTGTAACTTCCATGTGTGCTGCATTAAGCAGCACACATAGAAGTAACACAATTGCATTGCAGGATTGTTTATGTGCCGGAAGGGACACCTTCCTACACATAAACAATCCTTCCCTGCACGTAGACACCCTTCCACTATGGTGCAATGGTGCCCGCGTTGGCGCATCACTGCTAAGCATAGCACTAGCGCAGGGGAAACGCAGCATATCCTTGTAAATCTGGTGCAGCCATGGGTTTCTGAAGTGGCTGAGTGAGGCGTTAAGCCATGATGGCTAACACCTCACTCGGCCACTTCCTTGAACATATTCCCTTTAGAGCGCTATTCAAGTAACTATGCCAATTTGTCTGAAGGGTGTTTATTGCTTCCCAAATTGCATATTTTATTATGTCATTATTTGCTTGCTTGGCTTTGAGGCAATTAGCTAAACATTTTGCCTTCAATATCAGATGTCGCGAGGACATGCACAATTCTAGTCGAATTCGGGCATGTGAGGCCCAATCTGGTAGGGTGAAGATTCTTCTATAGCAGATGGATTCTTCCCTATCGAATCCAGTTTGCCAACTTATCTCTAAATATTGTTGCCCCATACATAATTGTTGGTAAAAGCTTGCTGTGCATCACCTTTAAGAGGGGCTACAGGCACCAAATGATTAGGACAACAAAATGCCAACTTTCTAAAAGTTGAAAAACAACAACAGGGGGTTGGGACCTTATCTGCAACCACCATGGACCTCTATATACAATCAAAAACCAAAAACGGTGGTTGTGTTTCTTTCTGTTTCTTTACTTTTCACACAAGATCATTCTATTTAATAAACATGACCTGTAAATCAATTATGACATTTTATCATACTAACATAAAATTGCTCAATATTTAAGAACAGAGAGTGATAACCAAATGAATCGCAAACCTATACAAACTTTTTCCATATCCCAAAATAAATCAAACATTAATAAACAAGGTGACTTGAATAAAAATAAGCACCAACCAGTGTTCAATCATTCCAAAGTTATAAACCAGAGCACCCCCTGTTAACGCTCTTGGTGTTGATACTGGGTTCCAAAATCATCAAATACGGAAAATGAAACTAAAACAATGAAAGAAAAATAATTGCCTTTCATAGAAAGTCCTTAATCGTCCTCCATATTAGTGTAGTTTGTTCAAAATACACTAATATGAAGGACGACTAATGGCTTTCTATGAAAAGCACTGATTTGTGCTATTTTTGATTATGAACTTGTTTGAAATGTACAAAACAGCAAGAAACACAACCACCAACTGTTTTGGTTTTTAACTTTCTAAAAGTGGCATTTTCACAAATGTGACCTGAAATCCGAGTTTGCCATTAAAAAGGGTTTTAAATTACAGTTACTTAGACACAAAATATGACTTTCCAACCTGTTAACTTGCTCCCAATCAAAAGTTATCACTTATTAAATGTAATAAGGTACTAATGTTATCCTATAGGAGAGGTAGGCCTTGTAATAGTGAAAAACAAATTTGAGAGCTTTTTACTATCAAAAAATGCGAAACTTAAAAATACACATCCAACATTGTAAATACAAAGCACCCTGCCCAATGGGCTGTTGAGGGCCAACCCTACGGGTCTGTGGGTCCTCCAGAGAGCACAGAGATCATGATGGAGATGGTGTCTTTCGTGGTGAGGAAGGTTTCTTAATTTCCTCACTGGAAAACCCGGTATGCTGTGTGGTTTGTTGGGTAACATCTATTGAACTGCATCTGGTATTTTTATTTATGGATTACTTCTGTTGGACTTAGCATGATTTCAGTTCCCTAGATGATCTGCAAGAACTGCAAAGTGTTTCATTAGGAAAGTTGCCCAGGCCTACTCAGTTTTGTTTGTGTTACTGGCTTTCCAAGGACCATGATCTCTTTTATTGATCATGAGCCAGGTGTTAGCAACATTATTATCCTTGCTGGTGCAAGTAAGTTTTGCCAAATAGTCATTAAGTATTGCCTTTTTATATGCCCAGAGCTGCTTTTTATTTTTTCCGCTGGTGCTTTACTGTCAAAATAACAGTTGATGGACAGAATGCAGAACAATGTCATACATTCACCCCAGTACAGAGATCTGGGCCTAAATCCATCGTTTTTTTGCTCACCATGGCATTCCAGTTTGAACCCATCCATATGCAAATTGACCCTGTGCCTCATGGGAACAGTCCAGCCCAAACTGCCATGCCAGGTCCTCCCTGGATTGGAAACAAGTATCCTAGAACTGGTTTCGGGGTTTCACTCCTCTTCAGCCAGGATAGCTTGATTCCAGTAGCATGGAGAGCACAGGACCCACGTCTGGGCGTACCCGTTCACTCGGGGTGACAAATGCAAAAATAACAGTTGATGGACAGAATGCAGAACGATGTCATACATTCACCCCAGTACAGAGATCTGGGTCTAAATCCATCGTTTTTTTGCTCACCATGCCATTCCAGTTTCAACCCAGCCCTATGCAAATCAGTCTTGATCCTGTGCCTCATGGGAACAGTCCAGCCCGAATTGCCAAGCCAGGTACTCCCTGGACTGTAAACAAGCATCCTAGTATTTTGCCTTCTTGCCCTAAGTGCGCCAGGTATGCCCAGACGTGGGTCCTGGGCTCATTGTGCCACTGGAATCAAGCTATCCTGGCTGAAGAGGGTGAAACCCTGAAACAGTTCCAGGGATCCTTGTTTCCGATTCAGGGAGGACCTGGCTTGTTTATGAGTTCGGGCTGGACTGTTCCCCTGAGGCACAGGGCCAAGACTGATTTGCATATGGCCAGGTCTAAACTGGGGTGGCATGGTGAGCAAAAGAATGATGGATTTAACCCAGATCGCTTGACTGGGGGTGAATATTTTGATTTGTTCTGCATTCCGTCCATCAATTGTGTGTCTTTTGCTTTCATTCCCTAAGTGCGCCAGGTATGCCCAGACATGGATCCTGGGCTCACTGTGCCACTGGAATCAAGCTATCCTGGCTGATGAGGGGTGGAACCCTGAAACTGATCCTAGGATGCTTGTTTCCAGTCCAGGGAAGACCTGGCTTGGCAGTTCGGGATGGACTGTTCCCATGAGGCACTGGGTCAAGACTGATTTGCATATGGCCAGGTCCAAACTATGGTGGCATGGTGAGCAAAAGAATGATGGATTTAACCCAGATCGCTTGACTGGGGGTGAATGTTTTGATTTGTTCTGCATTCCGTCCATCAATTGTGTGTCTTTTGCTTTCTCACCCTAAGTGCGCCAGGTATGCCCAGACGTGGGTCCTGGGTTCACTGTGCCACTGGAGTCAACCTATCGTGGCTGAAGAGGGGTGAAACCCCGAAACCGGTCCTAGGATGCTTGTTTACGGTCCAGGGAGGACCTGGCTTGGCAGTTCGGGCTGGACTGTTCCCATGATGCACTGCGTCCAGACTGATTTGCATATGGCCAGGTCTAAACTGTGGTGGCATGGTGAGCAAAAGAATGATGGATTTATCCCAGATCACTTGACTGGGGGTGAATGTTTTGATTTATTCTGCATTCTGTCCATCAATTGTGTGCCTTTTGCCTTCTCGCCCTAGGTGCTTTACTGCCGTCATTAATACGGGGCATTGCAAGGTCGCTCTTAACTGCAGCACTTAACTGCCATAATAGCTTGCTCGTGATCCTTTTGGAGAATCTCACTTTGGTTGGAAGACAATATTTTGTCTGGACAATCAAAGCCTGCCCTTTATTGTAAGTTTCCTTGGGTATCAGAGTGTGATGTATTGTATCAGTTCTGACCAACTGTCTATAGGATTCCTTTGATCCAAGTTATTTTGCATAAATGTGTTACATCAGTTGAGTATATATGGGGCTGTAGCTTCATCCCACCTGATCCGCCTCAGATTGACAATGTGGCCCGGGTAAGTCCGGGTGTTTATTATAAGGGTGATGACTTGAGGCAGATGATCACTTTCTGCCTGTTGGTCAATGAGAAACTTTTAGGGCGATTGGAGAGTGCAACATTCGACAGTGTACAATCCAAATAGAAGACACAGTTTTCCATTGCCCTTGTCCATGTGGGAGGTTTGTCAGAAGGAAACCTGCCATTAAGAGCTCTCAACCTACTGGGGTGCAGACATCAAACAAAGCTTTCCCTAGTTAGTTTCATGGGGCATTTTACTGATGGCAGAATTCGATCCTGTACCATTTCTTTGATGCCATTTCATGGATATCCAATTATTTTTCTTGGTTGTGAAACAGACCCAAACTAAAATCCCCTGATTATATGTGCATTGTTGTATGCTATCTTCAAGTCTGTTAATGCTTCACATGGCTTTTCAACTTCCAGGACTGTTTCTTTTAAGCAGGCAGTCAAGCAAGTATTTCTGATGAGAAGGTGTGTGTTCCCTTCAGCTTTGCATCCTTCCATGAGAACTGTGAAGAAGCTGGGCTCTAGTAGTACAGTGTCTGATTTCTGTACCTGTAGGTTGACTGCAAAGCCGATTTTAATATTTAGGTTCCCAGCGTTCCATGAGCAGATTTTTTGTTCTTTATCTTACTGAATGGATTGGCGTCTGGCTGTTATTCTGGCTAGATAATGCAGTTGCAAGCCAACTCCTTTCCATTGCCTGACTACTAGATCATCTGGTTGTATATCCAGTTTCCTACAATTTCCCCCCTGTAAGGCTTTGTTGAGGCTAAGTGACTATCCTTGTGCTGGACTATCTAAAATACTAGGCAGGACCCCATTGAACCTTGTAAAACAGAGATGGCTTTACGTCTATGAAGGAAATGACCAGATTAGTGCCACCCGGGTCTCTCTCGACCTCCTCTAGCCTTCCAAGAATGAAGAGTCGATGACGCAGTAGAGAATACAAGCAAACTAGTTCATTCGCAGATTACAATGCAGTGGAGTCCAATCTGACCAGCCGCCTATGATGGCAGACGAGGAACTGACTTTAACAAGCATAAAGTTACATTATGTATGTTGCGAAATCCACAAAGACCCGCCTACCATGGAAAAACGCTGGTGGGTGTCGTAATACAATGAGGCTACAGAACATAAGTTTTGATTCCGCAGCCTAGTACAAGCTATCTACATTTCAAGGTTGTCTGGCCTATCCTTCCCTCTGGACAGGTGGAAGAAGGCCTTGACTTAAGAGAAAAGGCATGCACTAACGAGCTAACATGACCATTGAAGAAACAAAACTTACCAAGGACTATTTCTCGTAAATGAGCAAACAACGGTTTCGAAGGTGCAAGTAACAGTTTAGATTGTAACAGAACATGGGGTCCTCTCTAACTAAAATGGTGGCACAGATGTCAACCCAACTAACGTGACATCTGTATCAACTGGTTATGTCTTACACGCAATATGTAAATAAAATGTATTATGACAAACAAATTTGCTATACAAAAGAGGGTCCAAGGGATATGTTTAGAGACCTGCACAGTATTAAATCCCCAAATCAAATTACAATACTCAAAAGATACTGTGGGTCTTGGGTTCAGAATCAGAACAAACACTGGTAGATCAGAAAAAGTCCGAGGTAACCAAGGCAATTATGTGGAAACCTCCACTGAGGTTTGAGTTCCCATCACCCACCGAAGGTGGTTAATCATCATTTGGGAACTGAGGACATTCCCAAGAGTACCAGCCACTCTGGTGATTGTGATGGTACCCTGGTTGTCCCAGGCATCCGTGCCAAGTTGTTACCAATGGTAGGGTGATGGTTGCAGTGCGGAAAGTGTAGTAAAACACAAAAGTGATGTTAAAAATGACTACCAAGACACTATATATTTTATTCTGGCGCTATCTTGGTGCCAACTTAAAAACAATATATAGACAGCATAAACAAATAACTGTCAGGTCTTTGGTCTACATGTTTCGGCTTATGGACAAAGAAGTCCAAGCTCTCGTCAGGACCATGTAAACGCTCCTGCAAAAAGTGATTGAAACAATAAATGAAAGGAAATGTATCGTATAAATTGATTCCACGGTTGGTACCCAATACAACCTGATAGGGTCCTGTATGTCACATTGGAACAGTTACAAGCATTGTCTGGTGGTAGAACTTTAAACGGAATCAAAACAAAAAAAGGTTTTTTTGATAAGGACACTCAACTTAATCATGTTTAACAACAGTGTACATTACAGATCCAAATGCTATGTATGGTTCATTATGATGCACAAAAATATATTTGTATCGATACTCATGGATGTATACTGTGACAAGTAGTTGACACAAAAAATTACGTGCACTTACCCGAGTAATTGTGGGTACGCACCTCGCCTCACCTGGCATCCGCTCAGGAAATGAGGCACCGCTCTAAAAAGGGGGGAATTCCAAAAAGACATGTTATGTAATCCCAGTGGGCCGGACAAACCTCAAGCCTAAGGGGACAGTTGGAATTGCCGTGATTGGTGCTCGTGAAGACAGTGCTAAAACCAAGGCAGAAAGGGTCAGGACACTTAGCTACTCATAGAACAACTGGGCTGCTTCTAAAAATAGCTTCAGATATGTAAGAATATAGACTGTGAGTAGCTAAAACACTCTAAATCATAAGTCCGTTACAAATGTGTATCGAAACAGGTCCAATAAAAGCGGAACTATAGCCAGTGCAGCTTCGTCTAAGAAGACGTGATAATCTACAGAGCTGCCAAAAGGGGAGGACCAGGCGGTGCGTCGGGGGTTTAAAGAATATCCGATCTATTAACACATCAAAATGTGGGTCACTGAGAAAAACGCTTACCTATCCGTCGGTACCCCGCTCCAAACACCAGAGCTGGAAGGGGAGGTGCCAGGCGGGCTGCGAGGATGTTGTTTTATTGAGTTTCGGTACGTGCGTACTTCTGTATCAGTAGCTACGGAGCGCGTAGATGTTCAAAAGCAAAATGCAATTCTATTGTATGCAAAGCTTGCTGGGACATGTAGGATTGATTGTATAACCACAGAAAGTTTCGCGTTTGTGCGAGCCGAGAAAAAACTGATAATGCAACAGGGATTTCACAAATATTTTGAAACAGGCCGAGGGTGGGAGAAACGATATCAGTTAAGAGAGGTGTGTGATATTCATATGGTGATAATCATTCCAAAAGGATAGTTAGGAGTGATTAAGAGGCAGCCAGGAGAAATGGGGGGAGGGTGTGTAAGAAAAGAAAAGCTCCTCGTGCAAGTCATCAGATGTCCGATAGATGGCTAGTTAACTGAGGGCGCGTGGACAGATCTAAAAATCCTGTGTGAAAACACAGCATTATTTATATATATATATATATATATATATATGAACGCTCCCAGACTTGCACCGGCAAACCAGGTCACTCGCAGGCGGGTGCTGTAGCGTGGCGGTGCCCCACGTAAATATTCGGCTCCCAAACTCCCTTACTTTTCAGATAGAGTCAAGCACTCACTGGAGGGGTTAGGTATCGTTTTTTCTTTATTTCAGCAGAAAAAACGGACAGCAAGACATCAGCAGAAAAAACGGACAGCAAGACAGACGCGTTTCGAAATATTCTTCATCAGTGTCTTGTCGCAAAGATCGCGCGCAGACATTAAATGCCATTGTGTCGTGTTTCACGCGACGACATAATCAAAACAAATGATGGCAACACACCCACATTATTTCATTGTGAACGGGGTGGCCATCTTTGAATGGTGTACTCTATACACAAAAGCACATAAGTATATATATATATAAACAGATGAATTCATAGATCATAACCCTTAAGGAGCCATGCTGGCTGGGATATTCGCCAATATTTATATTGTGTAAAATCTAGAGGTGTCAGATTCTGGCAAAAATCAATAAATGGGTACAACCAATTATAACCAATTTACAATAAACATATTGCAGCAGTGGCCTCAAAATATGAGGCAATCAATCTGCAGGTACCCGTGACTAAGTAGATAATTCTAATTCTGCATGGCAAAAGGCCGACATAACGCCATGTATTGGCATACCCTCTGCATATATATGCGAAACGTGTTTAAAGCATGGCTCTGTATCCCCAAAAAATATTTGATAACATAGTACAATCTATGATAAAAGGGGAAAAAGGGAAAGGGAAAAGGGAGTACAAAAAAAAGGGAAAAAAAGAGTAAGATAGGGAAAAAAGGAAAAAGGCGAGAGAAAGAAAAGAAGAATAGAAAGATCTATAAAGAAGGACAGAAGAAAGAAGCTCTGACAAAGGGGGGAAAGAGATTCTAGAAGATATGAGGGGGAAAAAAGAACATGTTGAGAATTTCCCGAATTCACATGTTTCAACAATGTCACAGAAATTTCAATAAATTTCTAGAACTACCTCAAATCCTGTGATGGCCCAGCTTGTACACTATCATAGATATTCTTAATTCCTGCATGATTTATATTAATAGTGAAGCAGCTACCAAATACCTTTCTATGACCTTAATCATATTTTCAAGATATTATATTACTGGTTCATCTACCCAGGTGTACGTTCAGTTCCTCACCACTGTTAAGACCGTGGGGGAACTTCGTGTGTAGATCAATAATGTAGCGGGACTCTAATCTCCGCAATTTCTGGACCCTATCGCCCCCCTATATATTTACAAATCTCAGGTACATCTATGGGCAGCATTTTCGCGCCCAGCCTGGCCAACCTGTATGTCCATCTTTTCGAACAGAACAATGTACTCACCCAGTCTAACCCTTTCAGAGATCAGATCACTATCTGGAAGAGATACATCGATGACATCCTGGTTGTTTGGCGAGGATCTGTGGCCTCGCTACTAGAATTTCATGCCTGGCTCAACACTAAGAACGCCTTCCTGCGCTTTACAGTTGCCTTTGATAAACAACGACTTCCCTTTCTGGACATATTAATAGTCCCTGATCAGGGTAAACTAGGTAGCGAACTTTACAGAAAACCATTGTCTAAGAACTCTCTACTCAGCTTTAAAAGCCACCATCCTAAATCCCTTCGGGATAACTTACCCGTTGGACAGTTTCTGCGCATTCGCAGGAACTGCTCAGATCTAACTACCTTCAACCATCATGCCGAGGACCTGTCGAACCAACTGAGAGACAGACAATACCCAAAACGTTTGGTGAGACAGGCTTTCAAAAGAGCCTTGAATAACAACCGGGGGGCACTTCTGGAACCCCCAGTGCCTAAGCCTCCTCTATCCAGAATGACATTTGTCAACACCTTTAGTAAATGGTCTAACCAGGTACAAAAGACTGTGCGTAAACATTGGCGCATATTGAATACAAGAAACAAGGTTATTCCACCTCCCCTCTTTTCTTTTAAGAGAGGAACTAACCTTCGCGATAGCCTCGTACATACTAGACCTAGAAGTAAAACTCCTAGTATGACAAACACTTTATGGAATTTACCGCCAGTTCAAGGCCATTTTCCATGCGGCCATTGCTCTGTTTGTCCACAAACTCAGACGACTAAAACAGTTGACATAGGTACAGGCATACCTTGGACACTCAGAAAACATACCAACTGCAATACTGAAAGAGTTATTTATCTCATTACGTGCCCTTGCTCTTTGCGTTATGTCGGCATGACAACACGCAAAATTAAAACACGCATTAACGAGCACAAAAGCACTATCAGGCGGAGCAAACAGGCTACTAAACTTACAAACCATTTTCTGGAATTGAGACATAAACCTGAAGACTTGAGATGGTTGATTTTGGAACAGCCCTTCATTCCTACGCATGTGACGGATATCAAACGATTTTTGTTCATCAAAGAACCAAAATGGGTGTTCAAACTTAAGAGTGACCAACAGGGTTTAAACGATGACATCCCGTGGTCCTCTCTATAGAGCTCATGATTTGGTGAACCATACATGTCTTTGACAAACTCTACTGCCCTCTTCCTGAGGCTACAATATATATATATATCTATATATAAATAATGCTGTGTTTTCACACAGGATTTTTAGATCTGTCCACGCGCCCTCAGTTAACTAGCCATCTATCGGACATCTGATGACTTGCACGAGGAGCTTTTCTTTTCTTACACACCCTCCCCCCATTTCTCCTGGCTGCCTCTTAATCACTCCTAACTATCCTTTTAGAATGATTATCACCATATGAATATCACACACCTCTCTTAACTGATATCGTTTCTCCCACCCTCGGCCTGTTTCAAAATATTTGTGACATCCCTGTTGCATTATCAGTTTTTTCTCGGCTCGCACAAACGCGAAACTTTCTGTGGTTATACAATCAATCCTACATGTCCCAGCAAGCTTTGCATACAATAGAATTGCATTTTGCTTTTTGAACATCTACGCGCTCCGTAGCTACTGATACGGAAGCACGCACGTACCGAAACTCAATAAAACAACATCCTCGCAGCCCGCCCGGCACCTCCCCTTCCAGCTCTGGTGTTTGGAGCGGGGTACCGACGGATAGGTAAGCATTTTTCTCAGTGACCCACATTTTGATGTGTTAATAGATCGGATATTCTTTAAACCCCCGACGCACCGCCTGGTCCTCCCCTTTTGGCAGCTCTGTAGATTATCACGTCTTCTTAGACGAAGCTGCACTGGCTATAGTTCCGCTTTTATTGGACCTGTTTCGATACACATTTGTAACGGACTTATGATTTAGAGTGTTTCAGCTACTCACAGTCTATATTCTTACATATCTGAAGCTATTTTTAGAAGCAGCCCAGTTGTTCTATGAGTAGCTAAGTGTCCTGACCCTTTCTGCCTTGGTTTTAGCACTGTCTTCACGAGCACCAATCACGGCAATTCCAACTGTCCCCTTAGGCTTGAGGTTTGTCCGGCCCACTGGGATTACATAACATGTCTTTTTGGAATTCCCCCCTTTTTAGAGCGGTGCCTCATTTCCTGAGCGGATGCCAGGTGAGGCGAGGTGCGTACCCACAATTACTCGGGGTAAGTGCACGTAATTTTTTGTGTCAACTACTTGTCACAGTATACATCCATGAATATCGATACAAATATATTTTTGTGCATCATAATGAACCATACATAGCATTTGGATCTGTAATGTACACTGTTGTTAAACATGATTAAGTTGAGTGTCCTTATCAAAAAAACCTTTTTTTGTTTTGATTCCGTTTAGAGTTCTACCACCAGACAATGCTTGTAACTGTTCCAATGTGACATACAGGACCCTATCAGGTTGTATTGGGTACCAACCGTGGAATCAATTTATACGATACATTTCCTTTCATTTATTGTTTCAATCACTTTTTGCAGTAGCGTTTACATGGTCCTGACGAGAGCTTGGACTTCTTTGTCCATAAGCCGAAACATGTAGACCAAAGACCTGACAGTTATTTGTTTATGCTGTCTATATATTGTTTTTAAGTTGGCACCAAGATAGCGCCAGAATAAAATATATAGTGTCTTGGTAGTCATTTTTAACATCACTTTTGTGTTTTACTACACTTTCCGCACTGCAACCATCACCCTACCGTTGGTAACAATTTGGCACTGATGCCTGGGACAACCAGGGTACCATCACAATCACCAGAGTGGCTGGTACTCTTGGGAATGTCCTCAGTTCCCAAATGCTGATTAACCACCTTCGGTGGGTGATGGGAACTCAAACCTCAGTGGAGGTTTCCACATAATTGCCTTGGTTACCTCGGACTTTTTCTGATCTACCAGTGTTTGTTCTGATTCTGAACCCAAGACCCACAGTATCTTTTGAGTATTGTAATTTGATTTGGGGATTTAATACTGTGCAGGTCTCTAAACATATCCCTTGGACCCTCTTTTGTATAGCAAATTTGTTTGTCAAGATATAGAGCAGCTACGGATGCGGGTCCCCGTTTTTCAGACTCTCCACATTTAGTAGAGTTTTTTACCGCTCCTTTTGGTCCGCGGTGCGGTGCATCACCATGGCAGAATTTACGGGTCTATCTTTTAACGAAGATGTACTACAAACAATATTGAGCACAAATCCGAGCATTATAGACACCTTATCTTCAGTCACCAACAACACCCAGGATGATTGGCAATCCCTACTCAGCCTTAAGAATTCTCACTCCCGCACCTTCATTCACGGTGCGATCATGACCGAATACCTGAGAAGCAACAGTGCCCCTATGGGTTTAATCGTAACTAATTCCCCCAGACTATTTCTCACAGACAAAGCCTTCCTTAAAGATTGGTCACTAATCGCGTGGCGTTGCACACGCGATTGGTTGATCCTAATCATTAACACAGCAAAAAGGGTGGCAGATGCCATACTTGTAGAAATACAGACTTTGGAAGGGCAGATTAAGACCACCGGATCTAGCACTGTGTTCAAGAGAAATATGGAGGAAACCAGTAAATCTAGTAAAGATCACAAAGAAACAATTCTACTGACTAAAATTGAAAAATTCAAGAAAGATTTGTCACGCTTCTCTCTTGAAAAGGTCTATCCCTATACCAGTGAACAGTATGTTCCACCTGAATTTAACAAGAGAGGTAAAAGATATGGTTCCAACTACTCATCGTCGGGATCAGACACCTACTCGAGTGATTCAGATACTCAGAACAACATGCAGTCATCTAGAAGAGGGAATGGACAACAATTCCGATCTAACCCTAGACGAGGCATGCCTAACCCCTATCACCAAGGAGGCCCCTGGTGGCCCCCAGCTCCCTGGGGTTATCCACTCCCTCCTTACACACAGTCATTACCTCCCTTTGGACCGCAGCCTCCTTTTTTTGGACAGCCGCCTTTTTTAGGAGCAGGCCGTGGACGCAACAGGGGCAGAAGGAGAGGACAGCCTCAAGTACACTGGTCGACAGATCAACCACCACCCAACACCCGCAGCAGGAAAGGGCAACCACAAGTAGGCACAAGCTCGGACACAACGAGCTAGTTGTGAATTTGAGCACAAGAGCTCTTACATCCAATGAACTTTTGGTGCTCAACAAAGGTTTAGGCTTTGTCCCCACCAATGCTGGAAATCTTTTTCAATTGCGCTGTGAATTAGCCAAATTTTTCAGAAAAATTCGTCTACATTTCTTTTTTAAAGATAAGGATTTGACATCCTCTTCTGAAAATGCTTCTGATAGGAATACAGGCCTCAAAATTCCATCTACCTTCAACCCTCCGACCCATCTGACACCCGACCGAGTGAGAGTGTTTGAACAGGCAGTGATTCACGACATTATCAATGTCAGTACCAGACAAAATAAAATCTATCACAATTTGCCTTTCAGAGAAAAACAAGCTTTGAAGGCCTTGTCAAATGATGAGACCATAACTATAAAACCCGCCGATAAAGGCGGTGCAATTGTCATTCTGGACACCGAGAACTACCGCACAGAGTGTCTTAGACAACTCAATGACCGCACAGCATATAAACCTTTGACTGAAGACCCTACTCCCAGATTATCCAGGGAGATAAAAATTCTTGTAGACGATGCTAAAGCTGCGGGCTGGATTACAGAGCAAGAATCACAGTTTTTAATAACTGCACACCCAGTCATGCCATACTTTTATGTCCTACCCAAAATTCATAAAAGTCAAAGACCACCTCCTGGGCGACCGATTATATCAGGCATAGGTTCCCTATTGGAACCGCTTTCCACCTTTGTGGATTTCTTCCTAAGACCACTTGTAAAGGAAATGCCCAGCTATCTGCAAGATACCAAGGATGTCCTCAGGCTCCTTCCGGACATCAGTTACGATACAGAGACAGACCTCTTGGTCAGTTTTGACGTAGAGTCTCTGTATACCTGTATCCCACAAATGGAAACCTTAGAGGCCATCAAGAGTCTTTTAGATGCGAGAGACTTAGACACCATCACATCGGTCCATTTCATCATGGAATGTGCGAGGCTGTCCATGATGGAGAATTTCTTTAAACATGAGGAGACTATATATTTACAAATCTCAGGTACATCTATGGGCAGCATTTTTGCGCCCAGCCTGGCCAACCTGTATGTCCATCTTTTCGAACAGAACAATGTACTCACCCAGTCTAACCCTTTCAGAGATCAGATCACTATCTGGAAGAGATACATCGATGACATCCTGGTTGTTTGGCGAGGATCTGTGGCCTCGCTACTAGAATTTCATGCCTGGCTCAACACTAAGAACGCCTTCCTGCGCTTTACAGTTGCCTTTGATAAACAACGACTTCCCTTTCTGGACATATTAATAGTCCCTGATCAGGGTAAACTAGGTAGCGAACTTTACAGAAAACCATTGTCTAAGAACTCTCTACTCAGCTTTAAAAGCCACCATCCTAAATCCCTTCGGGATAACTTACCCGTTGGCCAGTTTCTGCGCATTCGCAGGAACTGCTCAGATCTAACTACCTTCAACCATCATGCCGAGGACCTGTCGAACCAACTGAGAGACAGACAATACCCAAAACGTTTGGTGAGACAGGCTTTCAAAAGAGCCTTGAATAACAACCGGGGGGCACTTCTGGAACCCCCAGTGCCTAAGCCTCCTCTATCCAGAATGACATTTGTCAACACCTTTAGTAAATGGTCTAACCAGGTACAAAAGACTGTGCGTAAACATTGGCGCATATTGAATACAAGAAACGAGGTTATTCCACCTCCCCTCTTTTCTTTTAAGAGAGGAACTAACCTTCGCGATAGCCTTGTACATACTAGACCTAGAAGTAAAACTCCTAGTATGACAAACACTTTATGGAATTTACCGCCAGTTCAAGGCCATTTTCCATGCGGCCATTGCTCTGTTTGTCCACAAACTCAGACGACTAAAACAGTTGACATAGGTACAGGCATACCTTGGACACTCAGAAAACATACCAACTGCAATACTGAAAGAGTTATTTATCTCATTACGTGCCCTTGCTCTTTGCGTTATGTCGGCATGACAACACGCAAAATTAAAACACGCATTAACGAGCACAAAAGCACTATCAGGCGGAGCAAACAGGCTACTAAACTTACAAACCATTTTCTGGAATTGAGACATAAACCTGAAGACTTGAGATGGTTGATTTTGGAACAGCCCTTCATTCCTACGCATGTGACGGATATCAAACGATTTTTGTTCATCAAAGAACAAAAATAGGTGTTCAAACTTAAGAGTGACCAACAGGGTTTAAACGATGACATCCCGTGGTCCTCTCTATAGAGCTCATGATTTGGTGAACCATACATGTCTTTGACAAACTCCACTGCCCTCTTCCTGAGGCTACAATATATATATATATATATATATATATATATATATATATATAAATAATGCTGTGTTTTCACACAGGATTTTTAGATCTGTCCACGCGCCCTCAGTTAACTAGCCATCTATCGGACATCTGATGACTTGCACGAGGAGCTTTTCTTTTCTTACACACCCTCCCCCCATTTCTCCTGGCTGCCTCTTAATCACTCCTAACTATCCTTTTGGCATGATTATCACCATATGAATATCAAACACCTCTCTTAACTGATATCATTTCTCCCACCCTCGGCCTGTTTCAAAATATTTGTGACATCCCTGTTACATTATCAGTTTTTTCTCGGCTCGCACAAACGCGAAACTTTCTGTGGTTATACAATCAATCCTACATGTCCCAGCAAGCTTTGCATACAATAGAATTGCATTTTGCTTTTTGAACATCTACGCGCTCCGTAGCTACTGATACGGAAGTACGCACGTACTGAAACTCAATAAAACAACATCCTCGCAGCCCGCCCGGCACCTCCCCTTCCAGCTCTGGTGTTTGGAGCGGGGTACCGACGGATAGGTAAGCATTTTTCTCAGTGACCCACATTTTGATGTGTTAATAGATCGGATATTCTTTAAACCCCCGACGCACCTCCTGGTCCTCCCCTTTTGGCAGCTCTGTAGATTATCACGTCTTCTTAGACGAAGCTGCACTGGCTATAGTTCCGTTTTTATTGGACCTGTTTCGATACACATTTGTAACGGACTTATGATTTAGAGTGTTTCAGCTACTCACAGTCTATATTCTTACATATCTGAAGCTATTTTTAGAAGCAGCCCAGTTGTTCTATGAGTAGCTAAGTGTCCTGACCCTTTCTGCCTTGGTTTTAGCCCTGTCTTCACGAGCACCAATCACGGCAATTCCAACTGTCCCCTTAGGCTTGAGGTTTGTCCGGCCCACTGGGATTACATAACATGTCTTTTTGGAATTCCCCCCTTTTTAGATCGGTGCCTCATTTCCTGAGCGGATGCCAGGTGAGGCGAGGTGCCTACCCACAATTACTCGGGTAAGTGCACGTAATTTTTTGTGTCAACTACTTGTCACAGTATACATCCATGAGTATCGATACAAATATATTTTTGTGCATCATAATGAACCATACATAGCATTTGGATCTGTAATGTACACTGTTGTTAAACATGATTAAGTTGAGTGTCCTTATCAAAAAAACCTTTTTTTGTTTTGATTCCGTTTAGAGTTCAACCACAAGACAATGCTTGTAACTGTTCCAATGTGACATACAGGACCCTATCAGGTTGTATTGGGTACCAACCGTGGAATCAATTTATACGATACATTTCCTTTCATTTATTGTTTCAATCACTTTTGCAGTAGCGTTTACATGGTCCTGACGAGAGCTTGGACTTCTTTGTCCATAAGCCGAAACATGTAGACCAAAGACCTGACAGTTATTTGTTTATGCTGTCTATATATTGTTTTTAAGTTGGCACCAAGATAGCGCCAGAATAAAATATTTAGTGTCTTGGTAGTCATTTTTAACATCACTTTTGTGTTTTACTACACTTTCCGCACTGCAACCATCACCCTACCGTTGGTAACAACTTGGCACGGATGCCTGGGACAACCAGGGTACCATCACAATCACCAGAGTGGCTGGTACTCTTGGGAATGTCCTCAGTTCCCAAATGATGATTAACCACCTTCGGTGGGTGATGGGAACTCAAACCTCAGTGGAGGTTTCCACATAATTGCCTTGGTTACCTCAGACTTTTTCTGATCTACCAGTGTTTGTTCTGATTCTGAACCCAAGACCCACAGTATCTTTTGAGTATTATTAATAAAATGTATTAGCCATAAAAATGCTAACCTAATATAGGGTGAAACACTAGTAAAATCGGAAAACTACATTTCAATTCTATCATCTACCTAGTTGAGAGGATTCGTGGTTAGCCAATGGCAGTCTGTATACATTGCGTGTAAACCAGCTGAGTTTGATGCCATAATTCCTGAAGGCGTTCTTGTGCGTATATACGTGGGTTGCCTGCTGGAATGTTGAGAAGATGAGAACAGTGGGTTCTGTTTGCTGCGGTCCACATGGTGAAATAAACTCTATTGAGTATATGCCACATGATCTTATGTCTGCCAACCATGGAATTTCTTCCTGCAAACTCAAGATATTGGTGTGATTCAGGTCATAATGATTGCCCCTTGTTTTATATTTTGGGTGCCGTATGGGCAGATCATTGCTTGGCCCGTTGCTGCCTTTTACTAAGGATTCTCTGAAATTTGTGTTTTGGCACTTACAATCTGCCTGGTGAGCTTAATATCTTTGACAGTTTTACAAGATGGGGTTCTCGACTTACTATTAATTGGTTAGATACAGACAGACAGTGTAGGTTGCCTTAGTTAGGCCCATACTGGCCTGTTCATATACTTTGCTACTTGTCGCTGAGAGTCCTCAGAGATGTGTTTTTCACCATTTACAATCTGTCTTGTGAGCTTGATGTCTTTGGCACTTAAGTTTCTCAATTTACTATGAAATTGTTGACTACCACTTGGTGTTGTTGGCTCCCTTGATTTGGCCCATTCTGTTTGGGATCTAGCTGTTAGCAGTGCGGCTGCTACCTTGATTATGGATTCTCTTTGCATTGATAGATTTCCTAAAGTGGCCTCTGCTTCGGCCTACCAGCAGTAGACGTTAGAGACTCCTGAGGAGTGGCCCATTCTGTTTGGGATTCAGTAGTTACTAATGTAGGTACTCCCTCTACTGTGGGTGCCTTCCAGCTCAATTGGTTAATTTTGGCAGTTGTTACACTCTAAAATACATGTGACTGCCTAGCATGACCCGTATGTACCACTTCTTGCCTTGTCCTAGTACTTTGACATTGTTCTAGCTTTTAAGTCAAATTCTTACGATTTTCTTTGTTTTAAAGTGATTATAACTTTCCCTTATTATTTTCTGCGATTAATGCTGAGCTTCTTTTTCTACCTTTGTGCTTTCTCTTCTTCTCCTGCTTGCTCAGCCGAGATTGGCCTTTAGTGCTACGTGTGCCTTGAGCTTTCAGAGACATGTCCTCCTGGCTGACTCCTTTCTTCTTGATTTCCTTGCCCTTTTTCCCTCCACCTCCGGTCGGCAGTCTACTCCCTCAACCTCGACTTCCCCATTCAATGTGTCCAGGCTCTGTCCAAGGCTTCAATTGATGTTCCTTTATCTTCAGTGACGTTTCATATTATACTCGCTCTTTTGGTGTTGCTATGAGGATCTTTACGGCCTTTCACCTCATGTATTCCTGCCCTGACTTTATTTTATTCAGGGCACATCTTTCAGAGCTCTTCTTGCTATTGGCACATGAACTGGATCCCCGTTCTTATGTGGCCCAGATTCGCGTCTCGTAGGGTGTACTCAGCTTTACTTCTGCGAGGAGGTCACTAATGACTGTTCCAGGGGATTTCCACTGACCTTGATGGTTGTTGTCCAAACATTTTCCCCAAGCGCGAGGTCTTCACAAATAGTGCATGATCTCATCTCTGATGCCTCTACTAATACATGTCCCTGTTGTGGGGCGTGCCTGACCGATGTGTTTAAGGTTTCTCTTTAGCTCGTGATTCTTGTGGAGTAGATGAATTCAAACAGCAGAGATCGGTCTCTTTGCTTTTAGGACATGCAAGTGTTTTAACAAATTCTGATTGTGCTAATTCTGTCAAGTTGCAGCTTGCTGCTGCCACATTACTTGCGTTGGTTCCTTCATTTAAATGGCAGAATCGCATCTTTCTAAACTTTTTCCACGGCCCTGGAGTGAGGGACTTGCATATAGTTGTCTTGAGAGTCAAAGACATAAAAAATGTAAAAGCCCTAGATGTGCATGGTGTTGCATCCACCGGTCTTTTTTAAGAGAAGATTTCTTAGTATGTTCATTCCACAGGGAACAGACATTTTTCGAATTTGTCAACCTGCGCTGTATTCTTCTGCGCTTAGCTCCTGATGTAGGGTTTTTTGCCGACCCATGGCTTAAGGTTCTGAGCCTTCGCCACTGCTCCTGAAGCGTATCTCATTCCCCTTTATTCTTTATACCTCCCCCTTTCTTGGCTTCTTTGGCCTTCTTAGCCTTTCTAAACGATGAAGTGGCTGCGAGGGTGAACAAGAAGTGAGACACAGAGACAGGCATAGGAAAGGGGGAGTAAGCAGGGGCTAAGTAAAACTGAACAAAAATGGCGGTGTCAAAAACACAGAAATAATCTTGTGGCATCAATTCCATGGCTCCCCATGTGCTTAGCTGGGCTGGCCCCCTCAAAATGGTTGTCAGTCGCACCCCTCCACTTCATAGGGTCCCCTCTCATGCACCAGCAGTGCACAGGCTAACAGCGGCTGCAGACCGCACTAAAACCTAGTCCAGCCACCTCTATCCCTTGCCGTCAGCCCTGCAGCCTCCTCCGGTGGCTAACCCAGTGGGGAGCCCTCACTCACCTCCATCGCTGTGCAACGCCCATTGCTACCCCTGTGGCTCTGGCATCCCCCCATATGCCTGGTTGATGTAGTTCCTGCTGGTGTTAAGGGTAATACTAGGTCGACTGGGCAATGGGGTGGTGCAGGATGTTGCGGGTCCTGCAGGCGGCCGGCAGTGACAGGTGGTTGCATACCACATATTGCAGTGTATGGGCGCACAATTGGAAAAGCCAAATTACTGTCTCTCCAAAGAGAGCATAACAAGATTATTGTTCATGTGAATCACCAACACAAAACCTCTGGCTTCTTAGGGTAATTTGCATTCCATTAGACCAATATCCGGCTACATATTTTAGCTCATTATACTATCAATCCATCCATAAGAGTCAGTTGTCTTTAACACATGCTTTTCACAATAGCTCAATACTTCTAGCTGTTTTATAACATTTTGTAATAAACAGATCAAACTTTGAAATGTTGGAAAGCTTTTCCCAGTGAACCTTCGAAGCCTTGACCTTTCACCATAGGATTTACAACTACACAACACCGGCATATTTATGTGCACATAAACTGCTAACTATCACACACACTGTTATGAAACTACAAATATGTTGAAAAATGCAGAATGCCAAACAATACACAACCCCATTCAAAAGAGCCTAACAAAAACCATCACAGTGAAAACCACCAAGGTTTGTGTCAGTGAGAGCCCAGTTCCAAAACCCTTGCCTACTATCTTCACCTGTGAGATTACATGTAACAAAATACCTATTGGTTGGATTTATTATAGAGTAATACCAGTCCACACTAAAATGGCTGTTGACTTTAACTTATGATTTTGATAATGAATATGCCAAGCCTAATGCTATATCCTTACATGTCATAATAGGCAGATCAGGACTATTGCTAGCATAAACTTTATCACAAGCAGTCTTTCTATTGAAGCACTCAGATTAAATCCAATCAGATCCTGTACTCGTGGAAACCAACTTGTGAATGGAGCCAAAGTCACTTTTTCAAAAGTACTCTGAAAGTGCTTGTTTGTTTAGCACATAAGGCCCGGCATTATCAAGCCAGCCCTAAAAATCTATGCAGATTAGTGTAGCCCTCTGCACCCAATATTGCTCTGAAACACAATTCTACACTCTGAAGCCTAAAGTTAATGATGGAAGGAAATTATGCTGGGACTGCAATTTTTTTTGCTTAAGGCTGCACCTGTGCTACTGCCAGAGAAAGACAGTCACAGTAATTATCTAGTTATATAACACACTTTAAGAGCATTATATTGCCATGTATGTGACTCCGAAAGTCCAAGTTCAGGCAGCTGGATAAATAAACAAAACGATCACAGCTGCTGGAGGATTAGCACTTTTTCGGGAAGTACACAACTTCTGCCCCATCAAAGTATGTACTCCTCAGCCTCAACATGTGGGCAAAGCCAAAGACCTCCTGATGATTCTCACATAATTGAGTGGTGGCTGCACTGTCCAGCCAAATCATGAAAAGAAGTTAAACAACTAAGAGGAGCACCTGAGGTTTTCAATCATCTAAAAGAGACTTCTAGTAAGAAACATGACAACCTACATTTCTAAAACATGATGGTATGTGGAAAAGCCAATTAATTATGATTTGTTTTTCAAATCTAGATTTTGGCAGAAATTTTTTGAAGGTCGGAATCCAAAAAGTAAAAACTTAAGATTTTGTGTCCAAACTCAATCAAATAGGAAAAGGAGGAAAACGGCACGCAAGCACAAAACATTGGTAGAAAGGGTAATGGATGAACACATTCAAAACAAACACTGGTTAAGCCTGTAGGGCTGACTTTAAGTTGTATTAAAAATCCGCAATACTAAAATCCGCCAAAGTTATTTGTGCCACTGCTCTGTTCAAAATGCCACTTTCGGTTGCTCCTATGTTTGTGCCCTAAGTTTTGTTAACCGGGCATCTGGGGCTGTTGTGCCAACACATGGTACAAATAGTTTGTGCCCCTTTGTGTGCACGTGTTAGCATGTCTCAACAAGTCTGAGCTGTTGTCCTTGCTAAGGATTGTTTTGAAGATATTCTCTTTATTTTGCAATATATCATTTGAAGCGATGTGTACGAGACTGCTGCAGTTTCATTTGAAAGTAAACCTATCAATATTTGACAGAACGCAATACATCAAGACAACTTGTTGCACCAAATGAAGCGGGCACTATGCGCCATATTTAGCACAATATGGTGCATTGTTGCTCTCTCCCTGCACTGGCACGCTATGTGCTGCCTAGAGCCAACACAGGCAGGATGGATTGTTCTTATCCAGGAAGGAGAATCTTCATCCACAAAAACAATACTTAGAGGCATTCTTCTCTTTCTAAGTGTGCTGCGAAATGCAGCACACTTAAAAATTAGGAAACAATTATAATATTCTCCTTGTTTCACCTCTATCGGGAAGGCGTACAATTTTGACACATTCCCATATTTACTTATCTTGGCAAATCTAGGAATGCAGCAACAAGCATGGGTGGACACCCACCCTCCACCCATGTAACGCCTTCCTGGCCGAGAGAAACCCAAGGTAGTGCAAGTCGCTGCCTTGTGTTACTCCAGATTTATCAAGCTGCGCCATGGAAGGTCACTTTGCTTGGCTGGGTTTAAGGATTGCGTTGCCCTTTGATAGATCTGACCCCTTGTGTTCAGCCTATTATAAAAAAAGGACCTACATCGGTATAATTAAGGAATTCTGTTCAGTCTTTTCCCAGACCTTCTGAAACTTATTCAAGGTCATATTAGCTTTCAGTGTGATTCTGATGTATCTGTTTTCTTATTCACAGGTCATCACATAGCGCGATAGAAAGATCAATTGCTAATATAATGTACAGAAAAAAATCGAATATGATGGGTTACCATATGCAAAACCTAGAAATCGTTGTGCACAATGTTTCAAAATAGTGGATTGTATTCACAATTTCACAAAAACCAATGCTCCCATGTAAATTTCAAATTAAGTTCTCATTCTTGTTTGTTGAACAGAGCCCCACATAGGTATGTTTATTGCCTGTGAATCTGCAAAGCTTCCGTAGAAAAAGTAAATGGGCATTTTGCCCACCATGAAAATGATACAGTGTTTAGCCTTTAAAGCATTTTTTCTTTTCCGTTTTCGAACCCATGGGGAGAGCATCTGATTGTCTTGTCACCTCTGCTCTTGATTTGTATGAATACAGATTCTTCGTGGCTTTTCTTTGGAACTGTGTCAAATATGACATCTCCTGCTGTTAGTTTTCACTCCTTTATTTGCTCTGCAGCTAAAGTAATTTCCTGTGCATCCTGTGACAGAAGAGGCTTCTGTTCAGCCGATATTGCAGCTCTTCATGTAAACCATTATTATTTATTTTGATGAACTTTGAATACACTGGTAAACGTGTGAAATTTGCCACCAAATCACGAAAATGAAAAAATCTAAATATTCTACTTACACGAGAAAACAAAATGACGGATCTCTATAGTGTCCAACCCTTGTCCTTGAGGAAAGGTACATCTATTTTGATCCTTTAGGAAATTAAGTAGGAAATTAGGCTAATCTTAATTAGCATATACAACGTATGATTACCTTTAAGCAGATTGAAACCTTGCCTGTGGTTTTTTTTATAGCATTTTGTATCATTTTCATATCCGCTCATAATACATTATCTTAGGACTCCTGTCCCTCTCTGTGGTCTTCTTCTATGTGTGGGTTTTCCCCTGAAGGAGTTACGTATTGTGACTATCTTCAGCACCTCCTCCATCACATGTATATGTGTGTTCAGTTGGTCATGTTCTGATTGGCAGAATGTTGCTTGATAGCAGTGTGTTCCCTTTGTTGGAAGTCCAGTTGGTGACTGCTTCTTGTGAACTGAATTAACAACCATATATGTGTAATCAGTGTTTCTTGGATCAGTGATTATGTAGAGAGTGGTGTGTCGATGGTTGGTCCTTCTGCACTATGTCCGTATGTAGTGTATATATGTGTGTGTGGTGAAGAAGATGGGTGGGGAGTAGTGGGTCTGTATTTGAGAGTCATGCTAGTTTTGTTGCATTAAAGTTGAAGGTAGGGAGGCTGGTGGGATAACATTGGGGTTAGAAAATGAGAGGAGTATTGTGAACTAGTGTGAGTGTTGTAGTAATGTATTAACCTGTTTTGATTGTGTTGTGAGAATGCCACCATGGTTACAGAATGTTCATTTTTGAACATCGAGGGACTGTTATTCATTCCCTGGGAGCTGTGGAGACGAACGGTCAATAAACACATGGGGGCTGATTACGATGATTACCACATGGCCGTGGTGATCCGCCATACATTTCCCTCCACCCGCCACCCATTTCCCTCCGCCATATTCGGTTGGCAGGGGGACCCCGGCGGACGGAAAGACCATCCGCCGGTTTTCCGCCGGTCGACCAGTTGACCGGGCGTAAAAGGGGCTGGATATGGTGGCGGTGTCTGCTAGACACCGCCATCCATATTAGCATGGGTGGGGGAAGAAGCCTTTCGCCATTGAAAGGCATGCGGAATTTGCTGTTGGGGGCCCATTGCGGGTCCCCAGGGTATTGGGGGGTGCACATGGCCATTGTCATGGACAAGGTGGCAGGCACTGCGTGGTGCCTGTCACCTTGTGCATGACAATGCACACAGTGCATTCCCAGCAGTGGGGCTGGTGGTGCTGCGAGCACCGCCCGCCACAATGCTGGGAATAGAGGATGCACCACCCACGGTGGGAGTGGCATCCTAATTGCAGATGCGGTACCGCCGCACCACTGGCGGCCGGTCCAAGCACCGCTAGGGTATCGGGCGGGCGAAAGTCCGCCCGCCATCCAAATCAGCCCCATGTTTTTTTTACCTTGTGTTGAGTGGTCACTTCAAATTGGCGATGAGTTGGACGACCGTTCCGTGTCTCCACCCACGCTTGTAGCAATGACTGTCTGGTCTATGATTCTTACCTCGATTCAAAAGGTGTTCAGGCTTTGGAAACTGCCACGTATATGCTGATCTTGAAGTGTGTAAATAAGATTGTAGATGTGGGGGTTTTGATCAGTGGAAAGGACAGTTGTGGGAACTAAGAGGGTGCTACAGCTTATGGAGATGAAAAGCGTCTAGGTGAGGGAGGGCTGCTGCGTTCACAGAAAATTGTCAGCGTCTTCCTGTTACAGAGCAACTGTCTTCTGAGTATTCTTTCAACTCCTTTATCCATGTCTTTTGTGTCACTTTGTCCCAGAGACCTGTCTCACTGCTGCAGAAAACACGCCAAAGATATTTTAAAACCGTGAGAACAGAGTCCAGCCTAGAGCTTGCACACCACTATGTATTACATGTTCAAATCTTTGGAACAATGCTGATAGACACGAATCAGAAGAATGCATCTTGCAGAAGGTGAAAATGCCACAGTTGACTGAGACTATAATGCACGAAAAAGTCTGAATTGCTGCAGTAGATGACCTATTGTTGATGTGCAGTGGACAGCTTTCAGCATGCAAGTTAAACTGGTAGTTTCAAGGCAGGAAAGAAGCAAGTCGACTGATAGAAGGAGCAGGGGACATCAGATGTTACAGGTGCAACTGATGGGGAGATGGGTTTATTGCTGGGTTATTCACTCTCTCTCTTTCTTTTTTGATAAGGTGTGTAGTTATCATTTTTGGTCGAAGCCTAACAGAAGGCAAAGCTTTCTGGTTGCTAAAGACTTCTAGGGGACAATCTTAAAGCTGACCAAAGAATGTATTCTGCCCGTTGCTTGCCATTAGCTTTGTGATTTGTAACTTACATTTTTTGCTAGTTGAATGTGTTTTAGACTGCCCATTATGTCAACTCCCATGGAGCATATTCTGTTTACAGTATTCTTCCACAGGTGCTCACTTTCTCTAAACAGGTTTTTAGATTTTGTTTTCATTTCGGCACATTTGCTGTGCATTCAAAACAGAGGTCAAATATCAGGCTCTATCTTTTGAGGTAGCTTAGTTTGTACTTTTCTTTCTCTGATTTCAAAGTGAAGATTTATCTGACAATCTTGGGGTGTAAGAGGATGGTCTGTTTTGAAGTACACAACTACATTTAAATGTCTGTATATGAACTGTGCTAATATTCTAAAATACATCATAATTCAAATTGCAGAAATGAAGCATATTTTGTTGTAATTCTAAAGTGTGATAGAACCAAATATTTTATTATGATAAAACAAATCAATACATTAGGTGATGCCATTTCCACACATTATTGTTTGTGTGGTGCATTCGTTTTATCAGTAAAACTGTATGTCTGTGCAAATGTAAAGGTCCTTTCAATTGAAAATGTGTTGTCCGTAATGGCAGTGTACTACTCACCACTACGACACTACTCCACTCTATGCCACTCTATGCCCCTCCATTCTACAACACTCTCTGCCACTCCACTCTACACCACTCTACTCTATGCCACTTTATGTCACTCTACTCTACTCAACTCTGCTCTACCTAACTCTATGCCACTCTACTTAAATCTATGCCACTTTAATCCAGTCCACTGTATGCCACTCTACTCTATGCTACTCTACTCTACGAAACTCTCCTCTATGATACACTACTCTTCTCCACTTTGTGACACTCTCTGACACTCCATTTCACTCCACTCTACTTCACTCTACAACACTCTACGTCACTTCACTCTATGACACTCTACTCCACTCTATGCAACTCCACTCTAGGCCACTCTATGCCACTCTACTCCATGCTACAAACCTCCACTTTATGACACTTCACTCTATCCTACTCTACTTTATGACACTCTATGGCAATCTATGCCACTCCACAACACCCTACTCCATGTCACTCTACGTCACTCCACTCTACAACACTGTACACCACTCTACTCTACAACACTGTATACCAACTGTATGTCACTGTAATCAATGACACTCTACAACACTTTATGCCACTTCCCTTTAGGTCTCTCTACTTCTCTCTACACCACTGCACCCCTTGACACTCTACGGCATTCTTCTCTATGCCACTCTATGACACTCCACCCTATGGCACTCTACGACACAGCATGCCACTCTATGTCACTTCACTCTACTCTACTCCCTGACGCTTTACTTCACTTTACAGCAGTCCATGTTATGAAAGGTTAACCTATGACACTTTACTCCTCTCTATGCTATGCCACTCAACTCTACTCCACTTTTCACCACTCCACTCTACCCCACTCCACTCTGCAACACTTTACTTCACTTTACAACACTTTACTCCACTCTATGGTGTGGCACTTTACAACACTCCACTTTACATGCTTTTAATCTATGTCACTCCACAATATAGCACTCCACTTCACTATATGCCGCTCTATGCCACTCCACTCTTTGACACTCTACACCACTCTACGCAATGCTGTACCACCTTACTCTACAACACTTTATGCCACTCTGCTCTATGGCACTTTACTACACTCTGCGCCACTCCACTCTATGACACTTTATTCCACTGTATGCTGTTCCACTCAACTCTATGCTATATGACTTTAATCCACTCATCGTCCCTCCACAATACACGCCTCCACTCTAAGCCCCGCCACTCTAGACCCCTCTGCTCTATGATCTTCCACACTACAATACTCCACTCTCTGCCACTCCATGCCACTCTACAGCACTGTACGCCAGTCTATACCCGTACACTCAATGCCCATCCCCTCTACTCCCCTCCACTCTCTGACACTCTATGACACTCCTCTGTATGAAACTCTATTCAACTCTACAGCCCTCCACTATAAACCCCTTCACACTACACCCCTCCACTCTAGGACCATCCATTAAGCGCCACTCCGGACCATTCTAAGCCACTCCCTGGCAGTCTATGACACAGGGCTAGCTCTAGGACGATGCAACAGTGTGACTTCACCAGGTGTTGGCTTCGGTTGGGGCGTAGGTTTTACAGGTATTCTATGGTTTTAAAAGCACCTGCAGGCAACAATATAAATGTCAAGATAACTCCGGTGATTAACGTTCTTCCTAGGAAGAGGTCTGAGGTTTATCTAGTGAAAGTTTTGACTCATGGTGAAGCAGAGAGTTAATGTCTGCTGCAAAGAACATGTACAATTCAGACCAGAAAGTGAATATAAATTAAAAGTAGTCAGTGGGTTACTGCTTTTGTCTGAGAGATACTGCAAGGTATAGATTAGAGCGCTATGATTTTTTTCCCCAAGCTTTCATTATCCTAATGTTGGGAAAAGGGTTCATTTGGATAGATATCAATTCTGATTATGAAAGAGAACCCCCAATCATGGTGTTAAGTTTCAAATTCTGTGATGTGGTTCTCCAGACTAAGCACTATTAACCTATACTGTTTACCAGTATGGATGACAAGTAACTCCTACACCTTGTAGTCCTCTGTCTTATTGAATGCTTTCTACACACTAATTTACACAACCTATAATTGGTTGTCTCTCTGTGGTGTATGTGATGTAAATTGCTCTGACATCCTACTCTGGTATGAGTGGCGGCGGCACTGTAAAACTAATTAAACGCATCTGAGAGAGAGTTGTTATGGAGAATTGAGGGGCACTGTCAGTGGATGGTATTGATGGAATCCATGGTGGAGGTAGTCACTGAGGGCTCCAACAAACATTGTCGCACTGGATGCCACCAGTGCTAAAACCAGCCCTGCTATCACTCTTCACTAGACTCTATGCCAGGCCACTCTACTCCACTGTACTCTACTCTATGCCACTCTAGGAAAATCAATGCCAATTTGCAACACTCCATGACAGTCTACTCCACTCCATTCTATGCCACTCTACTCCATTTAATGCCACTCTACTCTTTTCCACTTTACAATACTTCCTTCAGGAAGTTAACTCTGTGCACTATAAAGGAGGCAACTCAAGTTGTTTTTGTCGAACAAAACAATAAGTGCAACCTATAAACTAGGGGTGGGCGGAATTTGCGGAATTAACCTCCGCAAATTATCGCGAGAATGCAGAAAATCTCCGCAAACACGCCGGAAATATCGCGAAGATGCGGAAGTTTTTTGCCGCCTGTTCGCTGTATTTTTTGCGTGTTCGCGGGTCGCCAACTTACCCATGCGGTCGCTCACGGGCGCGGCCATCTTGTTTTCACTTGTCCCTCCCTCTGGCGTTGTTTACTTCCTGTTCCGGGTCGCGCAATGCATGTTCGCGGTCGATATTTCCTGTTCGCGATCGCTTTTACTTGATCGCGTTGCTTTTTGCTTGCTCAGGGAGAAAATATCGCGCGAACTTGCGCACGTGGTCGCAACGGGCGCGGCCATCTTGTTTTCCACTCTATTGCATGGTTCTGGGGCCTGATTTTCAATCCTCCCTAAATCTTTTCAATCCTTTGTTTATAGTCACTTTTTTTGGATCTTTATTACTTATTATTTCTCTAACTATTTTCCTGCCTCTATATTTTTGGTTTTTGTGTACTTTTTTTTTGTTTTTTAGCTACTTTTTCTCTTTGTATTGCCTGCTATTTATTTCCTTTACTCCTTTATTTATTTTACCTTTTCTTTCCCGCCCCGTCCCCAGAACCATGTCCAAGGGCAGGGCTGTTCGCCGGCGCAGCCAGAGCCGCGACCGCCTTCCTTGCGGAAGGCGGCGCCCACAAGGGGTGCATGCACGGGCCTTATTTGGGGAGGCGGAGTTGGCTGCACTAATTTTCTTTGTGCAGCGCCACCTCCCCTCAACCCTGGCAGCAGGTGGCAGGCCTGGGTCCGGGTACGGCCTCCGGGAGCGTCGGCAGCGGTGGGGGAAGGTGCGCCGGGCAGTGTCGCGCATCTCTGGGGTCCGGCGCACCCAGGCACAGCTGACGCACCGGTGGTCCGACATCCTGGACCGTGAGCAGGACCTGCTGGACCTGCTAGGAGTGGAGGTCCCGGGGCTTGGTGAGTACCTATTTAATTATTACAACTTTGTGTCTGTTCTTCTGCTCTATGTTATATATTGCGAATATCTTTTTTTCCTTCCAACCAGATAGAATGTTGCTGCTTGCAATACATTCCAGGTTAATAACGTTTAAAAGTCTTCTGTGATTATGACACAGGTGCTCTTCTGCGCTACTACTAATCTTACTTGTTTGCAGCTTTGCGTTTGCGCTTGCTTAGCGTGATTCTTTACGAGTTTATTTTAGAGAAATTAAGTTACGTAATGCTACAGTGACTCACGTCCACTCCTTACTTTGTCCTCTCACTAATAGATAGGGGCGGATTGATACATAGGTTTAGGTACTTTGTATGAGCTTCTAATTGGTTAGTGGTATGCGTGATGCCCCCTCACTCAGTTACGTGACGTGCTGCTAGTACGCCAGTCTTTAGAACCTTTCTAGTTTGTTCAATGAGTGGAGGTAGGCTTTGCAGTTACTTAGCAGTAGCAGATCAGCATCAATCAAACCAAAATTGTGTATATACAAAAAATGTAGTCATGTTCATGTGTCCTCCATGATTGGATCATACACATTGTTGAGGAATACAGTCGAAATGCATACTTAATGTACAATTGGCATGCCTGGAATAGGTGGGCTAGGTTGGGTGGTACGTTGTACTAATACTTAGGCTTACTTGTAACTTAGTTTTCTGGAATCAGAATGGAAGAATGGATTACTGTTGATAAATAGTAACTTAAGTAGTCGAACTGCGAATCCCCCGATATTACATGTTGACCAGATGAGATCGGTCAATGTAGTTATTGCAATTGTTTACATAAGTGTTTTTTGACCGTTGTTGAAAAATATTGTATTTGCTTAAGTTGACACCATCCATCAATGTTTGTCTCTTTCTTATATCTTTCCTGTTCATCAGCACCCAGGGGCAGACGGGCAGGGACTGGGCAGTCGGCGGGACAGGAACACCACGAGGAGGACACCGCTGAGGGCTCCTCTACTGGCCCCAGTAAGTCTTCTTGTTTTTAATAATATTTCTTATTCCATAACTTTTACTGCCCCATTTCTCCCGAACTATAGTGTGTTTCCAAATGCTATTTTTTTACCACCAATTATCCTTCGATCTGTACGGTTTCAAAAAGCTTATCCCTGCCTCCGCTATGATGACTGAGTACTACTACATACTATCAGTCTGTCTGTCTGTACTGTAGTAGCTAGTCTTGCCCAGTGCCACTCTTTGTGAAAGGTTGTAATATAAAACTCATATTCACCAGTAGCTCGTACAATCCGTTGGGTCGTTGTCTTGTACTACTTTTTACTCTTGTTGATGTTTAGGCTTTGAAAATTCACAGCAACAGCCCTACCAGATTTCTTAATATTTTGATATGATACCCTATAGGACATACAACTGTTGTAGGGATCTTGCACATACATTTGCACCAGAAAATAGGATGTTGGTGATGGTAGGTTGGACCTTCCTTGTACACCTCAATCAGAAATTCCGCACCCACCACAATTCCACTGCTTGACTATAGTACTGTCTTGTCATACCTATTAGGTCTCGGAACCCTCCCCCCAAGATAACCAACAAGTAGACAACCCAGAACATTAACACACCCAACCTCTGTCGTGGAAGCAATTCACATGCACACCCTTACTTTAATTTGCTCAATCGTGTAAGTTAGTCCACTCCACACCAAATACCACAACGTCTATGTAAGTTTAACATTTTTATTTCAATTTGAGAAGGTCTGTACACTGTTTTCTTAGCAGCACCAACCGGCAAATCAATAACATTAAAACAATATACATTGTTACACTTATACAGTTGGGAATTAAATCATGATAACTGAAGTGGTGGAAGGCAGCACCACCATCCCATAGCAATTTAGTTTATATACATTTATAAATGAAGATGTGAGTGAAGGGACCCCTCACCTCAGAAGAACCTAGTACTGGTAGTTGGTGCATCGTTCAGAAGCTCTGGTTCGTAGAAGCGAATCTTGCGTCTGTAATGCGAAAAAAGAAATGGTGTGCGTTAGTATATTGCAACTTGCAAGCATTTCTCAGCCGTGCCAAAAAGTGTAGCATCTATGGATAAGCAATATGGACTAACAGTAACAGTAGTACACCAGTTCTTCCTAAAAAAGTGGCTTGTTAATGTTTGTTGACCGCCTGTACGCAGCGCGTAGACTAGACAGTAGCAGTGTGAGGCAGGTCATGTGGGCTCAAAGGTGTCTTAAGAAGCTGCAAGGTAAAGGTAACGTCACATGTGCATGGCTAGGGCTAATCAAGCAAATGCTACAATGATCATATAACTTAGTGTCTACTCTACTACTACCTGATTTGTACTAGTGATTTATGTTAGTATTAACTCATTTTTCAACCTTGCTACTGATCAATAGGGGGGAGGTGTATATGTTGCCTAATAAATGTGTAATGTTTTCTAGGCGCACTACCGACCACCATTGCTGGGGCCAGCGAAGGCGACGCAGAGGGCGAGGATGCGGCAGTTGCAGATAGCAACGGAGGGGGAGTGGCAGCACCAGTGGCAGGCGGTGGTAAGTTAGATTCATAATCTTTAACTATTGTTGAACTTGACAGCACACTCACTGCAAAGGTGTACTGTATGTATATGTATACTGTAAAGTTGTGAATTAGGGCCCCATTAGGATGGTGGGCGTATTGCCCCCGCCGGGCTGGCTGGAATTCACTGCCGTCACAGCAGGGGCAAACCTCCCGCCATCCCTGTAGAAAATATTCAGACATGTCTAGGCGGAAAAGGGTTCAATATGGCGGTGGTGTCTCTCTCACCACACCGGCAGCCATATAATCTGCATTTTGGAATGCCTTTGCGTGGCGGCATTACCGTCCGCCACGGAAAGGCATGCACACATTGCAGAGTATGCTTGGGGGCCCCCATGGAGGGTACCTACCGATGCTATGGTACCCCCCCGACTTTCAAAGCAAAACGTGACAGGCTCCGTGCGAGGCCCGTCATGTTGTGCTTGGAAAAGCAGCACAACATTTTAGCATTGCTTTCAGCAAAGCCAACCAGAATTTAAATTTAAAATAACAGGGTGCGCCCGCCACTGTGCCGGGCGCATCATCCTAATTAATTGTCCCCACGGGACCCCCACCCTTTTTAGCAGTCGGATGGCTATCCGATGTCGTAAGTAAGTATGAGTTCTTGGGGACGTTTGAAGAGTGAACTAGAAGACCTGAATTCCCTTTAATTGGTATAGGACTAGGAGCCAGAGTATTGAGTAACCAATGGCCTCATCTATCTGATTTCAACTCCGCTTTGAAAGTTTTATGGAGAAGAGCACCTGGTGCACTGTTCAACTAAAAAGTGTAAGACAGGTGGAAGGAAGAAGGACGGGCGACATTTAAAATGTTATGTACTACTGTGCTTTATTTTATAGTGCTACTCTACCATGCCACTATGTGTATAAATAATTACCTTGTCCTACTGTTTTATTAAGACTATATTTTACAATTGTCTTGTTTTTTTCTTTTTGATACACAGCTACTCCGAAAATCAACCGGAAGGAGTTGGCCGCCAAGGCACGGCGCCGGAAGCTGGAGGCAATCCAGCAGGAATACCGGCGGCTGGTGGTCCTAGCCGAGGAGGAGGAGGAGAGTGCAGCAGCAATTCAAGCCTCCTCCAGTGCCCCGGGCCCCAGCCACTGCCCTCCAGCGGTACGGCGCCACCGTCTGGCGGCTGCCCGCCGCCACCGTGCCATCTCCGGTGCCCCCCCCCACTGTGGCTGCAACTGCCGCGGCCTTAGATGCCGCGTCGCCCATTTAGAGGACCAGATTCGTGTCCTCCTCCAGTCCCGCCCCACCAGTTAGTCCCTGTCACTGCCCTTTTTTTAATTCCTGTTCGTTCTTCACTCGTTTGGGCGTTCTCTATTTCTATGGACAGTCGTTGGGGTTAGGGAGGTGGGTGGGTTAGCTTTTGTGGGTTTAGTTTATTTGTTAGGGTCAATTAAATATATTTTTCTATGTTACATGCAATGTTGTTAATGTTTTGTAGGTGGGGTAACTGTTTTACATCACACTGTTTCTTTGCTGGTGCATGGCCGCCCATAGCGTGTGTTTGATTTCAATAATTTGCTGACTGTATAAGACACAAACAGATAGATGCGACACACCTCACTCATTGACTGGTCCTACTATGCATTCTTTGGAGTGGTGTTTGAAACTGACATCATTGACAACATGTCCATTATTGATTCTGCCTCCCCCAAACTTCTCTCTTACCGGTGCTTGATGTTTATGTCCAACTGTGGCACAGCACTGGCTGCATGGTGAAGATGGTTTCCTTTTTCATACATGCCATGATTGGGGTGGTGGTGGTAGTATAGTAGTAGTAGTATACACTGGCAGGGTGGCAGCATTTCCAAAAAAAGAAAAGGAGATAGTCAATCGCCTTTGAGAGACTGTTAGAGGAGTAGTTGAATGAAGTACATCACAGAATTTACAGAGCAACAATTATATGCTCAAATATTTGACAAAAAAACTGAATGCTGGTTATTATGAGGATAGCCTACTAGACAGAGTTACAAACTATAGTTTTGTCGACTTGGCTATGCCTACAGTCTAACAGTTAGTGCTGTATATGAGGAATGACAACAAACAAATCCAATCAATGCCGGCAATTCATGCTGAGGTATATGTTCCTTTGTTAAATAAAATAACCTGTGAAATATCCTACTCATGGGTGGGCAAGCAGAAGAAGATCATCGCTCTGCATTGAAATTGAAGTAGTGTTGCTTTCACCACATCCGCCCCAGCAAGTGTGTGATTAAGTATTGGTGTACATTTAATTTAGTTACACCTCGACAATAAGTCACACAGCCCGGGGGAAGAGGGTTAGGGTCCGTTGATTGGATGGGAAGGGGGATTTTGGGAAAGGTTTGACATAGAAAAACAGTATGCATACATAGACAAACAAACGACAATCATTGAAGACTACCATACCATATCCATTCCATATGTTAAGGTATAAAAAAGGAAATGCATGCATGATGAGACCCGGATTACATACACTTCTATTTCTTGTTCTGTTCCGGCCTTAATACTTTAACAGATAGCAAATAGAAATTTTAAATATTGGTAGTGAAGAATCGTAAACACAGAGCAAACGTAATGATGATTGATAATAACAACTCCAAGAACACACTGTTGTAAAGAATGTATACAAGATATTAATCAAATTATTTAAAAGAAGTGAAAAGTGGATACTGTTACTGTCTTATCCTGGTCAAAAATGTGGACTGGTTTTTTGCATCTCGGCATTCCTCTTGCTCCTCTCGTCCATCAATCTTGGGTGTGTCGCCTCACCACTCGCCACTGCTCGGCTGGAATAAAAAGGTGATTGATTGGTAAGGTAATTAATATGCATTGTAATGTTTTACAAAGTTTTGGACAAGGCCCGGCCTGTAATTTTAGATTGAAAACCAAAGGGGATATTCAGAAAGAAAGTGAAAACAAATGCACAAGTGATGGTGTAGTGCAACAAGAACACTTTCCGAGGTGGCATGTATGCATATGCATCATCTCTACTGTAGTCTGTTTCCAGCATAGACCTTCAACAGTAACAGGAGAGATCAGGCCCACAGTGCTTACCATTAGCACATCCTACGTTAACACTTTAGAGTCCTTTTTTTTTTTCTCTCAAAGAGTTGGACAAACGCAAAGCACATTATCCATTCCAGACATAGCATTTTACAGTTAAAGTTAGTAAAATCAATGCACTGCAGTCATCCCACCGCTACACTCTATTCAACTTCTACACAGACATTTGGGTGTGCTGTGGTTGTGGTTCACGTGTTTACCTTTAGGCTTTTCCGTTTTATGCCACTCATGAAACATCCTCCTGACTTCATCATCAGCTCTGATACTTCTACTGACTGAAGATCGGCCTGCAGTACAAGTGTAATTTTTATAACACAACAAGAGTAGAAATATAAATATTACTGACTTGAGTCATTCTTTATTGTGTACAGAAAGATAGATTAACACTAGTACACTTTGACATCACTTTGTGCACAACAAACAACGCAAACACAAAGACCAATAGCTCAGAGTCAGGTGTCCAATGCATGCCATTAATTATCATCATTTATTACCTGTTACTTCTCATCTTAAGTTAACGGGCCGTCTCTTTCGCCATCATCATGACGGACGGTGCTGTTAAGTCACAGTCATTTGCATTGCGCAGATTGAGTGAGTCCCCTTCCTGTATTGAATTAAAAGCAATGTATCACCAAGATGCAGGAGAAGTACACATTTCTTGTTTGCCAGAAGAGGAAAATTAGTAATTACTAGTGTGTTCTGTAGAAAGTTGATTAGTGGCAGTGCACAATTACATCAATTCATGCGCAACACACCACAAAATCTACATCATTCAGTCTGCTATTCTGCGGCCAATGCATGGCATCAATCATTACCTGTTGCATCTCATCTCGTTAACGCTGCAGGCCGTCTCTTTCGCCATCATCATGATGGACGGTGCTGTTAAGTCACAGTCATTTGCATTGCGCAGATTGAGTGAGTCCCCTTCCTGTATTGAATTAAAAGCAATGTATCACCAAGATGCAGGAGAAGTACACATTTCTTGTTTGCCAGAAGAGGAAAATTAGTAATTACTAGTGTGTTCTGTAGAAAGTTGATTAGTGGCAGTGCACAATTACATCAATTCATGCGCAACACACCACAAAATCTACATCATTCAGTCTGCTATTCTGCGGCCAATGCATGGCATCAATCATTACCTGTTGCATCTCATCTCGTTAACGCTGCAGGCCGTCTCTTTCGCCATCATCATGATGGACGGTGCTGTTAAGTCACAGTCATTTGCATTGCGCAGATTGAGTGAGTCCCCTTCCTGTATTGAATTAAAAGCAATGTATCACCAAGATGCAGGAGAAGTACACATTTCTTGTTTGCCAGAAGAGGAAAATTAGTGTGTTCTGTAGAATGTTGATTAGTGGCAGTGCACAGTCAATTACATCAATTCATTCATGCGCAACACACACAACAAAATCTACATCACTCAGTCTGCTTTTCTGCGGACAATGCATGGCATCAATCATTACCTGTTGCATCTTATTTTCAGTTAAGGGCCAGTCTCTCTCGGCTCTGAAGGAGGATAGCTATAGAAGTCATCAGATTCATGGTCCACTTGTTTTGGAAGGACGAGGAAAGTTTGAATTTGTTGTTACCATCATCCAATCATCATTCATGAGGGAAATGGAATTGACCAGGAGATGCAGTATGATCGAGCGGAGGAGCTGGATTCTGAGGACTGTAGTGTCAAATGGCAGACACCTGAAACTTGTATCTTAAATTAGAAGATTAGAAGACGGTGATAATGCATTGGTTGCGATTCACAAGTTTATAACCGGAACAACAGACACAAACAAAGGGGGAAAAAAGGGAGGAAGACAGTAAGTGCGAGCCTAATTGTCAGGGAAGTATAGCTCGTCCTCAAACTCTGGGGGATCTTGCAGTAGTAGGTAATCATCTGACACAATACTTCCGTCACCTGAGCCGCTGTCCTCATCTTCCTCTGTTGATTCATGCATTGTGTAATTCGGTGGTATGAAGTGCTGATTCATTTTGATCATTGTTAACCTCTCCACGTTTTTGGGAGATAGACTGGTCCTTCTCAAGGTTACAATGGAACCTGCAGCACTGAAAACACGTTCGGAAGAGACACTTGCGACAGGGCAAGCCAGATAGCTTATCGCCAGCCTGCTGAGCTGTGGCCATTCAGACCTTTTCCTATGCCAATACTGCACTGGGTTTTGATCAACGTTGGGTCGTCCAGATAGGCCTGGACCATCCGCTCAATGTTCAGGGTTGCTGCTGGTAAGCTTTTGTGCTGTTTTTTCTGTGCATCAGCACTGTGCTTAAGGCCCATCTTTACATACCAATCTGATAATGATTGTACTCGGCCGAATGATCCAGTTATTGTTTTTGTAGTCGATGGTGATGGTGAGTGTTGCGATTGTGAGCCAACCGCACTGCCCTCAGCCGACGAAGTTGCACTTGATTCTGCATGGCCTGCTTCAGTATCAGTACTTGTTGTGGGTTGATGTGGCGGGCTTTTAATTAGCAGCCCTTCGTTTTCAAACTTGATGGCTGCTTCAGCTATACAACTTTTGTAGCGGGCAACATCAGTGTCGGAAAAAGAACGGAATAGTCCTAATTTTGCACGTGGATCCAGAATTGTGGCACAAATGTAATGTTCTTGTGACAAAATTTTATTTTGTATCCTTACATTTTCTGATAAGCGCCTGGATAAGCTCTCCACCAAGTCATGGGCTTGCCTTCTGTCCTCTACACCTTTGTAGGATTCAGACACATTATTCAGCTCATGCTCTAGCATTTGCAACAATGGGATAGCTTGGCCCATTGTACAGTCCTCCTTGCTGACTTCACGTGTGAAGACCTCAAAAGGAGACAGCATCTCAGTGAGGCATTGAATTAGGGTCCATTGCTCCCTCTGAAGGGTCATGCCTTTAACACTAGCATCACTGCTTCTGTACCAGACATAATCATTGAGTGACCTGTGCTGTTCGTACAGACGATCAAGCATGTAATACGTTGAGTTCCAACGTGTTGCCACCTCCTGGATGAGTGCCTTGACTGGCATCCTACGGTCACGTTGGATGATCCTCAGCTGCTTCCGAGCTTTAAAAGAATGGCTGAAATGAGTGCATATTCTTCGGCAGATGGACAGTAAATTGCTTACTATGGGTTCTTTTTTCAGAAAGTCTTGCACTATAATGTTTATGCAGTGTGCCAAACACGGAACCCTGAAATAGGAACCAAGTTCCATGGCCTTAAGTACATTACTGCCATTGTCTGTGGCAACAAAACCAATACCAAGCCCTCTGGGCTGCAGCCATTCCAAAACCTTGGTGCGAAACTCTTCTAAAATGTTTTCAGCCGTATGAGATTTCTCCATGGCGAACATGGCTACAGTTGCATGTTTCCGAGTACCTTCAAAAATCGCAGCTGTGTCAACAACACCTTGTGCAGATAGTTGATCTTTAACCCCCACAAAACAGATCCAGTGTGCAGTGATACACATGTAATCTGTGGCTTGGCAACTGGTCCACATGTCTGTTGTCAGGTGGATATTGTGCACAGCACTCTTCTGCAAAGCTTGTCCAACCAATTCCAGCACATCATGATGTAGTGCCGGAACAGCAATTCTTGCGAAATAGGACCGGCTTGGAACTTTCCATTTCGGGCAGATGGCAGACACAAATTCAAGGAAACCCACCCCTTCCACAAATGAAAAAGGAAGAAGGTCCAGCGCTAACATTTTAGCCAGCTTCGCATTGTACAATCGTGCCGTTGGGTGGTTGCGTTGGAACTGCCCCTCCAACCTAAACATGCTGTCAATGGTAGGCTGGCTTACTTTCCTTAGTGGTGCCATTAACCCACTAAGGCTCAACGACACAGATTGTCTCATTGAGGTACTCGCCGGTCGCCTTGGTGTCTCACCCACACTCTGAGTATGGCTCTTACTGCGGTGCCACTCTGATGTTACTGAGGAGGATGTGGGCGTTACCACTGCAGTGACTGCACTACTGGAGACAAGGCTAGAAATGCCTCCCTGTTCTTCACCTGCCACCACAATAATATCGCTCCCTGATTCCTGACCAACTTCAAAGGGTTTAGTTTTCCTACTTTCTTTTAACTTAAGTAGGTGATCCTCCCACACAATAGTGTGGTGTATTCTGAGATGACTTGCTTGTCCTCCGGTACCATAGTTTGTACCAAGCTTACCACGCCGAACACCTTGCCGACAAATTGCACATATAGCAACGTTCTCCTCCTTGGCGCTAACAGAAAAGAAGTCCCAAACTGGGGAGGAGAACTTTCTGGCACTGCTGGATGTGCCACTTTCAACACCAGATGAACTTGAGGGGGTGCTTGAAAATATGTGACCCTGTCCACCTACACTGTGACTTTTACTACCACTTCCTACTGAGGTGGTTGAGCTGGATGTAGGTCCCTGGCGGGCCTTGGAAAATATGGCAGCTGGAGGTAGTGGTGGTGTAACCTGTGTTGGTGAGATCCGTGCTTCATCCCGCTCAGTAGCAGCCTTTCTGGATAGGGTTAGAATGTCGGTCTCCAATCCCTTTGGGGCGGGAGTAATGTGCGTGATGACTGGCTCGTCTTCATCAACATCATCACCCCCCTCTTCTACATCTACCTCCATAACTCTAAGTTTTTCTGGGACCTTCCTTTTCAGAAGCAATGTCTTGTGGCGTACTTCACTCTCAGACCGAGCTGGTGGGACCCAAGTGTCATCACGATCATCAGAAGCGGGGCTTGAAGAAGAAGATGATGGACTAAGCCTCCTTTTCCTTGCTGGTGGTCTGGAAGACAATAGATGTTCTGAAACAGTGGTTTGACTTCGCTCCGCTTTGTCTGCAGGAAGCTCGATTTCCTGAAATGCCCCTACGTCAGGAGCAACAACTACTATGGTGGGCTGTTGTGGCGGCTGCTGCTGTTCTGGTTGCGGCGGCTGCTGCTGCTGTTCTGGTTGCGGCGGCTGCTGCTGCTGTTCTGGTTGCGCCGGCTGCTGCTGCTGTTCTGGTTGCGCCGGCTGCTGCTGCTGTTCTGGTTGCGCCGGCTGCTGCTGCTGTTCTGGTTGCGCCGGCTGCTGCTGCTGTTCTGGTTGCGGTGGCTGCTGCTGCTGTTCTGGTTGCGGCGGCTGCTGCTGCTGTTCTTGTTGCGGCGGCTGCTGCTGCTGTTCTTGTTGCGGCGGCTGCTGCTGCTGTTCTTGTTGCGGCGGCTGCTGCTGCTGTTCTTGTTGCGGCGGCTGCACACTGATCTGCTGAGTTTGCGCCTGCGTTGAACTTGATTGTGTACTACTTTGCGGTAATGACATTTCTTCAACATCGCTGCCCGTTAGTAGACTGGCTACCTCTGCGACAGTAAAGCCCTTGGGCCTAGGTTGGTGGGGTTGCTGGACCGCTGTGCTGCTCCCAGCTTGGTTCCCGGACAACGCTTTGGTGCCAAAAAAAATCTTGGCCGGCACACCACCAGTCGTGGTTAATGGCACTTCCTTTTTCTGTTCCTTCTTCTCACCAGCAACTTTCTTGGTACTGGACCTGGTACCTTTCTTTGGGGCCATCTTATTCCGACGTCAGGCAGGAGGCAGATGCACAACAAGTTCTGGTCACACGTGGGCGTGATGCGCAGCAGGACTTCTGTCTGGCTGGCAGTACAACGGGTAGCCAGGTGATGCCGATGACACCTCCTACTCTGTCTTTTGTGCACCTAAAAGCAAAGAAGACAGGAGAAGAACATCAGTGAAATGTTGCATTTGTTTTTGTGGTTCAGTTACTTAGTACTGTACTAGTGCAAACAAAAGATAGTCTAGCCATTTATGATTTTTTTTTAACTAGAGCTATGTTATACTACTAGTACTGTGTACAGCCACACTACACTCTCAGGAAGGTGATGTCTAAAAATTCAACAGATCACATAGAAAACACTTGATCAATAAAGCTGTGGCTACCTGCTCTGGTAGCAGTGGATGAAAGCAGGCCTGCTGGCAGACAAGGCCAGGCAAGCTTGCAGGCCTAGGCCTCAAAATGGCCACCAGCCACATGGCGAGCCCCAACAACATCAGCAAGGCCACCCCAAAAAACACACTTCCCCAACTCAATCCAATGCCATCCATGCCCTAAATGATGTCTAAATTCAACAGAGCACACAGAAAACAGTAGATTACTAAAGCTGTGGCTACCTGCTCTGGTAGCAGTGGATGAAAGCAGGCCTGCTGGCAGACAAGGCCAGGCAAGCTTGCAGGCCTTGGCCTCAAAATGGCCACCAGCCACATGGCGAGCCCCAACAACATCAGCAAGGCCACCCCAAAAAACACACTTCCCCAACTCAATCCAATGCCATCCATGCCCAAAATGATGTCTAAATTCAACAGAGCACACAGAAAACAGTAGATTACTAAAGCTGTGGCTACCTGCTCTGGTAGCAGTGGATGAAAGCAGGCCTGTTGGCAGACAAGGCCAGGCAAGCTTGCAGGCCTAGGCCTCAAAATGGCCACCAGCCACATGGCGAGCCCCAACAACATCAGCAAGGCCACCCCAAAAAACACACTTCCCCAACTCAATCCTATGCCATCCATGCCCTAAATGATGTCTAAATTCAACAGAGCACACAGAAAACAGTAGATTACTAAAGCTGTGGCTACCTGCTCTGGTAGCAGTGGATGAAAGCAGGCCTGCTGGCAGACAAGGCCAGGCAAGCTTGCAGGCCTAGGCCTCAAAATGGCCACCAGCCACATGGCGAGCCCCAACAACATCAGCAAGGCCACCCCAAAAAACACACTTCCCCAACTCAATCCAATGCCATCCATGCCCAAAATGATGTCTAAATTCAACAGAGCACACAGAAAACAGTAGATTACTAAAGCTGTGGCTACCTGCTCTGGTAGCAGTGGATGAAAGCAGGCCTGTTGGCAGACAAGGCCAGGCAAGCTTGCAGGCCTAGGCCTCAAAATGGCCACCAGCCACATGGCGAGCCCCAACAACATCAGCAAGGCCACCCCAAAATACACTCTTCCCCAACTCAATCCAATGCCATCCATGCCCTAAATGATGTCTAAATTCAACAGAGCACACAGAAAACAGTAGATTACTAAAGCTGTGGCTACCTGCTCTGGTAGCAGTGGATGAAAGCAGGCCTGCTGGCAGACAAGGCCAGGCAAGCTTGCAGGCCTAGGCCTCAAAATGGCCACCAGCCACATGTCCAGGCCCAACAACATCAGCAAGGCCACCCCAAAAAACACACTTCCCCAACTCAATCCAATGCCATCCATGCCCTAAATGTGATTGAAAATGAAATATATTCAAAAAACAAAAGGAACAGTTGCTTCATCATGCACACACACACCCATGAGGCCATGCCCATGGCTAGCTCGGGCCTACTACTACAACCCACAAAATTAAAATAAATTTAAAAAAAAAAAAGGAATGATGATAATTAATTATCAAAAATAAATTGTAGTTACACAACAACTGCAATGCCCAGAATCAAACACAACAACCACTTACTTGTAAAATATCCTAATCCAAAAATCCTGAAATCCAATTGCAATGATGCAGCAGACAAAAAGAGTGATCTTTCCAGCTCCAAATCCAAAGGCAGAATGAGCAGGAGATGGACAAAGCACTGGGAGGAGCCTGCTTGACAGGAACAGGAAGTTGGAGAATCTGTGTCACTTTCTCCCTCTCTCCACCTTGTAAAAAAAAAATGACTCCTTGCACAAAAAAGGAAAGCCAAATGTGAATGTAAGGAGTTCTTTTCATCCAAAATCAGTATTTGCAGATGGTTTCATGCTGCTAGAGCCGATATTCCTCTCCAAATTGTAAATTTTACGTTGTTGAGTTCTCCAGCTTCACATTACTTCCGCCGGCGTGTCGAAAACGATATGATCGCGTTCTCTTCTTTGTCCCTGTCGCGTTGGATATGACGTGTTCGCGGTCTCTTTCTCCTGTTCACGTTCGATTTCATGTGCCCGCGTCCTCATTCTCTGGCTCGCGATGTAGAATGACATGTTCGAGATCTCAATCTTCTCATACTCGCGCGGTGCATGATCGCGAGAAGAAAGACGTGATCGCGCGACAAATGACGTGATCGCGTGAAAAATGACTTGAATGCGTCCGCGAACTCTCGCGAGACAGCGTAAAATGGCTACCAAAATCCAACATCTCGTGGAGAACGCGACCGGGTCAAGAAAACTTGTCGGAGAACGCAGGGATTCAGGTAAGGCGATCGCGCGCGCGCGAGAATGTATTGTTTTACAGCGCGAGCAAGAAAAAAATTATCGCTAAGCTGCGGAATGCGGAAATTTTGACATTTTCGCGCTTTCCGCGGAACGCGAGAATGCCAAAATATCGCAATTTCCGCGAACGGAACGGAATTTTGGCCCAGGCCTACTATAAACCAGGAGGCCATGATTTGGAGCGATTCCGATTCCAGATTGAAGGGATTTGTCATGTACCTCATTAAAACACAACCACATTTGAGGATCACTGCCATTTGTTGATCAAGCATGATAACTGGAGGCCTAATTTGTCTCTTTATAGGAAGCCACAGATAGGAATACTTTGCTGTCATACTATAGGCTTCATCCAAGAACTCTATGTGATGGCCTGAGATATCGGCAATTCCTAAGATTGCAGCATTACTGTACCCAAAAAGGGGATTATATTAGAGAAGCCACCACATTATCTGAGAGACTAAAGGAGAGGAGCTACCCCCGTAGATTGGTGAAAATTGCACTCGCGAAAGGAAATACTGCAGATAATATCACATGAGAATGAACAATAAATAGCATACGTGATTACCTTTTGCCCTAATATCAATAAAATCATGGCATCGATTAGGAAACACTGGCATATTATTCAGAATATTGATCCTACAATAGAAATACCAAAAGGGGTAAGAACCTAAAAGATCCCTTGATTAACTCAGCAGAATGTGCTAAGTTGTCTAATAACACCCAATGGGATGAGTGGGGCTGCGTCCTGTGAAGGAACATTACAGCGGTGGAGATTGTGTTGTATGTTTATGTATAGATAATACCAAGTACTTCGAGTATGGCAATTTCATGGTAAAATTGAAGCACTTTTCCTACTGTAATACAGTCAATGTTGTATATTGTATCTAGTGTCCCTGTGTTTCGATTTATATAGGTCAAACTACTCAACAGGTAAAAGTGTGAATTTGACAACATTAAATTAGGATTTGGTGTATAGTGACCAATGTACCGTTAGTGGCACACTTTCTTTATTCTGGTCATTCTGCTAATGACATCAGTTGGCAAGCACTGGAAGTGTCGCAGACTTCCACAAGAGGAGGAGACGTCTTGCAGGTTCTGAAAAGATTTGAATCCTCATAGTGGTTAAAATGGAATTAGGTGGATGCACCTTTTGGAATCAGAGAGGGACTTTTTGCATCTGAGGGCTATGTCAATGGAGCTTAAGGATGTACTCTCAAAATTTAGATTGGTTTACTTTGTCACTTCGCCTAACATATTGCATGGTCTGAGATGAGGTGGATAGATTGACATTGAAAAGGTATTTATCCCTCCTCAGGACATATTTAATTGAAGTGGATGTTAATCATTGAGTTCTAAGAGGAACTTTTTGTTTTGCATTATGTTTGCTTCAGTGACTAGAATCTTATGTAATCTTTTCTGGTGTCTTTGATGGTCTGGATTTGGGTGGGCTAATGGGCATTGTCCAACTCCCTCCTCTCTCCCTGACTTACGCTCCTCTATTGAGGCTTGCATACAGTCTCCTTTTCCACTGCTTCCTGATGTGCGCACTCACACGCTACAAGCTTGAGACAGAGATGGTCGGGGGCCGCACTGCCTATCATAGTGGGAAGCACTCTCCCTTGGAGTCTTGGAACCTTGCACTCGACGCTGTTACTCCTATATTCTTATGTTATGTTCATCATTCTGCATTAAACAAGTGTGGCTATTTAGCCTTTTCAATGTTGTATCTTACCAAATGATATTTATGAGTGCAATTGTAATTCTATAACTAGTTTGTTTTAAGACACAATCAAATGTTTTTATAGGGACACTAACATCAATTATGGACATAACATATGAAGACCCAAAATAAAAGATAATAAATAATGGGCCTTTATATGAAGTTGAACATATTCTATGTACTTTTATAAATGCACTTTAGTAGCTGGAGAGAGATAGACCTATCTTATTTTTTAACTGTTTCTTTTAGAACTTTTGTGTTTGTGCAGTTTAGGGTGTTGATTTTAACAATGAACATTATGTATTGTATTTGTGCAATGTATGTATGGGTATTCTGTACAGAATTATATATTGTACACATTAATAAGAATTTACCATACTTACCTACCTTACCTTACATACCACTCTACAAAATTGTACTCCACTCTACAACACTTTACTCCATTCTACGCTATACTCTGCTCTACCCTACTCTACTTCACTTTATGACCCTCCACTCTAAGACGCTCCATGACACTCCACTCTATCCCACTTCATTCTATGATACTCCACTCTATGACACTCCACACCACTCTAGAATTCTCCACTATAGGACACTCTATGCCACTCCACTGTATTGCACTCCACACCACTCCACTCTACTCTATGCCCCTCCACTCTATACCAACTCACTGTATGTCCCTCCACTCTATGACCATCCACTCTATGTCCCTCCACTCTTTGCCACTCCACTCCACTCTACACCACTCCACTGTGCATCACTCTACTCCACTCTACTTTACTCAACTATACGGCACTTTGCTCCACTTTATGACTCTTTACTCAAACCCCACTATGGCACTGTACTCTATGACACTCCACTCTATGAAACTTCACTCTACAATACTCTACTTCACTCCACCCTATGCCACTCTACTCTCCACAACAACACTCTACGACACACTACACACCCCACTCTCGCCCCTCAATTCTTTAACTTTCCACTCGACAACTACCCACCATATGACACACTTCTCCACAACACTCTACTTCACACTACCCCACTCAACTCTACTCTGTGCCACACTCCTCCCGGCACCCAATTGCACTCATATAAACTCCACTGTAATGCACTCTACACCACTCTATTCAACTCCATCACTCTCTACCCCTTTCCACTCCATGCCCCTCCAATTTACCACCCTTCACTCTACGACACTCCAGTCCACGACACTCTACTCTTCGAAACCCTACTCTACAACACTATACCCTATGACACTCCACTCTTGTTGGAAAGTAGGCTTCTTTGCAGATGCCCCCCACTTTTTGCCCCATTTTAGACTGATAGATGCTGGTTTTTGACTCTGATAGTGCACTGGCACCTGCTAACCAAGCCCCAGTGCCAGAGCTCTTTCCCCTAAAAGTTATATGAATTGATACACCCAATTGGCAAGGTACTTCGCCCCCCTTATACGTCCCTATTATATGGTTCCAGTGGCACCCAGGGCAAGGGTGGTAGGCGGGTCATTAGGGCTGCAGCATTATATTGTACCACCCTGTTTGGCCCAAGTAAAAGTTTGTCTGCAGGTCTACCATTGCGGCCCTGCACAATCAGCCTTCCTGCTCAAGAGTGACTCTGCACACACTATGTGCTGCAGAGCCACACCACAGCCTTAATGTAAGTTAGTCACCCTTAAGGTTCTTAAGGCTGTCCCCGTAAACCCAGGAGGTAGAGTGCATTTTCTTAAAGGTGCTTATATATATGTTTATATGTGTAAATCTCTACAGTAACCCTGAAAAGTAATGTTTTACTCTAAGTGACTAGTGCTCCAGAGAGTAACATGGGCTGGCTACCAAGAAAACTCAAGATAATCAGCTCCATTATGGAACGATCAAATTGCGTCATGTTTGGTGTCAAACACTGTGCTTTTTCATTCCTGACAAAATTCTCATATCAAGGGTGAGCTGGCATGTACGTAGCAGCCACCCTGAGTGGGTGCGTACCTAAGGATTAGTGTCCAGTGCCTTGGCAGGCTTTCCTGAGCCATTTTTTATCAAGACACGTGTCTGCCCTCCTGGAGGGTTGTGTTAACACTTCCCCAGGATGGAGAGAAACACCTGGGCAGGAGAGAGGTCACACGTCCTCCCTCCCTGGATTGCTATTGATTACAGTAATCAAGGCAGTGAACCTCAAATGCTTTCACTAGCCTTGATGTGTAATTCTTTGTCCCCTCTTGTGGACAAAGCCCTCCCCCCCCCGTCCAGCCCAACAGGTGAGAAAATTAGCTATTCAAGAGGCATACACTGAATGGCTAGCACACCTTTAGGGTGGGATAGGAGGTGTGTACAGCCAAGGAAGGGTTCTGCCATGTTGGAAGACGCAAAAGTAGAGGACTCTGGGAAAAAGGTGATTTACACCCACAAGAATTTGTCACCGAAGGGTCTGGGTTAGCCGCAGGAACCAGTAGTCCATTGACCATTGTCCTTCACATCCTTAACGCCCCCTAAATTAGGATTTAAGGTGCTTCCCTGACACCAGAACCTCAGTTCTGACTTTGAATCCAAGAAGAGGCACAAAGAAGATGCTGTTACCACAACAGGACCGTGGACTTCGCTGTTGTGCAAAGATAGGAAACTTAAGTGCCCTGAAGAGACCATAAATGGGAACAGTGTGCTCACATGTGTCTGTGGCGAAAGCTCTTCACTCCCAGCAAAAGGAACTTCAGTGGAAGCCAGAAACCAAAGTTTACTTCCTTGATTGGTGGGACCAGTCCCCTGCAAGCTGCAGGAAAATCAACGTTCTGTGTGACAAGAATTGCGAACTGCTGGGCCTGTCAAGAGTGAGCCCAAAGGGAAGTGGTGCACTGCAAGCACTCCTGTCGACCTCCAGCAGCTGAAGTAACCGTGGACTGCATTTGCCGCAGCCAAGGCTTGGTGATTGCCAGATGGGTGATCGATCTCTTGAACGACATCTCCACCCCGAGATGACCTCACAGCGACAACAACCAACCTCGGCAATGACCCCGCTTCTGTGTTCCTGCATCCGGAAGCTAGAGTCATTGAGTGTGTGTTAAAACATCTTTGGCGCGACCTGCTTTGACAGCTGCCAGCGACATCCGCACCCGGAGCCGCCGAGCAAGATAGAAGAAATCCAGCTGTTGAACCAAGCCCTAGGATCCCAACGGTCTGGACTCCATCTCCAAGTGTCGTTTTATCAAGTGCTGCAAGTTTGACAGCTCCCACAGATCCTGTTCTGTACCAAGGACAGCTAAGTCACCTATGCACCTGGACTCCCAGGGCAAGGCAATGAAGTAGAGATTATTGGAACTTTTTGTAGGGACCTGCATGATGTTATCCAAAAGAGGGTTGGGCTGAACTCACCCTGCAAGTGATCGAGTGTCACCTGTATCTTCTCCCATTGACTATAATTTGACCAGTTTGACAGATTACTGCATTTATTTTTGAACAATTTGAACTCCATAACTCTGGTTTTATGAATGATACAAAGTTCATTTTGATGTCTATATTTATATAAAAATAAACTCTATTGTTATGAATTGGTGTTGAATTTCTTTTGTGTTGTCTCAATTTGTTATGCACCATGACAGTACTGTAAAAAGCAAAACACGTGTTCTTCCAGTAATGCTTGACTACTCTTGCCACACTACCAGGACTGAGCTAAGGATTATTGTTGTTGAATCCAAGTATCATCTCTTTGTATTGTGAGAATATTGCATGGTAATGCCTCCCAGCCAACCCACATAATATTACACCTTGCGACTAATTAATGGCATGACACTCTACGCGACTCCACTCTATGCCACTCCACTCTATAGTTTATTCCACTCTAGGACATTATACTCCTCTCTATGACACTCTACTTCACTTTACGCCCCTAAACTCTAACATACTCTACTCAACTCTATTCCAGTCTACTCAACCCCCTCTATACCACTGCATGCTACTTTACCTTACTCTATTCCACTCCACCCCACTGCACTCTATGACACACTACTCCACTCTGCACCACTATGCTCCACTCTACACCACTCCATTCTATGCCACCCCACTCTACAGCACTCTATGCCACTCCACTGTAAGACACTGTTAGATTTGGGGGTCTCTAGTTGGCCGAGGTAGGTACCTTTGTCCAAGTAAGGGCCCTTGCGTCTAGTCAGGGTAAGGGTGTACACTCCTAAAATAACCCCTGCTCACCCCCTTGGTAGCTTGGCACGAGCAGACAGGCTTATCTCAGAGGCAGTGTTTAAAGCATTTGTGAACACATACTGTAACTCAGTGACAACACTACAGATGGACACCACACCAGTTTTATATCAAAAATAATTATTCTTCATATAGATTAATCAAAAGACCACAAAACGACAAAAATCCACAATACTGTATATAAACTGGTAGAATTAGCTTAGTTCTCTTTAGATGTTAAAATGTGACACTTTGAGTTCAATGTACCTCAAGATGCGTAACGCAATACAATGAAAGTGTTGCAGGGAAAGTGATGTGTCGGTTCCTTACACGCAAGAATGGTGATGTGTCGGGTCCCTACTGCAGCGTAGGGGATGTGTCGATTCTTCTCTGCGCGGGGAGGTGATGCGTCGGTTTCTTACTGTGCTTCTGTGGCGATGCACCATGCATCACCGTGATGCGATGCAGATCCGGGGTAAAGAAACAAAGATGGCGTCTTTTCTTGATGCGACAAGATGCTCTTCTCCGATGGTGCGGGACGCTCCGGCAACGCTGCGAGCCGTGACAGGCCCTGCGACATCCTTCCCGGTGATGCGGCAGTATCTGATACGTGGTCGATCCTCTTCTCCGGCGATGCGAGTTGCTTCAACAACGATGCAAACCGCGACAGGCCCTGCAACACACTTCCCGGTGATGCAGCAGTGTCTGCAGCGACGTTGATCCTCTTCTCCGGCGATGCGAGGTGCTTCGGGGACCCTGCGATGACTTTACTGTTCTTCTGGGCTGCGACAGGCCCTGCGACACACTCCCCGGTGATGCGGTGGCGTCTGATGCAATGTCGATCCTCTTCTCCGGCGATGCGAGGTGCTTTCTCATTGTGAAGTGACAGCGGCAGTGCGGCGACACGCTTCTTGCTCGTGAGTCGCGCTTCCAGCTCCTTGCAACCCGCAGTCCCTCAGAAAGCCTCACAAAACAGCAGGCACTTCCAAAGAACTCTTGGGGAGCTGGTGGGTGAAGTCTTCTGTCCCTGAGACTTCAGCAGGAGGCAAGCTCTTCTCGCAAGCCCTTGGAGATCCTCCACAAGTTGAATAAAGTACAAAAAATTCCTTTCTCCTCTCTTTGGCAGTCAGGCAACCACTGCAGGCCAACCCCTCAAGCTTAGGGATAGTCTCTCCCCGGTCTCTCTGGTTCCTCTCCACAGCAAAGGTTTCTTCTTGTTTCCCAAAGTGATCTAAAGTTCTTGGGTTTGGGTCCCGATATTTATACCAAGTTTCTCTTTGTTCTCTGAAGGCAGAGAGGCCTTTGTCTAGTCCAAACCAGTTCTGGTCAGTCCTGGAGCACTTTGTTGACAAGACTCCTTCTTTCCTTTCAGAGTTCATAGATATCAGACGCACCACAGGAGGTGGAGCCAGCATTGTGGAGCGAAGGCACATCCCTATTTAGGTCCCAGGTCCCACCCATCTAGATGCAGATCTCTCTATTCAGCCCTGTGCTGACTCGCCCTGTCACCTGGAATCTCCCAGCCCCAGCCCCTGTCATTCAAACTCCAGACAAGGAATACACAACCTAGCAGAGGCAGGTTTGGATGGTTAGACGAGAAAATACCTACTTTCTAAAAGTGGTATTTTCAAACACAGAATGTTATAAACAACTTCACTAAAAGATGTATTTTATCATTCTGAGTTCAGGCATACTAAACTTGAATTTCTACCATGTTCCCTGAGTCAGTTAGGATAAGAAGATGTAATAATCAAACTGCCCATTCTGGCCTATGGAGAACAGGTAGCCTTGCAATAGTGAAAAATGAAAATGGCTGTAATTCACTATCAGGACATGCCACACACACCAGGGCATGTCCTACTTTATACTTACAATGCACCCTGCCCTTGGGGCTACCATAGGGGTGTCTGATATGAAGAAAAGGGAAGGTTTAGGGACTGGCAAGTGGGTGCACTTGCCCACTCAGCATGGCAGTAGCAGACTGCACACAGGCTCTGCAATGGCAAGCCTTAGGCACACTTTAACAGGCTGCTTCTGTGGGTTGCACACCTAGTGCTGCAAGCCCACTAGCAGCATTTGGATTACCAGCCCTGGGTACTCCTGGTGCACTGTACTGCGGTATAACAGGTAAACCAAACCAGCCAATCATGGAATCACTAATCCATACATCAATTTACCATAGGGAGCACTTGCACTGTGGCACTGGATAGCAGTCGCACAGTGCCCAAAGCATCTAACACCAGCAAAAACACATGAGGCAACAGCAAAAAATTGAAGGGAGACCCACGCCAAGGTGCCAGGTCTAACAGAAACTCTATTTGTCTCCACTTTACGTCTCTCCACTTGATGCCATTTTACACCATTTTACTTTCCACCACACCACTCTTCCACTCTCCACTCTATACCACTCTACTACACTTTACACCTCTCTACTACACTCTTCACCACTCTACTCCTCTCCACTCTACTCTACTCAACAAAACTCCACTCTACTCCATGACATGCCCTTTTACTCTGTGACACTCCAATCCATGATACTCCTCTCTACTCCACAACACTATAATTCACTCTGCAACACTCCAATATACCACACTCTACTCCACTGTATGTTACTCTGCTCCACTCTACTACACTCAACTCTACAACACTCAACTCCACTCTATACCACACTCCTCCATTCTACAGCACTGCACTCTATGCCACACTCCCCCATTCTACAACATTCCACTCTACACACTCTACTCCAATCTATGCAACACTCCTCCACTCTATGGCACTGTAGTCTACTCCACTCACATCCACTCTGATCCAATCCTCTACTCTGCCCCATCAGACTCAACCTCTCACCACTCTAAGTACCTCCATTTGTTCACCCTTCTATCCAAGACACTCCTCCCATTCTTTGACACTCTACTCTATGACACTTTAGTCTGACACTCCACTCTATGCCACTCCACTCTACTCCACTCTACTCAAATGAATGTCCCCTCCACTCTACAACACTACTCCACTTTGTCATTCCCACTCTATTCCACCCTATTCTACTCCACACAACTCCCTCAATGCCACTCCATGTCACTTTATGTTACTCGAAGCCACTACTTAAATACACTCTACTCCACTCAAGACCATACAATATTATTCTACACCACTCTAATCCACTCTACATCACTTCACTCTATGCTCCTCTATGCCACCCCACTCTATGACACTCTATGTTACTCCACTCTACAACACTCTATGCCCCTGCATTCTGTTCTCTTCCATTCTATGGCACTCCATACTGCTCCATTCTACACCACACCACTCCACTCTACTCCACTTTACATCACTCTGTTGTAAATTGCAACTTCGATGTGATTAAGCATTTACTAAAGACATGAATTCTCCTCCCTTACACATGTTCCTTTTGTTATGTTGACTGAAGTCTGGACTCCATTTTGTACTGTCATGTCTCCACGTGCTCAACACGAGGAGAGTCTTATCTTTGTGTTAGTTGCTCTTGTAATCTGCCTAGTAACAGTCTATAAATAGTTCCTTTGTCCGTCTGGCGCATGCCCAGACTTGACCACATCTGTTATCAGTTAGTCCTTGCTTGACCATGTTTTCGCGGGCTTAAGGAGTATGTCAGCTCCGCCCACATATCGATCTTGTATTGCAAATGTCCATAAAAGGTAACATTCCTCGTCTCATGTCGTGCCCTCCCACTTATGAGCCCCTCTGTTGTGTATAAAAGGGGACCGTGTATGCAAGTTCTGTGTGCTACTCTATGCAATACTGAAGGGTATTGTATGGATTGTAGGACCACCCTTAAGGGTTAATAAACCTTGTCTTTGTACTCTGCAGTTTCCGTGCCAACTTCCTTATAGATTCCATTGCAGGAGAGCGAACCCTTTGTGTCCTGCGGGCCTAGCTGGGGCCTGTACCCATCAACTCTACTTCACTCTACTCTACACCATTCTACTTTACTCTACTTCACTCTACTCCACTCTACTTTAATCATCTTTACTCCACTCTACTCCACAATGTGCCAGTCTACTCCACTCTACTCCAGTCAACTCCACAACACTCATCTCTACTCCACAATACTCAACTGATTTTTACAACACTCTATGCCAGTCTACTCCACTTTATTCCACTCCACTCTACGCCACTCCACTGTATGCCACACTTCTCCACTCTACAACACCCTACTCTATTATACTCTACTCAACTCTATGCCACTCAAACTACTCTATGTCACACTGGTCCACTCTATGACACCATACTCTACTCTGCTTGACTCCATTCTACTTCACTCTACACCACTCTACTCCACTCCATCACACTCTACCTCTCTCCACTCTATTCCCTTCCACTTTACCAACCTTCACTCACTCTAAGACACTCCATTGCACTCAATGTCAGTCTACTCTGCCACTCCACTCTAAAACTCTCCACTCTCCACCAATCTACGACATTCTACTCTACGCCCCTCTACTCTACACATTCTACCACACTCTATGTCACTCAACTCCACAACATTCTACTCTACTGTTCTCCAGTCTACACAACATCCTCCATGCCACTCCATGCCACTTTACTTCACTCTACACCACACAATTGTTCTCCAATGAACTCTATGAGACACTAGTCCACTCTACTCCATTCTACACTACTCTACTCCCCTCTACACCACTCTACTGAATCCAACTCCAAGACACTCTATGCCACTCCACTCTACTCTATGCCCCTCCACCCTATACCACTTTACACCACTACACTTCTCTGTATCCCACTCTGCCTCACCTACACCACTCTACTCCACTCTACACTGTTCTACTCCACTCTACACCATTCCAATCTACACCACAACACTCTACTCCAAGACATGCCACACTACTACAATCCACTCCACTCTACTCCTTTCTACTCCATAACACACCACTCTACTTTGCATAACTCCACTCCACTCTACCCTACTTCAAAACACTCCACTCCATGAAACTCCTCTCTAATCCATGACACACCACCCTACTCTACAATACTCCACTCCACTCTATTCAATGACACTCCACTCTAATGCACTTCACTCCTCAGTCTATTACACTCTACTCTGGCACTCTATAACACTCTTCTCCCCTCTGCTCCTCTCCACTCTGTTCCACTCCACTCCGTTCCACTCCACTCCACTTGACTCTTCACCACTCAACTCCACTCTACACCACTCTACTCTATGCCACTCTACTCTACTCCACTCTAATCCACACCACTCCATGACACTCTCCTCTAGACCACTAACTTATAGCCATGCTGAACAATAGTCATGCTGGTGTACAACATGGCAAAAACACATGGCTAAAATAAGTTGGCAAAGCCAATAGCACTTGCATAGACAAGACCTATTGGCTTTGCCATTGCTTGTTGACTTAGCTATGAGTCACTATGTAAGTTTTAACTCCTGGCAATTTGGTATCTCAATACCAGCGTACATATTACTCTCAGTGCTATTTTGCTTCTATTGCATCACAGATGCCAGGAGTCTAACGTTCTGTCTTGCGTGAGAGACTGCTTTCTCCTCTGGGATATCTGTCCCCAGCGCAGGTGCCTGTTCTCTGTTCTTGTAGATGCCTTGAAAATATGGCTTCGAGAAAGTGTTACAATTACATCAGGATTAAGAAAAGGAAGCTACAGAGTGACTCCTGTGACCAGTCATAACAGGAGGCAATGTCTTAATGGTTCATGGGGTCCTGTAGACAAGGGCTCTTCCAAAAGTATGAGAAGCACCATTCAACTGGACAATGTGCATCTGCAGATGTTACATTCTGACATTTTACTCTTTGTTAATTCTTAGCTAACCATGGGGAATATCAACAAGGGCTTTATCTCTGCTTTTTTGGCTTTAAAAGCCAAAAAAGGAGAGATAAAACTAGCGCCCTATCAACAACAGGGTGCTAACATGCAAATTTGCATGTTAGCACCGTTTTACTCTACGCTTCCCCTTGCATCTCTAATGAGATGCAAAGGGGGCGTTCCAGAGTAAAATAATAGGAGAAATGTCGCTAAGCGACATTTCTCCTATTATCAAGAATGTCGCTAACCCTGTTAGAGACAAAAAAAGCAGCGCTAACCGCGGTTAACGCTGCTTTTTTACGTCTGGTATTTTTCAGACTTAGCCATGATATCCTATGGAAGAAGGATATCATGGCTAAGTTTGCCTGTCCCTATCAACAAGGTAACGTGAGATTATCGCTGGGTTTCCAGCGATAATCTCACGTTAGCCTGTTAGCGTGAGGATTTTTATCACTATTGAGATAAGCGTTGCTAATAGCACGCTATCTCAGCGATAAAAATTCACGCTAGCCGGCGATAATTATCCTAGCGCTAAGTGCGCTTAGAGATAATTATCGCCGGTTGTTGTTGATATGCCCCCAAATTCCTCCAGACCTCAGCCCTGGAACCTTACACTTTAATGCTGACCCTACTCAATTCAAAGAATTTTTCGACTCCTTGTTTTTCCATTGTTATCCCAACCTATGCTTTTTTCTCTAAGAACACTCAAAGGTCAGATACTTACTTAGTTACCTCACTGTACCTGCTCTTTCTTGTGGTGCTCCTATGTTTACAGCTTCTGATCCTGGTCTAGATAATGATACTGTCTATTTGGATTCCGTTAAACACATATATAATAAGAGATCTAAATACATACTTTTTGACAGTGCAATACCTTTGAGAGAATCTTAAGGGTACTAAGGAAGATTTTTCATATTCACTCTTCCTTACTCAACTGACCACGATGGTATAGTGTATTGAAACAAACCGAGTGGCCTTATTTACAAGTGCACTTAACATATTTGTTGCTTGGCTCTGGTGAGGGGAAGAGCCTACAGTTTCCAATTTCCTCGAGAAGCTGCAACCATTCTCGGCACTCAAAATGAATATTCACTCACACTGATCCAGCTGCCCTGGTGTTTACATATGGCTCTTTGACACAATTAGAACGTTTTACTGTGGCTGGGCTGAACTGCAGTTCTGGCATACGAACTGCTGCCTTAACTGAAATCCAGTAGGTGTCTACACGCTCCACACACAATATGTGATTAAATTGGCACTTACCTAACCACCACATTATGTTCAGGTGCTAACATCTTGAAGTTCGAATTATGGGGCATATTAACAAGGGCTTTATCTCTGCTTTTTTGGCTTTAAAAGCCAAAGAAGCGGAGATAAAAATATAGCCTTATTAACAACAGGGTGCTAATATGCAAAATCGCATGTTAGCACCCTTTTTCACTACGCTTCCCTTTGCATCTCTAATGAGATGCAAAGTGGGCGTTCCAGAGCAAAATAATAGGAGAAATGTCGCTAACCGACATTTCTCCTATTATCAAGCTTCACGCTAACCCTGTTAGAGACAAAAAAAGCAGCGCTAACCACGGTTAACGCTGCTTTTTTACATCTGCTAATTTTCAGAGTTAGCCATGTAATCCAATGGGAGGTGGATTACATGGCTAAGTCCACCATGGGCTATCAACAAGGATATCCCTATCCTTGTAGTTTTATCGCTGCATTACCAGCGATAACCTCCCAAAATGTCGCTATCGCTGGATTTTTTATCGCCTATGTGGATAGCGCTGTTAATAACGCGATAACCAGGCGATATTATCCAGCGATAGCGGGCGTTAAAAAAATTAACGGTAAGCGCCCTTAGCGTTAATTTTCCCTGTTCCTTGTTAATATGCCCCCAAGTTTGTTTGGTACTTTGTAACTCGGTACAGTATTTAGGGATAATCTAACTGTGGTCTTGACACATTTTAAAAATAAATGTTCGTATTTTTATTGTGCACAATAACGGCATAATCAACTTGTGCCATGTCATTATAATAACACGCATTGCTCTAGTTTTTAGAACCTAATTAGCATAGTACTGATTATAATCTTAGACATATTTTCAGCAATTGATTAAATGTATTTTGGTTTGCCTGATGAGTTTAGACTCTGTGACATTTAAGGATTCTATGTATGAAACTAAAGCAACTAATGAAATGTAAAGACCCCATCTGATTCGTAGAAATGCTATTTCAAATTTCTTTGATTAACCTATTTAACACTTCCAGCCCGTCTCATCTATTTTATTTCATTTTAGTTTCAGTTTATAGTTTTTTTTAATTAGTAGCCCTTCTTGAGTCTTTAATTAGTAACCCTTGTAGAGTCGTGCTCTGCATAATTGAAATATAAAGTAAACAAGCATTGGTAAGGCCAATTGTTCTGGCCAGCCTTTTGAATTTGTCAATTTCTATTTGGCTTTGCCATGAGTTTTTTGCAAAACTTTATTGTTAGGGGGAGCTGAGGGGCCCTTACCAATATATATATTAAAAAAATTGCAAATGAAAAAATATTTTCTTTGTTATCAGTAGCACTGACAGAACTGCTTTGTGTGTGCTCCTTGTGAAAGAGCAGAATGCCGCCAATCACAGTGAAGTTAGCCCCAACAGCTGAAGTGGGCTGGCCAAAAGAAATATGTACATAACACAGAAACACTACAACAACAGATTTCAGTCAGTCAGTACAAGCTTCCCCTAGGAAGAAAGGGTTTACACAACTCTTGCTAACAGGGCCAATTTCTTAAACAAAAGTTTGGAATTTGAGTGGGAGTGGGCGCATGAAAAAATGTCAGAGAGGATGACAGTGATAACTTGTGCTGATGAAGTTGGAATAATTGAGTAAAGGTTTGTGGTGAGAGAGTATGTTAACTTGACTTGTGATGTTGCTTGCAATTGTGGAGTCACTTTTAACTATCAGAGAGGTGTGGTGCGCCGGCCAGAGGGGCTGACTCAGGAGCGCTGAGCCCGCAGTTCGATCGCCGGCGGCAGCTAAGCTCAGCATCAAGTGGCTCTGGGCAATAGTTCACTTAATCACCCGGAGTTCTCCCGGCGCTTGGAAACCCTTGACGGGTGACATTTCGCACTTTACAAATTATTATTATTTACTATCAGGCCTTCCGTTATCTTCCCTTACCATCTCTATCACCCAATTATGTTGGTAGCATTTGACAACATTAGCAGTATTTATCCTGTCCTCCCTCTTACAATGCATTATCTTTATCTACACTGCTGTGTCTGTTGATGGCTTTCTATCACATCATGTTGTTCGCACTTTGTATACCAATGTACTATAACTGTGCACTACATGTCAGTCCCTATATAATGTATGCAAACTTTTGCCTGCTCTCCTGCAATGTCTTCTGTTGTATGCAAAACTAATCTTTAAAAAGCAAGTTCTACAATGTTCAATTGTAAATAGCTATTTTGAAAATACGTTTATCACTTTAGAAGGCCCAAGGGGCCTAAAACTGCTCTGACTTCTTCTGCATATTACTACTAAATTGGTGAAACACCATTTACCTATCAAATCTTATACCTATACCTATTCAAATCAAATCTTAAATTTAGCAATTAGTGCATTGTGCTAACATCTGTGCCCCCTCTACTTTGTCACCTTTAAATTCGAAGGAAGTACATACATATATGGCTAGAGTGTAGGCATAAATCACCAGATTATGCATACAGAATCTCTATTACATATTTAGCCTTTAAAATGTTCTCCAAGTAGCACATGGTCTGCACATATGGATGCCAAGTATGCAATGTATCTTTAAACTGTTTGTCAGGTCTTCCAGTTGTCAGATAAATGGCCCTTCTAACTCAATCATGCTTTTGAATGAGCTGAATTGGATTCAATCTGTTATAGAATATTCATCATTAAGGTTCAATGATGTAATTATTTACTAACTTCTGCACACCTTCTTTCTGTATTCTATGATTTCATTTTAAACAAAAAACAAAATGAGGGACCCCACTGTTCTAGCCCCTATCCTGTTATCATCATTCCAAAGGTTCACTGATAGAATATCGATGACAAAAACATTGATGTTAAAAATATCGGCATCGACAAGTCCCTGCTCCGCAAACTGCAAACAATACAGAACACCATGGTTGGACTTGTCCTCGGCATCCCCTGGCACGAACACATCAGCCAACACCTGCGGCAACTCCACTGACTCCCCGTCACCTTCAAGATCCTCACTCACGCCTACAAGTGCCTGCACAACAACGGACCCAAATACCTCAACGACAGAAACTACTTCCACGTACCCAACAACAACCTGCGATCATCCAACCTCGCACTGGCTAAAACCCCGCAGATCTGCAGATCCAGATCAGGCGAAAGATCGTTCTCTCACATCACAGCCAAGACCTGGAAAGAGCTACCAGTAGACATCATATGCGCTCCCTCCATGGACACCTTCAGGAAGACTCAAGAACTGGCTCTTTGGCTGAACGGAGCTGCACACCCCCCCAACCGCCCAGCGCCTTGAGACCCTCATGGGTGAGTAGCGCGCTTTACAATGCCCTGATTGATTGATTGATATATATAGTAAAAAATATATATAAAATAATTTAATATTTTAATATTAATTTTAACCAAATAAATTACATTTACTATACATTTTAACAAAATATAACAAATAATCTTAATTAAAAAAACCCACACAGCCATAAAAATGTATACATATATATATATTTACTTTAAAATAATAATAAACTATTATCTTTCATGTATTTCAAAACGTAAAAATTATATAACAATGATATATATATATATATATATATATATATATCAATAATTTTAAATATATATAAAAAAAATCTACAGTAATTTAAAGCATTAAACTATTAGAAATAATTTAAACTTACATTTCCCAGTACCATCAGTGTAACAGTAGGGAAAGTGTTGGATAGCAAAATAATTAAATTTACTATTCCAATTCCAGTGAGTGCAACAGTAGGGAAAGTGTTGGACAGCGGAGGGGTTAAAAATTCTATTTCCACTCCAGTGAGAGAACCAGTAGGGAAAGTATTGGATAGCGGAGGGGAAAAAATAACTGTTCCCTCTCCAAAGAATGCAACAGTAGGGAAAGTATTGGATAGCGGAGGAGTAAAAATTACTATTCCCACTCCATAGACTGCAACAGTAGGGAAAGTGTTGGATAGCGGAGGTGTAAAATGTACTATTCCCACTCCAAACAGTGCAAAAGTTGGAAAAGTGTCAGATAGTGGAGGGGAAAAATACTATTCCCACTCCAGTGAATGCAACGGTAGGGAAAGTATTGGATAGCGGAGGGGAAAAAATTACTTTCCCACTCCAAAGAATGCAACAGTATGGAAAGTATTGGATAGCTGAGGAGTAAAACTTACTATTCCCACTCCAAAGAGTGCAACAATAGGGAAAGTATTGGATAGCGGAGGGGAATAAATAACTGTTCCCACTCCAAAGATTGCAACAGTAGGGAAGGTATTGGAAAGTGGAGGAGTAAAAATGACTATTCCCACTCCAATAAGTGCAACAGTAGGGAAAGTGTTGGATAGCGGAGGGGTAAAAATTACTATTCTCACTCCAAACAGTGCAACAGTAGGAAAAGAGTTAGATAACGGAGGGGTAAAAATTACTATTTGCACCCCAGTGAGAGCAACAGTAGGGAAAGTGTTGGATAGCAGAGGGGGGAAATACTGTTCCCACTCCAGTGAATGCATCATTAGGGAACGTGTTGGATATTGGAGAGGTAAAAATTACTATTTCTACTGCAGTGGGTGCAACAGTAGGGAAAGTGTTGGATAGTGAAGAGACAAAAATTACTATTCAAACTCAAACAGCTAAAACAAAAAACATATATTATTATTTAGAAATGAAAAATCGAATATATTAAATATATAAAAGTGTTAATTACATATAAAAAACAACAAATAATATATAATATTAAATATTAAATATATTTATAAAATACAATTCTTTTAAAATAAAAAATGTTTACAAACAAATAAATTAATTAATATATAAATGTATTTATTGTATATCCTACCAAATAACACCACACCAATAACACAACACTTCAACAATTCTAACTTAATTAATAATGAATTTTAAAAAAATAATAATAAAAAACGAAGAAACTTTAATTGACCACAGACGCTTTAACACTATGATATCCACAGCACACACCTAAATTAAACTCTAAAGTAATGAAACACAATTAAAACTTATTTATAAATTAAAAAATATTATTATTAACAACTAATAATAAAGTAGTTAAAAAATATTTAACACACACCCTTTAAAAACAACAGGCTAAAAGTTAAACAATTACCCAAAATACATATCACATTATTAACATTAACAATTATATATTAATTAATTAAATACAAAATACTTCCCACCCTTTACACCTTTAAACACCAAAACAAATGCCTAAAATTAATTACACAATTATCATAATTAGTTACCAATGAATTAATTAAAATATTTAAAATCCAATTATTAATTCATCAATTAAAAATATATTACTTCCCACACTTAACACCTAGAAACACATACCTAAAATTAATTACACAATTACCATAATTAATTACCAGTTAATTACATAAAATTAATTATAATTAATTAACATCCAAATATTAATTCATCAATTATAAATAAAATACTTCCTACCCTTAACACCTATAAACACCACAACGCACACCTAAAACTAATTACACAATTACCAAAATTAATTGCCAATTAATTAATTAAAATTAATTACCAGGCAATTAATAATTCATCAATTAAAAAATAATTACTTCCCACCCTTAACACCTACAAACACCACAGCACACACCTAAAATAATTACCCAATTACCATAATTATTTACCAATTCATTCATTTAAAATAATTAACAACCAATTATCAATTAATCAAAAATAAATTACTTTATACATGTAACATTATAACATCTCAATTAAACAAATATTAATAAATAAAAAACAATCAATACATTTAATATAATTAAATTACTCCCCACCCTATTCCCCTGTGAACCCACAACCCGCTATGGAACTAAAAAGGCAAAAAAATAAAAAATTACTACTAAAGATGTAACACATATTAAAAATGCAAACAGTTCTTATACAAAAAACATACAACAAATACATATAAAATAAATACTAAAATACATAACATTAATCAACAAACAACATTTTTAACAACAATATTTTTGCAAACGATATTAAACACTTCGATATTTTTAACATCAATATTAGTTACCTAAAATCTATATTCTTGACCAACAGAATCTGTATGTCGATATTTATGACCCATGATATTTGCAACTCGATATTTGTGCAAGTAGATATTTTTGATCCGCTATTCTGCATCTGCACCCATTCCAACATCTTATTTGTGCCAGCCTACAAGAGATTTGACATTCTGGTGCGGATTCCAATCCTGTAAAACCCGGGTACGAATGGTCGTACGGAGCGTATTCTCTGTCCGACTCGTACCCGGGAAAACCACCTTACAAACCCGCAAGTACGATTCGTACAAAATGCCATTTCCGTACAAGTCGTACAAAACACCGACTGGCCACAAAATACCCACAATTCCGATCCGGGACATCGCGTACGTGACGTCCGGACGGAATCAGGCAGCGTTTTACAAACCAGAAAGTACGATTCGTGCCGCACGTAGCATTTTTTACGGGAGCCAAAAACTGCCGGGAAATTGAGGACAACGCGAAGAAGGAGCACCTGTACGCGATGGACAGCCATGGACCCCATCCTACGTGTCATCCCGGCCCTCATAGCCTACGACCTGGTGCACAGGAACCGACGCAGACGCCGCAGAAGGTCAGAACAACACCCAGGGGCAAAGGTGGGGGGCAGGGGCAGGAAACACCTCCAGGGTCTGGTCACTTCGGGGGGTGGGGGCGTGTCCACCAAGGCCTGCGTCCCGCCACAACGGAAGTGGACGTGGACGCGTCCCATCACCACAACAAATGTGGTACGCACCGTACTCACGCCTTAAGAGCGTGGGTACGGGTCATACCACACGTACCCCTACATCACCCCAACAATGGCGGTACGGCCCGTACCCATGTTTTAAAGGCCTGGGTACGGGACGTACCGCCATTCTTGGGGTGACGTAGGGGTACGCATGGTGCGACCCGTACCCACGCTCTGAAGGCCTGGGTACGGGCCGTACCCCTACAGCACCCCAACATTGGGGGAACGGCCCGTGCCCAGGCCTTCAGAGCGTGGGTACAGGCTGTACCGCCATTGTTGGGGTGACATAGGGGTACGCGTGGTACGGCCCGTACCCACGTTCTAAAGGCCTGCGTATGGGCCGTACCACCATTCTTGGGGTGACGTAAGGGTACGTGTGGTGCGACCCGTACCCACGCTCTGAAGGCCTGGGTACGGGCCGTACCCCTACGGCACCCCAACATTGGGGGTACGGCCCGTACCCAGGCCTTCAGAGCGTGCAAGAGTGACTACACACAGACCAGGGAACACATGTCAAGGAGGGGAAGGGAGGAAGAACAGCACCGGGTGACTTGGGGGAACAGGATATGCACTGCACATATAAACCCTGGCAGTGTATCCAGGCGACTGAGCACTTCCAAAAGCTGGTGACACACAACAAACACACATGTACCTACCCCCTTGCTGCTGCTGCTTCTCCTGTAGCCGCCTATCCATGTCAGGGAAGACCACTGCCAGGACACGCTTCATTTGGTGGGTCAGGCGCCGGCACCCGCCGTGTTTGCATGGTGGTGAGTCCCCCAGCAGGACCCGGGCGATCCTCCTGGTCCAGCACCGGATGCCCTGCCAGCGTTTCCTCACCTGGGCCAGGCGCCGACTGCGACCCTCCACCGACCTCACGGCCCTGACGGCCCGCTTCCATATCTCCCCCTTGGCGTAGGTGGCTACCTGTGAGGATGACAAAGTGAGACAACAACAATACACCTGCTCCATGTCACAGAGACACACATTAAAACAATTTGGCTTGTTTGAACAGGGCATAGTATGCAGCCAACTCATTGCACCTTTGTCATAGGGACATTATCCTCTGGGGAAGGCCAAAAGAACTACGTGGCATTGAAAGTACACAGGTGGCATGAGGGGTGCAACACAATCACTGATCATGGCTCACACTGTGCATCACAAGCAACACCAGGATTATGGACAGCACCTCAAAGCAGTCACATGCCCCAGGCCACTCACGGAACCTCAGCGGAGTACACAGACACACACAGGCACAGGCCAATCATCTGCCATTGGCAACTGCGGGTAAAAACCTCACTCTGCATATGTGCCACTTGACTGGGGGATGTCACAGGTGTGGGGCTAGCTCGCACGTCAGACACACAGCACGGCTCCCTGCTCACATCAGATGGGTACGGCATATGCATCCTCCATGCAGCTGGGGTGCAACACTCCACATAGACACTAACCCACATGACAGGGGACTTACACACACACCAATGTCCAGGGCCCGTACACATCATTTGGACACTCTTACCACAGGTACACTCAACTCACACACATCTGTGGGTACAGTCACCTGTCACACTGGGGGGACCACAGAATCACATCAGGGCTATAGAAACAACATTCCCAAGAGGATTAGCCAGGCTGAATGTGGCATGCACCATGCAGTGATAGTCACAGTAAGCACAATGCAAGTGAGGAGTGCAGATATGAACCACATCATGCTCTGCATGGGAGACATAAGGCATTCCCCCCCTGGGACCCACCATGAACAACATTGCATGTCTGTCACACCTGGACACAATGCCAGAAGTGACACAAAAAAGGAGCACAGTCAAAGCTAGTGGAGTCAGCACTCACCTGCTCCCCTGGTCTCCCATACAGGCAGGGGTACTGTGTGAGGATGACGTCCAGCAACGGCTCATTCTCCTCTTGGGTGAAAGGCTGGGCCCTCTCCACAGACCTGGTCATGGTGCCAGAGGAATCACAAGCAGCAGCAGTGGTGTGGAATGAAAGGTTGTGCAGGCAAGTGCTCTCTCATGGGTCCTGGCTGCCTTATATCTGCCTTGCTGGGCTGTTTCATTTACAGGAGTACAGAGTGATTGGTCAATCTCAATTGCATCCTACGTTTCCTCCAATCCCTTTAAACCTACCCCAGTGAGGGCCTTTGCATGGTTCAAAATTTGAGCATGATGTCAAGTCAACAACCACTTTGCAACATAGTATATTGTCTCCAACCGACTTTTGCTGGCCACCTGATGAAAAATTTTAAACTGGAAACTCGGTCTCCATGACAACCAGCATGCATTTAGGCCCTTATACTTGTCCATCATTTGTCCCCTATGTTATTTCACTATCCACACACAGGTACGGCAACACCACCATAGTGCTACGGTCCGTACACGCGTGTGTAGGGTCCATATCACTATGGTGGTGTTGCCGTAGGCATACGCCATCGTGCTACGGGCCGTACACACGCGGGTACGGCCCGTGGCACTGTGGCGTACGCCTACGGCAACATTGCCATAGTGCTACGGGCCCTACACACGCGGGTACGAGCCGTAGCACTATGGTGGTGTTGCCGTAGGCGTACGCCATAGTGCTGCGGGCCCTACACACGCGGGTTTGGTCCGTAGCACTGTGGCGCACACCTACGGCAACACTGCCATGGTGCTATGGGCCCTACACTTGCAGGTACGAGCCGTAGCACTATGGTGGTGTTGCCGTAGGTGCACGCCATCGTGCTACGGGCCGTACACACGCGGGTACGGCCTGTAGCACTGTGGCGTATGCCTACGGCAACACTGCCATAGTGCTACGGGCCCTACACACGCGGGTACAGCCCGTAGCACTGTGGCGTATGCCTACGGCAACACTGCCATAGTGCTACGGGCCCTACACACGCGGGTACAAGCCGCAGCACTATGGTGGTGTTGCCGTAGGCGTACGCCATTGTGCTATGGGCCCTACACACGCGTGTACGAGCCCTATCTCTATGGCGTACGCCTACGGCGACACTCCCATAGGGATTGGACCAGTGTGTACACGTACGTGTGTACGGTCCGTACACACACGCGTACTCCTACCCAAACCCCATATAGTGATACGACCATACACACGCCCTCAGAGCGTGTGTACGGTGCGTTTCACAGCTCACACTGGTGATAGGAGGCGCACAGGGAAGGAATGGAGTTGTCAGACTCGCACAAGGATGGACATCAAGTCATTGTCATTGCAGTGCTTCATGTGTAGGGCCTAGGTGTGTCAGGCAGTGAGCTGGCACATGTCTCCTCATGTTTTAACCCAATAGTTGTGTGATGACCTGTGTACACATATCATGTGTGATGGGGCACTATGTGGCACACTTCCCCTTCACACCTTTGACATGTGTGCATGTAGTTCAAACTTGTCAAGCACTGCATCACTGGCATGGCACAGTCACCAACACCCGCAACTGTCCCCTGATGCCAGGTACACGGATGATGACACCTGACATCTCACTACCAGCGTGCCCCGATGTGACTATGTCATGTGTGTGTCATGTGTTTCCATGATCTTGCTGTTGGTGTTCCGTCAACGGCATCTGCTGTAGCTGCATCCAACATGTGTCTGTGTGTAGATGCCCATGTCACACTATTACGCACACCAGGACACATGTGGAATAACACGTAACGTGTGTCTGTATGCATCGAACAGGGACTTGCGAGCTTAGGACATATCAGCGTAGTCTCAATGTCTGTGTGATCATTTTTGACATGTACCCCTTCATGGCAAGGTGTGTGGTCTGTCCTTTTTCCATGACATGTGACCTGTGCGTCTAGCTTGCCGGCAGCTGTCTGTATGAGATAACATCCTTCAAATGCACATGTGTGGATGTATGTCACCCCTGTAATGTGTCTGGCTATTCACTCACACTGGCCCACAGCTACTTTCATGGCATGTCATGTAGACCTTGACAATCCACGTTTGTAGCTGCCTTTTGTTAGGAGTATCACCTGGCTGGCATACGTGGATGTATTGCACAGACCAGACTCTGTATGTAGCATATGTGTATTAGCTGTTGAACATGTGCTCAGTTCATTGACATTGGTGTAGTAATGTACTCAATCATCGTTTTCCCTTCCAAATTTCTGCAGGGCACCGCCTCTCCCCCGACCAATGCCAGACTTGGCGGCCATGAGGGAACGCGACTGCATACGCCGCTACAGATTCCCCCAACGGTTAATTGTGGACCTAACAAACAGGCTGGCCCCACACCTCCAACTGCGACACAGTTATCCGACTGCGCTGACCCCCAAGATGAAGGTGATCTCAGCCCTACATTTCTTTTCTATGCCACCGGTACGTTTCAATTGACCATAGCTGATGTGGGTGGCATGTCCCAGACCATGTTCAGCCGTGTCCTGCATGATGTTTTAGAAGCCATGTTGGCGCACCTGGATGAATTCATCCATTTTCCAACTCCTGAGCAGTTGACAGGTATCAAGGGTGAGTTCTATGCCCTGGGAGGGATGCCCCATGTAATTGGGTCCATTGATGGGACACATGTGGCTTTGGTACCACCACAGGCACAGGAGGCAGCCTTTCGTAACCGTAAACATTACCACTCCATTAATGCCCTTGTGGTGTGTCTTGCTAACATGGTGACTTCCCATGTCTGTGCACGTTTTCCAGGGTCAGCACACGATGCCTACATCATGAGGCGTAGCAGGGTGCCAGAAATGATGCTGCAGCTGCACAATGAACGAGCATGTCTTGTTGGTGGGTAGACTCTGTTTGACCAGTATTCAGCGGTATCTTAGTATGTGACGGCATCTCCTGACCCACTTCTGTACATGATGTTTCCATGTAGGGGACTCTGGCTATCCCAACAGGCCATGGCTGGTGACGCCTCTCCGCAACCCGAGAACAGCTGCAGATCACCATTACAACAACGCCCATGGGCAGACCAGGCGAGTGATTGAGAGGACATTTGGCCTCCTGAAGAGCCGATTCCGTTGCCTCCACAAGACCGGCGGGTCCCTCCCATATGTACCAGTGAAGGTTTGCAAAATCTTCCTCATGTGCTGCATGCTGCACAACATGGCAGTGGAGAAAGCTGTGACACTCATCCTGGATCCTGATGAGCAGGAACATCCACCCGTGGAGTATGACGGCCTTGGTCACGAGGCAAGTGAGGAGGAGGAGGAGGAGGACATCCGGAGTCAGCTCATACGCAACTTCTTCTCATAATGGTGAGTCACTGGGTCTAAGTGTGCACGCTTGGAGCCTTGTGTGGCATGTGTTGCAATGTGTGTCCAGCTGACTGTATGCAAGGTGACTTTGAGGTGTGTGCTGATGTGTCACTCGAGTGCTGATGTAATTCCACACATTTTAGGTGACACACTCAATTGACAACTAGCATGGTGTCAACCTTATTCATGTAGAGTACATGACCATGGATGCGGATGACTATGTTTTTCCTGACTTCTTGTGTGTCTCTCATCCCCAGGTATTTGCGCATGCTGTCTGCTCGTGGCATCGTTGTGCTCCTGCTATTCCTCATGAGTAATGCAATGTGTGCTGAATCAGCGTTACATGCACGGACATGGTGAGAAGTCTCCTTTGGGTAAGGATTGCAGCAAGGCTTTTTGGGTGTGGTAGTTGCTTTTAATGTGTGGGCACTGCTCCTGTGCAGGTATTGTTACTATGCATACATGTCGACTCACCATGGGGCACATAACATGTAGCATGACTCACATGAATTGATAGTCACACTTCATGACAGTCATCTGTTATGGGATTGTTGATTTTGATGAAGGCATCTATGTGTGTACAACTTCCCTCGGAAACATACAGGAGGCTACGGGTGGACATATTGCAGGACATCCCCATGAGAGGCTCAATGGGGAATTGCAGCCTCTCCGTGTGCAGCAGGGGATGTTTGGCTCACCCCCTTCACTTGTGTGCCACTCCCATGGATTGACAGCATCTGTGGTGCGAAGGGGGTGTCCAGTGTAGGTCTCACATGTTAATCCAAAAGACCATGTGAGTCTGTTAATATTGATGCATTTACATAGCCTGAGTAATAAAGGTGTTCCTCAGCCTCCAAGGTGCCTCATCTCTGTCAATGCAGGTCTCTTGCCACTGTGCATGCGCCATCTCTGGCATGGTTGTCAAGGATTGTGCATATGAGTCTATGTGTAGATTAGCAACCTGCATGCTGTTGTACATGTATTTGATTCTCTATTGGGCATGACGTCCATGGCTGTGTATGTGTTTTGGTATGTTGGTCCCCACAACGGGCCGTCAACACCTCCTGGGGTGTGTTTCCTGTGCGCAGCTTGGCCTTCAGTTTCATGATCCGGTGTCAGTCATCTTTGGGGATTGTGCATCCTTTGTCTCTGGGTGTGCCATTGAAAACCGGTCACTCCTTCCTTGACATACACCTGTTGCAGTAGTCCTTTCTGACATCCTAGTCTTTGTGTGGAAATTGTGGCATAGTTCCCAGGACATGCCGCCTGCTGTTGCAGCCACTGCAGCAAGGGCACACGAAGTTTCCTGATTTGGCAACACACACACATCAAAGATGCTCCTCCGTTCCTCCATCAACCCATTCATTTGGCTGTCATCAGCTTGTCTGTGACAGAGTTGCGGCCATGCCGTCCCACAGGCTGGACCGTCTGCACACGCAACGTGCACATTGCACGAGCCTCATGTCCTTGCATGACTCACATCACACTACAGTCTGATGTTGCAGCCACCCTCCAAGCAATGTCCATCCACACATCTGCCGCCAGCTCTCAGGCATACACTAAGCGCTCACACAACACCTTTGCATGATGAGTGTGCAACTCCGACTGCCTACACAGTGCTGCCACGCCTTCCAGGCCCTGTCACACCCACCAGGTCATGTCCCTCCTACTCCCCACCAGCTCTGTACCCTGGCAAGGACATGGGAGTGGGACTCAAGGCTTCTGCATGTAGTATGCTGTCGTTGTGAGGCACATGGCACAGGTATCATCTGTCAGCGTGTCAAAATACAATGTGTCCAGGATCCCCCTCTCCACCATTATATGCGCACACAACCTCATCATCAACTCGTATGCCATTGACAGCCAGGTGCTCCTCACCCTCACCAAGGGCGCAGACATTGCCAGTTCCAATATTCTAGATTGCATGAGATCCATTGATGAATGGCAGAACAGCAGCCACCTGAGGCTGGACTTGTACAGGACTGAGGTCAACATCTGAGGATTGTTCCCTTACAGCTGGGTCAACTGCTTGTGTCCCACCCGCAGAAGCCCCGCACAAGCACCCAGTGTCCATGCACACAAGATGGTGTGCATCATATCATATCATATCCTTTCAAAGGAAATTTATATAGCGCAACATATCACTCAAAAGAGTCTCATGGCGCTGCAGACTGCTCAAGAGGGCAAAGACCAGGCTAAATAACATATATATCATGGATTGCTTGCTCACATTTGCCATGGTAATCACCAGCATCTGTGCCATAGACTGCAACACCCTCTGCATTATGCACATGATCTCCAGATAGATCCACTCCAAGGAAAGACGGACCATCCCCCAGGTCCACAACAACATCCGTGTCAAATACTGCCCTGCCCTCTACGGGGCAGCCACATCCAAACTCCCAGGACACTTGTCCACATCCAGGCTGCATCTGCACACCTCAGCTGCAACATCCTGCGCCCCAGCCACATCACCGTCCAGCAGAGATAGCTGGAATGGATCGCTGTGTGCTGCAGGATGACCTTCAGACTCCCCACCCACACTCAGGAGGCAGGCCACAACCCCGACCCAACACCAACCTTGTACCACTGTCATCCTAGACCCCGTAGTGCCATCTCCGTGCATCCAACCTTGACCTGGCCACCATTCTTCAGATCCACCATACTCCAGCATGCAGGACATAGTTCTCCCACCTGGGAACACATACCTGGGACTCCCTCCCCAGGAACTTCCAAATGAGGCATGACCTCTACGCCTTGATGGTACTCTTCCAAATCGGTCTTTCGGCACAGTATTGCATGCACCCCCTCAGCAGCTTTAGACCCACACAGGTGAGTATTATGCTCCATGTCTGCATTGAATGATACATTGTGACCCATGTGTGTCCTGTACCAGACTCCTATCCCAGGGTATGGATGTGTGGAGTTAGTTCAACACTCAGGCATAGTTTGACATTTCCACACACATATGTTGGGGAATAATGCAAAATGACAACAACAACTCATGACAAAATAAAGTATTTATTTTTGGTGGGGTAAGTCTTTTGGTGGATGAAGTAATGTGCTCTACCGGGTGCATAGAATCCAAAGTTCACAGGGGGAGATGGCATCCTTGTCAGTTGGAGTCATCAGAGTCCAGACCACAGTGTTGGTCATCATTGGTCAGACTGTGCCCAGCAAGTGCATGTGGCAGAGAATGTCATTGGGTGGGGTGGTGCTGTTGCGCCAGAGGGCCAGGTGCCAGGCCAGGTATTTTTGGTATTTGGTATTTATTTATTATGCATGATTAATTAAAACCGTTGCATGTACAACAATAAAATACCACTCATTCCATGATAAAATCACTATAAAAAAACTTGTTTGTCACAGACAATACAATTATTGACACAATTTGCAAAAATTAGCTGTTGTTGTTTTAACTATGGCTGAAAAACGTTTAAATCAGGATTTCGTATATAAATTGGTCTTTCAGCGACTCAATCCAGGTTTTTTAGTCTCTTTGCGGTAATGTCAAGGAATTTAATCAACCTACAGTTAAGCTGTACCCGGTCTGGGTTAAAGCACAACATTAATGCTTGTCTGCATGATCTGACACCATATTGTTTGAAGGCGAGTTTTAAAAGGGTACTCCTGATGTCTTTTAATTTCTTGCAAATACATATAATATGGATTGCATCTTCTGTACCACTACTACATGGCCGGCATTGATCGTTTTCATCTTTTCTCTCCCAGGGAGGCAGGAATTGATTGAAGGGGCCTGCCCCCAGTCTTAGTCTGAGGAATTTTTCCTTTATAATAATTTTTAAGACCACTTTCAGGTAGGGTTGAGGTGTTAGTTTATTGTAGGTGTGTAAGACCATCCAGCCATGAGATCTGTTAGCTAGGGTTTTTTTATCCTCTATTGCAGATAGAGTTCGGGTTACCTTTGTGACTGTTTTTTTAAAGATTTGAGGGTTATTCTGAATTTCCCACAGTTCTGATAACCCCAGCTGTTTGATCGCTTCTTGGAAGTATGCGTTTGCCGGTGTATTTCTTGGGAAGGAGAGTTCTGTCTAGAGTAGCTCGTTCAGGGCTCAACTTGTCATCATGTTTAATTTTATGCAAGCATTTCACATAGGCTCCCATACGCTCTAAGTACTGATTTTGGAGTACGAATGCTAATCGAATTTGGGCGGGGGAGGCCGTTCTAGGGAGATGGAAAATTGCGCGGTATGCCTTAGATATTATGTTATCAAGAGTTACGGCGTCTTTTCCCTTCAGCGCTTCACTCCCATAATATATGGTTGGCTGAAATTTTGCTTGCATAATCCTAAGCAAGGGGTCGAGTGACATGTCCGGCAAAAGCTTCTTAAGGGGTTTAATTGTTAGATATGTTGTTACCCCCTTTCTCCGCACGGCTTCTATTTGTTGCTTTCCTGAGTTATTTTGACCAGTAGGACCCCTAAGTATTTATAGCTGGTACCTTGATCCAGGCTATGTCCTTCTAGGAACCAGCTAAGGTCTTTTCTCTTGTGGTAATTAACCGCCATGGTTTTTGTTTTGTTGTAATTTATTTTTAAAGCGTTTTCTTGCGAGAATTTTAAAGTGGCATTCAGTAGGTGTTGTAGGCCAACGGGGGTCCTGCTTATCAAAACCAAGTCGTTCGCGTATAACAGACAAGGTAGAGGAACGTTTCCTAGTTTGGGTGCGTGGCCTGCACTACTGCTCAGTATCTCTGGTAGGTCTGCAAGAAACAAGTTGAATAGCATGGGCGCTAAAACGCATCCTTGTTTAAGTCCTTTTGAGGTGGGAATTCTTCTTGATATTTTACCACCATTTGCAAGTTTTATCTTAACCCATGTATTAGTATGCAGATTCCTTATTTGGGAAAGTAAATTGGGAGGAATGCCCCGGTTGTCGAGTTTTTGCCAAAGCTTGGTACGATCGACGTTGTCGAAAGCTGCTGTAAAATCTATAAAACATAGAAAAAGCGGGTATTTTCCCTGTTTAGCAGCGTCCATGAGCAGGGTCAGTGCCATTATGTTGGTTATAGTTCCTTGCCTTTTCCGGAAGCCAGTTTGGGTCAAGGGTATTACCTTATTTTCTTCAGCCCAGGTAGATATTTCTTTTAAGAGGAGCCCTGCAAAGTATTTGGCCTCTGTATCAATCAGGGTTATTAGGCGATAATTTTTTGGTTCAGCCCTAGCCCCTTGTTTGTAAATTGGGCTTATAATTGAGCCTCTCCATGAATCTGGAATTGTGGAATTTGTAACTGCATATTGAAAGATGGGCTCCAGTGCTTTGCTCCAGAAGTCCGGGTCACTTTTAAACAGTATTGGAGGTATCCCGTTAGGGCCCGGGGCACCTGATGGTCGGCCCTTTGCTATTTGGGTCATTATCAATTTGGTGGTTTGGGCCGTATTCTCTCCGTTTGTGGACGGTTCTGCTAAGGGTTCTGTAGAATGTTCTTTGTATTGATCTGGAGCTATTCCCATATAGTTATCAGGTGGTGCTGATTGATTTTTAACCTTGCTGCTACTCCCGGAAATTTGATGTTTGGGGCGGCTTATTGGTTCCTCGTTATTGAAATGGTTGAAAAGAAAGTTTGCCCAAGCCTCTTCAGAAATGTTGGAATTAATTCCGCAATGCTGTGGTTGCTGTAATTTATTTATTGATTGCCAAAATTTAGCACTGTTTTTTTGTTTGGCGTCATAAATCAATTTGACCCAGAAATCGTTGTTCTTTATTGTTTTTCTTAGCCAGCTTATCTTTTTTAGGAGGGCTTTAGTTTCACGTAGCGACTTTCGCAGGTTTTGGTTATCAGGTTGTCTCCGTATCTCTTGTAGTGTGTGGTTTATTGTTGTTTTCAATTTCTTCGAGTCAGGACTAATATTTTTCAGATTTGTTGGAACATTTGTGTGCTTTTTTGAGCTTTTATTTACAGGAAGTCTTTTTCTGAGAGAGACAATGAAGGTCTCCCATATTTCCAATGGATGAACAAGATTGTCTTGTGCTTCCTTCAGCGCGTCTTTAGCCTGTGCTGTTACATTTTCTTTGTTTGTTGAATTGCACCTAATGCGGTGGAGGTTTATTGTTCCCACTGGGACAAATGATGCTTGTACTTTATTTTTCAGGTGGAGGTAAATGTTTATCAATATTATCTTTTGAGTTTTCTGGTCAAGAGACATTTTAATTACTGAGGCTAGTATACAACTTGGGGGAGTGATTTGGATTGTTAACTGGTGCATCTCGCAGAATTTCAGTATAAAAGAGAGAAGGAGTAGGCCACCCGATCGGCTTCCAAATTTGGTGTTTTTTATTGCAGGTTTGAAACATGAGATGTATCCCGGGAGGTCAAAAGGTGTGTCCTCCCAGGTCTCCTGAAGCAAGATAATATCAAACGTTTTGAGGTAATTCAGAAATTCCGGGTCACTTTGCTTGGAATTTAGACCGTTGATGTTCCAGGTAATTATTTTAATTTCGTAAGGGCCCTTATAGGGGGGAAGTGTAGACAATGTCTTTTGTCAGTTTGAATTTGTTAGTAGAATGGTCCGTTGCAAGCCTTGCCTTTCATTCGTGACCGAAAAATCCTTTGGGGTGAGTTGGTTGACTATTGGAGTGCAACTTCTTGCGCCCCTTAGGATTGACGTCGTTGTACGGCGTGGACTGTTTGAAATTAGAAATGGAGTTGGGTATTGTGGTTTGGGGACTGTTGTTAATGCAACCCCCCAGTTTTGAAATGTTGTAATTTCGTTACTGATTCTAGATGCTATCTCCGATGTTTTCCAAGTTGTTTTGGAGGCTTCCGTGTTTGTTGAGTTATAATTTGGTAAGAATTCAACAGACAATAGGTCGGAACTATGAATCGTCGTTAGGGATGGAATAGCTTGCAGCAGGCGTAGTATGTTCCCTCTGTTTAGAATATCTATCCGGCCTCGCGACTTATATTTGGGGGCAAAGATAATCGTATCGGAGGCCTCTGCTTTGATGGGATCGTCAATTTGGTGTCTGCTAAGGGAGACCACGCGTCTGACCTGGGATGGGCAGAAACTGTCTTGTACAAGGTTACCCGGTCTACTTTTTTCATTTTCTTTTAAAGATTTAGTTTGGGGGTACAAACCTTTGTCTTCTAGGCCTCCGGATGGGGATGAGTTTTGAGTTTTCGAAGGTTCATAACTTTGTGTTCTTGCAATCGACTCTTGGTCTTGAGAGCTCTCATTTACTTTATTTGATATTTGGGCCTTTATTTGCATGATTGAAGGTTCCTTGTTGTCATAAGACTCCTGGGTTATAGGCATTAAGGATGTTTCCAGTATGGAGCATTCGTTGATCTTGTCGCTGTCTATTATGCTTACCCCTGGATGGTTTGTATTGGAGCAAGCTTGTAAATCATTTTGCGACGTTTTTCCATTTGAAATGGGATTACTTGTGATGATTTCATCCGGGTGGAGCATAGTTAACTTTTGATTGGTTGTTATTTTTGATTTCGTTACTCCAGGATCTTTTGACAACCAGGTAAGCAGAGGTTGGGCAGGAGGCGTGTTTCTCTTTTTTCTCCCCTTCCTTTTGTTTTTGCGACCAGTGTTTTTTTCTGTATTTTCCTTGCTTGGAGATAATTGGTTTGTTGGCACTTTCCCTAAAGGGGAGACTTCAAGGGGTTGCAATGCCCTGCACTCCCCTATTACGTTCTGCTTAGTCGGTGATAAGCTCTCAGTTGGGGGTAAGTTCTCTGGATGTTGTGATGCTGTTTTTGTTTTCTCCTTTGTGAGTAAGACTGGACTTTCTCTTGTTTGGGATGTGACGACAGCTATAGACAATATGTCGCTGAGAAGTGACGGTAGCATGGAAAGTTTGTCTATAATTGGGGCACAGGAACAGTCTTGCCGAAGGAGTTTATCATTGAGAGCTGCTTCCTGTCCTCTTCTGATTAACCCATTTAGATCGGCCAGCTTTGTATCAATAGCAGAAGTGAATTCTGCCAGGGTTTGAAGAACTGACAGCTGTAAGTCCATTTTGTGCGACTGGTATTTTAAGGCTTCTGTTGAGTATTGCATAGTACAAAGAATTGTTTCCCAGAGTACTTCTTTAGTCTGTTTACAGTTATCGCTGGCTTTTGCCTTTGTACTGGTTATGTTATTTTGGGGCTTTTTGTTATATGAGGCTACCAGTTCCTCCCATTCTTGGGAGGCTAGAAAAGACATATCACAGTCCGAGTTATAGGTGGTCACCGGATTAGGCCTCGATGAGGGTTTTACGGCTCTTTCACATTCCTCTTTCTCTGGGAGTGTTGTATCTTTTTGGAGCCAGTCTCTATTAATTTGCGCATGTCTCTGCCATAGAGTTGAGTCATTTCCATCTGGTCGTACTTCGCGTACTTGAGCAGCCAGTGGTTGTGATTGATTGTTAGAAAATTGCAGTTGAGTAATCCCTAAATGGTGAGAGTCGTCAGTTATTTGATTTTTGCATTCTTTGGTTATTAAGCAGTCTAAGGGGGGGGGGGCTAGCAGATGACAGAAGAAATTGTTCCGAAGTTTGGTTGAATCGATACTCAAGGTTCTGTTCGTTTGCCTGATTGATACTTGTATCTGCATTTGGCAGTTGTGATGGTAGGTTGTGTGTAGATGTGGGCTCCGGGAAGTGAGGGTCCTTTGATTTAATGGGGAGCTCATAAAGTCTGGTTGTTACTGTATTTATTAGAGGATCTTGCTTTAGTGTTGATAGTAAAACTTGTTTTTCGTTTTTAGGTTGCAATGAAGAACAGTGAGATTGTATTTGTATTTGATTTTTATCGATTTTAGTGGCGAGGACCACTTCTTCCGCGTTTTCGGATGGGGCGCGGGCTTCTGTTGCTTCTACTAGTACTGAGTTTGAGTCTTTTGTCCTTTCTAAATTATCAAAGTTTTCTAGATCGCGTTCTTTTGTAGGCAGTGCATTATGTAGGTGCCTATTGTCTGATCCGTTTTGTTCAGGTTCTGTTTGTAGTTTTAAATTGAAGTTTTGTGAATCCGTTGAGTGAATTTGTGCCACTGTTTGCTTTGGGTTTAATTTTATTTCGACTTTAGAAGTAGATTTTGGTTTGAAGTTACATGGATGCAAGGGTGTTTGCAAGCCTTTAATGTCACTTGTCGTGGAAAATATTATGGATGCTGGATCTTTCAGAAACGCAAACTTGGTAAAGATCTTGGGTTGGAAGGAGTACAAGTTCTTTTGTTTGGAGGAGCCCTCTATATTTATTAAGCTCTTGTTTCCAGGGTTTTGGCATGAGCCTACCATATGGGTGGTTGAATAAGTAGTTGTTGTATTTGGCTTTAACACTTCGTTTAGCGATGACGTAGCCAACTTTGAATAGATTTTGGAGGGGGATTGACCTGGATTCCGGTTGACTATCTGATCTTCCGGTAGGTTTGGTATTTCGCTTGGGTTTGAATGTAGTATAGGGTTTCTGGTTGTCTCAAGCTTGGCGTTTTTTGCTTTCTGGATGTGCAATTCATCGTTAACAAAAACCTCAGAGCTACATTCGTAGTTTCCATTGTCTAGCGTTTTTTTTCTTTTTGTTGTTTTTTTTTCTTTTTGTGCTGGTTTGGTGCTAGGTAAATCTTTTCTTGTCCTGCTGGATCTCATGTTTTCCCTCTAGTGAGCTTTGGGTTAGAATCCGATGAGCACTATCTTTACTGGGGAGCGGTCTATGCTAATCTAGGCCAATTGTTCCTGGTCACTAGTTTTAGCTTGTATGCGTAACTAGTTTCTAGCATCCAGTAATGTGAGCGCCCAAGGTCTACACTCAGCCGTGGCCCAGACCCTCCTCCGTTACCCACTCGTAAAAGGTGAGGGATAGGATGGGCGTGGGGAGTATAATGAGACAGGGGCAGTGGTCTGAGGAGGTTTCTTACAGTTATCTTGCTTTTTCTGTTGTTCTTATTATTGTTCTTATTACTGTTTCCGCATGTAGATTTAACAATAATAGCAGCTAAAGGCTCTCACCGGTTTAGGTAACGGGGGTTTTGCCTGTTGTCCTGGTTGGTTAGCGCTGTCTAATGAACCTCCGTCCTCTGGAGGTGCCTTCTCCTCTCCTCTCCACTCCTCCACTCCTCTGCTCTTCTGCTCGGCTGACAGCTCAGTTAGCGGTGCCGTGATTGGCGCGTCCCGGCACTGGTCAAGCTTGAACGGCGGTTTTTGCTGAGCTAGAACCTCCTAGTCACAGCCCTGTATCAGTAGGTCTGGGGGGTCGGGGGGGGGTCGGTTCTGGCGTTTAGTCCTCCAACTCGCCACCCGCAGCCGCCGCACTCTCTGTCATCTCGCTGCTCTCACCACGAAATGAAGGAGGGTGAGACGAGGCGAGGTAGGGTGAGGTAGGGAGAAATAAGCGGTCTGGGCAGGCGGGCTGAAGAGACTGGAGCGGTTGCTCGGACCCGCAAGTCTACCGCTGACCGCCTCTGTCTCCGTGTGGCAAAGCGGTGCCTGTGCTGCTGCTGCTCGTTTTTGCCTCCCGTTTTGGCCCGGTTTGACCCGACCCGCCCCCTTAGCCTTTCCTGAAGCAGCCGGCTGTGAGCTCGCCGAGAGTTCCCAAGCAGTTTGACCGGCCTGACCCCTCAGCGTCTCAGAGGCAGCCCACAGCCTGTGGCCCCCGCACTACTCGGGCCGCTGGCTACGGATGTAAAGGGCTGCAGCCCCGGGGGTCAATTCAGATCGAGGCAGTTCAGGCAGTTCGGGGTCAATTCGGATCCTTTTTCCTCCGGTCTTTTCCTGTCTTTCCTCCGGCCGCAGCTCCGCTCGCCGAGAGCTCCCGATCACGTGACAATCACCTGACAATCCAGAAGAGTAGTGACGCACGGGCACTCTTCTTGCACTGTTAGAGGTAGGTGCCAGGCCAGGTGCCCTGGGAGATGTGGATGGTCCGCTGACTCTCACGTTCTTTTCCGTGGACGACCCACCTTCCTCAGGGGACCCTCAGATGCAGGCCTTGACGATGTCTGTGATGCTCCGTCGGACGAATCCTCCTCCTCCTCCTCCCTCCCTGTGGCTGGTGCTGGTCTTCGCCTGCTGTCACAGGGAGGGTTGCCCATGTTGTCGGCAATCCGACGAACGACTCATGTCCGTTTGCACCGCCAGGAGCTCAGCCAGTCTTGCCTCCATCCGTCCTCGTTGTTGTTGTTGACTGGCATGTTGCTCGGCCTGCAGGTTCTTCATCTCGTCGAGGGTCCCCTTCATCTATGTGAGGCTCGACACTACCTGGCTGATGCCCCTGGTGTCAAGCCGGTATGTGTCCAGGATGTGGCGTATGTGTGACATACCGGTTCCCTCAGCTGGCTGGTCAGGTTCGCGCCTCCACCTGCCTCCACTCCCACCACCCCTGCCCACACGAGCCTGGCCTGCCGTTGCGGGCACATCGGGTCTACGGGACCCCTGAGGGATGGCATTATCGGGGTTGTCTGCCTCCTCCTGGGTGCCCGGAGAACCTTGTCCCTCCTGGTCAGACTGGCTGTGTTGTTCAGTGCGAGCAGGGCTCCTGGGTGTCTCCTGGGATGTGGCAGGAATGGGGATGGTGGTTGGCACAGATGTACCTGACGCCGGTGCTGCAGGGGCTTGGGCATCAGAGGGGCCAGGTTGGTCGGGGTTATCCACGGAGTGGTGAGAGTCGTCGCTGGCAGTGGGATCATCTTCACGCTGAGCCTGGGACTGTGATTGTTCCCCCCCATTGTTGGGGGGAGGTCGATGATTTTGCCCTGTGTGTGAGAGAGAGACAATATTAATGCTGTTTCATGCCACATCCATGTTTCATACATATTCAAGTTGTCACAGATCCTCCAGGTAGTTGGATGTGCCTAGCATTCCTCTCAATGTCCACTTGGGGATGAGTATGTTGCGGGGGACAGTTTGGTATCTTCTCCTGAGTGTTTGACCAGTAGAATTTTGGCTCGGATGCGTATTTGGCGATGGATTGGTCTTGTTGTGTCACATGTCCATTGTGAGAGTGGGTAAATCCGTCACCTGCCCCGGGGGTGTGTGCTTGTGTGAGCGGGGGTTGTGACCGGGCCTGCTGTTGGGTGAAGTGTGATTTGTCATTGGGTCTCCCAGGTGATGTGTCTGTCCCCTCATGGTGCATGCTGGCATGACAGTGAGTTTGAGTGCCTGTGCTAGTTATCTGAGCTTGTGTAGTTGGTGTTTGAGTGTACAGTGGTCACAGAAGGGCCTTGTGCTGCATACAGCAGGGCCAAGTGTCAGCTACCTTGTCAGTACTTTGCCAGTCCCTGTGCATTGGGCATAATGCATGGTTATGTACCTAGGCCATATGGACTGAGGGCATTGGTGTCTGCTTCGGAGTTGCACAATGTGTTGTGTGAGCCCCACCCTCCCAGCATCTTGGACATCCAGTCTTGGGTTTGTGGTTGGTGTGGCCTGGGACATGGCATTGCCCTTGTTTGTGAATTGGGCATGGAGACGTTAGTGGCATGAGCGTGGTTTTTGAGTGTGGTTGTGTGCGGTGAGGGCTTGGGGGAAGTTGCGTGCATTTGGTGTATTTGTGGTGTGGATGGCATTCCCCCCATGTTACGTGAGCTGTTTGTGTACTCACCAGGCTCTGCGACTCCTTCGACTCCGTGTACTCCCACCGGCGGAAGCATGGCCATCACCTTCTCCTCCCAGGGATGGTAATGTACGGGTCTGCGGGGCAGCCCGCCTCCAGTGATCTTACTCTGGGCGTATTCCTCGTTCATCTTCCTCTTGACTGCACCTGGCTTGGCATTCATGCCTGGTCCTTCGGATGGGCGCAACAGCATTCCCCTTGTCGACGATCCTCTGCCAAAGGCTTGTTTTTTGGGCTATGCTGGTCTGTCTGACCAATGTTCCAAACAGCTGTGGCTCGACTCTGATGACTTCGTTGACGAGGAGGTCCAGCTCTGCCCTTGTGAACTTTGGATTCTTGTCTGTGGGCATGGTGTGGGGTGTGGCTGTGGATGGTTGTGGGTGTGTGGGTGTGAAGTTGTAGGTGCGTGTGTTAATGTGAAGAGGGGGTGTTTGTGAATGAGGTTGTGTGAAGGTGTGTAAGTGAAGGTGTAGTTAAGGTGTAAGTAAGGTGCAGTTGTTTGTCTGTGGGGTCTGGCAGCAGTGAGTCTGTTGCAAAGACTCATGGGTTGTGTGTGAGGGCCCTTTTTATTGGTCCATTTGTGGGTGTGGCTGGGTTTGAATTTGTGGTGGGTGTGTTATAAGAGGTGGTTGTGATTTAGGGCCTCTGTTTGCCTGTTTGGATGTGCCAGGTCAGTCATAGAGATGTATTTTGTCATGTTGACGTGTTTTGTGGTGTTGTGGGAGTCGAATAGACCCTCCTTGTGCTGTTTAACAGTGTCCTGGTTCTGTATGAGTCTTTTTTCGCGTAGGTAAGGTCCGTACATACGCGATGCTGGGTGAGGGTGCTGGGGTACGGTGTTGGGGTACGGTGCGTACAGGTACGGGGCTGGGGTACGAGCCTGGGGTGCGTCGCGTACAGGTGGGGGGCTGGGCTAAGGTGTTGGGGTACGGTGCATACAGGTGCGGGGCTGTGCTAGGGTGTTCGGGTACGGTGCGTACAGGTGCGGGGCTGTGCTATGGTGTTGGGGTATGGTGCGTACAGGTACAGGGCTGGGCTACGGTGTTGGGGTACGGTGCGTACAGGTACGGGGCTGGGCTACGGTGTTGGGGTACGGTGCGTACAGGTGCGGGGCTGTGCTACGGTGTTGGGGTACGGTGCATACAGGTACGGGGCTGGGCTACGGTGTTGGGATACGGTGCGTACAGGTGCGGTGATGTGCTACGGTGTTGGGGTACTGTGCGTACTGGTGCGGGGTTGTGCTACGGTGTTGGGGTACGGTGCGTACAGGTGCGGGGATGTGCTAGGGTGTTGGGGTACGGTGCGTACAGCAACAGGGCTGGGCTACGGTGTTGGGGTACGGTACAAACAGGTACGGGGCTGGGAGACAGGCCGGGGGTGTGGCACGTACAGGTGGAGGGCTGGGGTACGGTCCTGGGGTACGGGGCGTACAGGTGCGGGGCTGGGAGACGGGCCTGGGGTGCAGCGCGTACAGGTGCGGGACTGTGCTACGGTGTTGGGGTACGGTGCGGAGGGGGGTACAGTGCTGACATACGGGGGTATGGTGCTAACATGTGCGGGGTGAGGGGGTCTGTTCGACTCGTATCCGGGAACAAGTTTACCCGTGTACATGTAGGCTACAGCGTTGTGTATTCGGACGGGCGGTACGGCTCATACTTGCGCACTCGGACTTCTGTTTTACGATTTGCACGTAAAAATGTCCGGCTCCCTGTCGGACACTTTTCCCAACGCTATTTGGACGTAAAAATTTACGGCTCCCTCTCGGACCATTTTCCCGACGCAATTCGTATGTATTTTTCACGTACGAATCGTACTTCGCAGTTTGTACGGTACTTGTATGATTCGTACGTAAAAAAATACGGATACGAGTCGGACGGTAAATTTTTTTAACGGATCGGATCGGCACCTCTGTGTCCGCAAAGTGTGTGAGGGCAGTACTAAGACATTCACTGTCTTCCCATGACTAGTTTGTTGCCCCAGGGTAAATGAGATTTACCATTCTTTTATGGGTGGATGTTTGTATTGTAGCTTTTGTCTGATCCATAATGACTGTGCCCTGCTCTGGAAGACTGTAATAAACGTTTGGGTTTATCTGAAATGTGGTCTGAAATGAAAGGTAGTAGCATTTTTTCGTTGCTGCTTAAAATCTCTTATTTTATCTTCCAGAAGTATAAATTACTTTCTGAATGGCAAGTGTATGTAAGTGTGTCATCTTGATTATATGTTAGTATAAGGGTGAAAGACCAAGGTAACGTAGACAGCTGTAACGCCCTTGGCATTCTTCCTTTTTTCTCTCTGAAATACTTTTTTATTAAATAATTTTTTATTTTCAATGGTCAGGCAGAAAAAGTTGATTACAAATGTTCATTGTTAGAAGGGCGACCTCCGGGGAGTCAGATGGTGTCGGACTGACCACCCCGAGAGGCACCGTTCCGTAAGGAAGCAGCCGAGCGCCGCTGAGAAGCCTCCTGGGCGAGGTCCTTCTCCTAGGATCGTACAGCCAAGTAATCCCCTCCCACCACAAAGGGACACAACCAGGGTATCAATGCTCACAAGTTGTTTATCAGAATTGAGGGTAGGTCTCTGTGGCAATATTTACAGGCAGATCAAGGGATCCAAAAGAGTCTCAGGGTTTGGTTAGGAACGGGGGTAGCGGGACAATCTCAGTATCAGCCCGGGACGTCGTCCGCAGGGTTCGAGTTCTCAGTTACAGGCAATGAGTCTCTCTCCGTAGGGTCAGCCGCGATCCGATCAGCAGGGCTCATGACTCCAGGATACAACTACTGTCCTGGTTGTGGGTTGCCCCAGATATATGGCTGGAGCCCTTTGATGTCCGGACCCTCGCGCCGGGGGGGCCGGAGGGGCCGGGATGAGAGAGTCCAGACACCCAGCGGGGGGGTGGAGCCATCGCCCAGGGAGGCCGGGGGGCGATCAGACCCAGGCGTCGGGGGCCGGCGGGAGGCCCCATCGAAACTCCCCTCCTCCGGGATCTGTGGAGTGGCCACTCGACCCCCTTGGGTCGGGTCTTGGCGCCTTGATGTTGGGGCTTCGCAGGGACCGAGGCCCGGGCGGGCCGTGTCGCGAAGGCTGGTGCGGGTAGCGGGGTAAAAGCTCGGGGGTCCCGAAGGGTTGGGGTTGCCCCTGTTTGGTCTGGTAGGAGGGTTCGGGACCACGCCACGAGGCCGGGTCCAACAGGCGTCCCCCCCAGCGGAAGGCAGGGAGAGTCACCCATCTTCTTGGGTGTTCTCCTCGCCGAGGCGGAAGAAGCGGGATAAGCCGTCGGCGTTGGCATGGTCGTTGCCGGGCCGATGGTCTACAGTGAAGTCCATCCCCTGCAGAGAGATGGACCATCGCAACAACTTTGGGTTCTCGCCTCTCATCTGCATTAACCACCGCAAGGGCCGGTGGTCGGTTTGGACCCGGAAGTGGGTGCCGAAGAGGTAGGGCCGGAGCTTCTTGAGGGCCCACACCACGGCGAAGGCCTCTCGTTTAATGGTGCTCCATCTTTGCTCCCGGGGCAGCAGGCGCCGGCTGATGAAGGCCACCGGCTGGTCAATCCCCTCAGAGTTCACTTGGGACAAGACAGCCCCGACTCCGTATTCCGAGGCATCAGTCTGTACCACGAACTCTTTGCTGTAGTCGGGAGCTTGGAGCACGGGGGCGGTACACATCGCTGTCTTGAGGGTCTCGAAGGCCGCCTGACAAAGGGGCGTCCAGTGCACCTTCTTTGGTTGTTTCTTTGAGGTGAGCTCCGTGAGGGGGCCCACAATGCTTCCGTAGTTCCTAATGAACCGCCTGTAATAGCCCGTGAGTCCCAGGAAGGGCCTCACAGCGGTTTGGGTGGCTGGGGGCTCCCAGGCCATGATGGCGTCGATCTTTGGCTGGAGGGGAGCCACATGGCCGCTCCCCACTTGATGTCCCAGATAGGTTACGGATCCTTGGCCTATCTGACATTTGCTGGCTTTTATTGTGAGCCGGCACTTTGGAGGGCGGTCAGAACCTCCCAGAGGTGCCTCAGGTGTTCGGCCCAGTGGCTGCTGAACACCGCAATATCGTCCAGGTAGGCGGCGCTGAACGCTTCTAGGCCGCCCAGTACCTTGTTCACTAGTCTTTGGAAGGTCGCCGGGGCATTCTTCATGCCGAAGGGCATCACTCGGAAGTGGTAGTGGCCATCGGGGGTGGAGAAAGCAGAACGCTCTTGGGCGCCCGGGGTGAGCCTGATCTGCCAGTATCCGGCGGTGAGGTCAAAGGTGCTAAGGTAGCGGGCTGCTCCTAGGCGGCCGATCAGTTCATCTGCAAGAGGAATGGGATGGGCATCGGTTTTGGTGACGGCATTTAATCCCCGATAGTCCACGCAAAACCGGAGCTCCGGGGCGTTGCCCAGGGCGGCAGCTTTCGGCACCAGGACCACAGGGCTGGCCCAGGGACTGTCAGAGGGCTCGATGACCCCCAGGGCCAACATCTTGGAGACCTCGGCGTGGATGCAGGCCCGCACCCGGTCGGGAACTCGGTAGGCTCGGTGTCGCACGGGGGGGCTGTCCCCGGTGTCGACGTCGTGGACGCACCATTGGGTGACTCCTGGAGTGAGGGAGAAGAGAGCAGCGAAGTGATGCAGCAGTCCTTGACACTCTTGGCGCTGCTCCGCAGAAAGGGTGGCGGAGAGGATGACTCCCTCTACGGAGCCGTCCTTTTCGGAGGTTCTCAGGAGGTCGGGCAGGGGCTCGGAGTCGTCCTCTGCCCCATCGTCCGTAGCCATCAGCAGGCTAAGTTCCGTTCGGGCAAAGTGGGGTTTGAGCCTGTTGGCGTGGAGAACCCGAAGGGGGTTCCTGGGGGACTCCATGTCGACCAGGTAGGTGACGGGGCTCTTTTTCTCTACCACCTTGAAGGGCCCGGTCCATTCGTCCTGGAGAGCACAAGGGTCAACAGGCGACATGGCCCAGACCTGCTGGCCTGGCTCGAACTCGATGGAGGAGGCGTTCTGGTCATACCAGCGTTTCATTTCCTCCTGGCTGGCCTCGAGGTTGGCTTCGGCCAGTTCCCTGAATTTCGGGGTTTGATTCCGCAGGGTCAGGAGGTACCGGTAGACGTCAGGCGGAGCATCCTGGACGGTAGTCTCCCAGCCTTCTTTGACCAGGCTGAGGGGGCCCCTGACAGGGTGTCCGTACAAGAGTTCGAAGGGGCTGAACCCCAGAGACTTCTGTGGGACCTCCCGATAGGCAAACAGGAGGCAGGGCAGCAGGACGTCCCATTTGCGTCTTAGGGGCTCCTCCAGGCCCATGATCATTCCTTTCAATGTCCTGTTAAATCGTTCGACTAGTCCGTTCCCCTGGGGGTGGTACGGGGTGGTGAACTTGTAGGTGACCCCGCATTGTTGCCACAGGGACCGCATATATTTTGAGATGAAGTTCGTGCCTCGGTCGCTCACAACCTCCCGGGGGAAACCCACTCTGGAGAATATTCCCATTAAGGCCCAGCCCACTACGGGGGCCGTCACTGTTCGGAGAGGGATGGCTTCAGGGTATCGGGTGGCATGATCGACCAGGACGAGGATGAAGCGATGTCCTTGGGAGGTTCGGGGTCCAGAGGTCCCACGATGTCGATCCCTACCCGCTCGAACGGGGTGTTTACTATTGGAAAGGGTTGGAGAGGGGCTTTGACTTTTCCCCCACTCTTCCCGCTGGCTTGACAGGTCGGGCAGGTGCGGCAATGATTGTCCACGTCCTTCCACATTCGGGGCCAGTGGAAGTGGGTCACCAGGCGGCTGTAGGTCTTGTCTTGCCCCAGGTGCCCGGCGAGGGGCACATCATGCGCCAGATTGAGGAGGAAGTCTCGAAATCGGAGGGGGACCACCAGCACTCGGCCGGCCCCCAGTTCTGCGGTCTTCTGCTCGCTGTAGAGAAGGTCATTGTCCCAATAGACCCAGAGGGTCCCTGTTTGCTCTCCAGTGGCCTGGGCGGCTGCTTGCTGTCAGGTCCCTTCGAGGGAGGGGCAGGTTTTCTGTTCTTGGCGGAACTGCTCCCTGGTGGGGCCACCTTCTTGGCGCCATTGGGCGAGTTCGGGTAGGGCAACGAGCGCGGCGACCTCGTCCGGGGGGATTTCTGGTGGCCCGGACTGAGCGTCGGCTTCTTCTTCGACGGAGGGGGGTGGCGGTTCGGGCCACTCCGGCTCTTCGGGGGGAGCAGGTATGCTCAGCTGGATGGCCCGGGTGGTCGTGGACCGGGTGGTTGCGCAAACCCACTCGGGCAGTCCCAGCATTCCCAGATGCTCTCGGCGCTCGACGTGGGCCCAGGGGGAACTTTCCAGGTCGTTCCCCAGGAGGCAGTCTACGGGGGCGTCGTCGCGGACGGTCACCTTCAGCATGCCCGACACTCCCCCCCACTCGAAGGGAATCCGGGCCATCTGGCACAAGCTCTCGGTGTTGTCTGCCGACCGAACGGGGCACAGTACATTAGGCATGATCTGTTCGGGGGTCACCAAGTGGCAGCGGACGGCTGTCACGCTGGCTCCGGTGTCGCGGAGGGCTTCGGCCCGGCGTCCATTAATGGTGACCCACTGTTGGTACTTCTGGGTGTTGCTCGGTATGGGAGCCCGGGGCACCATTTCCCGGCTGCCCAGGCATACCAAGGTCATGGCGGCGGATTCTCATTCGGTTGGCTCTGCGTCGTCGTTCTCTTCATCTTCTCCCCCTTCTCCCAGTGAGGAAATATGAATTTTGTGACCAGTTATGTCCCCTATCGTAGACCCCAACGGCTCCATGTGCATGCTACAAGTACATGTATGTTCCCTCCAGTTCCAGTTTTGAAGACGCAAATACATGTGCGTCCACCGTCAACATGTCCTCTTTCAGATCCACCATGAATGGGTCAGATATTCCATTCCTAAGTATGAAAGGCCACCGACTTTATGTGGTTCACTTTCCACATTTTACAGATCCAGGCGAGTAGGCCCTGAATTCTGTCATCAAGCCTTTTCCTGCCTCCTGCCTCTGAAAGCTCCAGTCTGATGCAGCATCTGTGTCCATGAACTTTGTCCTACTCCCTGCGTGGCTAACGGTGCCTGATCCAGCCAGTTGCCTGCCAAAAACTGTATTTCACCTTCAAGATTATCTGCTTCGCTCCTCATCCGATGCATTCCTGTCTAGCAGTTTAGGTAAACATTCCTCCAGCTACCGTGCAAAGGGCCAGGCCTCGCTGTCCTCATGCAAGTAATTCATAGCCCAGTTACCATGGAATATTCCTGCCCCCTCGCATCTCACGTAGACACTTAGACGCCCGTACACGCACTAACAGTCAGTATAGAATAGATTCCGTCCGAAGAGACCTTTCCTTTTGGATAACACAGTTCTTTAAACATAGGATATTAGATATGATTTGGGATTAGGTTGACATGACCCTCAGACTTCTGTCTCCACAAGTAGAGCTAAATGTCAAGTCCCCTTCACCCTCTAGTTGCACGTCAATCACACGTCATGCGGCTGCGCACGCATCTCTGCCAAATATTTCTGCTGACATTGCAGGATTCTCTTATGGATCCACCCATTTGTGAAATCATGTTTAAATGACGTATTTTAGTTACACCCATGTTTACGCCTTTTTGGTTACGTATGCATATTTTATCTCTCTTATCAGCTGTTACGCCTCCTGCATCTGTTACACTATAATGTAATTCTTATAAAAGTGATTACCTGTCAATAATGTATGCCCCTTCCTTCCTGAACTTTCGTGGTGATGGAATAGAAGGCCCACAATTCGAATTGTATTCCTTTGTATAGGAATAAAGCCTTTTAAAACCTCTAATACCACGGATTCTGCCTCTTATTTTTACTGAGTTATTCTCACTAAGACTTTACCGCATAAAAAATAGTACCGGTAACGAAATATTTACCACATAAATTGGCGCCCGAATAGGGACACTTTCTCATCTCACGCGCCGGCGGTGCGTTGCAGGCCCGGTCTCCTGCCACAGCTGAACGGACAAAAACGCGTACCTGCAGGATTTCCTGTATCTCCCTCCGGCCAAGCGGGGGCAACTGAGGCTGCGATCAACACCCAGACGAGGCGGTGAGAAGTGCGAAGTATCCCGACCAGAGCCTAGCTGAGAGAGCAAGATCCGAGGTATACAGAGACCCACCAGGTTCCGAGTCCAGTCAAGTCGAGTCCAGTCCGGTCCAGTTTCAGTTCCGTTCCGAGGCCTTCCGTTCCGAGCTACCCGGTGAGTACCATTACCGGGGAGGCATTTAACGTGCACATAGTCTGTGCCGGTCAAGACGGGTTTGGGTACACAAATCCGGTCTGCACTGTTTCAGCAGTGTATCTGTACTGTTTAGCAGTATATATAGTATGTCATGCATATAAATAAGTATTACCTAGTATCAGTATTATGTCAGTAACTAGTTTTCTATTAGTTATCATTGTTCGTTAAAAACTGTTAAATGTTAAATGTTTAAATACGTTCTATACATTGTGGTGTGAATGACTGTTCATTATTGTGTTTACTGTATTAAGTGTGTTCTAATAGTAAGATCTAAAAATGCCGCTCTTTTCGAAACTAAGACAGATCAAAACTAGAAAAGGGGTACTCGAAGAAGCTGTTCCCATCCCACCTAGGGACACTCCAGGGTATTTTATGTATCATAAGCATGGTCTAGATGCCGTATTATTTCTTAATTTATGGGTGGACTACACCAAAGAATTACCAGAGAGTCAGAGATGGCCCGCAGCGGGGACCTGGGATGCAGATTGCATCATGAGAGTAGAAGAAGAATTATGGAAAAAGAAAGCCAGACAGTCACAGAAAGATGCCATTGAATTATGGCGTAAAGAATCATATAGACGTACAGAAAAAGCGCTCAGACAGGAAGAGAAAGGTAGAGAGAATTCAAATAAAACCCGAGAAAATCTATTACTTGAGGAAGGTACCCGAGTAAAAACAGAACAAACAGATAGACAAAGAAACACTCTTATGAATGGTATGTATCCTCTTCTGGCCGAAGGGTTACCTAAGGCTACCCCGGAAATACCAAAAGATTTAACTCCTCCATTGCTCCCGATAAAATCACATCCCAAAACACATCCCAAAACAGCAAAGGACGTTTTCCTTTCCTCTTATTTAGATGACGTAGCTCCCGAGTATGCTAATGCCATACCGCACACACCGCTTGCCGATGGTGTTCAACACCAAGAGCATCCGTCTGTATCCCCGCAACTACAAACTCCTACACAAGTTCCCACGGGTCCGTCCGTTTCTGCAGTTTTTCCTGCATCTACAATCTCTATCCTACGCCCAACGAATCCTTTCGTGCCTGGCACCTCAGACGGTGCTACCGGAGGTACGACAGACATGTTTGCCACACCGCCGCGAAATAAACAGACCCTTAGAGATTTAGCACTCCAACGTACACCCCAACTAGCGACATCCGACATGTTTAAAGAACAGCTTGTGGATTGTAGATACGACCCCGTACCAGGTAGACAGGATAAATTGCTCATATCATCACTACGTATACGACGAGCTACATTATATTTAATGACGATACCAGGAATGGGTGAACACCTAGACGAAATATATCGCTTTGTCCAAACAGGGCGAGGTCCAGAAAGTATTAACGAAGCTATGGAATATCAGAAAGTGGATGTCCAAAGACAACTACTATGTTTTTTCATAAATTGTGTAATTAGGAATCAAGACAGGCCCGGGGCAGATCACGATACCATGCAAAGACTTGTCAAATGGGGTCAGAACATATCAGAAGAGAAACACGATAGACAGGCGTGTATAATCGCCATGAGTCGAAAGATCCGCAAGGAAGTAGAACGAATACATAAAGAAAGACGAGAAACAGACAGAGTAGAATCAGAAGAGGAAGAGGAGCAAGAATCAGAACAAGTCGAAACAATAGCTTATGTAGGTAGAGGAAGACCCCAGAATAATACTAGAGACTTTAACGACCCGATACGTCCAATACGTCCAGAATATAATAGACATTTTCCAAATCCTATGTTAAATACAAAATCCCCTGAACACCTATTCCAAGCCGTTGATAAATTACTACGAGATCGAAGGGGGTACCATATGCTCGATTCCATGGACGAACAAGAATTAGCTAGGTCAGCAGTACAATGGGCTGACAGTCCCAGCGACTACAATGATGATGTACTTGCACACACGTTTCTGAATCTTGACCCATACGAACAGCGTTTAGCTAGTATATACATGATTCAACACCTCCTTATATTATATAAAAGCCAACACTCCGATCCAGGACCCTTACCTGACATATTGACAGAACTACTCACGAATATATGGAGAGGGTCAGGTACTGATTTGATTAAAGAGATTCTAGAATTCCGAAACCAATATTTAACTTTCGTATGCCCAGAACACGTTCCAGTTCCCATCATAGGAAGAAAAATGTATCACATAGATAGACAGAACCCGTTACGCGAAGTACACCCAATCAGAGGTGACGGTAATAACTTTACACGCGTGTTTGTGTACACGCCTATAACTAAACTAGAATTATTAGAAATGAAGAAAGTAGTACCCAGCCATGACAAGGATCCAGCAGGTTTCCACCGTGAAATAAAGGACATGTTACTCATGGGAGAGTATACCTACCCCGACATTATGAAAATATTAAAAATCCTATTACCAGCTGGTGTTTATGAGAAACTCAAAGAAAAGGAATGGGAGGTGGGAGACCAAAAGATAGATTGGACAGCATTAGAAAACGAAGAAAGGGCCCGAGCTGCAGGAGGAGGACTTGGGGAAAAGACTACAGCACTAGCAGGACTACTAGTGCAGGTACTGCCACGTTTATTAACTACGAAAAAGGAGGACTGGGGTGCAATATCAGCCTGTAAACAAAAACCAGATGAAGACACTAGTGATTTCTATTCCCGATTTGAAAAATGTTTTGGTATAAATAGTGGCATAAAAGCGAGTAGTGAGTCATATCCGCATCTGTTTGTGACAAAATTAGTTGAAAATTCCCTGCTGCAAGTTAAGAATAGAGTATTGAAATTCGAAAGTACCTGGCAAGGTAATACCCCATCACAGATGTTACAGATGTTACAATATCACCACAATAGAATTAAAGAAGAACAAGAACACGAACAAAGACGTATGAAAGATACAAAAATGAAAATGCTTGTTGCTCAGTCAGTCCCAGTTAATGGTCATCAAAAGGGTGATCCCGCAGGTCCTACAAAAGGGACATGCAACTATTGTAAACAACCAGGTCATTATATACACGATTGTCCAGTCCTGAAACATAATATTGCTACAGGTAGAACGCAGGAGAGATCACGTCCACCTAGACAGGATCAGAATCAACAACAAATTCCTCAGCATGCACAACCTAGGTTAGCTACGCAACAACTAGCTCCGCAACAGGGAGCTCCACAACAGAACGTAGCACCACCACAAGCGCAGCCTATTGCTGCAACACAAGCAACAACACAACAAATGTATCAGTATGCACAAGCAGATTATCCCGATTATCAGCGATACTCATGAGATAGCCTAGAGAGGGAAGTTGGCTTACCCCTTATTGAGGTTCCTGTAGACCAAGAGGGACCTTTTGTACATAGTGAACTATTAGGGGAAGACAGAAAGTTTTTACTTGATACAGGGGCAAGCAGAACAACTATAAGACGCAGTGAAGTTCCAGGGGCACCTCTCTCAGGCTCACAGAATATTTCCCTTGGATTCTCAGGAAAACCTATAATAAACGATGTAACACAACCTCTTCCACTTACGATTGGTCCATTGACACGTACTACAGATTTATTGCTTACTAAATTCTGTCCAGAAAACTTGTTAGGTATAAAAACATTGAAAGCTCTAGGAGCTATAATATGTTGTTCTCCGGAAGGAGTACGACTATTTCTACGTGACTTCAAAGGTCACTACGCGTCCAGAGACATGGATCACCGACTGCAGAATTTACCTACACATTTATGGGCACAAGGCCCCACTGATGTTGGTTGCATGAATATTACACCATATCGTGTCACATTAAAAACAGGAGTAATACTACCACGAATACGACAATACAAATTACCACCCGATGCTGTTGTGGCTTTGCTGCAAATCATTGACGAGCTCATTACACAAGGAGTGGTTGTCGAAACCGACTCCAATGTATGTAATTCCCCGATAATTCCGATTCTTAAAAGAACGGATCCAAAAGCACCACCAGTATATCGATTAGTTATTGACCTGCGCGAATTAAATAAATGTATTATACCACAATACCCTGTGGTCCCAGATATCTCTTCATTATTAACAGCTATTGATTCAGAAGCAACGTTCTTCACTGTAATTGATCTCAAGAATGCTTTCTTTAGCGTCCCTATAGATCCGGAAAGTCAATATCTGTTCGGATTCAGTTTAAATGGACGAAGTTTTAAATTCACACGCGCACCTCAAGGATTTACAGAAAGCCCTAGCATCTATAGCCAAGCACTGAAACGAGAACTTGACAGTATCCACATGCCAGTTAACACTGCCTTGCTTCAATATGTCGATGATCTGCTGATCACCGCCCGAAGCGAACGTGAATGTGAAAATGCGTCACTGACGGTTTTACAATTTCTGGCCGACAAGGGGCACAAGGTGTCCCCTTCTAAGCTGCAATTCTGTGTCCAGCGAGTTGTTTACCTTGGGCACTCACTGTCCAAGGAGGGAAGGCAGCTTACACCTGACCGCATCCAGTTAATCGCTAACATGCCACCACCCAAGACACAAAAGGAGGTGCGGGCTTTTATAGGCCTCACTTCATACTGTAGGCAGTGGATCCCTCAATATGCATTTCTAGCAAAACCACTCATCCAGTTAACAACACAGGAGGCAGCCACATCGACTGTCCTCCCTTGGACTCAAGAACATACACATGCCTTTGAAAGCTTAAAGAAAGCTTTATGCCAAGCACCTGTTTTAGCAACACCATGTTACAGTAAGCCTTTTACACTCTTTGTTACAGAACGCGAAGGTACTGCCTTGTCAGTACTCGCTCAGGAACAAGCAGGATCACACAAACCATGTGCTTATTTCTCTAGTACATTAGATCCAGTAGCTCAGGCTCTTCCTGCGTGCCTGAAATCAGTGGCAGCAACAGCTTTAGCTATCAGACAAAGCGATGCCATAGTGTTAGGACATCAATTGACAGTACAAGTACCACACGCAGTAGAGGTTCTCTTGAACCGCACACAAACACAACACTTGACTATAGCGAGACTCACTGGTTACGAACTAACATTATTTCAGCCACACATAGAAATCAGACGTTGTAATACATTAAACCCTGCCACACTGTTACCAGTAGGCGGAACAGATCCATTGGCACATGATTGTGTCGAAGTCATTACTATCACAACGAAACCCAGACAAGACTTGACAGATATCCCTTTGTCAGATCCAGACTTGACATTGTATGTAGATGGGTCATGTATGAGAACAAGTACAGGAGAGTTAGTGGCCGCTTACGCAGACACAACAGACACTGAAGTCATTGAAACAAATTGTATTAACACTTTGTCAGCCCAAGCAGCAGAGCTCATCGCTCTGACACAAGCCTGTATTCAAGCCAAAAATAAGAAAGTCAACATATACACAGATTCACGTTATGCATTCGGAGTCGTCCATGACTTCGGCGTACTGTGGCGAGAGAGAGGTTATTTAACTTCTCACGGTGCCCACATCCAACACGGACCCCTCATTCAAGCCCTATTAGACGCGATTCATCTACCTACTGCAATATCGATTATGAAATGCAAAGCCCATACAAAAGTTACCGATATCATTTCTCAGGGTAATGACCTAGCTGACAGAACAGCTAAACAGACTGCTCAGAATAAGACTCACACAACTGACATGACAAAGACAATAGTTCCGACACCAACACATTGCATGACAGTTAAGGATCCCGCCCTTGATGTAATTGACATACAGACACATGCTACACCAGAAGAAATAAAGAAATGGACTGAATTAGGAGGGATCCAAACGGATCAAGGATGGATGACGAAGGAAAAATCTATATGGTTTCTTCCCGACTCTATGGTTCAAGTCATCATTAACACAATACATAGTCCAGCGCACCTAGGAGAAAAAGCTATGCTAGACAGCATTCAACACATTTGGTTCAACAAACACTTGCGAGCAGCAGCTAAACAGAAAGTTCGTACCTGTATGATATGTTGTCAGTTTAATCCAGGTAAAAGCATCCCCGTAGAGCAGGGTGGATTTCAACTTCCCGATCATGCTTTTGAAGTCCTCCAGATGGATTATATCCAGATGGAACGATGTCGAGGATTCAAATATGTTCTCGTAGTTGTTTGTGCTCTTTCCCGTTGGACAGAAGCATACCCGGTTTCAGATTACACTGCTCCGACTACTGCCAAACAGTTAGTTCGAGAATTCTTCCCACGGTACGGTTTACCACGTGTTGTCTACTCAGATAACGGCCAGCCGTTCTCATCCGAACTAATGAAACACGTTTCCCTTTTGTTAGGCTACCAATGGAAATTCCACTGTGTCCGACATCCCGAGGCAGCAGGTCTCGTGGAACGTCATAATCAAACCCTGAAAATTAGATTGTCCAAAATATGTAGAGAAAAGGGTGTCGATTGGATAGTAGCCTTACCAGTTGCGCTCTTTTACATGAGAATGGTAGCACATTCTCGAACAGGGCTATCCCCGTATGAGGTGATCTTCGGTAGACCACCAAATATGTGGGGGACGCCTATACCTCGCAAAATAACTGATGTTGACTGTAATATGCTGACAGATTACCTGGCTTCCTTGATGTCTGCACTACAATCTTGTCGTTCACAGGTAACCGCAGCTTTTCCCGATAATACTGAGGTGAAGCCCCATGACGTGGTTCCTGGTGACCTGGTTTTGGTCAGGAATTTCGACCGGAAGACCCAACTGGATCCTAGGTGGAAGTCGCCTAAGTTGGTTCTACTGACTACAAGGACTGCCGTGAAGATTGAGGGTCGCAAAGGGTGGTTGCACTCGAGTCATATCAAGAAATTTTATGGACTACCACCCAGTGTGAATACTCAACCTTGTATTCCCTCACAGACAGACTCAAAGCTCCCCTTGGTTGAGAAATCAAAACGAGAACTTTATAAACTAAAATTGAGGTCTAGCAAGTCAGACAATTTGATTGTTTAAGTCCTCTCCAAGGTGAATCGGTTGAATTTGTCTCTGACATGTATCCTCTAGACCGGAATAGAGAAAGAAATCAACAGGTGCAGCTGAAAAAACATGCATATTGTAAATCACTTCGTAGTCACTGCACAGTAACATTATTAATTTTGTTTTTTCTAAGTCTTCTGATCATTATTTTCAGCATACTATTGCATATGTATTACCCTATTCTTAAACATGCTTACAATATAACTGCAGAACATTCTTTTAGCGAATTTCCTCCGCATGAGTTGTCCTATAGATTTGCGCTGCGCAACAACACATTCATTAGTATGTTACATCATTCTCATCAGACCAGCAATGCTACCAATTGTTGGATATGTGGCCGACTCCCTCCCTATCAAAACTATAAGGGAGTTTTGCCCCTCTTTCCATATCCGTTCACACACAATGGCTCCTGTGGAGCATGGTTTAGTTTGATTAATTCTTTAGATTCAAATTCCGCAGTTTATCAAGACAACTGGGTATGGGGAAACCTGAACCTAGTTTTACTTAAAGTCTGCTACCCTAACAAGGAGGGACTCCCCAAAAGAACAGGAACTGATCTAGAAAATGAAGTATATGGATTAGGTAATTTTACACTTAACCTCATGATCCTGAACGTTGAATCTGAAGCTACACCAATCTTGCCCGCCATGTCAGTATTCCCAGTAAAAGGGGAATTATGTGTAAGAAAGAATGGTTCCATACACATGGGCCATAGTAAATGCACCACTGTAATAAAATTCAGTGATCAAGGCAAGTCCACGTTTAGAGCTTCCCATCATTCCTACTTCATATGTGGCCAGACTGCATATATATGTCTACCTCTAGATTGGGATGGTACCTGTTACATAGCATTCCTTCTGCCACCTGTTTTCCTAGCCCCGCCTGATTATCACAGAAATACCCATTTAGTACACAATAGACAACAGAGAGATCTCCCAATTGTCGATTACACTGAAACAGCATGGGAAAAATACACAGATTTCAATAAAGGTTTCTTTCCATATATAGGTGCAGTCACTAATAGTAAGCTGATACGTAGATTAACCAGAACCCTTGAAGCAGTAGTGAACGAGACTATTTCCGCCTTAGGCAATTTAACAGAAGAGCAGTCTGCTATGCGGATTGTTGTACTTCAAAATCGTCTTGTCCTTGACGTCATCCTGGCCGATAGGGGCGGAGCTTGTAGGGTCATCGGATCAAGTTGCTGCATTTTCATACCAGAAAATTCGCCGTCAGTATATAAAGCCATAACCCGCCTTCATAAGATTATAAGCCAGATACACCAGAGTCCAGGCACCTGGACTTGGTCCGGTTGGTTCTGGGGCGTGTTGTCAGCCTGGGGATGGAGAATCCTATCCTTCCTAGGTATTGGCTTTCTCATACTATTCAGTTGCTGCTTATGTCTACAATGTGGGCCAGCGATTTGTGGTCTGTGTGCCACATCGTGTATCCCACCTCCAAGTTTTCATTCAAAATCCCGGAAGAAGAAAGAAGAACAAATGATGCTATATGAACAGATCGATGGATTGATGAAGATCGATATCTCCTGAGGGTCCGTAGGGGACAAGGAGGGAATGAGGAAATATGAATTTTGTGATCAGTTATGTCCCCTATCGTAGACCCCAACGGCTCCATGTGCATGCTACAAGTACATGTATGTTCCCTCCAGTTCCAGTTTTGAAGACGCAAATACATGTGCGTCCACCGTCAACATGTCCTCTTTCAGATCCACCATGAATGGGTCAGATATTCCATTCCTAAGTATGAAAGGCCACCGACTTTATGTGGTTCACTTTCCACATTTTACAGATCCAGGCGAGTAGGCCCTGAATTCTGTCATCAAGCCTTTTCCTGCCTCCTGCCTCTGAAAGCTCCAGTCTGAGCCAGCATCTGTGTCCATGAACTTTGTCCTACTCCCTGCGCGGCTAACGGTGCCTGATCCAGCCAGTTGCCTGCCAAAAACTGTATTTCACCTTCAAGATTATCTGCTTCGCTCCTCATCCGATGCATTCCTGTCTAGCAGTTTAGGTAAACATTCCTCCAGCTACCGTGCAAAGGGCCAGGCCTCGCTGTCCTCATGCAAGTAATTCATAGCCCCGTTACCATGGAATATTCCTGCCCCCTCGCATCTCACGTAGACACTTAGACGCCCGTACACGCACTAACAGTCAGTATAGAATAGATTCCGTCCGAAGAGACCTTTCCTTTTGGATAACACAGTTCTTTAAACATAGGATATTAGATATGATTTGGGATTAGGTTGACATGACCCTCAGACTTCTGTCTCCACAAGTAGAGCTAAATGTCAAGTCCCCTTCACCCTCTAGTTGCACGTCAATCACACGTCATGCGGCTGCGCACGCATCTCTGCCAAATATTTCTGCTGACATTGCAGGATTCTCTTATGGATCCACCCATTTGTGACATCATGTTTAAATGACGTATTTTAGTTACACCCATGTTTACGCCTTTTTGGTTACGTATGCATATTTTATCTCTCTTATCAGCTGTTACGCCTCCTGCATCTGTTACACTATAATGTAATTCTTATAAAAGTGATTACCTGTCAATAATGTATGCCCCTTCCTTCCTGAACTTTCGTGGTGATGGAATAGAAGGCCCACAATTCGAATTGTATTCCTTTATATAGGAATAAAGCCTTTTAAAACCTCTAATACCACGGATTCTGCCTCTTATTTTTACTGAGTTATTCTCACTAAGACTTTACCGCATAAAAAATAGTACCGGTAACGAAATATTTACCACCAACTGGCGGGGGCGTGGCCCGGTGGTCCCGGCTCGTCGGTTCACGGGGCAGGTCGGGTCACTGGCATAGTGCCCTGGCTGTTGGCAGTTGTAGTACGTTACCGTCGGTCGAGGCCCTGGTCGGGCTAGGGGGGTCCCTCTTCGGGCGAGGGACGGGGACGTGCGGTTCGGGGGCGGTCCCCAGGGAGGACTCCGGGGCGGCCCTGCTGGAAAGTCTCTGTTTTGGTTCGATCCCCCTCCTCCGCCGCGCTGGCGGGGGGGCCCCGGGTTGTTTCGCTGGTACTCCCCCATCGAGTTCCGAGGGACCCGGGTGTTCACCCATCGATTGGCCTCGGCGGCGAGCTTCCGCGGCTCGGTCAGCTTGCTGTCGAGGAGGTGCTGTCTTAGCTCGATGAAGCAGTTGTTGGAGAGGTGCTCCCATACAATGAGGTCGAACAGCTGTTCGTAGGAGGTGACTTTGCTGCCCTTGATCCACCCTTCCAGGGCTCTGCTGAAAAAGTCTACGTATTCCACCCAGGTGGGACCGGGGAGCTTCCTGCAGTCCCGGAAGCGCTGGCGGTACATCTCTGGGGTGAGACCATAGCGGGTGAGCAGGGCCTCCTTCATATAGTCATAAGAGGTCATCACTGCGTCTGGGAGCTGTAGCAGGGTGTCTCTGCCTTCGCTGAGGAACCGTCCCCATAGGCCGGCACCCCAATCTTTCCGGGGTACCCGATGGGCGGTCATGGCTACCTCGTAGGCCTTGAACCATTGTTGGATGTCGTCATTCTTGTAGTACTCTTTGACGACATCCTTGGGGATATGTACCTTCGCCTCGACCTGCGGAGGGTTGTCTCTGTTTCCGGGGGCGCCGGTCTCTCCATTTTTGGACTTAATTTCAAGTTCTTTAAGGCCCCGCTCATGCTCGAGGGTTAGCCTCCTCTCTTCCAGTTCTCGGTGCCGTTTTTTCTCCTCTATTTCTTCTTGCAACCGTAGTTGCTCTAGGGCCAATTTCTTTTCTGCTAGTAGGAGTTCGCCGTCCAGGCGGAGTCGGGCGAGCTCTAACTCGTGGGTCCGGACCCTCTCCCGTTCTCGCATCTCTTCCGGGGAGAGGCCGGTCTCCATGCTAGTTCTTCTCCCATCTGCTGGGGCTGGTGCATGCTTGGCACCGGGTTTTCTTCGGTTTGGGGGGAAGCCGCTTCGCGCTCTACCCAGGCCCTTAGGGCTTTCTGCAGGTCTTCTTTTGTGTTTAATCCGGTGGTCGCGATGCCTTTGTCTTTACAAAACTGTTTTAGTTCCTTATGGGTATATTCCTCCAACCGTCCTTGTTGGAACTCCGCGTTTGGGGTGGTCTCTTGGTTGCTCATAGTTTCTCTGTGTCTGGGTAGGTAGTGGGTGAGTTACTCGCTGTACGATTTGCATCGGGCTCGGATCGCACCGCTGGCCACCAATGTTAGAAGGGCGACCTCCGGGGAGTCAGATGGTGTCGGACTGACCACCCCGAGAGGCACCGTTCCGTAAGGAAGCAGCCGAGCGCCGCTGAGAAGCCTCCTGGGCGAGGTCCTTCTCCTAGGATCGTACAGCCAAGTAATCCCCTCCCACCACAAAGGGACACAACCAGGGTATCAATGCTCACAAGTCGTTTATCAGAAGTGAGGGTAGGTCTCTGTGGCAATATTTACAGGCAGATCAAGGGATCCAAAAGAGTCTCAGGGTTTGGTTAGGAACGGGGGTAGCGGGACAGTCTCAGTATCAGCCCGGGACGTCGTCCGCAGGGTTCGAGTTCTCAGTTACAGGCAATGAGTCTCTCTCCGTAGGGTCATCCGCGATCCGATCAGCAGGGCTCTGGACTCCAGGATACAACTACTGTCCTGGTTGTGGGTTGCCCCAGATATATGGCTGGAGCCCTTTGATGTCCGGACCCTCGCGCCGGGGGGGCCGGAGGGGCCGGGATGAGAGAGTCCAGACACCCAGCGGGGGGGAGGAGCCATCGCCCAGGGAGGCCGGGGGGCGATTGGACCCAGGCGTCGGGGGCTGGCGGGAGGCCCCATCGAAACTCCCCTCCTCAGGGATCTGTGGAGTGGCCACTCGACCCCTTTGGGTCGGGTCTTGTCGCCTTGATGTTGGGGCTTCGCAGGGACCGAGGCCCGGGCGGGCCGCGTCGCGAAGGCTGGTGCGGGTAGCGGGGTACAACCTCGGGGGTCCCGAAGGGTTGGGGTTGCCCCTGTTTGGTCTGGTAGGAGGGTTCGGGACCACGCCACGAGGCCGGGTCCAACATTCATCATGATTCAAGAGTTCATTTATACACGAGAAGTAAAACAAACATGGTTTAAAACATTGAAACAGCTAAAATGACAGGCGGATCATCAAAGCATGATATTATGACCAGTCATGCCATATCTCCTCAAATATTTTAATAGCACTCTTTCTTTGTGTATAAAGCTCTTTGAAACGTTTCACCTGCTTCATTTTACCTAACCAAAGGTTAAAGCTACGTACCTCATAGGATCTCCATTTTGCAAGACTAGGGATTTGGCAATCAGTGTGGCAATAAAAAGGAATTGTTGCTGCCTTGTGTGATTTGTATACATGGAGTGCGCATGCCGACTAACGCCCTGTAGCGGTCTGGGCTCATACTAACCTGCAGTTTATTGCTGATAAACTGAAAATGTTTTTATAAAGACTTGGGCATGTAAAACAGATATGTAATAACATCTAAAAAATGCTGCAGAGTTGCTGGGAAACATTTTTGTGGATGATGTGGAGTATAATACAGCAGCCATTTGGAATAGAAAGCTATCCTTTTAAAATGTGCTGCGCGAATGGCTTTGTGGGTCATTTGATTATACCAGGCCCATGAACGTAAATCAATCTTGCATTCTGTGAAGTTCCGCACATTGATCAAAATTGCTGGGACCCTGCTTCACGTAGTTTCTGATATAATAAATGGTACCAACTCCCTATTTCTGTAAGACCAGTCACGAAACAAGCTTTGCTAAGGTCCCCGGAAAGTGTATTACAAGGTTGTTTATTGCTGCCTAAAAAATGGCTGATGCACATATTGGAGAATACAAGGGGCATATCAGCAACACCCAGCGATAATTATCCCTCAGCGCTCTTATCGTGAGGATAATTATCGCCGGGTAACGTGGATTTTTATCGCTGGGATAGCGTGCTATTAGCAACGCTTATCTCCTCAGCGACAAAAATCCTCACGCTAACGTGAGATTATCGCTGGAAACCCAGCAATGATCTCACATAGCGTGGCGTTAGCTTGCTGATAGGGACTCACAAACTTAGCCATGATATCTACCTTCCATAGGATATCATGGCCAAGTCAGTCCTGAAGCAGGCGTAAGGAAAGTAGCGATAACAGGGGTTATCGCTAATATTCCTGCCACTATGCTTCATAGCGTGGGGCTTGATGATAGGAGAAATGTCGCTTAGCGACATTTCTCCTGTCATGTTAGGTCAGGAATGCCCACTTTGCATCTCATTAGAGATGCAAAGCTGGGCGTTAGGAATCCCCACGCTAAAGCAAGGTTTCACGCGTTAACGTGGCCTTGCTAATTAGGCGATAAAATTATTGCCGCTTTTCGGCCGAAAACGGCCGCAAAAGCGGATATAATTTTTTATCGCCAGCTTGTAAATATGCCCCCAAATTCGTGGTATTTGGCTGAATTATTAATCAGTTGTTCCAAAGACTTCACCATCTCGGTAAACTCTCCCAACCCCATATGACTGCAGTCCCTAATTGTAATCCTAGCCGAGGGCATTCCCTCAGGTGAATATGGAGATGAAATTGAGGAATTTGAAATTCGTCTTTTAGTTTCGCGTATCCAAAGCCCCGAATTGAGGTAGCTTGCATCTATTGCATTTGGGGAGTTTTGGTATTTTTAAAGAGACAGGCAGTCGGATATTGTCCTCTCGTAACATCTGCTTGAGGTAAAAACTGTCTTAACAGTTACTCATAGTTGCCGCATGAGCAAGCTAGTCAATGAAATCTGCTTGACAGTACCTTTTAAGGTGTGGGAGAGCTAACCCTCTGTCTTCCGTGTTTAGCTGAAATGTCATGTGAATGTTAATGTTAATTGTGACTTATAAAGCGCTTAATACCGGCAGGTCTCTAAGCGCTGTGAGAAGAAAGCTACAGTGCCCCCAGGTGAATATGGCCCCTGACTGAATGGAATTAATCCCAGGCTTCAGTGAAGAGGAGGGTCTTCAGGTTCTTCCTAAATGGTAGGAGGGCCTTCTCAGATCGAAGATGGGAGGGAAGCCTATTCCATAGTTATGGAATGAGGACGGAGAAGGCCCGCCCTCCTTTTTTCATGAAGTTAAACTGCGGGCAAGATAGATGGTTCCCTGTGGAAGATCTTAAGGAGCGGCTTGGGACATATATCATGAGACGCTCTTTGATGTAACTTGGGGCTTGACCATTTAAGGCATTATGGGCGATATTAAGTCCCTTAAATTTGGTCCTTTGCTTGATAGGGAGCCAATGAAGTTTCTGCAGCAGGGGGGCAGCCCTTGTATATCTGGGTAGTTTAAAAATCAACCTGGCTGCATCATTCCTTGCCACCTGAAGTTTGCTTAGCAGGTTATACGGTAGCCCAATGTAAAGCGCATTGCCATATTCTAAACGCGACAAGATCAGTGCTGTCACCACCGTTCGCATGGTGGAAAAGGAGAGGATGAGTGAAAGTTTCCTCAATTGCCTTAGTAAGCCCACACATGTCCCAAAGACAGTGAAAACTTGATTAGACAAAGAGAGATTTACGTTGATTTTTATACCCAGGCTTTTTACCACTGGTGCTGGAGACGGAGTGTCTCCCAGCTCCTGTGGCCAACATATATAGGACCATGGGTTATTATCCGTAGTAATGGACAACACCTCCGTTTTATCGGGATTGACCTTTAGTGAGTTGAGTGTCATCCAACTTACTACGAATCGTAAGATATTTTGTACACGTGCGTGGGCTTGTGGAGTATTTTTGATTTGTAGGATGATTTGGGTGTCGTCAGCGTAATTAAACACTTGACAATCCATCCGGGCCAGGTCCATCACTAGAGGGGGCAAATAAATGTTAAACAACAGTGGTGATAGGGTGGACCCTTGGGGGACTCCACAGGTTATGGGCACTCTGTCGAACTCACAGTCACCCATCTGAATTACTTGGGTGTCATCCATCAGAAAGGAGGCAATCCATTGATGGATCACCCCGCCAATGCCTATGTCCCGGGCTCTAGTCAAACGTTGACCATGATTGACCGTGTCGAACGCAGCCGACAGATCTAAGAGTACCAGGGCACACAGCTTTTTTTGGTCTACCGTGAGCCTGATTTCATCCAATACGGACAGCATCACTAGCTCCGTGCTATGGTGGGCACGGAAACCAGCCTGCCTGTCCCCAAGTAGGTGATGATCTTCCATAAACCCTGATAAAGTTTTAAGAACATGTTGTTCCAGAATTTTGGCCATAAAAGGGAGTTGGGAGATGGGTCTATAATTTTTCATAATGGTGGTATCTGCTCCCACATTTTTGAGTAATGGAATTACTCAGGCTTCCTTAAATTTTCTGGGGACTTTCCCTGTTTCCAGAGAGAGGTTAAGCATGGAAAGGACTTCTTCCTCAGTCACTGGCAGGGCTAGTTTGAAAATCTTTGGGGGGCAGGGATCCGCGGGTGAGCCCAACTTAATCTTAGATGCAGTGTGAAACAGAGAGTCTTGATCCAGTTTTGGAAAAGTAGTGATAGATTCTGTTATATTCTTGTGGCTTTGCCCTTGCCAGGCCCTGTTGATTAGTGGGGGTTTTATGAATGTCTATTAGGATATATTTACCTTTATCTGAGAAGAAGGTCAAGAACTTATTACATAGTTCCCGACTGGTAGGGGCTTCTTGCATTTGCTTGCGACTAAGCTCCTTCAACATTTTAAAACTTTCTTTTTGTTTATTGTCGGCAGCCAGGATCCTGGATTCATAAAGTTTGGCCTTCCTTTTAAGGATGGATTTTTTATAACTGGTAAGTTTAAACCCATATTCCAGGAGTGCCTGTGGCTTGTACGTCTTTTGCCACTGTCTTTCATAGTGGCAGAGGATTCGCTTCAACCCCCTGAGTTCTTCAGTGAACTAGGGGGCGCCCTTCCCCTTGTTTTCCGCTTTTATTCTGCGAGCTGGTGCCAATTTATTAATGGCCATAGTCAGTTGATTACAAATAGATTCACACCTAACTTCAGGACCCTCAGTCCAGATTTCCCTGGGAGTCTTAACTCGTAGAGTTTCCCCTAGGCTATTGGTCTCGATTTTATTCCAACTCTGCACCATTTTCCATCTGGGCGGAGGACGGGGGGAACAACTAGTTAGGGTCACTTGGAAACTGATAAAATAATGAGCGGACCACCCGCAACGGGATGTCTCTACTAGATTGACCAGTGACCGAGTCGACCAAACCAAGTCTAATGTGTGACCTTTCTCGTGGGTGGGGGTGTCAAACAAACTGGTGCAATCCCAATGTGGCCATGTTTTCATCTAACTGTTGGGCTTGTGCTTCTCTGGGTAGCTGATCCCAGTGATAGTTGAAATCCCCTACCACCAGAAGCTGTTGGGACCATGAGCAAAGGTTGGTGACAATTTCAGTGAGATGGTCAATAAACTTGGGGGGGGCGTTCTCGAGGGCTGGTATACTACCACCATTGCCACACTCGTAGTGTCGGTGTAAGCTTTGGCTATTAGCATGTCAGCTCCTCCAAGGTTTTCTCCTGTTAATTTCCCCATAGTCAACTGTTTTTTGTAAAATACTGCATCTCCCCCTCCTCTTTTCCCATCAGGTCTATTGTGCCATAAGGCAGCGTAGCCTGCGGGCAATGCAGCAGCTATGTTTGAGCCAGAGTTATCGTCCAGCCTAGTTTTGGTAATTGCCAGAATATCAGGCGAGTCTTCTTGCAGCAGAGTAAATATTTCAAGACAGTGCTTCTGAAGTGACCGCGTATTGAGCACCATAACGTTCATGTGCGTATTCCAATTGGGTTTTTTGCCCTTACAGGTGTGGGGGGGTGTAGCACTTATACCCTCACTTAAATGTGTAGTGAGAATGCCTTCTGCTAAGAGCAGGCTCTTAATCTGTGGCTCTAGGTGAGATATCATGTGATTCAAAGCACGCAGCTCAGTATTTGAATATAACAACATTTGTCCAGGGGTCCGTTCGGGCGCAGAAGGGCGCAGACGGGCTTGCAGTTATATGCGCCTTTAAAATTTTGAAAACCAAACAGGTAAAAAAGTTATCAGCGAGTGAGCGCACAGCACCAGGGTGCTGTAGCGTGACTTTTCTGGGCTGCGCGACCGCTCCAGCGTGCAGTTATGTGAGCCTTGCGTGCCTCGACCCACCCCGTCAATCAAGCCAGCTGACTACCCTCGCAACCACTAGTCCGCCACTGAAGAGCAGAAGTAGTGAAGAGGAAGCTCGTGCCCGAAATGCGATCTCTCCAAGCCCCCTGTAAGTCACAATCAGATTCAAATACAATTTTTTCTTAGCAAGTAGCAGCGTAATACACTTTTACATTTTTTAAAAGCAAACAGGTAAAAAAGTTATCAGCGAGCGAGCGCACAGCACAGGGGTGCTGTAGCGTCACGGGCTTACTTCCCCTACCATAAAAGTTGCATAACATTGAGTCTATTACATTGAAGAAGGATAGGGATTTTTGATCATGATGTTTGAAAAGATAAACATGATTAGAGTAAGAATAGCCATCATGACTAAAGCTGCACCTCCTATAATAGAAAGAGGCAGGGAATGCCATTGAAATATTAACCCATGCACATCGTTGATGGTGGCAATACAATTTAGTTTGAATAGCTCTGAGATGTTGTGTGAAATGTAGGGGGCAGATTTACATGAAGTGGTGCATCCCTGCATATTAGCAGGGATGCGCCAGTTATTGTGCGTGACGGAAAAATTGCCTTGCGCCACCATGGGTGTGCCGCATTTACAATGGGGCGCACCGTGGTGCAAGGATAGACAGATGCCTGACGCATCTGTCGGCGTAAAGGTTACGCAGTGCTGGAGCTGTATCGCAAGCGCGACGCAACTCCAGCACTGCTCAGGGGCGGCCTATACTTGCTGGGCTGCGTCACTCCTTACGCCTGCTACAAGCAGGCGTAAGGTTTTGACACGGAGGGGTCGTAAAAGTGACTCAGGGAAATCTTTTAGATTTCACAGCATCACTTTTATGAGGCTTCCTTACGACAGAACGCCCACCCTGCATACATTATACCTGATGCGGTTATAATGAAGCGCAGGGCTTTCCAACGTGACCCAGCTCCCTAGATGCATCACCTTGTAAATATGTCGAATAGTTGTGAATTGTTTACGACGCCGCTGCGTCACAGAAGTGACGCAACTGTGTCATAAAGATGTCGCAAGGGGCTTGTAAATCTGCCCCTAGATTCCTAGGTATCTGATGGGACGAGTAGTAGAGTAATGTGATCTTATTTTGGCAGGCAAAACTGCAGGGGTACTATTGAGGAGGATAGTTTTACATTTGGCATAGCTAATTATATAGCATGAATTTTGGTAAGCGCATTTCAGAACATTATGCTCCTTGTGGACAGGTATAAGATCATGTCATTTGCGAAAACCTTTATCTTGGGTGTGCGCTGGATGTGAGCCCTAATCTACGAATCCCCCCTGAATGCAATGGCCAAAAGCTCAATGAAAAGAGCAAACAGAACAGGTGACATAGGGCACCCTTGCCTTGTACCTCTTGTGATGGTGACACACCTCACCGTTTGTGAATTATTATGATTTCAGCCTGAACCTTTTTTCATGTAGATTTTCTAATAGGCATACCATTTTTTTCGGAGAAAGACAAAGTTCAGTAATATGGTGAACAGGACATCTCATTGTACTAGGTGAAATGTCTCTTTGGCATCGAACACGATAATATATTATTTGGGGGATATTCTCAAGAACGTGTGATAATTTTCGCAAAATTGGCTTAAGCCAACTTTTCACCTCGCAGTCTATCGCGTGAAAATAACGCTGTGTTAAAATTGTATTCTCATCACGGTGGTACCGTGCAATAGTCTCACGATAACATGGCAAATGACCACGTTAAAATTAACGCGCCGCCTAAAAAATGCAAAACACAAACGTGAAAAAGCGGCGATGTCTCAAATCGCGAAACAAAAATCAGCGATAACCAGCAACAGGCCTGCAATTCTCACTCATCATGCGGGAAAATGCACTATAAAAGCATGCAGAATGCACCCGGACCAAGTGCAAAGGACAACTCAAACCCCACAAGCCCCACGGAGGACCAGCCAGGAACCCCGTGGTCGGGGAAGGGCAAGGAGAAGAGGAAGACGGGGGTTCAGTCCACAGGAAAACCGGATCATCGTCACGGAGGTGATAGAACACTACCAACAACTGTTAGTCACCTCCACTGTGTCATTGGCAACACAAACGGAAATGCGGCAGTCCATCGTGAACAACGTGAATGCAGTCGGAGTGTTGAGGAGGTCAATGGAGGAGGTGAAGATGCGTTGGCATGATGTAAAAAGCCAAACCAAGCAGAAACTCTCTGCCAATCAGAAGGCAGCAACGGCGCCTGGAGATGGGAGTCCTGCGCCACTGGAGGAAATGAATGAGCTGGAGGAAATGGTAGTCACAGTCATCAGTGTAGAGACGGTGCAAGGAGCTGGGGTCTGGACACAGCTCAATATGGAATGTATGATGAAACAACGCGTACCATCACAACGCTGTATGTTACATTGCGGTCTTGACAACACAAGTCGTTACATCGACTTGCGTTGGAGGGCGCTGGATTTAGGAATAGTGTGAATTACTATTCCAACTCCAGTCTACATACAGTAGGGAAGGTGTTGGAATAGTAATTCACACTATTCCTTAGTCTAGAGCACCCTCCAGTGCAAGTCAGTGTAACAACTTGCGTTGTCAAAACCACGATGTAACCATACCGCGTTGTAATGGTTGCGTGGTAAAGGATGTTTCCCCTCGATATGACCTGACCCAACAGCAACAGGGTGAGTAATGACCAGGGACTGGGGTGACGGGGGAGATGGGCACAATGGCACACATGCACAATTATGTGTAGCACACTGCACACCCACAATGATTGTGGAACATGTCCCCGATACCCTTGGCACACTGCAGCACACATAGAAACACCAAGTAGACCCCCGTCCACTATGTGCACAAAGGGGCCCCCCTCCCTATCACCAATCTCACAACCTACCCATGCACATGTGCTGAATCCAGCAAAGCAGCGGCTCTGTGAGCCACACTGACAATGCAGGTGACATTGCATGACCAAGAGCATGGCTGCAGTCAAAATACATGACATGGTGCACGACACAACACTGAGGTGGCCCAGGGTGGTCACATCCTCAAAGGAGCAGGTCACACTCTGACACATCCACGTGCACATACAACCCCTGACGTCAACAACACATCTGCAGACAAACAATGCACAAGAGTAAAAAAAGTCCAAGAGCACAAATGACCCAAGTCGCCAACATCTCAGCACCGTAAAAGCACACAAGTCAAAGACACACCGCCTCAAAGGGATAAGGGGCTGCTAAATCAGAGCTGAGGGGGCGACTTTCCCACAATGCAGCACACACATATAGGAATCACAGCACATCAACATTGATGATAATATGGTACAAAGTGCTACACTTTCACTACAGAACAGAGGACACAACTGGTGCCACTTGTGCGTAGAAACTGGCCAGTCACATCTGGCATAGCAGGAAACTGTGAGATGATAATGTACGAGTACAACCTCACATCCGTCATGTAGTCGAAATGCCCCATGTCTCCCATCAAATAGGCAGCTTCTCCAAAACAGTCACGATGTACATTTTCATGCTGTCTGTCTTGAAACATATACAATGCATCAACATACATGGAAAACACTGTTAACCTGCATCTCCCCTTTACATTGCAGAGGGACAATCAACACCTCCTGCAGAGCACACCAGACATCTCCTCAGTGATGATGAAGAGTACTCCCAGGCTATCTGCTCCGACAGCCTCCAACGGCTCGTAGACAGCCACCGCACCCCACCTACAGGAGCAGGGCAGCCCAGCTGCATCGAGGTGACCCCACCCACTGCACAGACCACACAGCAGAAAGCACACACCACCACGGCTATATCACAGGACCCCCCACTATCAAAACATGGCATTCCAACACCTTGTGTTAGAGTACCAGGAGAAGATGGTTGATCAGCTGCGGGTGGGCTTCGACCTCATGGCAGCCAAACTAGATGCCATACGTGGGTGTATAAGTCCCATCGGGGACCACTTACAGTCCCTAATGGACACCCACAGTCCGTTCCATGCTCTACAACAATCCTTGGCTGACCTCGCTGGAGCCATTACTTGGATACAAGAACTGTCTAGTCAGACACACAGAGTTGGCACAGATGCAGAGGACAATGGAGAACATGGAGCGGATGCAGGCTGGAAGGATGGCTGCCACGGCTGAACACCAGCGAGATGTAGCTGGGATCTTCCATGCCCTGCAGATCCTCATCTTGCCATTGCCACCACAGAGCCTGTCCCAGAAGACTGCTGCAGGAACTTCGACACACAAATCTCCACCCCCTGATGTGTCTGTGGCATACAGTGATACAGCCATAACACCTCCATCCCCTGATGTGTCAGTGGCACACAGTGATGCAGCCATACAACCTCCACCACTTGATTTGTCAGTGGCACACAGTGATGCAGCCATAACACCACCACACACACCTGACACACCTGACACAGAAGACATATCAGAGGTTTAAGATGTGGATGGTAATGACTTTGTGTGAAAAAGGAGGTTGTTGCATGTATCCCCGCCATATGACCTGTTCCTGCTTGGTTCAGCCCACTGCATCATGCCCTGGAACAACACCTTCCACTGTCCCCCGAAACACTGCGACGTTCACCTGGACCCCGACATGGACTGCCATAACTGCTCTGGTTACCAATGACACAGTAATCAGGCTGCGGACTGAACTCTTCCTCTTCCTATTAACTTGTCATTCCCCAAAGGACTCTGGTTGGCCCTCTGCTGGGCAACCATGTAATGTGGGGTTTGCATGGCCATGTACTGCTCCAGCTCCGACACTACACAGAATTTGAATAAAACATTCCAAATCACACAGATGTGTCATGTCTATGTCCAATCAAGTATAGAAGTATGGATAAATGTAGGGACATTGATAGTACAAAAAGGTACACCCTGGGAAATGACATCAATGTGCATGTTTGACCCTGACCCACTTGGCCAATTCGATGACTGTGAAGGTGTGAACTAGCTGTGGCCTCATTGCTCATGAACAACAATCTTGCAACCCCCCAACGTAGCACCACGTCCATGTATTAAATAGGGCTGTGTGTAAAGATGTCAAATCCGGTAGCAGGGCTAAAGTAGTGTCCCCCATCACATGTGACAACAGAACATCTCTTTGCATACCTACTCACACTCAACTGTGTGGACACAGCCTGTTTTGATGGATCACCTTGATCCACATGGCAAGAAGTTGGACCCCATACTCACATTGCTGAAGACACGTAGGAGCACAGGTCTACCAGCAATTATCCCATCCACAATGTCTGGCTCACAGAGGTGGAGCTGGCAATAGGGACTCACCCCTAAGTGAAATGTGTCAGTCCCTGTATTTGGACAATGCTCATTGAGGCACATGATTTGTCATTCTAATCAACACTCATCACAGTTGAACACTAGTGAAGTTGCGTAGACTTTATTAGCATGTGCATGCCAGTACGGGCAAGACAAGGGCCACAACATGCAGACCAATGCTTCAGACACTAACAGGCAACATAGGAACATGTAGAGGTGCAAGAAATGGGGAGGCAAAAATGAACACCAATCATTACAGATGGCAACGGTCTCAGCCCACCTTGCCTTGCTGGACGAGTCATGTAATGTTTGGCTTATGCTCATTGCCCCGTGTCAGGGGACACGACTCACAGCCCATGGGATCTGCATAGAGCTAAGACCACCGGACTGCGCTGATTGTCTGCTCTGCTGACAGTGAGCAGGTGAAAGGGTTCAACAAGGTCACATGTAAGCAATGAAAATAATTATATATTTTTTAACATGACTAATTAAAGGAAAAATAATATTTTGTAATTATTTCATTAAATTCCCACACTATAGTCTCACATACCTAGCAACACACATTTAATGTGTATCTAAATTAAAAAATTACAATAATTGCACATTTTACATAATTAATTAATAATAAATAACTAATTTATCAATAATCAATTATTATTTTATTACCTTCCGACCCTAAAGGCCTACAAACCAAACAACCCCCACCTAATTGTAAATTGAAAAAGTATAATTGCACAATTTGCATAATTAATTAACAATAAGGTGCCGATTCCAATCCGGTGAAAATATTTACCGTACGACTCGTATCTGTATTTTTTTACGTACGAGTACAAACGGCGAAGTACGATTCGTACCGTTAAATTACATATGAATTGCCTTGGGAAAAGTCTACGAGACGTCCCCGGACAGATTTACGTACGAGTCATAAAACTGAAGTCCGAGCGCACAAGTCCGATCCGTACCGGCGTTCCGAATCCCCAGGCGTATGGAAAACGTCCCGTACGGAGCGAACTTTGTACGACCACTACCCCGGTACACTTGGGCCCGGGGTACGAATTGTACGGACCCCCCACCCCACCCGCGCATGTACGTGCCGTACCCCAGCACCCGCGTATGTACGCGCCGGACCCCCCACCTCAGCACCCGTGCCTGTACGCGCCGTGCCCCAGCACCCGTGCATGTACATGCCGTACCCCCACCCCAGCACCCCCGTATGTACGCGCCATACCCCCCCACCCCAGCACCCGCGCATGTACGTGCCGTACCCCAGCACACACGTACGTAAGCGCCATACCCCCACCACAGCACCCGCGTATGTACGCCCCGTACCCCCCACCCCAGCCCTGTACTTGGACGCACCGTACCCCAACACCATACCCCAGCATCTCGTATGTACGAGTCGTACAACACCATTGCACATGTGATCACTGTACAACAACATAGCCATCGACACACCTTACCTACGCGAAAAAGACTCGTACTGAACCAGGACACTGTAAAACAGCACAAGGACCGTCAATTCGACTCGCACAACACCACAAAACACGTCTGCAGGACAAAAAACAACTAAAAGACTGACCTGGCACATCCAAACAGTCAAACAGAGGCCCAAAATCACAACCACCTCTTATAACACACCCACCAAAAGTTCAAACACAGCCACACCCACAAATGGACCAATAAAAAGGGCCCACAAACACAAACCATGAGCCTTTGCAACAGACCCACTGCTGACAGACATCACACACAAACAACTGCACCCATACACTTTAACCCACACACCTTCACACAACCTCCGTCACACAGACCCCCTCTACACATACACACACACCTACACATTCACACCCACACATCCACAACTATCCACACCCACACCCCACACCATGCCCACAGACAAGAATCCAAAGTTCACAACGGAGGAGTTGGACATCCATGTCAACGAAATCATCAGAGTCGAGCCACAGCTGTTTGGAACATTGGTCAGACAGACCAGCATATCCCAAAAAACTAGCCTGTGGCAGAGGATCGTCGATCGGGTGAATGCTGTTGCGCCCATCCGAAGGACCAGGAATTAATGTCAAGCCAGGTGGTACGATCTGCGCAGGGCAGTCAAGCTCAAAATGAACAAGGAATACGCCCAGAGTAACATTACAGGAGGTGGGCTGCTCCGCAGAACGGTACATTACCATCCCTGGGAGGAGAAGGTGATGGCCCTGCTTCCGCCGGTGGGAGTACACGGAGTCAAAGGAGTCCGAGAGCCTGGTGAGTACACAAACAACTCACGTAACATGGGGGAATGGCATCCACACCCCAACTACAACAAATGCACTCACCTACCCCCAAGCCCTCACCTGACACAACCACACTCCAAATATAGCTCAGGCCACTAACATGAGTATGCCCCATTTACAAAGCAAGGCCATGCCATGTCCCAGCCTACACAAACCACAAACCCAAGACAGGATGTCCGGGATGCTGGGAGGGTGGGGATCACTAAACATATTGTGCAACTCCGAAACAGACACCAATGCCCTCAGCCCATATGGCCCAGGTACATACCCATGCACCATGCGCAATGCACAGGGACTGGCAAAGTACTGACAAGGTAGCTGACACTTGGCCCTGCTGTAGGCAGCACAAGGCCCACCTGTGACCACTGCAAAATCTAACACAAACACAACCAGCTCAGATCTCTAGGACAGGAACTCACACTCACTGACATGGCAGCATGCGCCATGGGGGGACAGATACATCACCTGGGAGACCAACTGCCAAATCACACTACACCCACCAGCAGGCATCGTCAATCAATCAACAATCGATCTGGGTACTTGTAAGGCGCGCTACTTACCTGTGAGGGTCTCAAGGCGCTGGGGGGGTTCCAATACTGCTCGAAGAGACAGGTCTTGAGGAGTCATCAGAAGGCAAGTAGGTCTTGGGTCAGTCGTAGGTGGGTTGGGAGGGTGTTCAAGCTCCTGGTGGCGAGGTAGGAGAAGGATCTGCTGCAGGCGGGCATACGTTGGATGCGGGGGACAGCTGCGAGGGCGAGGATGCCGGAGCGGAGCTTGCGGGTGGGGTGTAGAAGCTAAGTCTGTTGTGCAGGTAGGCTTGTCCAGCGGTGTGGAGTGCCTTGTGTGCGTGGCTGAGGAGCCTACAGGTGATCCTCTTGTCGATATGGACCCAGTGCAGGTCTCTCAGGAGGGGGGTGATGTGGTTGTGGCGGGGGGCGTTGACGATCACTTGTGCCGAGGTGTTGCAGAAGCATAGTATCCGCCGTTGGTGTGTGGATGGGAGTCCTGCGTAGAGTGCAGTGGTGTAGTCCAGTCAGCTGCTGACGAGGGCCTGTGTCACTGTTCTACTTGTTTAAGTCGGGATCCACCAGTAGATCCGGCGGAGCGTGCGTAGGGTGTCGTAGCAGGAGGAGGAGACGCCGTTGACCTGCTTGGACATGGAGAGGGAGGATGCGAGGATCAATCCTAGGTTGTGTGCGTGTTTGGTGGGTGTCGGGGATGTCCCCAGAGCGATTGGCCACCAGGAGTCGTCCCAGGCTGAGGGTGTGGGTCCCAGGATGAGGACGTCCGTCTTGTCCGAGTTCAGTGTCAGATGGCCACTCCGCATCCAGTCGTCTATGGCCCTCAGACCCTCGTGGATGTTTGTCTTGGCGGTGTGAGGGTCCTTGGTGAGGGAGAGGATGCGCTGGGTGTCGTCGGCGTAGGAGATGTCTTAGAGGTTGTGGTGGCGGGCCACTTGTGTGAGGGGGGCCATGTGGATGTTGAACAGCATCGGGCTGAGTGATGATCACTCACCCCTCACACAAGCACACACCCCCGGGGCAGCCAAGGGAGTCACACACTCTCACAATGGACATGTGACACAACAAGATCAAGCTGCAGCCAAAAAAGCATCCAAGGCCAAATGCGACATGTCAAAGACCCTGGATAACCTTTCAATCAGTCCCCTGCAACATACCCATCCACAAGTGAACATTGATGTGAATGCTAGGCACATACAACTACCTGGAGTAACTGTGGCAACCTGAACATGTATGAAACATGGATGTTGCATGAAACAGCATTAACATTGTCTCTCTCTCACACACAGGGCAATGTCATGGATCTCCCCCCAACACTGGGGGGGGGAACAAACACAGGCCCAGGCTCGGCAGGAAGATGATCCCACCGGCAGCGACGACTCTCAGCACTCTGTGGATGACCCCAACCGACCTGGACGCTCTGGTGCCCCAGCCCCTGCAGCACCTGCGTCAGGTACATTTGTGCCAACCACCACCCCCATTCTTGCCACATCCCAGGAGACACCCAGGAGCCCTGCCCGCACAGAACAACTGAGCCAGTCTGACCTGGAGGGACAAGGTTCTCTGGCCACCCAGGAGGAGGCAGACAACCCTGCAAATGCCATCCCTCAGGGGTCCGGTAGACCCGATGTGCCCACAACGGCAGGCCAGGCTCGTGTGGGCAGGGGTGGTGGGAGTGGAGGCAGGCGGAGGCGCGAACCTGACCAGCCAGCTGAGGGAACCGGTATGTCACACATATGCCACGTCTTGGAGACATACCGGCGTGACACCAGGGGCATCAGCCAGGTAGTGGGGACCCTCAACGAGATTAAGAACCAGCAGGCCGAGCAACACGCCAGTCAACAACAACACCAAGGACGGATGGAGGCAAGACTGGTTGAGCTCCTGGCGGTGCAAACGGACATAAGCCGTTCACTCCGTCGGATCGCCGACAACATGGGCAACCCTCCCTGTGCCACCAGGCGAAGACCAGCACCAGCCACAGGGAGGGAGGAGGAGAAGGATTCATCCGATGGAGCGTCCCAAGCATCGTCAAGACCTGCATTTGAGGGTCCGGCAAGGAAGGTGGGTCGTCCACGGAAAAGACCGTGAGAGGCAGCGGACCATCCACATCTCCCAGGTCACCTGGCCTGGCACCTGGCCCTCTGGCGCAACAGCAGCACCTCATCCAATGACATTCTCTGCCACATGGACTTGCTGGTCACAGTCTGACCAATGATGACCAACACTGTGGTCTGGACTCTGATGACTCCAACTGACAAGGATGCCATCTCCCCCTGTGAAATTTGGATTCCATGCACACTGTATAGCACCTATTTGTCCACACTAAACAGGCCCCCCACAGAAAATCAATCTCTTTTTCTACAATTACATGTTGCATTCATTTTGCATGAGTACACAACCTACGTGTGAGGAAATCTATGCATGAGTGTTGAACTAACTCCAGCCATCCATACCCTGGAATCTGAGTCTGGGACAGGAGACACATGGGTCACAATGTATCATACTATACAGACATGGAGCACAATACTCACCCGTGATGGCCTCAAGATGCTGAGGGGGGGCATGCATTACTGTGCGGACAGACCAATTGGGAAGAGTATCCTGAAGGCGTAGAGGTCATGGCTCATGTGGATGTTGCCGGGGAGGGAGTAGCAGGTATGTCTTGCCAGGTGGGAGAACTATGTCCAGCATGCTGGAGTATGGTGGATGTGAAGAATGGTGGCCAGGGCAAGGTTGGATGCACGGAGTTGGCACAACGGGGTCTCGGATGACAGACGGCCAAGGTTGGTGTGGGGTTTGGGTTTGTGTCCTGCCTCCAGAGTGGGGGTGAGGAGTCTGAAGGTCATCCTGCAGCACACAGTGATACATTGCAGCTATCTCTGGTGGACGGTGATGTGGCTGGGGCGCAGGATGCTGAAGCTGAGGTGTGCACATGCAGCCTGGATGTGGACTGGTTTCCCGGGAGTTAGGATGTACTTGCTCCATAGAGGGCGGGGCAGTAGTTGACACGGCTGGTGTCGTGCTCCTGGGGCATGGTCTGTCTTTCCCTGGAGTGGATCATGTGCATCATGCAGAGGGTGTTGCACCCTGAGGTACAGATGCTGGTGATTAGCATGGCAAATGTGAGTGACAATTCCATGATGCACACCATCTTGTGTGCATGGCCACTGGGTGCATGTGCAGGGCTCTTGCGGGTGGGACACAAGCAGTTGACCCACCTGTAAGGGGACAATCCTCAGATGATTACCTCAGTCCTGTACAAGTTCAGCCTCAGGTGGCTGATGTTCAGCCATCCATCAATGGATCTCATGCCTTCTTGAATGTTGGAACTGCCAATGGCTGCGTCTTTGGTGAGGGTGAGGAGCACCTGGCTGTCAATGGCATACGAGCTGATGAAGAGGTGCTGTGTGCATGTGATGCCGGTGAGGGGGACCTGGACACATTGAGGATTGACACGCTGAGAGATTATACCTGGGCCATGTGCCAGATTATGCCACTATACTACATGCTGAAGGCTTGAGTCCCACTCCCATGGCCTTGCTGGTGTACGGAGCCGGTGGGGAGTAGGAGGGACATTGCCTGGTTGGTGTGACAGGGCCTGGAAGGCGGGGCAGTGCTGTGTAGGCAGTTGGAGTTGCACAATCATCATGCAAAGGTGCTGTGTGTGCGCCTAGGGTATGCCTGAGAGCAGGCGGTAGCTCCTTGGATGGACAATGCTTGGAGGGTGGCTGCAACATCAGACTGTAGTGTGATGTGGGTCATGTAAGGACATGAGGTTCCTGCAATGTGCAAGTTGTATGCTCTGACGGTCCAGCCTTTGGCACCGCGTGGGCGCAACAGTGGCACAGACAAGCTGCTGCCAGACAAATGAATGGGTGGAGGGAGGAAGGGAGGAGCATCTTTGAGGTGTGTGTGTTCCCAAATCTGTAAACTCTCTGTGCCCTCGCTGCAGGGGCTGCAGCAGCAGGCGGCATGACCTGGAAACTATGCCACTAGTTGCACACAAAGACAAGGATGTCAGAAAGGTCTACTGCAACAGGCGTATGCAAAGGAAGAGTGTCCGGTTTCCCATGGCACACCCAGAGACAATGGATGCACAATCCCCAAAGCTGACTGACACCGGATCATTAAACTGAAGGACGAGCTGCGCACAGGATACACACCCTCAGCAGGTGTTGACGGTCTGTTGTGGCAACCAACATGCCCAAATACATACACAACCATGGACATCATCCACAATGGATATTCTAATCCTTGAAGAACTGCATGCATGTTGCTAAACTACACATAGACTCATATGCCCAATCTTTGACAACTATGCCAGAGATGCCGCATGCAAAGTGGCAAGAGACCAGCATTGACAGAGATGAGGCACCTTGGAGGGTGAGGTACACCTTTATTACTCAGGTTCACACCTAGGGAAATGCATCAATATGAACAGACTCACAAGTCATTTTGCAGAACATGTGGGACCTACACTGGACACCCCCTTCACAACACCGATGCTGTAAATCCATTGAACTGGTGCACAAGTGAAGGGTGTGAGCCAAACACCCCCTGCTGCACACGGAGGGGCTTCAATTCCCCATTTATCCTCTAATGGGGATGTCCCACACTATGTCCACCCGTAGCATCCTGTATGTTTCAGAGGGAAGTTGTACACACATTGATGCCTTCATCAGAATCCACAGTCCCATCACAGATGACTGGTACGAAGGGTGACTATCAATACATGGGAGTCATGCAACATGTCATGTGCTCCATGGTGTGTCGACATGTATGTATAGTAACACAACATGCACAGGAGCAGTGCCCACACATTACAAACACCTACCAACACCAAAATGCAGTGCAGCAATCCTTAACCAAATAGACTTTTTCCCATGTCCGTGCATGGGACGCTGATTCAGCACACGTTGCAATACTCATGAGGAATAGCGGGAGCCCAATGATGGCACAAGCAGACAGCATGCGAAGCTACCTGGCGTTGACAGACACACAAGAAGTCAGGGAAGAGATTGTCATCCGCATGCATGGTCATTTACTCTACAGGAATAATTGTGTCACCATGCTATATTAAAATTGAGTGTCTAAGCTAAAATGTGTGGAAGGACATCATCACTCGAGTGACACATCTGAACACACATCTAAGTCACTTAGCATACTGTCAGCTGGACACACACATTGCAACACATGCCACACAAGGCTCCAGGTGTGCACACTCAGACCCATAGACTCACCATTATGAGAAGGAGTTGCGTATGAGCTGACTCCGGATGTCGTCCTCCTCCTCCTCCTCATCGTCACTTGCCTCGTGACCAAGCCCTTCATCCTCCACGGGTGGATGTTCCTGCTCATCCGGATCCAGGATGAGTGGCACAGCCTTCTCCACTGCCATGTTGTGCAGCATGCAGCACACGAGGAAGATCTTGCAGGCCTTCACCGGTGCATATGGGAGGGACCCGCCTGTCTTGTGAAGGCACCGGAATCTGCTCTTCAGGAGGCCAAACGTCCTCTCAATCACTCGCCTGGTCTGCCCATGTGCGTTGTTGTAACGGTGATCTGCAGCTGTTCTGGGGTTGTGGAGGGGCGTCATCAGCCATGGCATGTTGGGATAGCCAGAGTCCCCTACATGGAAACATCATGTAAAGAAGTGGGTCACGAGATGCCGTAAGATACAAAAATAGCGCAAAACAAAGGACAAATAGAGTATACCCACCAACAAGACATGCTCATTCGTTGTGCAGCCGCAGCATCATTTGTGGCACCCTGCTAGGCCTCATGATGTAGGCATTGTGTGCTGACCCTGGAAAACGTGCACAGACATGGGAATTCAGCATGTTAGCAAGACACACCACAAGGGCCTTTATAGAGTGGTAATGTTTACGGTTGCAATATGCGACCTCCTGTGCCTGTGGTGGTACCAAAGCCACATGTGTCCCATCAATAGACCCAATGACATGGGGCATCCATGCCAGGGCATAGAACTCACCCTTGACACCTGTCAACTGCTCACGAGTTGGAAAATGGATGAATTCATCCAGGTGCTCCAACATGGCTTCTAAAAAATCATGCAGGACACGGCTGAACATGGTCTGTGACATGCCACCCACATCAGCTATGGTCAATTGAAACGTACCGGTGGCAAAAAAATGTAGGGCTGCCATCACCTTCATCTTGGGGGTCAGCGCAGTAGGATACCTCTTGTCGCGATTGGAGGTGTTGTTCAAGCTTTGCGGTCAAGTTCTCAATCAACTGTTGCAAGAAGCGGTAACGTCTTATGCAGTCACGTTCCCTTATGGCAGCCAAGTCTGGCATTGGTCGGGGGAGAGGCGGTGCCCTGCAGAAAATTGGAAGGAGTAACGAAGAGTGAGTACCTAACAACATCAATGTCAATGAACTGAGCATATGCTCAACTGCTACTACACATCTGCTAAATACAGAGTCAGGTCTGTGCTATACATCCAGGACATGTATGCCAGCCAGGGGATACTCCTACGACAAGCCAGCTACACCCATTGAAAGTCAAGTTCTACATGACATGGCCCAAAACTAGCTGTGGGCCAGTGTAAGTGAACAGCCAGAGACATCACAGGAGTGACATACATCCACATATCTGCATTTGAAGGATGTCATCTCATACAGACTGCTGGCGGCAATCTAGACGCACAGGTCACATGTCATTGGAAATGTACAGATCATACACATAGCGATGAAGGGGTACACGTGAAAAACTAAATCACAGACATGGATACGGCGCAGATATGTCCTCATGTCATAAAATCATCTTTGAAGCATCCAGACACACGTAACGTGTGAATCCACATGTGGCATGGTGTGCGTATATGTGTGCCATGCCCATCTACACACAGACACATGTTGGATGCAGCAACAGCAGATGCAGTTGACGGAACAACAACAGCGAGCTCATGGGAATACATGACACACACAGGACATAGTCACATCGGGGCACGCTGGTACTTAGATGTCAGGTGTTAGTGTCCCTGTCCCTGGCATCAGGGGACATTTGCGGGTGTTGGTAACTGTGCCATACCAGTGATGCAGTGCTTGACACGTTTGTATTACATGCAAACATGTGCAAAGTGGGAAGGGGAAGTGTGCCACATACTGCCACATCACATATGACATGTGTACACAGGTCATCACACATCTATTGTGCTAAAACATGAGGAGACATGTGCCACATCACTGCCTGACATACCTAGGCCCTGCACATGTAGGACTGCAATGACTATGACTTGATGTACAGCCGTGCACGAGTCTGACACCTCCATTCCATTTGTGTGCACCTCCTATCACCTGTGTAAGCTGTGAAATGCACCATACACATGCTCTGAGGGTGTGTGAACGGTCTGTATCATCACATTGCTGTTCCCGCCGGAGTACGGGTGTGTGTATGGACCGTGCACATGTACGTGTACTACCAGTGTGTACACGTACGTGGACTACCAGTGTGTACACATATGTGTACGACCAGTGTGTACACGTACGTGGACTACCAGTGTGTACACGTACAGGGACTACCAGTGTGTACACGTACGTTTACGAGCAGTGTGTACACGTACGTGGACTACCAGTGTGTACATGTACATGTATGAGCAGTGTGTACACGTACATGGACGTATGTGGACTACCAGTGTGTACACGTACGTGGACTACCAGTGTGTACACGTACGTGTACGACCAGTGTGTACACGTACGTGTATGACCGTAGTCCACGTACGTGTACACACTGGTAGTCCGCGTACGTGTACACACTGGTCGTACACGTACGTGTACGACCAGTGTGTACAAGTACGTGGACTACCAGTGTGTACACGTACGTGGACTACCAGTGTGTACACGTACGTGTATGACCAGTGTGTACACGTACGTGGACTACCAGTGTGTACACGTACGTGTACGACCGTAGTCCACGTACGTGTACACACTGGTAGTCCGTGAACGTGTACACACTGGTCGTACACGTATGTGTACGACCGTGGTCCACGTATGTGTACACACTGGTAGTCCGCGTACGTGTACACACTGGTCGTACACGTACGACCGTAGTCCACGTATGTGTACACACTGGTAGTCCGCGTACGTGAACACACTGGTCGTACACGTACGTGTCAAACGCAATGTGCAACTGGTGCGGTAGGAGTACATGTGAAACGCACCGTACCTGTGTGTGGATAGCTAAATTACATAGGGACACATGAGGGACAAGTATTAGGACCTAAATGCATGCTGGTTGTCATGGATACCGATTTTCAAGTTCACATTTTCAATCATGTGGCCTGGAATAGGCAGTTGGCAACTAAATACAATGTTGCAAAGTGGTTGTTGACTTCACATCATGCTCAAATTTTGAACCATGCAAAGGCCCTCACTGGGGTATTGTTGGACTTGGCCCTTCTGGCAGGTTCACCCCCGAGACTTTTCGCTTTTTATTGGTAACTTGGAGTAATGGATTTTGGTTTCTGCGCACTTTACCGCTGTGTCCCAGGGTAAAGTGCGTGCGTGTGTTGAGGTTGGCCTGCCCTCCCATAGGAATGCATGGGGGGATGTATGTGTCCCGGTAGTTCCTGATGCATGGGGTGTGCAGGCCCGTGTTTGGTATGTGCGGACTCGTGTGAGTGAATGCTGCGCGTTGATGTGTGCGGCGTGCATGTACCTGGTGTGGAAGTGCCACTTCTAGAAGTGGGCACTTCAGTGTGCAGTCTGAAATGTGTGGCTTGTCTGGTGATTGGCTGGTGAGGTCAGGTGATGGACTAGGGAATTCCCCAGAGTCAGGAGGAGTCACCCAGTGGTGAATGAGGAGTTAGCATGTAGATGGCTGGGGAGGAGTGTACCTGGGTCCTGAATAGGACAGGGCTCCCCCCACACAATGCTGGCGCCGGCCCCTGTGGTGCGTCTAATGACCCTAGCCCTGCCAGTGAATAGAGTGAGGGGCTGAGCACATCAAGGGTGCTCCCCAACCAGCTGCGACTGGTTTTTCCCCCTCACCCTGAACCCAGAACAAAGGATTTCACTGTATAAAAATGGGGCTGCGTCCCCACAGAAGTTGTTCTCTTCCAGGATCCACTTGAGGGGGGCCTGCTGCTGCTGGGCGCCAGGAGAGACCGCCACTAGGGACTGCCTCCCTGCTGGAGGGCCCTGTGAGCTGGCTCTGGGCCCAGCCCTTGCCCCCCTGCTCTTTGCAGACTTTTTGGTTGCTGGACGTTGCTAATAGCGCCTGGGAGCGCTTTCTGGACTTTATAGCGCTGGGCGCGCTGTTTGGGCTTTTCTAGCGCTGTGAGCGCTTCGTTTCAAGGAGCCGGTGCCCACCCGGCGTTTGCCCCATTTCTGCCGGTTCTAGGGTCTCCTGGCAGGTGCCCACCCTGCCAGGGACATTGCCGTGGACATCGGCGGGTGCCCACCCCGCTTATTGGCGTTTATTTCGAGGGAGCCTACCCCTCTGTGGACCGAGTTTGGAGATCACCGCCGCGGCCGGGCTTGCAGGAAGTCAGGCAGGCCGAGGGCGGGACTCTGGGACCACCGGAAGTGAAATTAGGAGGGCGGGAGCCTACCCCGCCTCCTTCCCGAGACTCGTGGCTGCATTTGGGCCCCGGAGCAGGCAGGAGCCGATCCTGCGCGCCGGTGCCCTCGTATGAGGAGAGGAGAGCCCCGCGTCGCCCAGAGGAAGCCAGCGTGATTCCGGGAGTGGTGCTGGCGCTGGGAGGATTCCTGAGTCCCAGAGCGGGACTCCACCCTACCGGGACCGGAGCCTTCACCCCGGTGAGTACGGCTCAGCTGGGGTGACTGGGGGTGTGGTGGGACGCATCGTCCAGGGCCGTCCTCGTGTGGACATCGAGCACTGCAGGCGCAGTGCTCCTTCATCCCTCCCGCTGCCCCACCTGACAGGGGGCAGCGGCAACGCTTGACGGACCGAGTTGCTGAGCGCGTGGCGCTCCAACGGGCCAACAGTGTGTCCGGAGCCCCGTGTGGCTCCCGCAAAGGGGAGCATGAGTGTCTAGAGCGCTAGACGCTCCAACGTGGGGGGAGATTGTCGTTTCCGAGCGCGTGGCGCTCCCACGGGTCCACAGTGTTTCCGAGCCCAGCGAGGCTCCAACGTTGCAGTACAGTATCGGTGTAGAGCCGGTTGAGGCTCTAGAGGGCAGTTCGTTGTTTTAGGGCCCAGGGAGGCTCCACGGGAGCGACAAGAGTTGTTTCCCAGGCACAGTGGTGCCCACGTTTGCTTTCTCCAGCTGCCCAGCACTTAGTGGGCAGCTGCATCGTTTAGGTTGGGGCCCTCGGAGTTTTGGACGGTGCCTCCTGCGCAGCCTTGCCCCTGACCTTGTTGAACGCAGGGCGTCCTAGCCCCTTCCAGGCCAGTTGGCCCAGGGACTGCCACAGGTGGTGGCTCATGTAGAGTCGGGCGCAATTGGTACTTTTACACCTCTGAATGTTTCATGCATCATGTGTTTCCTTTGCTCTGCACCTCTGAATGTTTTCCTGCATCATGTGTAACGTTCTCTTACCCCTACCGGTATTGTGATACGTAGGTGGTTGTTGCTTTCTCCTAGTACAGGTGGTGCTAGTGAGGTTCTAGTTCCCTGCGTGACAGTCTCCTAAGATAGTTAGGGTTACGTAGGAGGTACTTCCCCGATACCAGTGAGTACTGGTTGTGTGCTATACAGATTATATTTTTGTGCGACAGTGATTTTATATATTTATGTGCTAACTATCCAAAAGTGCTATTTCCTGACAGTGGTCCAGTTGGCCCTGTCTTGTACATAATCCCTTGTAAATTCTGCCCGTGCCTGTTGGCACATTGTAAAGTGTGTATTTTTATCTAATGTGTTTTATTATAATACAAAGGCTATTTTTATAGAATACCTTGTGTGGAGTTTCCTTTGTGGTGGGCCTTGGGTGTTGTTGCTGGGTGCGCGCGCAAACGCTTTACACATCGCCTCAGAGATAAGCCTGACTGCTCGTGCCAAGCTACCAAGGGGGTGAGCAGGGGTTGTCTTTGGCGTGTAACTTCCTTGCCCTGACTAGACTGGTGGTTTCTGCCTGACTTTGGCGCAAGCTTTAGCCAACCGGAAATCGCCAGGTCTAACATTGGTGATCAGCGGTGGGATTTGGACTTGCGTTTGCGCTGTACCGCAGCAGCGACTGGCTACACCACAAAACTCTGCATTAGATAAATCACATTTTAGGGACTATTGTTTTTAAGTTCCATTATTTCCTCTCCTAAAGGTGTCCTTTTTGAATCATGTACTCCTGCGTTAGCTCAGACACTCAGGTTCCTTGTGTTAAACTCTTCTCAGGAACGTCCGCCAAAATGGAGCCTGCTTTTAACTTCTGTGGTCTGTTTAGGTACAGTAGGTTGGAGCTGGTAAGGTTCTGTGAGGAGAGGGACATAGAGGTGGGTGAGTTAGATACCCAGTCCAAACTGAGGGACAACCTGATCACTTGGCAAAAGGTTGAGTGGGAGCGAGAGCGCAGCGAGGAAGATAGGGCCCGGGCCGCACGCCGAGAGGGTGGTGGGTCTGAGGAGAGCCCTGAGGAATCTGAGGAGGAGGAAGGTTACCTGACAGGGACGTCAGTAGAGAGTGGAGACCCCATAGATAGGGAGTCCCTTGCTGGGTCCAGTGTCAGGAGCAGCACCCCATCCCTTTCCCTGTCCCCAGAGGAGTGGGTGGATAGGAGGGAAGAGAGGGAGCATCAGCTGGCCATGGAGAAGCTCAGGTTAGAGCATGCCTGGGGGATGGCGCAGCTGACTATGGCAGAGAAAAAGCTGGAGACCGAGAGGGTCTTAGCGCAGGAGAGGATGGCGGAGGCTGAGAGGGCCTTCGCCAGGGAGAAATCAGTGCTGGAGAGTAGATTATCGCCTGCGCGCAGTCGTAGTTTTCTGGGCTCCCCAGGGAGGGTTGAGTCCAGTGGTGGCAGCGAAATAGAGTCCCGTGCGACAAGTCCCACTCCCAGTTTCCCCAGTCTGGTACCTGTTTCCCAAGAGGAGGAGTATAGGTTGAAGTTCAGGGGCAGTAGAAAACCGTCTCACCAGTCGTGGGGGTTGTTTGTGGATGACTGTCATGAGGCACTGTGGGACTGGCTGGAGGTCAACACGGAAGAGGATTTGGATATAGTGCTCAAAATGATTGTCAAAGAGCAGATGCTCAGTTGTTGTTCTCCAGGGTTGCGCCAGCACCTGGTGAGGTATGACTACTTTTGTCCTTGGGCGCTGGCAGAGGAAGCGGAGCGCTGGGAAAGCGCTAAAGGTTCTCTGGAGTCATTAGGGAGTGACTCAAGTTGTGGTTCAGGTACCTTCCAGCCCAGCGTGGTGGAAGAGGCTCCGTGTAGCCCAGCTAGGTCCCAGAGTAGCGAGGAGGGTGTAGGGGCTTACGGCCTGGCTCAGTGGAGCGGGGGTAAGTGGGTGACCGAGGGTCCCCAGACGTACGAAACCCTGCCTCGGGACTTGGGTGGTTTCAGGAGGGAACACCCAGTTGGGGACCTAGGCTGTCCTGTTAGCCCATTTGAGGAGGATCACCTAGTGAGTAGAGGACCGGGAGCGCCTGTAAACAGGGCTCCTGTGGTTCTAGTGTCAGGCAGTACCGCTCCGGTAGGGAGGGTACAGAAGTCCGGCGAGAGGAGTGGCATGGGGCTGTGTTCCCCGGTGGAGAAGCCAGTGGGTCAGAAACCAGCCGGGAGGGCTGAGTCTCCTAGAAGTGACCATGGCGACTACACGTCTGGCCTGGGGGATCTTCGCGCACTGTCAGGTGGACAGGGGACGGGAGATCTGCGCCAGGCAGACGGTCATGCAACATATGAGGCATATGTTACTCTCGGGGGGATGGTGCGTAAATCCCCAGAAGTCCTGGAGTGCCAGGCAATTATTCCACCGAAGGTTTTAGACCAGAGGTTGGGAGGCCAGGTTCAGGAGCAGCCTGACCTGAAGGGTCTGACTACTGTAAACAGTGTCCTGACCGGTTCGTCTTCCAGAGGGACCGCCCCAGTTGGTAGGGAGCAGGACTCTGGAAGGGGGTGCAGAGGGTGGGAGAGCCCACCTCTGACCCCGGTACAACCTGAGGGGTTAAACCCTAGGTTGGGAGACCAGTTCTCAGGGAGGGGTCCTGAGCTGGTTGATGAGTTATGTGACGGGGTCGCCTCTCAGAGGAAGAGAGGGCGGAACCCCAGGAGAAGAGGTAGGGGGAGGAGAGCCTCACCCGTGACTTTTGGTCAGCCTGAGGGTACGGACCCTAGGCTGGAGGATCAGTGGCAGTTTGGAACTGCCCTGATGAGGGGTAGAGTGGAAAATGGTCACTATGTGCCAGGGGTTACTACCCCCCACTCTGTAGTTAGGCAAGGACCAGTGGCGCCTAGGTGGTCTAGGGCCTGGTCCTGGCCACGGACAGCTGAGGAGTACCAGGGGGGTAGCCCAGTTGGTCCGCCGAGTTTTTTCAGAGGAAACCCTGCGAGTTCAGAGTGGCGTAAAACCGGAGAGTGTCCCTGCCGTTGCGGGCCTGCGTCCGTGTTGTATCGCCCCAAGCAGGGAAGACCATCACGGTGGTGATTGGTCTACCCTGCGTTTTGGCTGGAAGGGGGTTGTGTTGGACTTGGCCCTTCTGGCAGGTTCACCCCCGAGACTTTTCGCTTTTTATTGGTAACTTGGAGTAATGGATTTTGGTTTCTGCGCACTTTACCGCTGTGTCCCAGGGTAAAGTGCGTGCGTGTGTTGAGGTTGGCCTGCCCTCCCATAGGAATGCATGGGGGGATGTATGTGTCCCGGTAGTTCCTGATGCATGGGGTGTGCAGGCCCGTGTTTGGTATGTGCGGACTCGTGTGAGTGAATGCTGCGCGTTGATGTGTGCGGCGTGCATGTACCTGGTGTGGAAGTGCCACTTCTAGAAGTGGGCACTTCAGTGTGCAGTCTGAAATGTGTGGCTTGTCTGGTGATTGGCTGGTGAGGTCAGGTGACGGACTAGGGAATTCCCCAGAGTCAGGAGGAGTCACCCAGTGGTGAATGAGGAGTTAGCATGTAGATGGCTGGGGAGGAGTGTACCTGGGTCCTGAATAGGACAGGGCTCCCCCCACACAATGCTGGCGCCGGCCCCTGTGGTGCGTCTAATGACCCTAGCCCTGCCAGTGAATAGAGTGAGGGGCTGAGCACATCAAGGGTGCTCCCCAACCAGCTGCGACTGGTTTTTCCCCCTCACCCTGAACCCAGAACAAAGGATTTCACTGTATAAAAATGGGGCTGCGTCCCCACAGAAGTTGTTCTCTTCCAGGATCCACTTGAGGGGGGCCTGCTGCTGCTGGGCGCCAGGAGAGACCGCCACTAGGGACTGCCTCCCTGCTGGAGGGCCCTGTGAGCTGGCTCTGGGCCCAGCCCTTGCCCCCCTGCTCTTTGCAGACTTTTTGGTTGCTGGACGTTGCTAATAGCGCCTGGGAGCGCTTTCTGGACTTTATAGCGCTGGGCGCGCTGTTTGGGCTTTTCTAGCGCTGTGAGCGCTTCGTTTCAAGGAGCCGGTGCCCACCCGGCGTTTGCCCCGTTTCTGCCGGTTCTAGGGTCTCCTGGCAGGTGCCCACCCTGCCAGGGACATTGCCGTGGACATCGGCGGGTGCCCACCCCGCTTATTGGCGTTTATTTCGAGGGAGCCTACCCCTCTGTGGACCGAGTTTGGAGATCACCGCCGCGGCCGGGCTTGCAGGAAGTCAGGCAGGCCGAGGGCGGGACTCTGGGACCACCGGAAGTGAAATTAGGAGGGCGGGAGCCTACCCCGCCTCCTTCCCGAGACTCGTGGCTGCATTTGGGCCCCGGAGCAGGCAGGAGCCGATCCTGCGCGCCGGTGCCCTCGTATGAGGAGAGGAGAGCCCCGCGTCGCCCAGAGGAAGCCAGCGTGATTCCGGGAGTGGTGCTGGCGCTGGGAGGATTCCTGAGTCCCAGAGCGGGACTCCACCCTACCGGGACCGGAGCCTTCACCCCGGTGAGTACGGCTCAGCTGGGGTGACTGGGGGTGTGGTGGGACGCATCGTCCAGGGCCGTCCTCGTGTGGACATCGAGCACTGCAGGCGCAGTGCTCCTTCATCCCTCCCGCTGCCCCACCTGACAGGGGGCAGCGGCAACGCTTGACGGACCGAGTTGCTGAGCGCGTGGCGCTCCAACGGGCCAACAGTGTGTCCGGAGCCCCGTGTGGCTCCCGCAAAGGGGAGCATGAGTGTCTAGAGCGCTAGACGCTCCAACGTGGGGGGAGATTGTCGTTTCCGAGCGCGTGGCGCTCCCACGGGTCCACAGTGTTTCCGAGCCCAGCGAGGCTCCAACGTTGCAGTACAGTATCGGTGTAGAGCCGGTTGAGGCTCTAGAGGGCAGTTCGTTGTTTTAGGGCCCAGGGAGGCTCCACGGGAGCGACAAGAGTTGTTTCCCAGGCACAGTGGTGCCCACGTTTGCTTTCTCCAGCTGCCCAGCACTTAGTGGGCAGCTGCATCGTTTAGGTTGGGGCCCTCGGAGTTTTGGACGGTGCCTCCTGCGCAGCCTTGCCCCTGACCTTGTTGAACGCAGGGCGTCCTAGCCCCTTCCAGGCCAGTTGGCCCAGGGACTGCCACAGGTGGTGGCTCATGTAGAGTCGGGCGCAATTGGTACTTTTACACCTCTGAATGTTTCATGCATCATGTGTTTCCTTTGCTCTGCACCTCTGAATGTTTTCCTGCATCATGTGTAACGTTCTCTTACCCCTACCGGTATTGTGATACGTAGGTGGTTGTTGCTTTCTCCTAGTACAGGTGGTGCTAGTGAGGTTCTAGTTCCCTGCGTGACAGTCTCCTAAGATAGTTAGGGTTACGTAGGAGGTACTTCCCCGATACCAGTGAGTACTGGTTGTGTGCTATACAGATTATATTTTTGTGCGACAGTGATTTTATATATTTATGTGCTAACTATCCAAAAGTGCTATTTCCTGACAGTGGTCCAGTTGGCCCTGTCTTGTACATAATCCCTTGTAAATTCTGCCCGTGCCTGTTGGCACATTGTAAAGTGTGTATTTTTATCTAATGTGTTTTATTATAATACAAAGGCTATTTTTATAGAATACCTTGTGTGGAGTTTCCTTTGTGGTGGGCCTTGGGTGTTGTTGCTGGGTGCGCGCGCAAACGCTTTACACATCGCCTCAGAGATAAGCCTGACTGCTCGTGCCAAGCTACCAAGGGGGTGAGCAGGGGTTGTCTTTGGCGTGTAACTTCCTTGCCCTGACTAGACTGGTGGTTTCTGCCTGACTTTGGCGCAAGCTTTAGCCAACCGGAAATCGCCAGGTCTAACAGGTATGTTTAAAGGGATTGGAGGAAACGTAGGATGCAAATGAGACTGACCAATCACTCTGTACTCTGTACTGAAACAGCCCAGCAAGGCAGATATAAGTCAGCCAGAGCCCATGAGAGGGCACTTGCCTGCACTACCTTACACTCGACACCACTGCTGCTGCTTGTGCTTCCTCTGGCACCATGTCAGGGTCTGTGGAGAGGGCCCAGCCTTTCACCCATGAGGAAAATGAGGCATTGCTTGATGTCATCCTCCCACAGTACCCCAGCCTGTATGGGAGACCAGGGGAGCAGGTGAGTGCTGACTCCACTAGCTTTGACTGTGCACCTTTTTTGTGACTGTCACTTCTGGCATTGTGTCCAGGTGTTGCAGACATGCAATGTTGTTTAGCATGGGTCCCAGGGGGGGAATGGCTTATGTCTCCCATGCAGAGCATGATGTAGTTCCTCTGTGCACTCCTCACTTGCATTGTGCTTACTGTGACATTCACTGCATAGTGCATGGCACATTCAGCCTGCCCAATCCTTATGCCAATTGTTGTCCTATTGTCCAGAGGTGATTCCCTGGCCCCCCCCTGTGTGATAGGGGACTGTACCTACAGATGCGTGTGAGTTGAGTGGAGCTGTGGTGAGAGTGTCCAAATGATGTGTACGCCCCCTGGACATTGATGTGTGTGAATGTTCCTTGTCATGTGGGTGAGTGTCTATGTGGAGTGTTGCACCCCAGCTGCATGAAGGAGGCAACAGCTCCACCCATCTGATGTGAGAAGTAAGCCGTGCAGAGTGTCTGACTTGCTGAGCTCGCACCACACCTGTGACACCCCACAGGCAAGTGGCACATGTGCAGAGTGAGGTTTGTATCCGCTGTTGCCAATGGCAGGTAATTGATCTGTGCCTGTGTGTGTCTGTGTACTCTGCTGAGGTTGCGTCAGTGGCCTGGGGCATGTGACTGCTTGGAGGTGCTGTCCATCAGCCTGGTGTTGCATGTGATGCACAGCGTGTGCCATGATCATGGAGTGTGTTGCACCCCTCATGCCACCTGTGTACTTTCAATGCCATGTAGTGCATTGGGGCTTCCACATGGGCTAATGTCCCTATGACAAAGGTGCTATTTGTTGCCAGCATACTATGCCCTGTTCAACATATCAAAGATGTTCAAATGTGTGTCTCTGTGACATTGAGCAGGTGTAGTGATGTTGTCTCACTTTGTCATCCTCACAGGTAACTGCCTACGCCAAGGGGGAGATATGGAAGCAGGCCGTCAGGGCCGTGAGATCTGTGGAGGGTCGCAGTCGGCGCCTCGCCCAGGTGAGGAAACGCTGGCAGGACATCCGGTGCTGGACCCGGAGGATCGCCCGGTGGCAGCTGAAAGACTCACCTCCACACAAGCATGGCGGGGGCCGACGACTGACCCAACAGATGAAGTGTGTCCTGGCGGTGGTTTCCCTGACTTGGATAGGCGGTTACAGGAGTTGCAGCAGCAGGAAGGGGGTAGGTACATGTGTGTTTGTTGTGTGTCACCAGCTTTTGGAAGTGCTCAGTCGCCTGGATACACAGCGAGGGTTAATTTGTGCAGTGCATATCCTGTTCCCCAAAATCAAACGGTGCTGTTCCTCCTCCCTTCCCCTACCTGACATGTGTTCCCTGGTCTGTGTGTAATCACTATTGCACATGGTCATCTAGGCTGCCAGTTAATCCAAGTGCACATTGCTTTCTGCATCAGGGGTGGGGGGGGGGGGTCTGAGACATGTGTTGTTACCTTGCCTGTGCCCTGTCCTGTACAGTCATTTGGGTGTCCATATTAGTTGGCAATGATGCTGAGTCTCAACATAGGAGTGTGATTTTTAAAATGAACAGACTTACAGCATGCATTAACAATGTTGTGGCCTCAGACATGATGTGCATGAGTGGGAGATATGCATAGTGCCGGGACGGTAGCTCAGGTTACAGTCAGATAATTCCAGGACCATGGAGCAGTGTTCCCACTACAGTCCCCTAAGCCACCCTTGCATCTGAATCATGTGTGTCATCCAACACTGTGCCCATTCTCTGTGTGTTCAGCATAGTTTGGCCTCTGTGGCATAGTTCCCTGCCCTCATTTGTATTTATCTAAAGTGTGCTACATGTGCCCATTGTACAGGATGACCCCATTTTGCTTGTGCATCCTCACACTGGGCAGTGCCTGTGTGTCTATGTACAACTATCTGTTGATGGTTGTTGGTCACAAATATGTGTTGGCAGCCTCACGAGGTGATGTGGAGTACATTTAGGAATTCTTGATGCACATTAGAGTAAACCCAGATTAAGAGGTGTCACTTCAGGATCTGTCTCAATCACATTGTCTCAGGTATGGGGGGTTTGTACAGGCAAGGCCTACATGTCAAACCTTATGTCTCCTTGCCGGGTCTGACCTGTGTATGATAATTGTCTGGACAGACACTCAACATGCAGTGACCCAGTCATGTTGTGCTGGGTTTAATGTTTGTGCTTTGCAGCATGTGTCAAAAATGGAAATACATGGCTCATGCTCATCCATTTTTGCCACCAGTGTGTGTGCGAGATGCTACGTAGTTTGGTCTGTGTGTGCTGACATCTGTGTGGACATTCTTTCTTGCCATGAGGGTGTCTCCTCAGTGCAGGTGCTCCTTATCCCGACACATTGCAGGCCCATTAGCTAATGCATTGTCCTGTGTTTGGACATGTGTGCCACTCCACATGACAGGCAGTGGGTCAGATGTGTTGCCAACTGTGTCATCATGGTAGGGATGGCCATGTGACAGGTGGCATGATTCAAGTTTTTAGTCAATAAGTATTGTACCTTGGCACTCACTACACTTGTCAACATGTCTCCATTTTTCATATGCTTCTTTTTGCTAGTTGGTTGTGAAGGACAATAATGTGCCTGCATGACAGATATCGCCCAGGGAAGTGCAAAATAAAGTACTTTTACACTTTCCATGGACATGCAGGCACATTTCACTGGAAGGCACAGTTTGATTACCACTTGTTTTCTGAATATACATATCCATGTTCACACAGTGTGTTTGCATTTGTGTAAGTCCTTGGTTGTTGCTGATACCAACTTACGAGTGTCAAGTCATCCAGACCACCGTGGTGCCATGTATATGTACTTACTGATACCCCATTTCTTATTTACAGTGGTTTTTTAGAATCCGGCTGCCAGCTCATTCAATGACTGTGTAAATGTATTTTTGTGTGCACATCATTGTGTGACTTCTGTCATACAGGCAGATGTGTCTTCTGTTCACGAAGTGGCACATTCACACATTCTAAACATGTACATTGTGTAAAGTGTTGTGAGTCCCAAGGGATTGCAATGTTTTTGGCTATGGTTTCCTAAGTACTCACAGGTCTCAGAGTGTGGGGACACCTTCAGTATTGAGGTGGGTTATTTGGCCTGGGGTGCACCAATACTGTTTCGTTCACAGTGAACAAGAGGTGGCATGGATTCATATTCTTGCTGTGCTCAACTGTCCCCAGACACTAGCTTCTCAGTATAATTCGATATCAAGTTATTTGCTGTTGTGTCATGATCTCCATTGTTTCCAAGTGTCATGGTGGGTCAACCAACTGGGGAGTGCAGGGTTACATATGTGCGGACTATTCTAGATGTTACTCATGATGCATTTCCTGATATGCACTGTGACATTTTTATTGGGACTCATGTGTCAGTTGTTTGCAGGTGACTGATTATTTTCTGTCTCTTCACCTTGCCCACAGCATCATCGGAGGACACCGAGGGAGACAACTGCACGGACGTGGAGGAGGGATCCAGCACCAGTGCCACCACTGCTGCCGAGTCTGCGGGAGCAAGTGGCACGGAGGGCGAGGGGAGTCAGGCGGAGGACCGGTCTAGTGACAACACTGACTACGACGCAGACGGGTCCGATGCTGAACTCCTCCAGGGGGCGGAGGCTGCTACGACACCTGGCAGCAGCACTACATCTGTCACCGCCCCCTCCATTCCCATCACCGCCCTCCCAGTTGCTCCGGACCCTTCTGTCCATGCTAGGCAACACCGTGTCTCCTTCGTGCCAGGCACCGCACCCCCTGCCCCTGTCCCCCCTGCTGCCCTCACTGCAGAGTCTGTGGACATTCTGCGGCAGTTGAAGGTTGGCCAGACATCGCTGCTGAATTGTTGGACAGGCCACATGGAGGGCTTGCTCCCTCCCCGCAGGACAGGGCCCAAGCCCCGGACTCCCAGGGGTTACCCACAAGGGCAACCCGCACCCCGTCTCCCAACGGAACTCCTACCCCCGGACAGCCATGTATCATGGGGCCGAACCACTACCGGCTCCCCCGGCCGGATCAGCCGCCATCTTGGACACTGCGCCACGAGGCCGCGTGGCCTCAGCTCGACCCTAACCCTGGGCCTGGCCGGCCCCGACATCCCGGCACCACCATCCACCCAGGAGGTGAACGGACCACTTGGCAGGTCAATGGGAGAAAGAAGTGTCGATGGCTCTCCCCCGCCAGGTGCCGATCGCCCTCCAGCTCCCCCAGGCGCTGGCTCCACCCCCTGCTGGGTGTCTGGACTCCCTCATCCCGGACCCCCCGACCTCCAAGTGCGAGGGTCCGGACATCAAAGGGCGCCAGACCTATAACTAGGGCAGCTCCAGAGCAGGAAGGCAGTTGTATCCTGGAGTCGAGAGACACCGAGAAGAACTCAGCCTTGACGGACTACTGGCGCTGCCGTAGCCCTGCCTTGTGAAAGATCGTCCTGCCTGCTGGCGCTGCCGCGGCCTTCTGCATCATCCATCCTCGTCGGGACCTGCTGGCGCTGCCGCGGACCGTTGTAACGACCACCTTCATCGGGACCTGCTGGCGCTGCCGCGGACCGTGTAACGACCACCTTCATCGGGACCTGCTGGCGCTGCCGCGGACCGTGTAACGACCACCTTCACCGGGACCTGCTGGCGCTGCCGCGGACCGTGTAACGACCACCTTCACCGGGACCTGCTGGCGCTGCCGCGGCCCGTCCAAGCTAGAACACCGAGCTCGAGGATTGTGAGCTATCCACCATACCATCTCAGCTACCAGATTGGTAACCAGACTGTCCCGCTACCCCCTTTTCCCAAACCAAGAGACTAGAATCGAGGGGACCCCTGAGTCCAGACCTCCTTGTACCATTTCATCGTACCTTAAGAAATCACCTATAAAGAACGTTAAATCCTATCCTTGTGTGGTGTATATCTGTGGGGGGGAAGTTATTCATCTGTACGATCGCTGGGGACGGCTCTCCCCGGAGACCTCTCCCCTTGTCCTCGGCCGACCCTCCCGGTCCGTCTAACATGAATGTCCTCCATGGCCACACCCGAATGATGACACAGATGGTGTCGTACATGGAGGGCATGTCATCAGCGATGTCTGACCAACGGATGTTGCTGAGGTCCATGGACTCTTCACTGACGGCAGCAGTGAGTCTCCTGCAGCACTTCGTCCCCCGCTACCCCTGCACCATCCACACTTCCCACTCCCATACCTGTCCCAAGCACACACAGACATTCACAAGCACGTACCCCACCAGACACAGGCAGCACACCACCATGTAAGGGCAAGCGCACTCCTCCTGGCACACACACTCAGGGGGATGAGGGCACACCCACTGGGTCTGGGGCACACAGGCATACACGCAGCCACAGTCCGAGGCCGCATGGCGCACTAACCAGTCCCTCCAAAGGCACTCCCCTCGGCTCCCCTACCACACATCCGGAAAAAGAGGCCTACTTGGCTGTGCTGGGCCTCAGCCCCTCTGTCTCTCCAGCCCGTAAACAGGAACGGCACTCCACGGGTAGGGGAGTTGAATCCTCCCTGTCCCCCCCTCCCCCAGTAGCTCTGCACCCCATCACTCCGACCCCCCCCCCTCCTTTGAGGCTGTGTTATCTTCGGGTGAAGGGGAGACGCTGGACGACCTGGCAGCAGTGTGCAGCGGCGAGCTGACCTCCACCATTGGCGCTGCCCCACCCCCTGTGGTGGAGGCGTCCGTCCCTGCACCCACCACACCTACCCTTACACCTCCTGTCCCTGCGGTGGCTGGTCCTTCCCCACATGATGCCCCCACCCCCAGTCGACGAACCTGAGGGTTCTAATGTGCAGGCAAGCTAGGGGAGACGCGTGGCCATGTGTCCCCCCCAAGGACTTCAGATCTGGACTGGCCATGTGCCTTTGTAAAAAAGTGTCATTAACTACATTTTCATTTAATGCTGAATAAAGCATTTTCTTTTCAGTTAGAACACATTTGCATTTCAGGTATTGATGTGTGTGCTGATGGTCCCGGAGTTGGGGTGTTGGTAATGTGTTATGTTTCAGGAAAAAGTTGTAGTCTGATGCTAATGGGGTGGACCATGGTATCTGCGTGCCATCACAATGTCACTGCAAAGTATATTTGGTCGTGTGTGCTATTTGTGTTTGGAGACATTGTCCCAAGGACTGTTCCTTCCTCTGTGGCACCTGACATCTACCCTGCAGGGAGTTGCACTTTTGTTGTGCTGACCTGTGTCTACATTTCCTTTGTTGGTGATGGATCCCTTCAACTATGGCCATGCCTGCTCAGCAATGTCTCCGGCTGCATCCTCTGTGCCATCCTTGCTAGTCACTGTACTTGTGTATTGAGTATGTTGTCATGCCTTAATGGCGACATTCAGCATTTTCCGCACTATGCATGTGTGTTATCCCAGCCTAGCACACATTTGGTACCTGTTCTGCAGGGTATTTGAGCACCTGACTGACAATTGAGGGCATTGTATCTGTTGGAAGTCCACCCTATTCCTTCCATGAGAGGCAACATCTTGGTGGCTGTCCCAGCACCGGTACATTCCTATCAGTCCTGGGATGTGCGTGACAGTGTGTGTTCCCTTTGTCTCTCTTAGTGTAGTGGTCATTGACATGAGTATACAGTCTTGTGGCATGATCTCTGTGTGTGTATTGTGCTGCATCCGCCAGGGGTGGGTATGCATGTACCATTTGTCCTCACACCCACATGTGTTGTGTCATGCAGTGGGGGAAAGACATCCATCCTCATGGGAGTGGGACACTGCAGTCAGTGATGTGTTGTTATGGCACTATCAACATAGTCGAACATTAGGGATGCGTACATACACCCATGGAGTTGTGCTCATCTGATCATGATGTACACACCCCCATGACTCTGTCCACTGCTGGTATTCCTCTGCACCCACCCCTCACATGTCTCTGTCCACTGCTGGTAGTGATAGGCACCCACCCCCATGACTCTGTCAACTGCTGGGAGTCCTCTGCACCCACCCCTCACATGTCTCTGTCCACTGCTGGTATTCCTCTGCACCCACCCCCATGTCTCTGTCCAATGCTGGTATTCCTCTGCACCCACCCCCATGTCTCTGTCCACTGCTGGGAGTCCTCTGCACCCACCCCTTACATGTCTCAGTCCACTCCTGGGAGAGATAGGCACCCACACCTCACATGTCTCTGTCCACTGCTGGGAGTCCTCTGCACCCACCCCCATGTCTCTGTCAACTGCTGGGAGTGATAGGCACCCACCCCTCACATGTCTCTGTCCACTGCTGGGAGTGATAGGCACCCACCCCTCACATGTCTCTGTCCACTGCTGGTATTCCTCCGCACCCACCCCCATGTCTCTGTCCACTGCTGGGAGTCCTCTGCACCCACCCCTCACATGTCTCTGTCCACTGCTGGGAGTCCTCTGCACCCACCCCTCACATGTCTCTGTCCACTGATGGTATTCCTCTGCACCCACCCCCTTGTCTCTGTCCACTGCTGGTATTCCTCTGCACCCACCCCTCACATGTCTCCGTCCACTGCTGGTATTCCTCTGCACCCACCCCCATGTCTCTGTCCACTGCTGGTATTCCTCTGCACCCACCCCCATGTCTCTGTCCACTGCTGGGAGTCCTCTGCACCCACCCCTCACATGTCTCTGTCCACTGCTGGGAGTGATAGGCACCCACCCCTCACATGTCTCTGTCCTCTGCTGGGAGTGATAGGCACCCACCCCTCACATGTCTCTGTCCACTGCTGGGAGTCCTCTGCACCCACCCCTCACATGTCTCTGTCCACTGCTGGTAGTGATAGGCACCCACCCCCATGACTCTGTCCACTGCTGGGAGTCCTCTGCACCCACCCCTCACATGTCTCTGTCCACTGCTGGTATTCCTCTGCACCCACCCCCATGTCTCTGTCCAATGCTGGTATTCCTCTGCACCCACCCCCATGTCTCTGTCCACTGCTGGGAGTCCTCTGCACCCACCCCTTACATGTCTCTGTCCACTCCTGGGAGAGATAGGCACCCACCCCTCACATGTCTCTGTCCACTGCTGGGAGTCTTCTACACCCACCCCATGTCTCTGTCCACTGCTGGGAGTGATAGGCACCCACCCCTCACATGTCTCTGTCCACTGCTGGGAGTGATAGGCACCCACCCCTCACATGTCTCTGTCCACTGCTGGGAGTCCTCTGCACCCACCCCTCACATGTCTCTGTCCACTGCTGGTATTCCTCCGCACCCACCCCATGTCTCTGTCCACTGCTGGGAGTCCTCTGCACCCACCCCTCACATGTCTCTGCCCACTGCTGGGAGTCCTCTGCACCCACCCCTCACATGTCTCTGTCCACTGATGGTATTCCTCTGCACCCACCCCCATGTCTCTGTCCACTGCTGGTATTCCTCTGCACCCACCCCTCACATGTCTCCGTCCACTGCTGGTATTCCTCTGCACCCACCCCCATGTCTCTGTCCACTGCTGGTATTCCTCTGCACCCACCCCCATGTCTCTGTCCACTGCTGGGAGACCTCTGCACCCACCCCTTACATGTCTCTGACCACTGCTGGGAGTGATAGGCACCCACCCCTCACATGTCTCTGTCCTCTGCTGGGAGTGATAGGCACCCACCCCTCACATGTCTCTGTCCACTGCTGGGAGTCCTCTGCACCCACCCCTCACATGTCTCTGTCCACTGCTGGTATTCCTCTGCACCCACCCCCATGTCTATGTCCACTGCTGGGAGTCCTCTGCACCCACCCCTCACATGTCTCTGTCCACTGCTGGGAGTGATAGGCACCCACCCCTCACATGTCTATGTCCACTGCTGGGCCCCTTGGCAGACACCCACCCACCCACCCGCACCCTTGGTGCTGTACACTGCTGTCCTGGCCATGTACACACCCCAATGTATTGGTTATATGCTGCACCAGGCCCTAAGCCAACATTCGTGGCGTGTGTACGCCTTGTTTCACTAATGTACTGGTGCCCTAGAGGTACAGGTGATGCGGTCCATACCCCCGCTCTGAGGGCATGGGTACGGCCCGTACCCCCATTGTAGTGGTGATGTAGGTGTACGCGCAGTACCCACGCCCTCAGAGCATGGGTACGGGCCGTACCACACGTACCCCTACATCACCACTCCAATGGTGATACGGGCCGTACCCACGCCCTCAGAGCATGGGTACGGCCCGTACCACCATTGTAGTGGTGATGTAGGTGTACGCGCTATACCCATGCCCTCAGAGCGTGGGTACGGCCCGTACCACCATTGTAGTGGTGATGTAGGGGTACACGTGGTACGGGCCGTACCCATGCTCTGAGGGCGTGGGTACAGCGTGTACACCTAAATCACCACTACAATGGTGATACTGGCCGTACCCACGCTCTGAGGGTGTGGTTACGGGCCGTACCACCATTGTAGTGGTGATGTAGGGGTACGCGCTGTACCCACGCCCTCAGAGCGTGTGTACGCCCCATACCACGCGTACCCCTACATCACCACTCCAATGGTGGTACGGGCCGTACCCACGCCCTCAGAGCATGGGTACGGCCCGTACCACCATTGTAGTGGTGATGTAGGTGTACGCGCTATACCCATGCCCTCAGAGCGTGGGTACGGCCCGTACCACCATTGTAGTGGTGATGTAGGGGTACACGTGGTACGGGCCGTACCCATGCTCTGAGGGCGTGGGTACAGCGTGTACACCTAAATCACCACTACAATGGTGGTACGGGCCGTACCCACGCTCTGAGGGCGTGGTTACGGGCCGTACCACCATTGTAGTGGTGACGGGTACGCGTACGTGGGAATTGGTGGACACGTCCCCCAAAGTGACCAGACCCTGGAGGTAATGTATGGACAGTATATGGTATTTTAAAAATTAGGTGGAGGTTATGTTTCCTGCCCCTCGCCCCCCCTTTGCCCCTGGGTGTTGTGCTGACCTTCTGCGGCGTCGTCCTCAATTTCCCGGGAGTTTGGCTGCCGTAAAAAGTGATCCGTGCGGAGTGACGTAGGCACGAATCGTACTTGCTGGTCTGTAGAACGCTGCCTGACTCTGTCCGGACGTCACGTACGCGATGTCCCGGATCGGAATTGTGGGTATTTTTTCGTTGCACGTAGTCTTTTACGATTCGTATGGAAATGGTATTTCTGTACGAATCGTACTTGCTGGTTTGTAAGGTGCATTTCCCGGGTACGAGTCGTACGGAGAAAACGCTCCGGACGACCATTCGTACCCGGGTTTTACAGGATCGGAATCGGCACCTTAATGTAATAATAGTTAATCAAGAATGAATAATTAATCAATTATTATTTACTTAACTTCCCACCCTATACCCCTACAAACCCAACAACCTGCACATAAAGGTGCCGATTCCGATCCGTTAAAAATAATTTGCGTACGACCCGTATCCGTATTTTTTTACGTACGAGTCGTACAAGTACCGTACGAACGGCCAAGTACGATTCGTGCGTGAAAAATAACTACGAATAGCATTGGGAAAAGTGTACGAGAGTGCGTCGGAAAGTTTTTACGTCCGAATATCGTTGGAAAAAGTGTACGAGAGTGAGCCGGACATTGGTACAAGCAAATCGTAAAACACAAGTCCGAGCGCGCAAGTACGATCCTGACCGTCCGTCCGAATACACAATCGCACGTAAAATGGCCCGTACGGATCCAACGCAGTAGCACACATGTACATGGGTAAACTTATGCCCGTGTACGAGCCGTACAGCCCCCCCACCCCCAAATATGTCAGCACCGTACACCACCCTGTCCGCACTGTACCCCAGCCCCGCAACTGTACGCGCCGTACCCCCATGTACGTGCCGTGCCCCCCATGTACGCGCCGTACCCCAGCATGTATGTGCAGTACCCCCGCATGTACGCGCCGTACCCCCGCATGTACGCGCGTACCCCCCCATGTACGCGCCTTACCCCCCTGTCCGCACTGTACCCCAGCCCCGCAACTGTACGCACCTTACCCCCCCGTCCGCACTGTACCCCAGCCCCGCAACTGTACACGCCGTACCCCCATGTACATGCCGTACCCCCCATGTGCGTGCCGTACCCCCCATGTACGTGCTGTACCCCCCCATGTATGCCCCTTTCCCCCATGTACACACCGTACCCCAGGCCCGCACCTGTACGCGCCGTACCCCTCCTATGTACGTGCCTTACCCCCGACAATGTACACACCGTATCTCGGCATGTACGCGCCGTACCCCAGGCCCGCATGTGTACGCACCGTACCCCCCGCATGTACGCGCCGCACTCCAACACCGTACCCCAGCACCCTCACCCACCATCACGTATGTGCGGACCGCACCTACACGAAAAAGACTCTTACAGAACCAGGACACTGTAAAACAGCACAAGGAGGGACAATTCGACTCGCACAACACCACAAAACACGTCTACATGACAAAATACATCTCAATGACTGACCTGGCACATCCAAACAGGCAAACAGAGGACCAAATCACAACCACCTCTTATAACACACCCACCAAAATTCAAACACAGCCACACCCAAAAATGAACCAATAAAAAGGGCCCACACACACAACCCATGAGCCTTTGCAACAGACCCACTGCTGCCAGACCCCACAGAGAAACAACTCTACATTACTGATACCTTCACTACACCTTCACTCACACACCTTCACACAACCTCCTTCACAAACATCTCCCTCTTCACATTCACACACACACTGTCACATTCACACCCACACACCCACAACCATCCACACCCACATCCACACCCCACACCATGCCCACAGACAAGAATCCAAAGTTCACAACGGCGGAGCTGGACCTCCTTGTTAACGAAGTCATCAGAGTCGAGCCACAGCTGTTTGGAACATTGGTCAGACAGACCAGCATAGCTGAAAAATCTGCCATGTGGCAGAGGATTGTCGATAAGGTGAATGCTGTTGCGCCCATCCGAAGGACCAGGCATGAATGCCAAGCCAGGTGGTACGATCTGCGCAGGGCGGTCAAGAGGAAAATGAACGAAGAATATGCCCAGAGTAACATCACTGGAGGTGGGCCGCCCCGCAGACCCGTACACTACCATCCCTGGGAGGAGAAGGTGATGGCCCTGTTACCGCCGGTGGGAGTACACGGAGTCGAAGGAGTCACAGAGCCTGGTGAGTACACAAACAACTTACGTATCATGGGGGCAATGGGGTCCACACCACATACACACCAAATGCACCCAACTTCCCCCAAGCACTCACCGCACACAACCACACTCAAAAACCATGCTCATGCCACTAACGTCTCCATGCACCCTTCGCAAATCAAGGCAAGGCCATGTCCAAGGCTACAACAACCACAAACACAAGACTGGATGTCCGGGAGGCGGGGAGGGTGGGCCCCACACAACACATTGTGAAAATGAGACGCAGACACCAATGCCCTCAGCCCATATGGCATAGGTACATACACATGCACAATGCACAGGGACTGGCAAAGTACTGACTAGGTAGCTGACACCTGGCCCTGCTGTATGCAGCACAAGGCCCTCCTGGGACCACTGTACACTCAAACACCAACTCCACAAGCACAGGTATCTAGCACAGGAACTCACACTCACTGTCATGCCAGCATGCACCATGAGGGGACAGACACATCACCTGGGAGACCCAATGACAACTCACACTACACACAACAGCACGCCCGTCACACCCCCCCCCTAACACAAGCACACACCCCCGGGGCAGGCAACGGATTTACACACTCCCACAATGGACATGTGACACAAGACCAATCCATAGCCAACTAAGCATCATAGCCAACAATCTACAGGTCAAACACTCAGGAGAACATCCCAATCTGTCCCCCACAACATACCCATCCCCAAGTGGACATTGAGAGGAATGCTAGGCACATCCAACTACCTGGAGGATTTGTGTCAACTTGAATATGTATGAAACATAGATGTCACATGAAACACCATTAACATTGTCTCTCTCTCACACACAGGGCAACGTCGTTGATCTCCCCCCAACACTGCGGGGGAAGAATCACAGTCCCAGGCTCCGCGTGAAGATGATCCCACCGGCAGCGACGAGTCTCACCACTCCGTGGATGACCCCAACCAACCTGGACCCTCTGGTGCCCAAGCCCCTGCAGCACCTGCGTCAGGTACATCTGTGCCAACCACCACCCCCATTCCTGCCACATCCCAGGACACACCCAGGAGCCCTGCTCGCACTGAACAACAGAGCCAGTCTGACCAGGAGGGACAAGGTTCTCCGGGCACCCAGGAGGAGGCAGGCAACCCTGCAAATGCCATCCCTCAGGGGTCCCGTAGACCCAATGTGCCCACAAGGGCAGGCCAGGCTCAAGTGGGCAGGGGTGGTGGGAGTGGAGGCAGGCGGAGGCGCGAACCTGACCAGCCAGCTCAGGACACTGGTATGTCAAACATACGCAACATCCTGGACACATACCGGCGTGACACCAGAGGTATCAACCAGGACATGTCGAGACTCTCAGAGATGCAGAGGACCCTCGATGAGATTAAGAACCTGCAGGTCGAGCATCATGAAAGTCATCAACAACACCAAGAACGGATGAAGGTAAGACTGGCTGAGCTCCTGGCGGTGCACAGGGACATGAGCCAATCACTCCGTCAGATCGCCCAAAGCATGGGCAACCCTCCCTTTGCCACCAGGCGTAGACCAGCACCAGACACAGGGAGGGAGGGGGAGGAGGAGGATTCGTCTGATGGAGCGTCCCAAACATCGTCAAGGCCTGCATCTGAGGGTCCCCGGAGGAAGGTGGGTCATCCACGGAAAAGACCGTGAGAGTCAGCGGACCATCCACATCTCCCAGGTCACCTGGCATGGCACCTGGCCCTCTGGCGCAACAGCAGCACCTCATCCAATCACATTCTCTGCCACATGGACTTGCTGGTCACAGTCTGACCAATGATGACCAACACTGTGCCCTGGACTCTGATGACTTCCAATGCCAAGGATACCATCTCCCCCTGTGAACTTTGGATTCTAATCCCCCGGTAGAGCCCATACCAAAACACGTACCCCACCGCAAATAAATATATTACTTTTGTCATGAGACGTTCCTGTCATTTTGCATTATTCAACAACATATGTGTGTGGAAATGTCAAACTATGCCTGAGTGTTGAACTAACTCCAGCCATCCATACCCTGGGATCAGAGTCTGGTACAGGACACACATGGATCACAAGGTATCATTCAATGTAGGCATGGAGCAGAACAGTCAACTGTGATGGCCTCTGGCTGCTGAGGGGGGGCTTGCTAAACTGTGCGGACAGACCTATTTGGGAGATTATCATCAAGGGGTAGAGGTCATGGCTCATGTGGAGGTTCCCGGGGAGGGAGTCCCAGGTATGTGTGGCCAGGTGGGAGACCAATGTCCTGTATGCTGGAGTACGGTGGATGTGAAGAACGGTGGCCAGGGCAAGGTTGGACGCACGGAGATGGCCCAACGGGATCTAGGATGACAGACGTACAAGGTTGGTTTGGGGTCGGGGTTATTGACTGCCTCCTGAGTGTGGGTGGGGAGTGTGGAGGTCATCCTGCAGCAGACAGTGATACATTGCAGCTATCTATGGTGGACGGTGAGGTGGCTGGGGCGCAGGGTGTTGAAGCTGAGATGTGCAGATGCACCATGGATGTGGACAAGTTTCCTGGGAGTTTGGATGTACTTGCTCCGAAGAGGGCAGGGCAGTATTTGACACGGATGTTGTCATGGACCTGGGGGATGGTCTGTCTTTTCTTGGAGTGGATCTATCTGTGGATCATGTGCATAATGCAGAGGGCGTTGCAGCATGAGGTACAGATGCTGTGGACTAGCATGGAAAATGTGAGCGAGCCAAACATGAGGCACACCATCTTGTGTGTGTGGCCACTGGGTGCTTGTGCAGGGCTCTTGCGGGTGGGACACAAGCACTTGACCCAGCTGGAAGGGGACAATCCTCAGATCAGTCCTGTACAGGTCCAGCCTCAGGTGGCTTGTGTTCAGCCATTCATCAATGGATCTCATGCATACTTGAATGATGGAACTGCCAATGTCTGTGTCTTTGTTGAGGGTGAGGAGCACCTGGCTGTCAATGGCATACGAGCTGATGATGAGGTGCTGTGCGCATGTGATGGTGGAGAGGGGGGTCCTGGACACTCTGTAGATTGACATGCTGAGAGATGATACCTGTGCCATGTCCCAGACGATTACACCATACTACATACTGAAGCCTTGAGTCCCACTCCCATGCCCTTGCTGGGCTACAGAGCCGGTGGGGAGTATTATGGACGTGACCTGGTTGGTGTGACAGGGCCTGGAAGGCGGGGCAGCGCAGTGTAGGCAGTTGGAGTTGCACACTCAGCATGCAAAGGTGTTGTGTGTGTGCCCAGGGTATGTCTGACAGCAGGCGTTAGATGTGCGGATGGACATAGCTTGGAGTGTGGCTGCCACATCAGACTGTAGTGTGATGTGGGTTATGCAAGGACAGGATGGTGGTGCAATGTGCACCTTGCATGTTCTGATGGTCCAGCCTTTGGCACCGCGTGGCGGCAACAGTGGCATAGACAAGCTGAGGACAGCCAAATGAATGGGTGGAGGGAGGAAGTGAGGAGCATCTTGGAGGCATGTGTGTTGCCAAATCTGGATACTCTGTGGGCCCTTGCTGCAGGGGCCGCAGCAGCAGGCGGCATCTCCTTGCCAAATCCCAGAATTTGCACACAAAGACTAGGATGTCAGAAGGACAACTGCAACAGGCGCGTGTGTAAAGTAAGGAGTGTCCAGTGTCACATGGCACACCCAGAGACAATGCATGTACAATCACCAAGAAGCATGACACCGGATCAGGAAACTGAAGGCCGACCTGCGCACAGGAGACACACCCTCAGCAGGTGTTGATGGCCCATTGTGTGGACCAACATGCCAAAAAACATACACGACCATGTACTTTATGCCCAATAGGGAGCCTAAACCATGAGCAACTGCATGCATGTTGGTAAACTACACATGGACTCCTATGCATAATCTTCCACAACTATGCCAGATATGCCACATGCAAAGTGGCAAGAGACCTGCATTGACACAGATGAGGCACCTTGGAGTGTGACGGACACCTTTATTACTCAGCCTCACACTAAGGGAAATGCATCAATTGGAACAGACTCACAGGTGATTTGGCTGACCATGTGTGACCTACACTGGACACCCCCTTCAACACACAGATGTGGTAAATCCTACTGAGCTGGCACACAAGTGAAGGGGTTGAGCCTAACACCCCTTGCTGCACACAGAGAGTCTGCAATTCCCCATTGAGCCTCATATGGGGATGTCCCACACTATGTCCACCATTAGCATCCCTTATGTCCCTGAGGGACGTTATACACACATTGATGCCTTCATCAGAATCCACAAACCAAAACAGATGACTGTCAGGAAGGGTGACTATCAATTCATAGGAGCCATGCAACACGTCATGTGCCCCATGGTGAGTCAACATGTATGCATGGTAACACAACATGCACAGGAGCAGTCCCCACATATCACAAACACGTACCACCCACAAAATGCCTTGCTGCACTCCTTACCCAAAATGACTTTTCACCATGTCTGTGCATGTAACTCTGATCCAGCACATGTTGCAATACTCATGAGGAATAGCAGGAGGGCAATGATGACATGAGCAGACGACAGCCGCAAGAACCTGGGGAGGACAGACACACAACAAGTCAGCGAAGAGCTAGTAATCCGCAGACATGTACATGTACTCTACAGGAATGATGTTGTCACCATGCTCTTAAAAAATTTAGTGTCCCATTTAAAATGTGTGGAATGACATCATCACTTGAATGACACCTCAGAACACACCTCCAACTCACTTAGCACACAGTCAGCTGGACACACACATTGCAACACATGCCACACAAGGCTCAAAGCGTGCACACTCAGAAACAGGAACTCACCATTATGAGAAGAAGTTGCGGATAAGCTGACTCCGGATGTCCTCATCCTCATCCTCACTTGCCCCGTGCCCAGGCCCTTCATTCTCCTTGGGTGGATGATCCTGCTCATCCGGATCAAGAATGAGTGGCACGGCCTTCTCCACTGCCATGTTGTGCAGCATGCAGCACACAATGAAGATTTTGCAGACTTTCACCGGGGCATATGGGAGGGTGCCGCCGATCTTGTGGAGGCACCGGAATCTGCTCTTCAGGAGTCAAAACGTCCTCTCAATCACGCTTCTCATCTGCCCATGGGTGTCGTTGTACCAGTGTTCTGCGGCTGTTCTGGGGTTGCGGAGAGGCGTCATCAGCCATGGCATGTTGGGATAGCCAGAGTCCCCTACATGGAAACATCATGTGAAGAAGTGGGTCAGGAGATGCCGTAAGATACAAAGATGAGGTTTTAGGAGACAAGGGTACCCCGATATGTGAACCTGGGGTGATAATGAAGAGTTAAGAACAATGGTTCAAGGATGGCCCAAAAGGGTCCAATAGAAAAGGTGACCCAGGCAGGGTCACTTGTTTTTTAAGATAAGTTAAATCAATTCCTTAGGGAGCAGGAGACAAAGTACGTAAAGATCAATTATGGAATTCAACTACTATATTGTTGTCAATGCGATGTCTTTTTAAAACTACTATCACTATTTCACACCACGCTTTTCTTATTTTGTGAGCATTCTAAAATTGACTTTGTTTAAATAAATACCTGCTATCTTTTGACCCACATGACCCTTTACGTACTTTGTCTCCTGCTCCCTACGGAATTGATTTCACTTATCTTAAAAAACAAATGACCCTGCCTGGGTCACCTTTTCTATTGGACCCTTTTGGGCCATCCTTGAACCATTGTTCTTAACTCTTCTTTGTAAGATACAAAGATAGTGCGAAACACAGAACTAACAGAGTATACCCACCAACAAGATATGCTCGTTCCGCATGCAGCTGCAGCATCATTTCTGGCACCCTGCTACGCCTCATGATGTAGGCATCATGGGCGGATCCTGGAAAACGGGAACAGACATGGAAAATCAGCATGTTAGCAAGACACACCACAAGGGCATTGATAGAGTGATAATGTTTGCGGTTCCGAAAGGCTACCTCCTGTGCCTGTGGTGGTACCAAAGCCACATGTGTCCCATCAATGGCCCCAATTATGTAAGGCATCCCTCCCAGGGCAATCAAAAATAGCTTTATTCAACAGTTTTGTCATAAAAGCAAAACACATACATTAAAACATGTATAATAAGATAATAAATATACTGAATCTAAAACATTTAAAAACTAATTAAACAATGGGTACTGCCGAGTAAGTTAATTCTGGAGGATTAAAATACATAAACACTCAATTTATCCCAAGCAATTCATATCATGGTTCAACCTATCTTGGCTGGCTGTTCGAGCAGTAGCAGACCCCCCTCCCCTAGCGCCTTGAGACCCTCTGGGTGAGTAGTGCACTATATAAATGCCTTGATTGATTGATTGATCTTTGGAACTGAGAGCAATAAAATCAATTAACCTGGAGCAACACCCTAGATCTGATGAACCAGGCCCAGCCTAGAATCTTAGCCATTGCAATTGCTATTGGCTGCGAAGAATCCGTTGTAAGGATCCTTAGGGCCTCCTCATGTTTCCTGAAGCCTAGAAGCTTGCAAATAGGTATTACCCACTTGGCCCGAGGTTTTTTATACAGTGGGCAAAAAAACAACAAATGACTAACCGTTTCATCTTTATCTGAGCATTTTGGGCAGACTTTCATAGTGCCCCAACCCAGTTGCCAGTAAATGATCTAATGGGTAGGGTACCAATCCTCAATTGGAAATATAACTTCCTGTCTAAAGGTTTCTCAATAGAGTCCCAATAGTGTTCTAGTGCGGGTTTTGTCTTCAATTCAAGGAACCGGCCTGTCAGAGGTTTTGTTGCATCCTTCGCTCGGGCTGATTCCATTATCATGTCCCAATACTTCTCCTTCAATATCTTTTTTGATGGAAAAGGAGCATTTTGGGGATCATCCCAAAGTTCTATCAGACCTAGGTTTACCAACATCAACCTTATCTCCCGTAGCCATTTGATCCTATGGAAGCAGTCTGAGTCCATTACGTCTTTTAACCCTCTTGCGTAATGTGAAAGTTCAACCGTACACCACAATCTTCGCCAATATAAAAGAGGGCGAAGTTTAGCCAGATCCCTTACTGCTTTCCTTCCCAGATCGAGCAATAATGGGCACATGGGGGTGCTTTTTGGGACACCGGTGACCTTACGCAAGAAGGAGTTTTCAGCAGCAGTTATGGTACAAAGGTTCTGAAACCCCCAAAGCTCCGCGCCATACAGAGTGGAGCTTAGGACTTTCAAACCATAAATCTCCATCAATGGGCTAATTGGTTTGGAGAAAGAGGTGTTAAAGTTAACTACGAGAATCCCAGCCTGTTGTTTATGCTTTAGGGTGGCTATATTAATTTGTTTAGACCAGCTCATATCAGACTGGAGCGTAACCCCCAGATACGTGAAGGCGTCTACTCTATCAAGAGGTACGTTATTCATAAATACCTTGCCCCGAAAGGATTTATGCTCATTAAATGTCATAAATTTTGTCTTTTCTGTATTAATTACAAGACCCCGGGTTGAACAAAAGTCCTCAAACCTGCTAAGGGCTTTTTGTAAGCCACTAGGGGTCTTGGAGACTATCAAAGTATCGTCCGCGAACATGAGGATGGGTATATGTTCTTTCGCCAGCACAGGGGCATCGGTGGGGGTCTCCAAGAGGAAATCAGCCACCCCGTTCGCAAAGAGCGAAAACAGGGTAGGCGCAAGCACGCAACCCTGGCGCACTCCCCTGTCAACGGGGAATGCTTCAGTGACCTCTCCCTTTACACCCCACCGGACCCGCGCATGATTATCCTCATGTAGGCGGATGACCAAAGACAGCAAATCAGCCGGCATCGCCATTTCACTTAGGACATCCCACAGCCTTCGTCTTGGCACCAGATCGAAGGCTGCTTTCAGATCAACGAATACCGCGTACAGGGCTCCTTTCCCCAGTATAACTGTCTTCCAATAGATGTTAATAAAACGGAAGACCTGCTCGATGGTACTTGTAAGGGGGCGAAAGCCCGCTTGAAATGGGGTAAGGATTTGCTCATCATCCATCCATAACTGCAGCTTTTGTAAAATCAGTCTACTCATGATCTTTTGGATGGAGTCTATAAGACTTATTGGTCTATAGTTGGTGGCAACGGATTTGTCCCCCTTTTTAAAAAACTGTATAATCTCGGCTCCTTTCCAAGAGGCCGGGATTGGGGCCCGACACGCAATGGCATTTGCTAAATATCTTATATTCAGGCGCCATGAGGTTTTGTAATTCAAAAACACATCTCCGGGAATATTATCCATTCCAGGAGCACGACTAGGGGTAATAGAATCCAGGGCCCTATCTACTTCCCCTAACGTGAACACCTCGCCAGAGAAAAAGGTTAACTCAATAGGACCCATAGACTGTTCGTCCTCCAAGGAAGCGTACTAGGGTTTAAAATATTCCACCCATAAGTGGCGGGCAACATTATTCTGCGGGGGGTCCGGAATCCCCCCCCTATCCCACTTAAACGTATCCCAGAATGCTTTTGGGTTGCGTGACTCACAAGCTTCTTTAAGCTCTATCAAACTTGCCTGATCCCAAAGTTTTTTTGCAGCTTTAACTGCTCTTTTATAGGAGTCCCGCGCCAACCTTACTTTTACTGGGTCTCCCTCGCCTATAGCTAGGCCCAAATTTCTCCGCAACTGTCGACAATTGTCGGTAAACCATCCATCAGTTTTCTTTTTCTTGCCCTGGCAGTACTTGGCAGGTTTGCAGAAGAGCAATTTTAGTTGTTCGAACAGTGCTGTATGCATCTCGGTAATATGGGTCAAGGGAATCTGGCTACCTTCACCAGAACCCCAAACTTCTAATACCCTGTCCACCTCATTATTCATCACTGACAATGTTGCCTGGGATCTTGAAACATTTTTCCATCGCAAATGTCGTATGTCATTAGTCAGTACCAGGTCATTGCCTCCTACCACAGGACTAACTTGCGTACCTTTTTCTAGCAACCAGGCCATTGTGACGATGAGTGGGTCATGGTCACTTTCCACTCGGGTAACTACGGCCATGTCCCTCACGCAATGCCACAAGGGCAGGCTTAACAAGACGTAGTCAATACGGCTTGCCCTACGTCCATTGTTAAAGGTATTGGCCCCTTTCTTATCAGACATTGTGCGCCCATTTACGGCCCTCAACCGATGCCCGATACACAACCCTTTCATTTGTATGGCCGCCTCTGTCCATTTTTTAATTGGCTCGGCCTCAAGTGTGGGTATACCCCATTTTGCATCCTCATCCTCCGTTAGGTCATGGTCCTTTGCCCCTCCCAGGGCATAGAACTCCCCCTTGACACCTGTCAACTGCTCACGAGTGGGAAAATGGATGAACCAACATGGCTTCTAAAACATCATGCAGGACACGGCTGAACATTGTCTGGGACATGCCACCGACATCAGCTATGGTCAATTCAAACGTACCGGTGGCAAAAAAATGTAGGGCTGCCATCACCTTCATCTTGGGGGTCAGAGCTGTAGGATACCTGTGTTGTGGTTGGAGGCGTGGTTCAAGCCGGCGGGTCAAGTCCTCTATCAACTCTTGCGAGAAGCGGTATCTGCGTATGCAGTCATGTTCACGCATGGCATCCAGGTCTGGAATTCGTCTGGGGAGAGGCGGTGCCCTGCAGAGATTTGGAAGGAATAACAAAGAGTGAGTACATTACCACACCAATGTCACTGAGGTGAGCACATGTTCAACAGCTAATACACATCTGCTTAATACAGAGTCTGGTCTGTGCAATACATCCAGGACACGTAGGCCAGCCAGGTGATACTCCTACGAAGAGCCAGTCACAATAGTTGCATGGCAATGTTGACGTGACATGCCATTAAAATAGCTGTGGGCCAGTGTAAGTGACCAGCCAGACACATTACATGAGTGACAGACATCCACATATCAGCATTTGAAGGATGTTATCTAATACAGACAGCTGGCGGGAGTCTAGACGCACAGGTCACATGTCATCTGAAAAAGGACAGATAACACACATTTCCATGAAGGGGTACATGTCAAAAACGGTTGACACAGATATTGAGACAACGCAGATATTGCCTCATGTCAGGAAGTCATCTTCGAACCATCATGACACATGTAACGTGTGAGTCCACATGTGGCATGGTGTGCGTATATGTGTGTCATGTACATATGCACACAGACACATGTTGGATGCTGCAACAGCAGATGGAGTTGACGGAACACCAACGGCAAGCTCATGGGAACACATGACACACACATGACATAGTCACATCGTGGCACGCTGGTAGTCACATGTCAGGTGTAATTATCCTTGTACCTGGCATCAGGGGACAGTTGCGGGTGTTGGTGACTGTGCCATACCAGTGATGCAGTGCTTGACACATGTGCAAAGTGTGAAGGGGAAGTGTGCCACGTAGTGCCCCATCACACATGACATGTGTAAACAGCTCATCACACATCTATTGTGCCACAACATGATGAGACATGTGCCACATCACTGCCTGACACACCTAGGCCCTGCACATGAAGGACTGCACTGACAATGACTTGATGTCCAGCCTTGTGCGAGTCTCACACCGCCATTCCTTTCGTGTGCGCCTCCTATCACCAGTGTAAGCTGTGAAACGCAGTGTACACGCTCTGAGGGCGTGTGTACGGGCCGTACTCACGCGTGAGTACGTGCCATACATGCGTGAGTATGTGCCTATCACTATAGTTGGGGGTACCATAGGCCCTAGTGATACGGCACGTACTCACGCGTGTACGGCCCGTACACGCGTGAGTATGTGCCTATCACTATAGTTGGGGGTACCGTAGGCCCTAGTGATACGGAACATACTCACGCATGTAAGGCCCGTACACGAGTGAGTACGTGCCTATCACTATAGTTGGGGGTACCGTAGGCCCTAGTGATAGGGCACGTACTCACGCGTGTACAGGCCATACACGCGTGAGTGCGTGCCTATCACTATAGTTGGGGGTAACGTAGGCCCTAGTGATACGGCACATACTCACGCGTGTACGGCCCGTACACGCGTGAGTACGGCCCATATCACTATAGTGATGGTGCCCTAGGGGTACGTGTGAAACGTGCCGTACCTGTGTGGGGATTTAAGAATTACAATGGGGACACATGAGGGACAAGTATTAGGGCCTAAATGCATGCTGGTTGTCATGGATACCGAGTTTCAAGTTTAAAATTTAACAACATGTGGTCTGGAAAAAGCAGTTGGCCACATTATACATTGTTGCAAAGTGGTTGTTGACTTGACATGATTCTGCAAATTCGAACGATGCTAAGGCTGTCACTGGTGTATGTTTAAAGGGATTGGAGGAAACGTAGGATGCAAATGAGTCTGACCAATCACTCTATACTCCTGTGAATGAAATAGGCCAGCAAGGCAGATATAAGGCAGGCAGAACCCATGGGAGGGCACTTGCCTGCACAACATGTCAGTCGATACCACTGCTGCTGTATTGTCTCCCTCTGGCACCATGCCAAGGACTGTGGAGAGGGCCCAGCCTTTTACCCAGGAGGAGAATGAGGCCCTGCTGGATGTGATCCTTCCATGGTACCCCATGCTGTATGGTCGACCAGGGGAGCAGGTGAGCGCTGACTCCACTACCTTTGCCTGTGCACCTTTTTTTGTGTCTTTCACTTCTGGCATTGTGTCCAGGTGTGACAGACATGCAATGTTGGTTGGAGTGGGTCCCAGGGGGTGTGGATGGCTTATGTCTCTCATGCAGGGCTTGATGTAGTTCATGTGTGCACTCCTCACTTGCATTGTGCTTACTGTGACATTCACTGCATAGTGCATGGCACATTCAGCCAGCCTAATCCTCTTGGGCATTCTTGTTCTATTGTCCTGCGGTGATTCAGTGTTCACCCTGGTGTGACAGGGGACTGCATCCACAGATGTGTGTGAGAGTTGAGTGGAGCTGTGGTGAGAGTGGTGAGAGTGTCCAAATGATGTGTACGCCCCCTGAACATTGATGTGTGTGAATATTTCTCGGCATTTGTGAGTGTCTATGTGGAGTGTTGCACCGCAGCTGCATGGAGGAGGCAACTGCTCAATCCATCTGATGTGAGAAGTAAGCCGTGCTGTGTGTCTGACTTGCTGAACTAGCCCCACACCTGTGACCCCCCCTGGCAAGTGGCACATGTGCAGAGTGAGGTTTGTATCCACTGTTGCCAATGGCAGGTGATTGATGTGTGCCTGTGTGTGTCTGTGTACTCTGCTGATGTTTCGTCAGTGGCCTGGGGCATGTGACTGCTTTGCGGTGCTGTCCATCAGCCTTGTGTTGCTTGGGATGCACAGTGTGTGCCATGATCAGGGATTGTTTTGCACCCCTCATGCCATCTGTGTACTTACTATGCCATGTAGTGCATTGGTGCGTCCCCAGTGGAAAAAGTCCCTATGACTAAGGTGCTATTACTTGCCAACATACTATGCCCTGTTCAACAAATCAAAGATGTTCAAATGTGTGTCTTGGTGACATGGTGCAGGTGTAGTGATGTTGTCCCACTTTGTCATCCACACAGGTAACCGCCTACCACAAAGGGAAGATCTGGAAGGATGCCGTCAAGGCCGTGCAATCGGTGGAGGGTCGCAGTCGGCACCTGCCACAAGTGAGGAAGAGATGGCAGGTCATCCGGTGCTGGACCCGGAGGATCGCCCGGGTCATGCTGAAGGAGGAGGTTCCTCGCAAGCATGGCGGGCTCCGGCGCCTGACCCACCAGATGAAGCGTGTCCTGGCGGTGGTCTTCCCTGACCTGGATAGGCGGATACAGGAGTTACAGCAGCAGGAAGGGGGTAGGTACATGTGTGTTTGTTGTGTGTCGCCAGCTTTTGTAGCTGCTCAGTCGCCTGGATACACTGCCAGGCTATATATGTGCAGTGCATATCCTGTTCCCCCAAGTCAACCTGTGCTGTTCTTCCTCCCTTTCCCTCCTTGACATGTGTTACCTGGTCTGTGTGTTATCACTATTGCACATGGTCATCTAGGCTGCCAGTTTATCAAGGTGCACACTGCTTTCAGCATCATGTGTGGGGGTGGTCTGCCTGTGCCCTGTCCTGTTCAGTCATTTGGGGGTGCATAATTGTTGGCACTGATGCAGAGTCTCAACATAGGAGTGTGAGGGTTCAAATGAACAGACTTGCAGCATGCATTACCAATGTTGTGGCCTCAGACATAATGTGCATGAGTGGGATATATGCATAGTGCCGGGACGGTTGCTCCTGTAACAGTCAGCTCATTCCAGGACCATGGAGCAGTGTGCCCACTACAGTCCGCTGACACAGCCTGCCCTCCTACTCATGTGTGTCATCCAACACTGTGCACATTCACTGTGGGTTCAGCATGGCTCTGCCTCTGTGGCATTGTTCCCTGGCCTAGGTAGTATTTTTCACATGTGTAATACATTTGTCCACTGGACAGGGATACACCAGTTTGCTTGTGCATACTCACACTGGGCAGTGCCTGTGTGGGTATTAACAACAATCTGTTGATGTTTGTTTGTGACCAATATGATTTGGCATCCCTACAAGGTGATGTCGTGTTAATGAAGCTAGTTTTCAAGCACAGTTATTGTAACCCTGACTAAGAGGTGTCACTTCTTGATCGGTATCAGTCACATTGACTCAGGTATGGGTGGGTGTGTGCGGGAGGGGCGTACATGTTCAACCCTGATGTTTCATTGCCAGTTCTGACTTGTGTGTGATGATTCGCAGTACAGAAAGTCATCGTGCAGTGCCCCTGTGATGTTGGCCAGTGCTTAATGTTTGTGCTTCATAGCCTGTGTCAGTTTTTGACAATCATGTATCCTGCTTGTACATTTTTGGCACCTGTGTGTGGTTCAGATGCTACACAGTTGTGACTTTGTGTGCTGACATCTGTGGGTACATTCTGGCTTGCCATGAGGGGGAACCCACAGTACAGCTAGGCTTTTTTGCTAAACAATTGGAGGCCCATTAGCGTATGCATTGTCCTGGGTGTGGACATGTGTGCCACTCCAGATGACAGTCAGTAGGTCATATGTGTAGCCAACTGTGTGATCAGGTGATGGATAGCCATGTGACAAATGACATTATTCAAGTTGTTACTCAGAGGAAATGTCCATTGGCACTCACTACACCTGTCAACATGTCTCAATGTTTCATATGCTTGACCTTGTTGTTTTGTTGTGAAGGACAATGATGTGCCTGCATGACAGATGTCTCCCAGGGAAGTGCACAAGACACCACCTTTACACTTTCCAGGGACACGCTGGCACATTTTAAAGTAAGGCACAGTTTGAACAAAACTTGTTTGGAGTTCATACATATACATGTTCCCACAGTGGGCTAGCATTTGGGTTAGTCCTTGGTTGTTGCTGACACCAACTTACGAGTGTCAAGTCATCCAGACCACCGTGGTGCCATGTATATGTACTTACTGATACGCCATTTCTGCCTAACAGTGGCTGATTTGAATGAGTCTGGCAGCTCAGACAATGACTGTGTACATGTAGTTTGGTGTGCACCTCCTTGTGTGACTTCTGCTATACAGACACATGTGTGTTGTGTTCACAGAGTGCCACATTCACACATTCTAGACATGTCCATTGTGTAAAGGGTTGTGATTCTCCAGGAGTCACAATGTATTTCTTTGGGGTGTCAAAAGTACTCACAGGTCTCTGAGTGTGGGGACACCTTCTGCATTGGCATGTGGTATTTGGCCTTGGGTGCGACAATACTGTTTGGTTCACAGTGAACAAGAGGTGGCATGCCTTCATAGTCTTGCTGTGCTCAACTGATCCCAGACACTAGCTTCCCATGATCTTGTGATTTCAAGTTATTTGCTGTTGTGTCCTAATTTTAATTGTTTCCAAGTGGCATGGTGGGTCAACCAACTGGTGAGTGCAGGGCTTACATATGTGGGGAGTATTCTAGATGTTACTCATGATGCCTTTCCTGATATGCACTGTTGCCTATTTTGTTTGGACTCATGTGTCAGATGTATACAGGTGACTGATTTTTTCCTGTCTCCTCACCTTGCCCACAGCATCATCGGAGGACACCGAGGGAGACACCGGCACAGACGTGAAGGAGGGATCGAGCAGTGGTGCCACCACTGCTGAGGAGTCAGTGGAATCTAGTGGCACGGAGGGCGAGGGGAGTGAGGCGGAGGACCTGCCCAGTACCAACACTGACTACGAGGCAGACGGGTCCGAGGCTGAGTTCCCAGAGGGGGCGGAGGCTGCTCCCACAGCTGAAAGCAGCAGTAAATCTCTCGCCGCCCCCTCCATTCCCATCACCGCCCTCCCACTTGCTCGGGTCCCTTCTGTCCATGCTAGGCCACACTGTGTCTCCTTCATGCCAGGCACCGCACCCCCTGCCCCTGTCCCCCCTGCTGCCCTCACTGCCGAGTCTGTGGACATTCAGCGGCAGTTGCAAGTTGGGCAGACATCGATCCTGACTGTCCTCCATGGCCACACCAGACTGCTGACCCAGATGGTGTCGTACATGGAGGGCATGTCATCAGCGATGTCTGACCAACGGATGTTGCTGAGGTCCCTGGACTCGTCACTGACGGTAGTAGTGAGTCACCTGCAGCGCTGCCTCCCCCCTACCCATGCCCCATCCACAAGTCCCACACCCATGCCTGTCCCAAGCACACCAAGACATACACACACACGCACCCCACCAGACACAAGCAGCACACCACCACGTAAGGGCAAGCGCACACCTCCTGACACGCACACTCAGGGGGAAGCAAACACACCCACTGGGTCTGGGGCACACAGGCAGGCACGCAGCCACAGTCCTCGTCCACATGACTCACTCTCCAGTCCCTCCGATGTCACTCCCTTTGGCTCCCCTGCCCCAGATTCGGAGAAGGAGGCCTACTTTGCTGGGCTGGGCTTCAGCCCCACTAGTTCACCTGGCCGGAAACGGTCAAGGCACTCCATGGGTAGGGGAGTTAAGTCCCCCAGCCTGTCCACCACCTCCCCCAGTAGCGCTGCAACCCATCCCTCTGACCCCCCCCCCCTCCTTGGGGCCTGTTGTTTCTCCGGGTAGACGCTTGAAGAACTGGCAGAAGTGTGCAGCGCCGAGCTCACCTCCACCTTTGGCGCTGCCCCACCCCCTGTGGTGGAGTCGTCCGTCCCTGCACCCACCACACCTACCCTTCCCCCTCCTGTCCCTGTGGTGCCTGGTCCTTCCCCACATGATGCCCCCCCCAGTCGCTGAACCAGAGGTTTAGTATGTGCAGGCAAGCTAGGGGAGACGCGTGGCCATGTGTCCCCCCTCAAGGACTTCATATCTGGACTGGCCATTGGCCTTTGTACATAGTATTCTTTACTACATCTTATTTTTCATGCTGAATAAAGCATTTTGTTTTCCGTTTAGAAAAGTCTTGCATTTCATGTATTGATGTTGATGCTGAGGCTCCAGGAGTTGGGGTTGTGGGAATGTGTTATGTTTCATGGATATGTTGTAGTCTGCATCTCATGGGGTGGAACCTGGTATCTGCGCGCCCTCACAAGGTCTCTGCAAAGAATCTTTGGTCGTGTCTGCTCTTTGTGTTTGGAGACATTGTCCCTAGGAGTGTTCCTTCCTCTGTGGCACCTGACATCTCCCCTGCAGAGGGTTGCACAATTGTTGTGTTGCCCTGTGTCTACATTTTCTTTGTTGGTGATGGATCCCTTCAACTCTGCCCATGCCTGCTCAGCAATGTCTCCGGCTGCATCGTCTGTGCCATCCTTGGTACTCACTGTACTTGTGTATAGAGTATTTTGCCATGCCTTCATGGAGAAATTGTCCCTTTTTCGCACAATGCATGTGTGTAATCCCAGCCTAGTACACATATGGTACTTGTTCTGCTGGGTATTTGAACACCTGACACACAATTGTGGCCAATGTATCTGTGGGAACTCCACCCTATTCCTTCCATGACAGACAACATCTTGGTGGCTGGCCCAGCACCTGAACATTCCTATCAGTCCTGGGATGTGCGTGACAGTGTGTGTTCTCTTTGGCTGTCTTAGTTTATTAGGCAGTGACATGACTATACAGTCTTGTGGCATGATCTCAGTGTGTGTATTGTGCTGCATCTGCCAGGGGTGGGTATGCATGTGTTATTTGTCCTCACACCCACATGTGGTGTGTCATGCAGTGGGGGAAATACATCCATCCTCCTGGGAGTGAGACACTGCTGTCAGTGATGTGTTGTTATGGCACTATCATCATTGTCCAAAGTTAGGGATACGTACATTCACCCATGGAGTTGTGGTCATCTGATAATGATGTACACCCCCCATGTCTCTGTCCACTGCTGGTATTCCTCTGCACCCACCCCCATGTCTGTGTCCACTGCTGGTATTCCTCTGCACCCCCCCCCATGTCTGTGTCCACTGCTGGTATTCCTCTGCACCCACCCCATGTCTGTGTCCACTGCTGGGAGTGATGGGCACCCACCCCTCACATGTCCCTGTCCACTGCTGGGAGTCCTCTGCACCCACCCCCATGTCCCTGTCCACTGCTGGTATTCCTCTGCACCCACCCCCATGTCCCTGTCCACTGCTGATATCCCTCTGCACCCACCCCCATGTCTGTGTCCACTGCTGGTATTCCTCTGCACCCACCCCCATGTATGTGTCCACTGCTGGTATTCCTCTGCACCCACCCCCATGTCTCTGTCCACTGCTGGGAGTGATGGGCACCCACCCCTCACATGTCCCTGTCCACTGCTGGGATTCCTCTGCACCCACATAGGGGTACGCGTGGTACGGCCCGTACCCACGCCCCCCAGAGCGTGGGTACGAGCCGTATCACCATTGTGGTGGTGACGTAGGGGTACGCGTGGTACGGCCCGTACCCACGCTCTGGGGGGCGTGGGTACCGGCCGTACCACCATTGTGGCGGTGACGTAGGGGTACGCATGGTACGGACCGTACCAATGCTCTGGGGGCATGGGTACGGTCCGTACACGCGTACCCCTACATCACCACTGCAATGGTGGTACGGACCGTACCCACGCTCTGAGGGGCGTGGGTCCGTCCCGTACCACCATTGTGGTGGTGACGGGTACGCGTCCATGTCCACTTCCGTTGCGGCGGGACATGGGATTGGTGGACACGCCCCCCGAAGTGACCAGACCATGGAGGTAATTGATGTGCAGGATATATTTGTTTTTTGTGGGGTGTGGGTTATGTTTCCTGCCCCTTGCACCCCCCCCCTTTGCCCCTGGGGGTTTTTCTGACCTTCTGCGGCATCTGCGTCGGTTTCTGAACTCGAGGTCGTAGGCTATGAGGGCCGGAATGACGCGTAGGTTGGGGTCCATCGCTGTCCGTCGCATACCGGTGCTCCTTCTTCGCGTCGTCCTCAATTTCCCGGCAGTTTTTGGCTCCCGTAAAAAATGCTACGTGCGGAGTGACGTAGGCACGAATCGTACTTGCTGGTCCGTAAAACGCTGCATGACTCCGTCCGGACGTCGCATATGCGCCGTCCAGATTCACATTTGTATGTATTTTTTTGCCGGTCGGTCTTTTGTACGACTCGTACGGAAATGGTATTTCTGTGCGAATCGTACTTGCGAGTTTGTAAGGTGTTTTTCCCGGGTACGAGTCGGACGGAGAAAACGCTCCTTACGACCATTTGTACCCGGGTTTTACAGGATCGGAATCGGCACCTAAATGTACGATACAAAAATATTATTTACACACTTTACATACTTAATAAACAAATACATATTTTTATTCATAAAATTATAAATTAAATACACTTAATTAATTTCTCACCCTGTACCCCTGCAAACCTCACAACCTTTTACGACACTACCATTTACTATTTTACTATTAAATAAAAAATATAAAGAACCTACAATTACAAACTATATTAAAAAACATTGACAACAATCAATTAATGCAATATAAAACATACATATACAATTAAAAAATTATTTAGACTTTAAAACTTTATTTCACATTTTAAAAAATCAACTTTTTTGTCAACAATATTTTTTGCAGCTCAATATTTTTAACTCAATATTTTGACGGAATAATGGTGGCTCTACATCAAGCCATTGGCAAAACATATTTTTGATTTACCGGATTGTAATGACCAGTTATTTGCACTTTTTTTTAGCTAATACCCCCCAAAAAAAGAGAACTACAAAAACATTTTAAAACTTAAAAAAAACAAAATATTGAAGGATTTTGTTAGAACTACTAAATTTGCTTAATAAAACGAAAACAATTATATTGATCATCTTGTGTGTTTCTTAAGGTCAATATAGCCTTACAAAATGTCTCTAGTGGTTCAGGTTCAGTTTTATTAATAAAGGGCATAGCTAATTAAAACCATTAAGCGTAAATATGCATAATGCCGCTACAATTATAATGAGTAAATAAAAAAGTTAAAACAACATTTTCTACAGTCACCGAATTACACTATAAATGTAAATTTTTTGGAGAATGTCTGATAACTGGAGGCAGGTTCCTTAATTTAAAATTCATTTTGTTTAACATTTGGGCTTCTATAGGGGCCGATTACGATGTCGTCCAGGAAGCAGTCCAACCGAATCGGTTGTGGAATGCTTTCCGAACTACTTAGGTTCGGGGAGTCCAACCAACAGATTACAGTGTGTCCAAACACTGTTCGGTCGGACTTCCATTTACTTCAATGGGAGCCTGTGTTCCAAATGAGAACATAGGCTCCCATTGAAAAAAGGGGTGGACGGGGAAAAGCTTGCACCCTGTGGTAAGCACCCTGTCGTGCCTGCCACACTGTGCATGAATGGAAATGGAGGGGGCCAATGGGTGCCCTAATGGACCGGATTAAGACCCAGGGTGAAGGGGACCTTATACGGGTTCCAAGAGTCAGATTTCGACAACCGATCTGTGTTGGACCAAACAAATCAGAAAAACTGTCCGAATCCAACATCCTAATCGCTCGCTGAGAAATTCAGCCAGTATACCCGTACGAGTTGGCGTTGACCGACTTTGTTACTCCAAATGCCATGCGGAACAGAGTCGGTCAGTTCAAACGGTTTTCGGACATCATAATCAGTCATCCGGAAATGTATCTGAGTCAGTCCTAAACAAGGCTTCCGAATCAAACTTGAATGAATTGGATGCTGTTCGAAGCCTTTAATTGACCCCTAAGTGTGAGCACTTATTTTCGCCGCAAATAACTGCACAAATGTAACCACCCTTTCTTTCAGGCATAGATGCTTGATGTTGATGCCGTGTAAAAGTGCTTGTCTACAGGTTCTTATTCCAGCTTGGATAAACAGGCCTCTAAGCAATTTCTTTCTTTCCAGAAGTAACACTGAACAAACACATAGGATGTGGGTCATTGTCTCCATACCCTTCCTGCAGAGCCTGCACTTATCACTTTTAGAGGATCTTGACCAAGATGGACTCTGGTCCAGAGTTGGAAGAACTCCGAAGCAAAGAAGCATGATTGCTAGATTTCAAATTAAATGGGTATTCATGATCAAGACATTGCTGGGAATTTAGGTGTTTGTATGAGTTAATAACTTGCCAGGCAGATGTCTTATAGCCAGGATCACTTAATCCTCCTATAAATAGAGTGATCTTGCAGTTCGGGATTCTTAAACCTATTACTTGTGGTTTGCAGGTTCCACACATTTTCTACATGAAGAAATGTAATTACATCTTTTTGATGGTTTTTGTATCCCTACTTGCAGTTAGGGGTGCCTATTTCCTGCCAGACACAGACAGACACTGTGCTGGGGTCGGCCTCACGGAATCCATGACACATTTTGAGGAAGGCACTTTTAATAGCTCAGCTTTGTTTCATTAGGTCAAATTCCAGACTTACCTGGGCCTGTGTGGTGTGGAATGGGAATTTTAATGTTATCCAGTAAGCCATGGCCACTAATAAGTCTGAGGGTTTTACCATTTGTTTTCCTTCAATTTCTGAGCCATAGGCTATTGCAGATAGTAGCGTCACTGCCATCACCTTTTGTAGTGGTCCAAGGATGGAACAGTGCAGGGTTTTAGCTAGCTTCAAGAGACCACATTTTAAAGAAGCAACTTTCAATTTGGTGGCCTCAATGAGTGGTGTAATCTCTTGAGTCAAACAACACATCTAGGTATTTGTACTTTGAGGACACAGGATGGGTGCCACCAAAGGGCCAATCAATCAAAGGACTTTATTTCGATCACTTTATATCATAAAATTACAACAGAACAAGACATTTATATAAAAGAAAAAACAAATTTAAATACCACAGTACATACATATTACATAAAACAACCAGATCTTAGACATTGTACCTGATGATCTGATCTTCTTAGTAAATTTGATCAATTAGATTTTAGAGAGACTTACTTCTAGTTTGTTCCGTTATGTGTAAATAAAAAGTGCTAGAAGCCCAGCTTGACATTTTCAAATCCCTAGCTTATGCCTCTGTACAGGGTGGCAGATTGCACTCTGCACTGTGAGCTCTATAAACCTCATGGGGAGAAGACACATTTTGATATTGTATCTCCATGATTTTTAATATTGCTGCAGCTTGTAGGCCACTATAGCCTCCCTCTTCTTCATGTAAGGGATCCAATATAATCTATTATTGACTCTGATACCCTAATAGTTGAACATGGTGACTCTATCCAGACAAGCATCACCAGCTGCAATCCCTGTCTAAAGTACATTTGTTGCTAATAGTTATTATCCCAGAATTGTGGGTGTTAATTTCAAGGTTCTTCGAGTCACAAAATGGTTTGAGCCTAACCAAGAAATTCTGAAGTCCAATGGGGGTTCTCAAAATTAACAAGGTATCTTCAGCGAAGAGTAGGGTAAGAATTGCTATACCAACAGGTATGGGCGAATCATCCATGTAGATTATAAGTACATTGCTAATATCAACAAGCATTTGCAATGCATCGGTGTCACCTTTGGAACCTTATATGTATTTAGCAATGCAGCATATTAGCCTGGGTGCGGAAACAACTACTATTATTTAATATGGAGGGAAAGTAAGCACCAAATTGCGTGGCATGCCAGATATGGGGACACATGTAGAGAAATATTGCCTTTGAGCAGGGAATAGTATAGTCCAAAGCTCTGTTAGGAGAGCGAATGTTCAGATAAAAATACACCCACAGTGCCTGATCCACTCAATTGCTTGTCTGAGATCACATATACAGAGCTTGCACGCCCTTCACAAGGATGGCATACGGGCTGGCATCTGATTGGAGCATAGATCAACCAGCTGTGTTATTCTGACGGCTGACCCATCCAGCCCTTGGTGCCTAGGATCAAGGGCTGTGCTTCCAATATAAAGCTTGTTAACTTTAGAGACAGGAGATTGCAGTGACTCCATCAGAAGCAAGAGATAGAAGCCGTGTTAAGAAGCAGGCGGCTGCTGGGAAATTTCATAGACAAAAGGTGCATAATAAGAAAATAGAGCAGCGATGTTACTCCTCACCCCGGGGTACCAGTATGCTCAGTAGAAAGGACAGTACTCGCGCATTAAAAGTATTGTTCCGGCTTGCTGAGAAGCGCAGGTACTCTTCCATTCCAGCTGAACAAGTGCAAGTACCCCTATCTATGCACACAGATCCAAAGCATGAGATACCTAGCTAGTGATTGGAGACTGTAGATAGGAGCGACAGAGACAGCTGATGACGAGGACAAGAATAGGAGAAGCCAGGCACAAAGACAGGGACCTGAGAGAGACAGGTGTGAATGGAGCGACAGAGCCCAGAGACTGGGGTCGCAAAAGCACAGATCAGGAACAGGTGAGGCTACAGAGATGTGGATCAGAGAATGATACAGCCGACAGAGAAATACTTTTGATACAGTAAAAAAAGAGGCTTCGATAAGAAAAAGACCACAGCACAGACAATGATCCGGGACAGCAGAGAGGGACCGAAACTGAGGCATCGAGACAAACGAAGGCAGAAGGGGTGTGACAGCAGAGACGTGGACCCGAGGCGGCTACCACAGAGGCCGCTGGGACAGTGACACAGACCAGAGACCGCTGGGACAGTGACCGGGACCGGAGATGGCTGGGACAGTGGCACGGACCTGAGATGGCTGGGACAGTGGCACGGGCCAGAGACCGCTGGGACAGTATCACAGGCCAGAGACCACTGGGACAGTGGCACGGACCAAAGACCGCTAGGACAGTATCACGGACCAGAGACCGCTAGGACAGTGACAGAGACCAGAGAGAACGATGCCACTGAAACAAACCAGACACCCCAGAGACAGCCGACCGCAGAGACACGGATCAAGGGTGCACAGACTGTGTTAAGACAGGTGACTGCACAGACATGGGCTAGAGACAGTAGACACTGTGAAGGCTTGATAAGGTGCAGGACACTGCGGAGATGCTAATTGGAGGCAGAGGGGACTGCTGAGAGGATCAGATGCTGCGTAGACTGATTTTGAGCAAACCACTTAATCTCCCTGTGCCCAGGGATCTCACAGGTAGCCACAATATATACAAGCACTCAGCCCCCTCTGGGGCTGTGTCCTGTGGCTGCGGCCTCAGACCCACTTACCGGGGCTCTCTATAGGCAAGGACACAAAGCTTCAGGATCTTCCTGCAATCAGGACTCCACTGTTTGGACACCGGTGTCTCGTCAGCTGCACGGACATCGCTCTCCCAGCCACATGTGGGACTCTCTGCTTCGGGGCTTTAGGCCAAGCACCCAACCAGGTACAGCCGCCTGGCTTCCTCTTGGGCCATCGTCTTTTTGCAAGGCCCTGCCTATGTTCAGGCAGTCTGCTTAATTTCTGACTCGGGTTGTGACGGCAGCAGCGTCTTCCACAAAAAGAAAATGTGGGGTAGGCTCCCGCTTCCAGTGGCATCAATACGGGGTGGGCTGACGTCCTTCCTTCTTGCGAAAGTGTGCCCTACCTATAACCAGTCGCAGCCATGCCTGGCTTCTGTTTGCTGTCCTGTTTCCCGAGTTATCCCCGCCCACAAACAGGCAACTGCTACCTGACTTTTGGCGCGCATGCGTACAATGTAAGGCATCGGTTCGCACTACTTCAAAAACAAGCACTTGTAATGCAATAGAACTCGCATTTACGCGAGTCCTATTGCATTTTAAAAGTGAGTACCGGCGGGCAAAAAGGCACAAACGGGAGTGCAGGGGGAGGTGTCCTAAGAAGTCATGGACTGCGGGAGGGGACAGAGGGAGGCACAGGAACAAATTAGTGTTTACAGTAAATGGGCCAATAGCCATGGAAGGACACAATTGACAACGTGGCCGTCAGGAGGAGGGACTAACAAGCCTAAAACCAAAGGGAAGGCTGCATTTAGGACCTAAGCCAATACAAAAGATGGGCGGAAAGTGGGCGGGAGCTCAAACGAAGCTTCCACGCTATAGTATATACTGCATGTCTCAACGAGACAGAGCAAACGCTGCCTAGACATAAGGCATTGCACCACAAAACTCCGAGATACCTTGCGGAGAAGCTAGTACTATCGGGTGGTAACAGATCTACTGGGAGTACTGATAATCTTCTACTTAAACCACAATGTTTCTCCTTGCCCCCAGAAACGAGACTTAGTCCGTCCGCTGCTTTCTTCAAAAAAGAAGTTAAATCGATTCTCTTGTCCAAATTCACCTGAACTATCTATACACTCTTGTAGATATGTGCTAGTCTCTATTAGCTACCAGTAATGTATTTGCATAACTCATTGTATGTATATGTATATGTCATTCACCTGTATGTACCCTGTAAAGCGCTCTGATACCCGCAAGGGTATGGTTCGCGCTATACAAAACCGTCAAAATAAATACAAATAAATAGGCAAGACCTAAAAATGAACAGAGCAAAAAGAGTGTGAGCTAGAACACATCCCAGGCAGACGCTCCTGCAAATAGGAATGTGTTTAATGAACGCAACCTGCCTGCCCCTGCGGACCTGTGCACCGTTATTTTCATGGAGCTTGATGCAGACTCCCAGATGACTGCTTGCTATAGTGACTTGCTGTGCTCTGTTCCAGACTGCTGCCTGTCGCCTGCCTTCAACCACCGAAGGCCAGTCCTGCTGCTGATCCCTGCATCTTCACCTGCACCCAGGACTACCAGACGTGACTCCAAGGGCAAGCTTGCTGGCCTCCTGTTTAAAGCCACATGGACATACAAGGCTCCCACCATCTTGAACCTGCACAGCGACCCAGCCTGGATGAGGCCTGAAACCCCAAGAGATGAACCACCAGTCCTGGATCCGGGTTTTGGTGTTAAACGTGTCCAAATGGTCACAAACCAACACTGAGGCCTTGACAAATTTTGGCCCAAAAATGCTCTGAGAACCAGGAGGAGACAGAGACTAACCTGCTCGCCTATCTGCCTGAGGTGCATTCCCAGTCGGTATGACTTTGTGACTTCTCCCGCTGCCTTCTTCTCGAAAGCAGCAAATCCTTTTCAGTGGTCCTTCACCAAAGGGGTATCTGACCTTGTGGAACTGTCTTCTGCTACAGCCCACTGCCTTGTCCGGCTGAAGATTTTGGACTTTCATTTCGACTACTAAGTTCAAAAGTAGAAATATTCAACGCAGCTTCGACTCAAGGCTATCTGCTGATGACACTCCCTGGTTAAACACCTCCTGCAGCCTTGCCCCGCTAAATGTTACCTTCTCAGACACTTTGTCGCAGAATTTCTTCTAAGTCCAAAAGTAAGCACTGACTGGGCCTATTCCACTTGTTTTGTTCGAACCGTGCTCCATTACAGTCACCCATAACTTTCAACTTTGACCTGGTCTCATGCAGCTAGATGTCAGTGGTTGGCACTTTGATCTTTTATGAGTTTGTTTCTACTAAAAACATAAAAAATGTATAACTCTGGTTCAACTGATTGGATATTTGTCATTTTGGTGACAAATAGTTTATTAAAATGTACTCTATCATTCTAAAATGGTTTTTGATTTTTCTTGTGTGGTGGTTTTGCTTCATTACATTGTGTGTGCTGCATAAATACTTCAAACATTGCCTCTAAATTGCCTGACGGCATTTTTGCCAAGCTACCCGGGGTTGAGCATAGGTTAATTTAGTGACTTTTTGTGATTTAACCTACCTGAGACTGTGGCAGTTATTTCTCTAGAGCTCACACCCCAGTCAACCAACAACCCAATATCCCACACTGAGATCCTGCACTGGGCATAATGTGTGTGAGAAGGTGGTTGTGACAATCTATTACACCAGTATTTCTTGCTTTTTGATTACATGTTTCTTTACTTTTTAGTGTGGGAGTAGCCTCATAACATGTGACTCACCCATGGCAAACTCATGGTAAAATAGACAATGAATGTTTATAGCCAGTGTCTGCCTTTTAAGATGAAGTTGTTACAATGCAGCAAGAGTAAGAGGTTCTTGACTGGATACAAGTGAACACGCGTTTGCACATATGTGAGTGCTGCACATGGGAGACTCCTTTTGTGCGCAGTCCGGGAACTGTGCCCAGGTAGCCTGGTGCAGAAGGGACTCTGCAGGATTAGGTATTGACCTGGGATAGGCCTTATAAGGTTGGTGTACACAGATAGGGAAAGTCAGTGTGCTTTACTGTCTGATCTTCAGTGACACTCCATTATACACTATGGGGAAAATTGGCTTAGACTGCAGCTCCACTTCCTCTTAGTGTAAAGACACCTGGGCCATACCAATGTACAGTGTACAGTGCACAGTGTAATCTGTCTGAAAAGAAAAATGCTGTAAAGTCCAAAGTTATAACTTTGTAGCTTATGAGCCATCCAGGAATGTCATGTTTCACTTGCTCACCTCGGGATCATAGCCAGCCCTTTTGTCACCCTGCTGGGCTGGGTTAATTACATTCTCTCCAGCTGCAGAAACAAAGGCCTTACCCCACAAATGGAGCAAGTAACCTTGATTAGCTCAGCTTCTGGGGAGGAAGGAGTGGGAAAGACTGCTCTGCATCAATCAGCCAGCTGTCATCCTGTTGCAGAAAAGGGCCAGCTTAAGCCCACTAAACAAACTAAGGAAGCCCAGATGCTGGAGCTAAATGAGGAGCGGGTTCCTTTGAAGGGTTGCTGTGGTAGAACCTGGCAATGATGTCAGCGAGGGGTGGACCTGAGACCCCCAGAGCACATGTGGCAAGTGACTCCTGGGTGACGCCATCTTGAAGTATTCCAGAAGGCTGTGCAGGAAGGTTGAAATAGGGAAGAAAAGGTGATGTGGCTCCTCAGGATAAACCAGATGCCCAGTCCTGTTGAAGACTCCTACCCCCACTTTAAAGGTTTGTGCAAGTGAAAGAGGTCTCTCTTGGTTGTTCTTTTTCTGTTGGACACTAGGACTGGAGGCAGACACCATGGACAATTGGAAGAAAGAACCCCCCTGACTGCCATCTGGATGAATGTCTCTGCCTCTGATTGACCCCAGAACCTGTGGGGCACTTCCCCAGGACCAGGGATGATGGTCTAATTATACCCCCTGTGGACCAGTTGGGGGAAAGACTGGGCATCTGTTCAAGGAAAGAGAAAATCACAGAGGAAAACTGAAGTGAAAGGCTTGCACAGAGAGCCTGTGAACCAAGCTCCCTGCAAAGTTTGTCCCCTTTGAGGCCAAGAATCCTGAAGAAGTGCTCCAAGGGGCTAGGGCTTGCCACCAGGAGAAAAACGAGACAAAGATCGCCCAATCATCCAAATCAGATCAATGGGCCCGTGTTATGGCCATTTGAAGCTGGGAAACCTTTGATCTTTTCTGAGCTGGTGACAAAAAGTGTGAAGCTCCGCCGCCATCATTAATCATGCCTCTGGGGCGGGCCAGAGCCCAGAGGCAACTTCAAGATCAGGAAAAACACAGGGAAGTGCTGTTGCACCTTCCCACCCAAAGGCGGGAGGGGGCCCTGGACCCCGTCTGTGGGCCCAGAAAGATGGAACAGGCAATGGAGCACTTTAACACTCACTTCACAAGAGTAATGGGGCACAGGAACTCATCCCTTGGCCCGAAGAAAGAAAGGGAAGTTTGGCAGGCCCATCCCCACTCCCCATGCCCATGTCCAGGAAGAGTGAGCAGCCGCCATACAGGTGCACTCCTTGCCCGCTGGAACAGGCAGGGAAGAAAGGATTGTGGGCTCCCACGACAGAATGCAGTAGTGTGGTCCATTCGGGAAAAGGAAGAAGAAATCAGTCAGTTCAACGGAACAAAGGAAAATAACCCAGTATTACAATTAAAAGCCAGAAAGATTCAATGTTCCCCAAAACGAATTGCATATTAATATAAAACTCAATAGCTCAGACAACATCTACATAGAAATAAGGGAATGGGTACAGACCTAACAAACACTTAACATCAGGAGAAAGGAGTCCAAATCTGATTTATGTACTTCAAACCCTTTTTTTCCCAAAGACATAAAATGCTAACCTCTGTCTCTCTGACCTTTCCCAGTAGTGCCCATCATTGATTGACTGTAATAGCAACAGCCACCTTACACTCCATCGCAATATATAGTCAGGAAACAATTATTGCCGCAGAGATAGCTGCAGAGGTATTCTGAGATATGTCATCTTTTCTGTCCAGCATAATATTTCTGATGGTTAGTTGTACTTCAACTTGCAAAAGTTGAGATAAATATAATGCCACATTGCTCCAATATTGCATGGACAGCTAAAAAACATTTTGCCAATATCTGCAGCACATATTTCACACCTTGGGCAGCTACATCTATTACCATTGTTATTTCGGGCCCTTTTAGCTACCCTCTTGGGCGCAGAGTGCATCATGCAAAAGTTCCAATATTGTTTTAGCTTTAAGTTAACTGAAAGCACTGACGAGTAGATCATTTTAAAAGAGCCATGAATATCTGATACCTGAATGGGTACACTTCTCTTGGAGCTCCACGTTTTTGCAAGGATATCAAGATCATCCTCCATATATACATACAGTCATTAAATGATAGAGTATCCAAATCATAAGTTTATTATAACCTGAATATGTATATGAGAGGAGCCCCAGCTCATTGTTAATGGTCTAACTTACAACATTCTATTGGAAATATTCCAGAACCTGGAGATATTTAGAGAACTCATTATAAGGAAGGCCATATTCACACTGAAGTCCTGCAAAGTTGCTAAAGACCTAATGGTCGAAGAGCTGCCCTACCTTTTTGATCCTGCAGGTATTGCAAGATCTGAAAATAGAATCCTGAAAAATAGATGATAGGTGTGGATGTCAATAAGGAGGTGTGTAGGAATGTAAAGGATTTGAAAAGCCAAACAAATATCTCCCCACATCCTACAGACATCAATAAACACCTTAAACCGTACTCTAATTAGGGTCCGAATATTGACACAGTCAAAATGACCAGTCAGGCCCGGCCTCCTCTTTGATATGCAAATGACTTACAGTCTGATTGACACTAGTCAGTAAGGAGACATCTCAATCAATTAATCAATCAACTAAACATTATTAGAATATTAGGAAACATTCATGAAAGTGGTACAAACACCAGGTTCAGGTTTGACTGTTTTCATCATCTAGTATCTTTCCCAGCCACAAATGATTGGTGTAGGCAGCTCTGCCCATGTCCGTGTGATAACCTGTCTCCTCAAAGTACAACGCATGTGATTCTTTTTTGTAAATTTTATGCTAATGAACGTGCAAGATGGATTATCTCTTTTTTAAAGCAAGGAGCATGGCGGCAGTGTCATCCGGCCCTTTTATTCTTACAAATACTGGAAAATGTGTATGTTATTGGAATCATGACTGGTTTTTTAAAATGTATATTAAGAAAAAGGAAAAGCATACATTTTTAACTGTTTTAATAATTGTAACAATTTGTGATTCATGGGGGCAGTTGGTTTTGTAATGCACTTTTAAAAGATATAATGTACATATGAATTGTTTCTGGTATTTTTGGCTTTTATGATTTTATATAGTACTTAAAATCGAATAAAGCATTTTCTGAATCAATACAATTCATCACTCACAACCAATTGAATGGGTAAGCAGTTACGTTTAAAAATGTCTGACTTTCAAAAACAGCCAACATTAAAACAGAACTGGATATTGTGTAACTCATAAAAAATACATAGCAGGTGTATGTTGTCTGAATCCATGCATATTTAAAATTGGATTTACATGTTTTTGGAAGAGATGCATAGTATTTGCACAAAAAGACAAGGTGCTCCAGGGATTGCACAGCAGACTCATTGCAGGGGGAGACAAAAACCGAGCTCTTGTCTTATTGGTCCATGGGAAAACAAAGTAGAGATCTTACTGCCCCGAAACGAAATTTAGCTTAGAGTGTTCTCTCCAAAGGCTCTTAACCCAGCTTGGGTACGGCTTAAAGCTACTTCTCCTTTTCATTGTTACATACTCTCGCAAACTTGATTTACTCTGCTGGTCCTGCTCCCTAAAATCCCAAAAATAATGTTTAACCTATGAGATTTCAGCTTTGGTTATGGTGGGAGGAGATTAAAACATCTCTTTCCAGATGATAGCCTGGAGCCCCCTCCCCCCCATGATTGGAGAAGATTTTCAAAAGTCGGACTGACCGCCTGGCCCTTTTATTACCCAACAAGAAGCTACTTTTGCCTCCTTCGAGACGCCTAAAAAAGTATTAGATACACAGAGCGGGATGGCATGAAAGAGATATAAAAAATTGGGAAGAATATTTATTTTGATAATGTTACATCGCCCAATAATGCTGATAGGTTGCTGGTGCCATAAACGCATTGTTATTATGGACTGGAAAAGTAAGTGTTCATAATTTAATTTAACTATCTTAGCAACAGATGAGGTAATCTTAACTCCTAAATAGGCAGCAGCAGGCACAGCACTAAGCACCTTTGAGGCAGGAGTAAAATTAGGGATGGTTTGAGGTGTTTGAAGGCTCAAGCAGTATCTAGAAATAGCTTGATATCTCTCTGCCTCTTTGACATTGAATTAGATGCATGGACTAATTCTGAAGAATACACCACGATATCTTCTGCATAGGCACTATTGTTGATCCCTACTCTATTCATATCTAAAGGAATTATCCGAGTAGGTAGAGCTCTAAATAAGGGGCATATTAGAGAGGGGAGACTGGACAGTCCTGGCGTGTACTAGGTGTAATTTTGAATGCCAAAGATCAATATCGAGCCAAAGCAATCCAAGCAATTGTGTATCGATAGAAACTCTATATACGATCAATATACCTGTCACAGAAACCCTTAGTTTGCAAAGTTGCCCATAAAAAAGGCCAAGAAACCCGGTTGAGGGCCTTTTCAGCAAGTAGCATCTAATAATTATATTCGCCTATGACTACCCAAACTATTAATGGTATCAAATAATGCTACAGAAGCATTAACGTGAATGGTAGTGTCCCTACCTGGGATGAAACCCTGCCGTTGTGGACATAGCAAACCATGAATACACAAGACCAGCTTTTTAGCCAGTACTCTTGTGTAAATCTTGCCAACAGCATTAATTAATGCGATAGGGCGATACAACCCTTTCTCTTCAGCTGGTTTATCCTATTAAAGAAAAATAACTATATTGGTATAATTCCATTAGTCTGGTATATTCCCACCTTGGTCAGAATGGAGAAAAAACCTAAGCAGCACAGGAGCCAATACATCTTTGAATGTTTTATAAAACTCAAATAGCAAGGCTCCCTCTTCCGCTACCTTGTCCGACACAAGCAATCCAATAGCATGTTTTACCTCAGTCTAAGTAAACATATCATCAAGAGTACTTGCCTGTCTCAAATTCCAAAAGATTTGGAGACCATGGATGCAATACGAGGGAGTTAATGTAGAGGATTGAGAGGGGAGGTTGGTGAGGGATCTGGTTCCTGGGATACAAAATGAGGCTAATGACAAGTTGCTACACAATCCAGTAGGTTAGGCTTGGGGATGGGGGATTATTCAACTCAAACTTACCCAGTGATAGAGAGGCCCCCTGCATGCAGCCTATAATGTTCCTCCTGCTCAATGCTCACTAAAACCTGTTGTTTTCAAATAATTCTTCAATAAAAATAATTTATAAAAAAGAAATAGTACTTGCCTGCAGAGCACTTATGGGCTGCTTACGAGTTTGGCGGTCCTGGAGTGGGCCGCTACGACAGTGCCCCCAAACAGGACCGTTGCCTGCCCACCAAATTACGAGTTAAATCGTGGTCTGGTGGGCGGCATGGCGGTACTGCGGCAGTGCATTAGAAAGGCTCATATGTGATCCTTAAACTGCACTGCCATGGGACTTCAAGTGCACATTTCTGCACAGCATGGACTGTGCAGCTGAAAAAAGTGTCTGAGACACAGTGGACCCACGCCATAACTGCCACCCACCCTAACACCTCCACCAACCTAGATCAAGCCTTTAAGAACCTTTTCACTTGGATCACCAACTTTGCCTACAGAGTTACCCCCTTCAATTTCACCAAACTCAAGAATCCATCCAAACAAATTAGCTGGTATACAGCAGAACTGAGAAACACTAAAACACTTGCAAGCACCTTAAAGGAAGATGGTGCTTGACAAAGGAGCCCTTGCACCAATCCTCATTCTCCCCTTCACTCTGTCCAGTTGAGGCCAGAGAGGAGAAACTGCTGGAAGTCGTTGAGTAATTGCTGGCTGATGATTGTTGTTTGAATGGATCGTATTTGCGTACCATTAGAATCCCTGAAATTAAACTCAGAAATGTCAAAATTCAAAGAAGATTTGGAAAGACAAATAGACAAACATGAGGATATCGTAAGGCAACGGAAACACAGCAAATTTGTACGAGATGCCGAGGACTACGCGGAAGGTAGAATATTTACCTTTGCACACAAATACGATCCATTCAAACAACAAACATCAGCCAGCAATTACTCAACCACTTCCAGCAGTTTCTCCTCTCTGGCCTCAACTGGACAGAGTGAAGGGGAGAATGAGGCAACCCCTGAGGGCGCAAGAAAGGTTTTTTTAGGGGACATGCGTCTGGTACTACAACAACGCCAATGGGAACAAAATCAAACATCACAACGTCAACCACGAGGAAGAGGCAGGGGGAAACCCTGGCAGCAAAGAAAATGCGACGGACAAAACGAAGGGGACGAAGAAGCAAGTTCCTCAACAGAAAGGAGTGGTATAAAAACGAGGAGCATGAGGCTGAGGAAGGATCAATAAAAGATGAACTCCAGATCATAAATCTAACTGAAAAAGAACTATCGTTGGAAGAAACATCATTACTAAAACGTGGCATTAATTATTGCCCTACACAGAGAATGGAGCTGGCACAAATACGAATTGATCTATATCTTTATGTTCGGAAAATTAAACTTGCTAAATACTTTTTGGAAAATCAAAATAAACCCAAATTGGTGAAAAAATTTGGGCAGCCAACCTTAACACTCTTGGCAAAAGAGGCTGACAACTTCTTAACTCTACTCAATTTAAATGCAGAAGAAGGAAAAGAAATCACCCTTAACACGGCATGCCCGCAACTGGGCGCAGGATCAAGTGAAAAAAGACCACGGTCAAAATTCTACCCACAATTAACCCCAGGAAATAAAATTGACCTCTTTCATGAGGCGGTCATTCAAGACCTCTACAAACTGAAACACAAAAAATTTAAGGACAATCTGAGTAAAACAGAAAGAGATGCATTACTAAAATTATCCAACGCAGATGATTTTGAAATCAAAATGGCGGACAAAGGGGGCAATATTGTGTTATGGGACAGAAACATGTACATTGAAGAAGCCCTTTCACAACTAAATAATTCTGAATACTATGAGAAACTGCAAAACAATCCTACAACAACAATAAAGAGCGAATTGGATAAGAAATTACTGATATGGGTAGCTAACAACCTGATCGATGAAGATGAACACAAATATCTAATGGTGGATTTTCCGATCTTAGCAACCATATATTCTCTCCCAAAAATACATAAAGACCCTAAAAAACCACCGGGGAGACCCATCCTATCAGCAAAGGGCTCGCTCATGGAACCAGTGGCAAACTTTATTGATCACTTTTTAATGCCATATGTAGCCAATCTTAAATCATACATTAAGGATACTTCAGATTGTCTTAGGGTTCTGAAAGACATAACCTGGCAAAACTCCTATCGCCTCATCACAATGGATGTGGTATCACTATACACCACAATTGATAACACACAGGGATTGAAAGCTTGTGATTATTTCCTACAAGAGAGGAATATTCATTATAAGGAACATAATGAGATGTTATTGGACATGATTAAACTCTGCTTAACAAATAATGTCTTTACCTTTGGGGACAATCTATATCGTCAAAAGAATGGAGCGGCGATGGGGTTTTCTTTCAGCCCCAGTTACGCTTGTTTGGTAATGGGGTGGTGGGAGCAAGAGGTAGCTTGGAACCCGAAAAACCATCAATACACGAGACACATTGTAAGCTGGATTCGGTTTATAGACGACCTCCTTATTGTATGGAATGAACAGGAGGAAACCTTTGAGGAGCACTTTGCAATCTTAAATACCAGCACACCTAATTTAAGATTCACATATGATCTCAGCAGAGAACGAGTTGTCTTCCTGGATGCGGAATTTACGTAAAAAACAATTGTTTGGAAACTACGTTACATCGCAAAAACACTGCAACTAATGCCACCTTGGAAGCAACCAGTTTTCATCAGCCATCATTAATATCCAGCATACCATATGGAGAATTTCTCCGCCTGCGAAGAATCTGCAGTGAGGAGCAAGAATGGCAAAAACACAGTGCCAATACGATCAAAAGATTTGTGCAGAGAAAATACCCCAGGAATACGGTAAACACATGTTGGAGCAGAGCAAATCAAAAAACTAGAGCAGAGTGCTTAACTCCAAAGGATAAAAAAGATTGCATCACAGAAGAACCTATAAGACTCATTATGGACTACAGCCAAGAATCAAAAGATATCGTACATATCTTGAAGAAAAACTGGAAAATTCTCCAGTTAGATGGAACTATCGGTGATAAAATGGGTGGTCACCCTGTGACAACGTTCAGAAGAGCAAGAAATCTGAAAGATCGTTTGGGACATACCCACTTCAAAACCAAAAAATTCAAAGAAACATGGCTACATACAATGGGATTCATAAAGTGTCATAATTGCAAAGTTTGTGAGATCACCAAGCCAACAACGGAAGTCACAATGGCAAATAAAAAAACTTGGCAAATTAAAAATCTAATAACGTGCAAAAGTCAATACACGGTATATGTTATAGAATGCCCTTGCCCACTAAAATACGTGGGATCTACCATCTGCGATCTAAAGAAACGAATACTGGAACATGTACGGGCCACAAAAAATAAAGACAGAAACAACGCAGTAGCCAAGCACATGGAAACACATCACAATGCCAATTGGAAATCTTTGAAATTTTATGGTATTGAATCAGTACCCTTGAATGTGCGTGGTGGTAACAGGGAGAAAATTTTGCGCCAAAAAGAATCTCGGCATATTTTGAACTTGAGATCCATGACTCCATTCGGGTTGAATCAGTCAGAAGAATTGTATATACACTTATGAACCAAATATAACCATGTTGACAAAGGATAGATCCGGTATATACAGACTCAAATCAAGTTTGAAATTATAAATTCAAAGAGTCATAATAAATACTAATAAAAATTTGCAAGGGGCATGCCCACTGGAGGGCCAGAAACATGGCGTTCAAAACGCATAAGCATACCCATCAGGGATCATGAACGTAAGCCCACCAGAGGGCTTTAAACTAAGGACTCGAAAAATCCACAAGAGGGTCATATAACGGAAATGAAACATCATTTGAAATAATACAATGATAATGGAATCAATATGAACATTCAAAATAAGAGAAAGAATCAATTGGTTTAAAAATGACTACATCACCCATAATCCAAAGGGTGAATGGGTGAAAGGCATCAGGAGATGATGTCAGAGAACTTCCTTCAATTTACTTTATTAAAAGAACATTTTCAAAAAGAATTTCACATGTATTGAGCAAACAGCAACTGTGAACAAGGTATATGGTATACCGAAACGCGTTGGGATTTGTGGTTCTGCGATTATGAAGGATTAAAAACGGTGCAAAAGCTGTTTGGAGTGCGACCTCTCTTCCTTTTGTGGGAGTGCTGTGGTGGATATATATATATATATATATATGATCCACAAATGGATGGGAACACCCGTTGCCTCCAGAACGAAGGGCGCGTCGAAGAAGAGTCCTCCCAAACGCGGTCACAAATATTGTCCAAACTTCTCCAAACTTAAGAAAAGCAATCGACGCCGTGTCTGTGCTGAAAGTTATTTATTGCCAGCTGAAAAAGCTAGACGCGTTTCGCCTGTCCTGCAGGCTTGTTCACTAGCCTAGGCTAGTGAACAAGCCTGCAGGACAGGCGAAACGCGTCTAGCTTTTTCAGCTGGCAATAAATAACTTTCAGCACAGACACGGCGTCGATTGCTTTTCTTAAGTTTGGAGAAGTTTGGACAATATATATATATATATATATATATATATATATATATATATATATATATATATATATATATATATATATATATATATATATATATTCTCTGAAAAAACCATAGGTTTCACACATGTTATAGTTAGCTGGACATTTTACTGATAAAAAACCAATGAAATTCCCCCGTTATAGTTAGTGCAGGCAACTATAACTCACGCGACCGCAATCCTCTGCTGATGCTAATACTGTATTTAGACACTTATTTGCCTATGTCTTCTTCCATTAAATTTTAGCTATACATATATTACAAATATTTTTTTTTCATAAAGACACATATATCATCAGCAGAGGATTGCGGTCGCGTGAGTTATAGTTGCCTGCACTAACTATGACGGGGGAATTTCATTGGTTTTTTATCAGTAAAATGTCCAGCTAACTATAACATGTGTGAAACCTATGGTTTTTTCAGTGAATTTGCAAGGTTTTTTAAATGCTAATTCCTAACTATAACGTGTGTGAAACCTATGGTTTTTTCAGTGAATTTGTACGTTTTTTTAAATGCTAAGTTACTTTACGCCATTCGTGGCGTGCGCGCCCACTTAACGCAGTTCGTTCCGTGCGCGCACAGTGAGCATGCGGTGCGCTTCGCGCACCGCGCGCCCACTTTACGCAGTTAGTGCCGTGGATGGGCCATGTACGCTCGATGCGCTTCGCGCACCGTGCGCACGTGGTGGACATATTATGCGCTTCGTTGTGAATGATAAACATTTATATTCAGTTTACAATATATATCATATCTCATGCACAAATGGTGCCCTTCGGGCACCATTTGCACACGGGGTGGGGAGAGTGTGGATATTTTTTTTAAAAAAATTTGTTTTACAGTACGCGTACGGTAAGCGTAATCGGCGAATTTTCGTAAAAAAAAAAAAAATGAATTTTTGGCCTTGGGGGTTCTTTGGGGACACATTTAGCAAGCCTAGGTGGTTGGGAGCTGTCTAAACAGTCCCTTTACATGTTTATTCTCTTTGTTTTTCATCCCCCCCTCAGAGTCCGAGAGAGAAAATGGCGGCCGCCGCTTCCTGGTTTCGACCGATTCGAATGTTTACTAAGATCTAACAGCCAATCAGAATCGCGCTCGCGCACGTCACCGTACGCGTACGGTAAGCGCACCGTAAGCTGGCTCAGATATATATATTGATTTAAAGACTATTTTCTCAGAATCTACTGAACAGATTTACACCAAACCTACAAAAGGCACTTCCTTGACCTGTAGACTACCTCTCTGCCAAATTTCAAGGAACTCTGTTCAGCCGTTCGGGCTGTAGCTGTGTCTAAAGGTCCTATGGAAAAATGCATGGGAAAAACGCGTTTTGGGACCCCCCTTTTATCTCAGCCCCCGCTTGACGAATCCCCCCGAGACTTTCAGGGTAGGAGCGTAGCGTAGCGCCCCACCTATTTTGAAAATTTCGCGAGGATTCGTCGACCGGCGCCAAAGTTATTCAAAATAGAATGTTTCGGTTTTCCTTTGGAAACAGGGTCCTAACTATAACTACCTACTGGCGACCGCCAGTAGGTAATATATATATATATATATATATATATATATATATATATATATATATATATATAGTTCCACAAGTTGCCCCTAGAGCAAGGATGCACTCGAACAGCAGCTTACTTGTGAAAGCCTTTATTTCAACAAAAACTGCAACCTGCATTCCAATTAAAGTTCCAGCCTGATGCATTTCAGAGCTCCTTGCTCCTTTCTCAAAGGCTCAATACTGAGTTTCACAAGCTGACACACCTTTGAATAATTAATTCCCCGCCCTCTAATGAGCATTGCCTTCTGGGATCTGTAGTGTGTGCCAAAAAATACCTGCCCAAATGGGTGCTGTGTCTCTCAGGTTGTTGCAGATTTTCAGCCCTCCAATAATGATGTAAACTACATAATATGTGCACATAGTAACTACGTAATAAGTCTAATACATGTAGTTCATCAATGAATAGATCAAACAAATATAACTCTCCATTATATGGCAGGGAAACCAGAAGGAAGAACTGATCGAAAAAGGCCCAGGATACGGTTGAAATCATATACATATGTATACATCAAAAGAACTTTATCTAAAGTGAAAGGAGTGTAAATAATAATAGGGTAAAAAAAAAAAAAAGGAAAAAGGAGAGGAGAAAAGAAATAAGAATACGTATATGTATATATAGTAATAATATACAGAATGAGCCAGTATATATATTCAAAGTTTAAACCTTGAATTTTACATTTACCAGTCCACCTGACCATTCATATGACGAGATAAAAAATTAGGCAGATCCGGTTACGAAAATCTCACATAAGAGAATAGTTGGTAAGGATAACAAAAAAGCCTAACTGAGTAGGTCATTAACTTTAGGAACCGGAACTCGCCACCATCAGAAAAAGGAAGATTGTTACCTTTATGTAAAGAAATAAAAGAGAAGAAAACAACAAATTACTATACGCTGTAAACCCAGGATTTTCTTGTAAAGTACTCATCAAGCAAACCCTGTACAAATACCATTAAAAGAGATGAGGATAAGGATTCAGAAAATGGACAGAGCAATTAATAATATATATGTATATATATAAATATACCCCTAACATTAGACAACGAACAAAATTTCATGACATGGATTAGCACTAAAATATCTTCAGATATCTGTTAAGGTTTGAGTGAGTATAGTATACTGCAAACTGCAAACTACAAGAACTTAAATGAAATTGTGCAAGTCCTCAGTGTTGTTTAATCCTGTGGGTGCTTTGCTATCAAACTCGAGTATGTATTTGGTTTCGAGCTGTCTGAGTAACTTCTCTCTGTTACCCCCTCTCCGTTGTGCAGGAATATTGTCGATAACAAAGTATTTCAGGCAACTGAGATCATTATTGTGTTGTTTTTTAAAATGTCTCGCTACAGGGTAGCTGGGGTCATTGTTCACAATTGCCCTCAAATGTTGTAAAATTCTAACATGGGCTTGCAGTTTGGTGCTCCCTATGTAATTCAACCCACATGTACAGTAAAGGACATATACCACAAAATCAGATCTGCAGGTAAAATGGCCCTTAATTTGTCTGGTGTTAGGACTAAACGGAACTGAATATTGAGTGGTATTTTGGCCGAATTTACAGGCCCTGCAACTGGTGCATTTAAAAAATCAATTTTTAGCTTTAAGCCATGAACTACTAACAGGGCTTGGGGTACTTGGTCTCATGAGTTCCTCTCTCATGGTTTTGGCCCTTCTGAACGTGAGTACTGGTTTAGAAGGTAGTGTTGGGGCCAAAACACCATCGGTGAGCAAGATCGGCCAATTTTTGTTAACAATGGCCCTGATTTTCTGATGCTGCTTGTTAAAAGTTGTAATGAGACGGGGTGCATCTGTCAATACATTGTCAAATCCCTTGGCTACATTGTCAGCACTCATGTTGGCAGATTTGTCTTTTAGCAATGTATCTCTGGGAATGGCTTCAACTTTTTTGTAGGCTTCCCTGAGAGTCCTCTCAGTATAGCCTCTTTGCATCATCCTGCTCATTGCCTATATATATATACATATATATATATATATATATAGGGGTGGGCGGAATTTGCGAAAGCGACTTTTGCAAATTATCGCGAAAATGTTTAAAACACGCGGAAATATCGCGAAGATGCAGGAGTTTTTTTCCCGCCCGTTCGCGGTATTTTCTGCGTGTTCGCGGCTCGCCAACTTACCCATGCGGTTGCTTGCGGGCGCGGCCATCTTGTTTTCACTCTTCTCGCGGTGCATGATCGCGAGAAGAAAGACGTGATCGCGCAACGCATGACGTTACTGCGGGCGCGAACTGTCGCGAGAATGTATTATTTTACAGCGCGAGCAAGAACCAAATTATCGCTAAGCTGCGGAATGCGGAAAATGTGACATTTTCGCGCTCTCCGCGGAACGCGAAAATGTCAAATTATCGCAATTTCCGCGAGCGGAACGGAAATTTAGCCCAGGCCTATATATATAACAAAACCAGGAAAGCATTTAAATTTCAGAGAGATAGAACGGACTATGAGTTGTGCCAAATCTTCACTTTTGCCAAGCGCTATGACGCACTGAGAAGGTCGAAATTTCGCAATGTTGACGGAGTAGCAACAATGTCTAAACACAACGAGGGCCAATGTAATCCAAGGATAAATTCCCCCCAATCGGAAATCAGCTCAGGGGGAAGTAGCGAATCCGAATCGGAGATGCGCAACCCCACAATGGCGGGACCTAACTCCAAGCCATCACCAGGAGAGGAACTCAATTTTTTATGCCAGGAACGCAGACAAACTCTGCGTCCAAGACCTCCAACAAGTCAAGAACCTCCAACTACAAACGGCGGCAGAGGCGCAAAGCCAGCAACAAACGAGCAAAAACCAACAAGAAGGAGAGGACGGGGATACTGGAGGAACAAACAATAATGGATGAACAAGTAGAAAATACCATCATCAATTTGTCCAACGTTGTGTTGACGAAACAAGAAATAAACATACTGAGACTTGGCCTCTCATATGCGCCACAAAACAACTTTGATTATGCAGCAACCAGACTGGACTTATATAAAGGGGTACGAAAGTTGAAATTGAAAAAGCATTTTCTTGTCAACACACTTAATCAAGCAACTAACAAACAAGCTCCTACAACTGATATCAGACAAGGGACAACGACATTGACACAATCTGATGCACCCCTTTTACAAATTTTGGAAGATTTAAACGACGAAAGCAATCATACAAATCAAACGTCGGAAGTGAGTCCATTCAAACCTAAATCCTCCTTCAATCCAATAATGATTCGTGATTCCATCGACATTTTTCATGAAGCAGCAATCACACAAATAAAGGAACTGCACAAAAAGACACAATCCAAAACCAGACATTACAATAAAGTGGATCAGCAATATCGATTATTAACTTCTAAATTGCAGAAAAACAAGGAAATTGTAATCCGCAACAGCGATAAGGGCGGCAACATTGTAATATGGCCAATAACATTATACAACAAAGAAGCTTATAAACAACTCAATGATCGTGACTGCTACACAAGGATCACTACGAGCAATATGAAAATCACACACAAGGAATTCCATCACAAGCTCGTCAAATGGAACAATGCGAAACTGATTAGCAATGATGAACTCAAATTTTTAAAACATGACAATCCTACAACACCGACCATCTATTTTATTCCAAAAATTCACAAGAACTATAATGAACCTCCTGGAAGACCAATAATCAGTGCTAAAAATAGTCTGATGGAAAACACAACAAGATATATTGACTATTATTTACAGGAGCATGTACAGAATCTACCGTCATATGTAAAGGACACTAGCGACTTTCTTAGAAAAATTTCGAACTTTGAATGGCAAGAGGATTACTTACTGATGGCTTTGGATGTAACCTCTTTATACACCAGTATTAAACATATGGATAGGTTAACAGCAATACAACATTATCTTGCACAGAGATCCACACAACATCTAGAACACAGCAAAATGCTTGTGGAAATGATCGAATTCTGTTTGCACAATAACGTCTTCATGTTTAATAGTCAGCTATATCAGCATACCAGAGGGGTAGCTATGGGGGCCAGCTTTTCACCCAGCTACGCATGTCTGCACATGGGCAGATGGGAAGAGCTGGTCCTCAAAAAGAAATTTGGTGATAATGTCATGAACAATGTCAAAATTTGTCTCAGATACATTGATGATTTGTTTGTAGTTTGGCATGGTACATTACAACAAGCAAATGAGTTTATTCAGAATATCAATGTTAACAACATGAATTTGCACTTCACCGCCACAGTCAGTCCTTCTCAGATTAAATTTCTAGATACCCAAGTCCACATTAGTAAAAACAAAATTGAAATCCGATAGGAAAAAGACAGCGGGTAACTCTACCCTTCATGCATCCAGTGCGCATCCTAAGCACCTTATCAACAGTATCCCCTACGGGGAAATGCTACGCATAAGGTGCATATGTAGTAATGATCAGGACCTCAAGGTGGCACAGGATGAAAGTAAGAGCCGTTTTTTGCAACGTGGGTACAAAATTAGTGTTATTGACAATGCTATTAAAAAGTCTATGGCCTGGAGCAGGGAGGAAGCTATCAAGGACAAAAACAATTGATGAGAAATCTTATGATAAATCTAGGAAAGCCAACCCTGATAATGTGACCCAGGACAATACAGACAGTACAAATTCGAAAGAGGAATTCCGACTGATTATCCAAAAGTCTAAATAAAATTATTCAGCGAAATTGGCCATTGGCACTCAGTGACCCAGTAATAGGACCCCTGCTATCGCAGAGGGTGCCCATTACTTACAGTAAGGCGCCCTCAATGAGAGACACACTAGTCCACACAAGTCCTGAAGTGATTAATAACAGTAGCTGGATACAATCGGTCAAAGGATTATTTAGATGTAAAACGTGCAAGGCATGCATTCAGGGAGTTAATACCAGCACATACAAAACCCCTTTCAGCGATTACAACTACACTATTTCTAAATTCCTAACATGTAAGACAGAGTACGCTGTTTATGTCCTCTCATGCCCATGTAATTTACGGTACATAGGCAGCACAAAATTACCTGTCTTTAAACGTATCCTCCAGCATCTAAGAGCTATCACGAATCAGGATAACACGTACCCCGTTGCACGGCACTTTAGGGAACAACATAAATCTGACAACCATTTCCTTAAATATTTTGTCATAGATTCAATTCCACCAAGCAGGAGAGGGGGTGACCGTGAAAATAAATTAAGAAAACTTGAAACATGGTACATCCTACAACTGGACACTAAGCATCCTGCAGGTCTTAATGCCACGGAGGACTTGTATACATGTTTGACCTGAAACAACAAACTTGCATGTTTTTACAAACAGTAGAAGTCAATCAGACGCAACCCTAGCTCTCGAATACCTACCACAATTCGTTTTAGATTTTTTACCATTGGTCATTTTACCTTTTATCAACAGATCCTCTTATGTCTTTTAAAAAAAATACGATATCTTACTATTTATTTATTTTATAAGGTGTTTTTATCGACATCTCGTAACTTAAAGTTTTATTGTATTTAATATGGTTATAACATAATTGTCTTTAGTGGTACCTATCTAGGTGAGAGACTATGTAGATAGGTTGATAGATATCATTTTGAGGTTAAATCACCTTTTTATCTATTTAGTGGCATATTTTGCACATACTAAATGGCACTGACACATATGCACTTTACAGGTGCGGTCGGTTCATTTTGAATGAGTATTGATATACCTGGCATTTGATCAAGGTTTCTACCCATCAGCAATACAAGACAGAGGATTTGCACAAAAGATATGACCATAAATTAAAACTACTTTATTGTTAACAACGAATGTAATTATTACTAGAATATAGGTCTAGGTATTTCACAAGCACATTTTTTACATCTTTATTTTTTATTCAAACGAGATTGTAACAACTTGAGGCATTTTCTGAATCCCGCCACATATACAGATGACAAATCAGCTCTTAAAACAGTACAATGAAGTCCAAATGATAATGTATTATCTATAAGAACTCCTGAAATCTATTCATATGGTCCTATAAACTACTGAAACCCGGTTTATTTATTAGGCTATATTTGCACACATCTTGCACTTTACACTTTGCACTTTTACAGAAACAATTATCAAACGTTTTTATTGTTTTTGTTTTTAATTAATGTACCACGAATTATGTATTAGAGTATTATAAAAAAACATATACATTTATAAGAAGCTTTTATACTCAGACAAGCATTGGCAAATAATGGATATTATGAACAAAATGACGGTATTTTACCTAGATGTACTGAAGTGGATTAATATGACCAAGTGAAAACTAAAGCAAGTAAAAGGGCATTAAAGTGCACCTTTGATAGTGAAATTGCATTAAATGTTTAAATATCATTTAGATATTATACAAGCTTCACATAATGCATACAAGGTCAAGCTTTTGTCTATGTCCATTCGAAATCTACACGTCATGCCTGTCACGTGGTCATTTGCTCACTTGCATTTGCACTTTAAAAGGGAGTTACCTCCATTATGCCACTGTCATGTGATCAAGGCTCGGGTGAGCCGAAACGCGTTATGGCGACAATGGAATAAAGGAATACTTTGCACATATTTTGGGTCTGTGTCCATCCTTCGGGAGAGCCGTCTGGGGAAAGTCAGCGGAGGAACACTCGTAATATATATATATATTATCTACTGGCGGTCGCCAGTAGATAGTTATAGTTAGGACCCTGTTTCCATAGGAAATCCGCAACATTCTATTTGGAATAACTTTGGCGCCGGTCGACGAATCCTCGCGAAATTTTCAAAACTAATGGCGCTACGCTCCTACCCTGAAAGTCTCGGGGGGATTCGTCAAGTGGGGGCTGAGAAAAAAGGGGGGTCCCAAAACGCGTTTTCCCCATGCATTTTTCCATAGGACCTTTAGACACAGCTACAGCCCGAATGGCTGAATAGAATACTTGAAATTTGGCAGAGAGGTAGTCCTCAGGTCAAGGAAGTGCCTTTTGTAGGTCTGGTGTAAATCTGTTCAGTAGGTCCTGAGAAAATAGCATTTAAATCAATATATATATCTGTAAGCGCGCTCCGTGCGCTTACCGTAAGCTTACCGTACGTGCACGGTGCCGTGCGCGGGCGCGATTCTGATTGGTTGTTAGATCTTAGTAAACATTCGAATCGGTCGAAATCAGGAAGTGTCGGCCGCCATTTTGTCTCTCGCAGTCTGAGGGGGTGTAAAACAAAGGTGGATAACGTGAAAAGGGGGCAGGCTGGACAGTTCCTGACCCCCTAGCCTTTGTCAGGGGGTCTTAGAAGGACCCCCAAGGGCAAAAAATGAATTTAAATTTTTTTTTAAAAAATCGTACGCGCACGGCGTAAACGGAAAAATTCCGCGAAATTCACGAAATTACGCGTACCATGCGCGCACTGTAAAAAAAAACTTTCAAAAAGGAAAGCTTAAAAAAAAAAAAATAAATTGTGAGGTAAGGTTGGCTCTTAAAAGAGCCGTTGGGTTCATAGAGGGATGGAGGAAAGAAAGAATGGGAATATTATGAGCATCTACAAACGTGCTGGTCTATCTTATTGTTAATAAGGGGAACACTGGTCTCCCCAAAAACAATAAGACCAGAACATGTTATACACCTCATTACAACCCTCCCAAATCGAGGGTTAACATCCAGAGGAGCAGAAGAAGGTGATGCTCCCACCTCAGAGGAAGGGCTCAGCTGAGCTGCCGATGATGTACTCGGCTGAGCTTCTGAGGCTGGGCTCTGGTGACTTACTGAAGAGAATTCTCCAGTATGTCGAGCAAAGGTCCTGGGATGTTTATCCCTAAGGTGTCTCATCATAGAGTGATTTCTAAAGGAATACTTTTTCCTAGGATTTCCTCTTGATAAAACACGGTCACAAAGTGTGCAAGTGACCAGTGGAGCATTGACCTTTTTCTCCCCCTCTGGAAAAGTAAAATACTCCCATATAAAAGAATTCTTCTGTTTCCTCCTTCTCTGGATGATGGTGGTGCTGCTAGCCTCACTCTCAGAAGAGGTCTGCTGTTCTGCCATTGTATCCCAAAGACAATTCAGCTCCTGCTCCTAGAGAATCACAAGCAGTAATGAGGGGAATGGGTGTGGTGTGGGAAGTTTCTGGAACTGAAAGTAGTTTCAACCAATGAAAAGTGTTCTTTCAAGCAGTAATGAGGGGAATGGGTGTGTTGTGGGAAGTTTCTGGAACTGAAAGTAATTTCAACCAATGAAAAGTGTTCTTTGTGGATCACATGACCTACCGTGCGCGATCCGTAAGCTTACGGTACGCGCTCGTAAACAAGTACGCATGCGCAAACGTGACGCTTACGGAGCGCTTACGGAGCGCGTACGTAAGATGCACTCGCGCATGCGCATTACACGCCCCTGCGTAACCGCGACGTTGCTTCCGTGTGTACGCGTACGTCACGCACATATCACGTAAGCGCGCTGTACTTATGACGTGCGGAGCGCGTAGCGTCAGCTTACCGTACGCGTATCCTATTACGTACGCGCACCGTACTTATGACGTACGGAGCGCGTACCGTCAGCTTACCGTACGCGCACGGAAAAAAATGCAAAAAAAAAAAAAAAACCTTTCCATAATGCAGGATATAGTACATATATTATTTTATACATAGGTTTACAAAAAATCACAAAAAAAAATTTGCATTTAAAAAACCGTACAAATTCACTGAAAAAACCATGGGTTTTCACACACGTTATAGTTAGGAATTAGCATTTAAAAAACCTTGCAAATTCACTGAAAAAACCATAGGTTTCACACATGTTATAGTTAGCTGTACATTTCACTCGTAAAAAACCAATGAAATTCCCCCGTTATAGTTAGTGCAGGCAACTATAACTCACGCGACCGCAATCCTCTGTTGATGCTAATACTGTATCTTTAGCTATACATATATTACAAATATTTATTTTTTATAAACACACATATGTCATCAGTGATGTAATATCTGACATCATCAGCAGAGTATTGCGGTCGCGTGAGTTATAGTTGCCTGCACTAACTATAACGGGGGAATTTCATTGGTTTTTTACGAGTGAAATGTACAGCTAACTATAACATGTGTGAAACCTATGGTTTTTTCAGTGAATTTGCAAGGTTTTTTAAATGCTAATTCCTAACTATAACGTGTAAAACCCATGTTTTTTTCAGTGATATATATATATATATATAACCATGTCAAAAGAGGGACATTCCTACATCTTCCAATTGTTGTGATGAGAGGTTGATAACTAACTAATCTTCTATTTGAGAAGGTCTTTTTGCTCCACTTTCCTTTTCCTGCCACATACATGTGTATGTATATATATATATATATATACATCAAAACAATTAGAAGATGTAGGAATGTCCCTCTTTTGACATGGTCAGCCCCCACTTTTTGTCTGATGTGTAATGTAATTTCCAACTGTAAGTCCCTAATAAATGGCACCCCTGGTACCCAAGGCATGGGTACTGAGGAGGGTCCCCTGGGGCTGCAGCACTGGTTGTGCCACCCAGGGACCTCTCACCAAGGCTCTTGTATCAACATGGCACGGATCTCTGACATATTATCGAAAGACACATTATCGAACTACACAAATATCGCATCAAATATATCGACATCAAAATTATCGACATTGTATACTTAATTAAAAAACTGCACTAATATCGACACTACAGTATCGTAATACAATTATTTCGATCACACAAATATCGCACACATCAATATCGCAATACTAAATATCGACATAAGTAAGTAAATATAACAAATGTAACAAATATCGATAACCAAAATATAGAAATCAATAATATCGTTTTTTTTAAATATATCGACAATTCTAATACTAATAAAACCAATACTTTAAACAACATACATACAATATTTTGCGAAAACATACATTTTCCAATTATATTCTACTTAAACATAAACATTACATTTATAACTATCTAAATATTTAACAACATAATAAAAAAACACTTAAATAATTATCACATAGACATTTCGAACACATTTTACACAATTAAAACACATTATAAACAATAGTTTTATATATAATTATTTAAAACTCTCCTCCTTTAAAACTAAATATACTCTTACTTAGCATTTTCCATAAAAGGAAACCAATTAACTAGAAAAAAATCAAACCATCCAATAGAAAGGCCACATACAGAAAACAACCAATAACTTTCAAGAAACAATTTAAAACCACTATATAAACCAATTAAAACAAGTCTTCTACTGTGCCTTTAACCAAAGCATTGAACAAAGAAGAAACTCTGCTAAACAGAAGAAACCTACATCCTACTACTATTCTAAAAACGTAAGTAAATAATCTTTTCTAACTAAACTACCAAATTAAACTAAAACACTAATTTATCTGTACTCAAATAAATAACTAACTTATATATTCCATCTCTTTATGTTTCCACTACAGATATTACTCAAAACAGCTAAACAAAATATTGAAGATTGCCAGAAAGGACTCACGAAAAAGTAAGTATACTATCAAAATACTTAATAAAATATTAATTAAATCCTACTCAAACCCCAAAACATCCTAAACCCCTAAACAAATCCATGTTCTCTTTTTTAAGTTTTTAAAAACCTGTATAAATAAACACCTATAATCTATACCACTCGGCATTAGGGAAGGCTCCGTTTGCTTAGGGCGAGGTTGGGCTCCTGCATTTTATTTATTAGGGAGGAGGGGCACATAGGTAGAGGGGTAGAGGACAGGGGTACATTGACATGGGGTGGGGGAGGGGGGGATAGAGAACTGGGTGGGAAGTTGTTCCTTCTCCTGAATAATTGGTCTTGATGATAAATGTGTGGTACTTCCGGGACGGGTGAAGGCAGTGGAATGTTTGTTGAGTTGTTGATTTGTAAAACAATAAAAAATGTTTCTAAAAAAAAATAGTCTATACCAAACAGCAATACCACCCCACTTAAAAAACTAAACCAACCAAAACAATATATCTTCTTTAACTTTCAGAGACTACATCAACTAAACAGCATTTTGTCTACAAAGAACATCTTCATTCAAATACAACCAAAAACACTTGGTAAGTATATATAAAATAGTTTTTTGTTTCCTATTTTTATAGAAATTTATAAGGTACAATTGCATATATTTTCATATACATTTTTTCCAGATTTCTAACACATCAAGATAACAGAAGAAGCCCAATTTATAACTTCGCAGAAAGGAAAATTCCTATTGTGTTACATGGGTTACACATACACCCAAGAAAAGCAGACGGACCGAAAAGTGACCTGGAAGTGTTCTAAATATTATTCTAACAAATGCTACGGACGAGCAACAACAAGAGAAACAACTGTACTATATACAAGAGAGCATAACCATCCACCCAATCTCTCTGAAATAGAAGTCAGATCAACCCTTGAAAATATAAAAGAATTAAGCACTGGTTCACAAACTGCGACAAGTGTAATCCTAAAATAACTATTACCTAGAGTGCCCAAAGAAGCAAGAGGCCAATCACCATCAATTACTTCTATAAAAAGAACAATTGCTAGGACCAAAAAATCAACCACGACAACTATACCATCCCCTAAAACTTTTCAAGATATCATCATTCCACCAGAATTAACTATCACCCACAATAATGAACCTTTTATTTTTTTTTTAAAACAAAAGCACTGAAAAAAGAATCATAATGTTTGCTACTGCAAACAATATAACTAAACTCCAACAATGCCAAAGATGGATGATGGATGGCACCTTTACAATATGCCCAAAACCATTCTACCAGCTTTACACAATACACGGTCAATATCACAACACTTCCATACCTTTAATTTATGCACTATTACCTAACAAACAAAACACAACATATAATGAAATGCTAGGAAAACTAAAACAAGAATCAAATGATTTTTACCCTCAAAGAATTATCATAGACTTTAAGCAAGCCATGATAAATTGCATTCTAAAACTGTACCCCCATACAGCTATCCAAGGATGTTACTTCCATCTAAACCAATGTATATGGAGACATTTACAAAAATCTTCACTAAGTGTAGAATATGCCACAAACATAAGTTTTGCACATCAAATAAAACTTCTAACAGCCCTAGCTTATGTACCAACCACAGATGTTGCAGAACATTACAATCTTTTATTAGAAAGTCCATTCTACAAACAAAATGAAGTAAAGTTATCTCCCCTCTTAGATTATTTTGAGGATACCTGGGTGGGGAGACTACACAGATCAGGCCATAGACGTCAGCCCAAGTTCCAAATACCTTGGTGGAATGTATATATAAGTACACTCAACCAACAAGCCAAAACTAACAACGCCGTCGAGGGCTGGCATAATGCATTCCTAACTTCTACTGGGAGAACAACTCCAACACTACAAAAACTACTAATTGCCATACAAAAGGAACAAAGTTTCCAAGAATTAAGAATGCAACAATCTGTCCAACAATTAACATCAAAACAATCTAGACAAACTACTCAAATGTATAATTACCTACAACAACAGGTACAGCTATACCCATCCACAAGAGGACTTGAGTACTTAAATATAATAGCTCAAACTCTCTTCTAAACCCTTTCCAAAATATTAACCCACAATTCTACTAAAACAACTATCACAACATAAATAAACCACTTTATTAAATCACATATTTAATTATGTGGTCTAAAATATATAAATAATTTATATCTACATATATTTAGACAACATAATTAAATAAACCAAGTACACAACAACAATATTAAATATATAAGATGTGCCCACCCACAATTAAAATATTTAAATGAACTTACCTGTGTAGTTGTTCCAATGGGATAATAACATTCCTTCCAAATAAATCCAGGTAGTTCAAAATCCATAGGTATCAAAAAGAAATCCAAATAAAATGGAAAAATACAACTGTTTTTGGAAAAAAACGTCTACGCCAAAAAACGACTATCCATTAACCATAAAAATCCCGAAAAATATTAAAAAGGTAAATAACCGCTCCTGGAAACCCGAACAATAAAGGAAGTGTAAAATAAAGATTAGTAAACACTACTAATCCACACTTCCTTAAAAAAAAAAAGGTGTTTGAAAGAGACGAAAATATCTTCTCCGTAAAACCTACAAAAGAGAAACAAACATTCCCACCCACACACAAACACACATAATGCACCTAAAAACATCACTACAAACATTATTCAAACACTATAAAACTTTAACACACCTAAATAACAAAACACTAACAAAGCCACAAACACGGAACACAACGTAAATTATAAAACCGTATACAAACTATTACTAACACCCTAACTTCTAAAACATCAATCCATACACACTTATTACAACATTACTACTTCCACAAAACACTTAAAACTATTTAATAATAAAGAAAATGACTCTTACCTTCTCAAACGCGAAACAGCTCCCGACCGCGACCTGGATTCTACCAAAATAACCCACAACAACAGCGAGCGGTTACTAAATAAAAGACCCAAACAAACATAACAACTAAGAAAATCCCCAAAAATGCCCTAACTATTTATTTAACATTACACATTACTTAAAAAATTAGTAAAACATTAGAATAAAATACCCAAAAAAAATACCTATTTTTTTTATATATGTGAAAATTATTTAACTTATAAAAATTAATATAATAAATAAAATATATTTATTAATATAATAATCAAACTGTATATATTACCCAAAAAAATGTATGAACATGATATAATTAATATATTGTATCTACAACATACCAAAACTAAAAATAAAAAGAAATATTCTCAAAGGTAAATAATTTCAATATTAATTATCTAATATAAATATTAATAATTAAAAAATATTTATCATATATTTCAAAACATACAATTTCTTATAAATCCAAATAAAGTCTAAAAATATTGAGAGTACACAATATCAATTTAAAAATATTAAACAGCTATAAAAATCACAATTGTTATTTTTTTACTATTTTGTCTGTTCATATATTAATGTCCAAAATATACATTAAACAAATATATATCCATTATAAAAAAATTATTACAATAATACAAATGTTAAATATTAATTATGTTATTACATGTTTATTTCAATAATTTAATTATTATAATATGCGTAATAATAAACAATATTTTCTCTCTAATTAATATACATTCCAACAACTATAAAACAAATCCTATTTTCCTTTCTACTATTTTATACACAAATTTGGAATTTGCATTCTGAAATAACTTCTATCTTTTATCCAAACAAAACTAAAATCTACAGATTTGTTGTAAATTAAAACAAATTAATTTAACTGTTCCTATTCAACTCTATATTTAATTCTATTATTTGCTATTTACCAAACTTAATTAACATACTACTCCCACTACATACTGAATTTAATTAATTTACTATTCTCACTCCAACCTATATTAAATTAGAGTAGTTGCTGGACACTGAACTGAATTAATTTACTATTCCCACTCCAGTCTATATTTAATTAATATAAGTGCTGGACACTGAACTTAATTAATTTATTATTCTCACTCCAACCTATATTAAATTAGAGTAGGTGCTGGACACTGAACTGAATTAATTTACTATTCCCACTCCAGTCTATATTTAATTAAGATAAGTGCTGGACACTGAACTTAATTAATTTACTATTCTCACTCCAACCTATATTAAATTAGAGTAGGTGCTGGACACTGAACTGAATTAATTTACTATTCCCACTCCAGTCTATATTTAATTAAGATAAGTGCTGGACACTGAACTTAATTAATTAACTATTCTCACTCCAACCTATATTAAATTAGAGTAGGTGCTAGACACTGTACTTAATTAATTTACTATTCCCACTGCAGTCTATATTTAATTAATATAAGTGCTGGACACTGAACTTAATTAATTTACTATTCTCACTCCAACCTATATTAAATTAGAGTAGGTGCTGGACACTGAACTGGATTAATTTACTATTCCCACTCCAGTCTATATTTAATTAATATAAGTGCTGGACACTGAACTTAATTAATTTACTATTCTCACTCGAACCTATATTAAATTAGAGTAGGTGCTGGACACTGAACTGAATTAATTTACTATTCCCACTCCAGTCTGTATTTAATTAAGATAAGTGCTGGACACTGAACTTAATTAATGTACTATTCTCACTCCAACCTATATTTAATTAGAGTATGTGCTGGACACTGAAATAATTAATTTACTATTCCCACTCCAGACTATCTTTAATTAATATAAGTGCTGGACACTGAACTGAATTAATTTACTATTCCCACTCCAGTCTATATTTAATTAAGATAAGTGCTGGACAGTGAACTTGATTAATTTACTATTCTCACTCCAACCTATATTTAATTAGAGTATGTGCTGGACACTGAACATAATTAATTTACTATTCTCACTCCAACCTATATTTAATTAGAGTATGTGCTGGACACTGAACTTAATTAATTTACTATTCCCACTCCAGTCTATATGAAATTAAGATAAGTGCTGGACACTAAACTTAATTAATTTACTATTCTCACTCCAATCTATATTTAATTAGGGTAGGTGCTGGACACTGAACTGAATTAATTTACTTTCCCCACTCCAGTCTATATTTAATTAAGATAAGCGCTGGACACTGAACTTGATTAATTTAATATTCTCACTCCAACCTATATTTAATTAGAGTATGTGCTGGACACTGAACTTAATTAATTTACTATTCCCACTCCAGTCTATATTTAATTAGGGTAGGTGCTGGACACTGAACTGAATTAATTTACTATTCCCACTCCAGTCTATATTTAATTAAGATAAGTGCTGGACACTGAACTTGATTAATTTACTATTCTCACTCCAACCTATATTTAATTAGAGTATGTGCTGGACACTGAACACAATTAATTTACTATTCTCACTCCAACCAATATTTAATTAGAGTATGTGCTGGACACTGAACTTAATTAATTTACTATTCTCACTCCAATCTATATTTAATTAGGGTAGGTGCTGGACACTGAACTGAATTAATTTACTATTCCCACTCCAGTCTATATGAAATTAAGATAAGTGCTGGACACTAAACTTAATTAATTTACTATTCTCACTCCAATCTATATTTAATTAGGGTAGGTGCTGGACACTGAACTGAATTAATTTACTATTCCCACTCCAGTCTATATGAAATTAAGATAAGTGCTGGACACTAAACTTAATTAATTTACTATTCTCACTCCAATCTATATTTAATTAGGGTAGGTGCTGGACACTGAACTGAATTAATTTACTATTCCCACTCCAGTCTATATTAAATTAAGATAAGTGCTGGACACTGAACTTAATTTATTTACTATTCTCACTCAAATCTATATTTAATTATGGTAGTTGCAAAACACTAAACTTAATTAATTTAGTATTCCCACTCATAAATATATTAAATTACACTAGATCATGTATACTAATCTTAATGAATTTTATATTCTCACTCCAATATGTATTTATTTACAGTAATTGCAATACAAATATATAAATATAAATATATAAAAAAACAATATGTTTTAATCATTATGAATAAATTAACATTAAAAAATTCCCACACTTATCCTCTACAAATCCAAATCCCCAATCTAAAATTTATCCCAAAATATTATATTATAATATATTATATTTTAATATAAATTACTCAATATTACTAATTTCAAATACATTTTTAAAACACTCCCCTCCCTTATCCCCTATAAGCCAACATCCCAAGCCCCAAATAAATTTAACATTGTACAATACAAATCAAAATTTATACATAGTTTGTATACAATATTACCAACATTTTACAAATTTTTATCAAACTCCACACCCTTATCGCCATAACACAACATCTCACTCCTAAAATTCAATATAACATTCGAAATGTTATTATAATTTTCTAAATTTTGTATACAAATTATTCACACATAAATCAAATTATTTAAAACACTATTTTGCTGTTGCCTCATGTGTTTTTGCTGGTGTTAGATGCTTTGGGCACTGTGCCACTGCTGTCCAGTGCCACAGTGCAAGTGCTGCCTATTGTAAATTGATGTATGAATTAGTGATTCCTTGATTGATTGGTTTTGTTTACCTGTCAGACCCTAGTACAGTGCACCAGGAGTGCCCAGGGCTGGTAATCCAAATACTGCTGGTGGGCTTGCAGCACTGGTTGTGCCACCCACAGAAGCAGCCTGTAAAAGTGTGTCTCAGGCCTGCCATTGCAGAGCCTGCATACAGTCTGGTACTGTCATGCTGACTGGGCAAGTGCACCCACTTGCCAGTCCCTAAACCTTCCATTTTCTTCATATCAGACACCCCTATGGTAGGCCCAAGGACAGGGTGCATTGTAAGTGTAAGCTAGGACATGCCCTGGTGTGTGTGGCATGCTCTAATAGTGAATTACAGCCGTTTTCATTTTTCACTATTGCAAGGCTACCTGTTCTCCATAGGCTAGGATGGGCAGTTTGATTATTACATCTTATAATCCTAACTGACTCTGGGAACATGGTAGAAATTCGAGTTTAGTATGCTTGAACTCAGAATAATAAAATACATCTTTTAGTGAAGTTGGTTTTAACATTCTGTGTTTGAAAATACCACTTTCAGAAAGTAGGTATTTTCTTGTCTAACCATCCAAACTTGCCTCTGCTAGGCTGTGTATTCCTTGTATTGAGTTTGAGTGACAGGGGCTGGGGAAATTCCAGGAAGCATGGTAAGTCAGAACAGGGCTGAATAGAGAGATCTCCATCTAGATGGGTGGGAGGAGTTGCACCTGGGACCTGAATAGGGCTGTGCCTTCCGTCCACAATGGTGGCTCCACCTCCTGTGGTGCGTCTGATGTCTCTGCCCTGCACTCTGAAAGGCAAGAAGGAGTCTTGTCAACAAAGCGCTCCAGGACTGACCAGAACTGGTTTGGACTAGGCAAAGGCCTCTCTGCCTTCAGAGAACACAGAGAAACTGCGTATTAATATTGGGACCCAAACCCAAGAACTTTAGATCACTTTGGGAAACAAGAAGAAACCTTTGTTGAGGAGTGGAACCAGAAGAAACTGAGGAGAGACTATCCCAAAGCTGAAGTGCTGCTTGGGGGATTGGCCTGCAGTGGTTGCCTGACTGCCAAAGAAAGGAGAAAGGACTTTGTGTGCACTTTTATTCAACTTGTAAAGGATCTCCATGAGCTTGGAAAAGAGCTTTCCTCCTGCTGAAGTCTCAGGGCCAACAGACTTCACCCACCAGCTCCCCAAGATTTCTTTTGAAGTGCCTGCAGTTGTGCTGGACTTTTTGAGGATTTCCGTGTCGCAAGGAGCTGGAAGCACGACTCAAGAACAAGAAGCTTGTCACCGAACTGCCGCTGCCGCTTCACAACACGAAGCGCCTCGCATCGCCAGAGAAGAGGATCGATGTTGCATCAGCCGCCGCCGCATCACCGGGAAGCGTGTCGCAGAAGAATCGTTGAGTCATCGCAGGTCCCAGAAGTGCCTCGCATCGCTGGAGAAGAGGATCGACGTCGCATCAAACACCGCCGCATCTCTGGGAAGCGTGTCACAGGGCCTATCGCGGCTCATCACCGGAGAAGAGGATTGGCGTCGCATCAGGTGCCGCCACATCTCCGGGAAGCATATCGCAGGGCCTGTCACGACTCATCGCCGGAGAAGAGGATCGATGTTGCATCAGACACCGCCACATCAAAGGGAAGAGTGTTGCAGGGCCTGTCGCAGCTCGCATCATTGTGGAAGCAACTCGCATCGCCAGGGGAGAGGATCGACGTCGCATCAGATGCCGCCGCATCACTGGGAAGCGTGTCGCAGGGCCACTCGCAGTTCGCATTGTGTAAAGCATCTCGCATCGCTGGAGAAGAGGATTGACGTCGCATCAGGCGCCGCCGCATCACTGGGAAGCGTGTTGCATCAAGAAGAAAGCACCATCTTTGTTTATTTGCACCAGATCTTCTACGCATCACTGTCCTTGCAACACTTTAGTTGCCCTGCGTGTCACATCTCAAGGTACATAGAACTCTGAGTGTTGCATTTACCATCTTAAGAGAAATAAGCTAAATTCTACCATTTTTAAGTAACAAGTATTGTGGATGTTTGTCGTTCATGGTTTTGTGTTAAATCTATATAAAGACTACTTATTTTTTATATAAAACTTGTGTGGTGTCCATCTGTAGTGTTGTCACTTGATTACTGTGTGTGTTCACAAATGCTTTACACACTGCCTCTGAGATAATCCTGTCTGCTCGTGCCAAGCTACCAAGGGGGTGAGCAGGGGTTATTTTAGGAGTGTACCCCCTTACCCTGACTAGATGCAAGGGTCCCTATTTGTCACAGGTACCTACCTATGCCAACTAGAGACCCCCAAATCTAACAGGTACCAAACATCTTATATTAATAAATCCTCACTGATGCTAGTGATGGATTTATTAGAAAAATTCACACAGGAGACCCTTTTAGAGGACCACCTGAAAACCTAGCACACACTGGTGTGGTTCCTGACTTGTTTAAGTCAGCCTGCCACTACCAGAGATGTTTCTCGCCTTATGGGGTGAGAGACAATGCTCTCAGAGTACAGAGAAAAAGCCTGCTCGAGGCTGAGCTGCTGCACACCTTTTTCAGGACAGGGAGGCCCTCCTGGGCGGGAAGCTTCAAAGGCAATTCCAACTATCGAATCCAACCCAGGAACCTACAGATAGTGGGGGAGATCAGGCCTCCTTTCCTGCTTCACTTTTGGTGGGGGGAAAGGTGGGAAAATTAGCTAGATGAGGAGTAGGGTCGCCACTTAGCCTGCACCACCTGTAGGGCGGGCCAAGGGTTTCAACCTGTCTCCCCATGTAACACCCATTAATTCAGTATCTAGGTGGCACCCCAAGACCTGAACATCAGATTTGGTGGGCAAGAGAAGTCCAGGACATGGAGAATCCTCTGCTCAAGAACTTAAGCCCTGCCTCAGAAAAAAAGGTTGCCAAATCCTGCCTGCTGCCCCGAGGATTTAACAATCGATGCTGCTGTATCATCCTGAAACCTGAAAGGTCTCCAAGAACCTTGGAGCCCCTTCTGACTTCAAGAAATCACCCTGAAGCTCCCTTGGAGTGAAGGTATTACTCCCCTGCACACTGTAGGCATTGATCCCATGAAGTCTGGTTTGTTGACTTGCTGCTCTCCAATAACCTTGATGCAACACTGAAGCAAGAAGAGGTACAACAGCTCAAGAGGGCCAGATCTGCCTCCCCACCAGATTTAGAGGTACCAGGACCTGCCGGTGCCACAACGTATCAATACCCAGGGTACAAGACCCCAATGGTAAAAACCAAAAAGAAGAATGCGTACTGGACTCCCAAAACACCAGAAGCAAGCTCCCATGGAGGAACGTCAATACACCTGAGACCCACTTCCTGAGTGGCCCAGCTGTCCCAAGATCGCCTCTCCAAGTTGCCTGCTTATGATGCCCGTTGACATGTTCACTCTATTCCCATCCAAGCTGCCCCAGCACTAAGCAACCAACCCTGCTCCCATGGTCCCCAGGCCCTTGCAACTCTCTCCCTCTAAGGAGACCCACTGGACTTACCTGTAAGTCCCTCCGTGCAGTGCTTTTTCAAGTTTCCCCCTTCATCTTCGCACATCAGCTTCGAAGACCTCAGCACTTATGCCCCAGGATAAACCAGGATACCCCCAAATTTCTCCTGCTGGAACTTTGGACATGGTCCCGACCTCATCCTAAAACAAGAAGGTGAACTTTGGCAAAGCATTGCCTGAATTTCTATGCATTTTTCTGCTTTCTCCCCATTGTTTCCTATGGTGCGTAATTGACCATAAAAGTGAAATATTTTCTGCACTTTCAAAATTGTAGCTCCGACAGTACTTACCATAGAAGTGTGTTTATGGTCTTAAAGATTTTATACTAATCTATGTTACTTTTACAAATGGGTCTCGTATTTATTCTTTAGTGTGTGTCTCATTCATTGACTCTGTGAGTACATCAAATGCTCAACATTACCCTCACGGAAGCATAAATGCTCGCCCACACTACTACAAAAAGAGAGTTAGTATTATCTACTTTTGCCCTTACCTACCTTTTGGGGGTCTTTTGCAGTCTCTACATAGTGTACTTCAATTTATTACGCTGTGCAGAGAGGTGGTTTCCTACATTGGTGGATCAGCAGTGGGGTACACAACTTTGCATTTGCTGGACCACTTTGACAATAATTGACCACATGAATAAAACCAAAAATTGTCTGCGCCAAAATTTAGACACAAAGATTCTTTTTTTCACCATTTCTTCTAACACACTCTCCTCACATTTACACTGTAGGCTTTCGTGTTTCCCTCCCCCCTGCTCCTGAAGTTCTGTTCATATGCTGACCAAAATTGCAACATTTTCTGCTAGCAACAGGTCACAAGTTCACAACAGTCTCTACAGCAGCATGCTAACTCCTAAAGCGAATACAGCAGGTGTGGTTCACTGCATGTAATTAGAAACATATCCCACATTGCTGATCAAACAAGTAAGTTACTTTAAATTTATACCACAACCTAGTTTTAATCCCTGCTATAATTACACCATCCAATCAAATGTGATCTTTTAAATTTTACTTGCTAGGGTATAACTAACTTTATTTTCAAAACATCCTCATTCAGCTGCAGCCTTCTCCTGTGTGCTACTGTGCCATCCTTCATAATGGTTAGAGTGTGGATTGTCGGACATAGCTTTGTATTCTGGGCTAGAAAGTATGCTAGAAAGCATGGCATTGACAGGGACCTAGTTTTGCCTAATGTGGGTATTATTTGGCTTGGTCAGAGAAGGTTAAGATAGCAGCAATTGCTTCCATTGGTTGGAAGCATTATTAATTACCAACATCCAGACCTTATGATTGTGCACTGTGGTGGCAATGATCTGGAAACGCTGACGGGTGTAGGACTGGAAATCCTAATGAAGTGTACCGTTGGACAATTAATGAAACAATTCCCTCACACTGCCTTGGTGTCCTTTAAAGTATGCCAGCGGCGGAAATGGAAGTGGTCATCTGAATTTTGTCCACAGATAGACAAAGCCAGGAAACATGTTTAAAAACAGTTTCAGCCTTCCTCAGAGACCATATCATGGGCTCTATGTACAATAATAACCTGCACTTTGACATGGATGGACTATATAGAAGAGATGGTGTTCACTCCATGGATGAAGGCAACAGGGTGCTTCTGAGGAACTTTAAACTCTGCATCTGCTCGTATATATGTAGTCATCAGATACATACAGTAAACACAATGTCTCTTCTCAGAGCCACCCTATTTCCCAAATACTTGTTAATTTAAATTTTAAATCTTTTTTTTTAATTTCTTGACTCTGTACATCCATTGAGGATTCACAAACCAAAAGCACACATTTAACGCAAAAGAGCACATTCAATATTTCTGGTAGATGAATCTAAATGGGTCTCACAGTGGGTATCATAGTGTCTATATGGGTATAATTTTAGGTGTGTAAGTGCCTCTATGTTATGTTATGCTATGTTATGTTATGCTATGTTAGTGGGATTTGTAAAGTGCACTACTGGCCGGAGTAGTCTAGGAGCTATTCAGTTCCAGCCAAGAACAAAGCAAGACCACATAATTACTAGGACCTAAACAACCAGGTCTTTACAGCTTTCCTGCATATCTCAGTGGGTGTAAGACTGTCTCTATAGGTATATGAGTGGGTGTGAAACTATCTATATGGATATGTGAGTGGGTGTGACATTGTATATATATGTGTAAGTGTGGGTGTGACACTGTCTGTATGGGTGTGTGAGTGGGTGTGAGAGTGTCTGCATGGGTGTAAGTGTAGGTGTGAGATTCTCTGTATGGGTTTGTGTATTGTTGTGAGAGTGTCTGTATGTGTATGTGTCTCAGTGGGAGAGCATCTGTATCAGTTTCTCAATAGGTATGACAGTGTCTGCATGTGTATGTGAGTGGGTGTACAACTGTCTGCATGAGTATATGAGTGGGTGTGAGAGTATCTGTATTGGTTTGTAAATGGATGTAAGACTGTCTGTATACATATGTGAGTGGGTGTGAGAGTCTCTGTATGGCTTTGTGAATAGGTGTGAGAGTTTCTGTGTGGGTGTGTGAGTGGATGTGAAAGTGGATGTATAGATATATGAATGGGTGTAAGTATGAGTGTGAGGGTTTCTGTATAGGTTTGTGAATGGGTGTGATGGTGTCTGTCTGGGTATGAGAGTGGGTGTTAGAGTGTCTGTATGAGTATGTGAGAATTACTATATGGGTGTGTGAGTGGGTGTGAGAGTATCAGTATGGGTATGTGAGTGGGTGTGAGAGGGCCTGTATAGGTGTAAGTGGGGGTGTGAGAGTCTCTGAACAGGCTTGTCAATAGGTGTGACAGTGTATGTACGGGTGTAAGAGTGGGTGTGTGAGGGTCGATATGGATATGTGAATGTATGTGAAAGTGTTTTTATGGGTATAGGTGTGGGAGTGATAGTCCCTGTATGGATTCGTGAATGGGTATAACAGTGTCTATATCGGTATGTGAGTGGATGTGAGAGTGTCTGTATAGGTGTAAGTGTCAGTGTGAGAGTCTCTCTATGGGTTTGTGAATTTGTGTGACACTGTCTGCATGGGTTTGTAAATAGGAGTGACAGTGTCTGTAGGAGTATGCGAGTGGGTGTCAGAGTATTTGTATAGGTAAGGGAGTGTGGATGTGAGAGTATCTATATAGGTGTACATCTGGCTGTGAGAGGCTCTGTATAGGTTTGTGGATGGGTATAGCATTGTATGGGTATGTGAGTGGGTGTGAAAGCGTATGTATGGGTGCAAGTGTGAGAGTCTCTATATAGATTTTTGAATGGGTGTAACAGTGTCTGAATTGGTATGTGAGAGGGTATGAGAGTGTTTGTATAGGTGTGAGTGTTGGTGTGAGCGTATCTCTAAAGGTTGGTGAATGGGTGTAACACTGTCTATATAGGCTTGTGAATGGGTGTGGCACTGTCTGGGTTTGTTAATGGGTGTGAAAGTGTCTGTATGGGTATAAGAGTGGGTGTGAGAGGGTCTGTATGGGTATGCAAGTGGGTGTGAATGTGTATGGGTACAAGTGTGGGTGTGAGAATCTCTGTATGGGGGTGTGAGAGGGTGGACAGAGAGTGTCTGTAAGTGGATGTGAGAGTCTCTGTATAGGTTTGTGAATTGGTGTGACAGTGTATGTATGAGTTTATGAATGGTTGTGACAGTGTCTGTACGGGTGTAAGAGTTGATGTGAGATAGTTTGTATGGGTATGTGAGAGGGTGTGAAAGTGTCTGTATAGATGCAAGTATGGGTGTGAGAGTCTCTGTATGGATTTGTGAATGGGTATCACAGTGTCTGTAGTGTATGTGAATGGATGTGGCAGTGTCAGTATAGGTTTGTGAACGGGTGTGACAGTGTCTGTATAAGTGTAGGAGTGGATGTGAGAGGGTCTGTATGGGTATTTGAGTGTGTGTGAAAGTATCTGTGTGAGTGCAATTGTGGGTATGAGTCTCTGTGTGGGTTTGTGAATGGGTGCAACAGTGGCTGTAGGGTATGTTAAGGAATGGACCAGTGTCTGCAGGTGTGTGCAAGTAGGTGTAAGAGCATCTCTGTGTATGTGGCTGGATGTGAGAGCATCTGTATGGGTATGTGAGTGTATTGTAATGTAATGTATGTAAAACACAATTATAAAGCGCACTATCACCCCACGCATATACTGGCGCTGAGATTACCTTAAATTCCACTGAGCACATAAGCAACCAGACCAGGCAGAATAATTCAGAGCGGAGTCTGGGATCCATTATATCCTAGGAAACAGCCAAGTTTTGAGCTTTTTTCTGAAGTGAGGAAGATCCTCTGTTTGTCTGAGATCGACCGGGAGTTCATTCCATAGTCGCGCAGCTATAGAGCTACATGCTCTGCCTCCAATCCTGGTTTTTCTAAATCTAGATGTGCTCACCAGCTTGGCTGTTGATGACTGAAGACTTCTGGTCGGGGTATACCAGGTAAATTTACTCTGCAGTGGTCTAGGTTCCATTCCATGTACTGCCTTGAAGACAATGCAGAGCGACGTAAACTGTATTCTTTGCATAATCGGCAGCCAGTGGAGATCTTTAAGGGATAAAGAAGCAAATGACCAACGCTGTCTCTTTAAAGCTAATTTGACTGCTATTGTCTGGATTCTTTGAAGCTTCTTTATCAAAGAATTTGGTGCACCCAGTAACAGAGTGTTACACTAGTCTAACCGACTCAGGATAACACTTCTCTGCCCCACCGCTCTGGCTGAAGTTGGTAACATAGGAAGAATTTTCCGTAATGCTCTTATCAGAGAAAAACAGGTTCCAACTGTTTTATTCACTTGGGAGTCTAGCTTTAGTCTATCATCAAACATCACCCCCAGATTAAGCACTGTTTTAGATGGAATTAGTGGTTTTTCTGTTGGGGTTGGCCAGAAGTTGGCCGAGAGTGGACGAGGGACTTTATTTGCTGTACAGTACAAGATTTCTGTCTTATCTCCATTGAACTGTAAGGAATTGTCCCTAAGCCAGCTTGCAGTTCTTTGCATATACTCGTGGAATCTGTCAAGTGATACTGCTTGATTCCCTTCCAGTGAGAAGACTAGTTGTGTATCATCTGCAGAGTTCACCAGTTCAATTCCATAGGATTTGATGATGGGGATTAGTGGGCTCAAATATATATTTATTTAGACTGATCATGGATTTCTGAGGTACACCATGCTGGATAAGACTATGTTTAGATAGAAAGGGAGGTAGAGCCACTGCCTGTTGTCTACCCGACAGGTAAGATTGTAACCAATTCAGTGCCATTCCCTCTATTCCGATATCCATAAGTCTATTCAGAAGGATGTTATGATTAATCATATCGAATGCAGCTGAGATATCTAGTAACACTAGTATAACTGATTGGCCTGTGTCTGCTCTCATTCTGAGTTCATCTAGGACCGTAACTAAGGCGGTTTCTGTTCCATGGGCTGGACGAAACCCAAATTGTGCGTCATCTAGCTAATGATTATCTTCTAAAATTTGTGAGAGAGTTTTGCTAACTAACCGCTCTAGAATTTTTACCGGGTAGAGCAGCAGGGACATGGGTCTATAGTTGGATGGACATAGGGGATCCAGCGTAGTTTTCTTCAATAGAGTTGTCACCATTGCCTTCTTCCAACAACCCGGCACTACTCCATTGCTCAATGATTGGCAACGGATTTGACGGAGCTAAGGAAATAGCTCTTCCTTAAATTCTCTCCACACCGTGCGTTGGTGACCCGGAAGAAAGACTCAGAGCCAGTTTATTAAAATCTTACTCTGTGGGAATTTGGGAGTGATCCAGTATTGCTGGCTTGTCCTTGTATACTCCCCCCGCTGCTTCGCCGGTGTCATCGGTTCAGATGGTCCGATTCCACCATCTGTCTCAATCTCCTTGTTGAATTCCAGACCACCAATGATTTTAGTGGTCTTCTCCTTGAAGTAAGCTACTAGCCCATCACATAGGTCTTGAGTTGCGGTGATCTTGTTTTTTATACAGTCAGGTTTGGAGAGGTCATTCACTAATATAGTTCTGGCACTATTGGGCACCTTTAAAATAGTTTTTGCATAGTATTCGGCTTTTGCCTTGGCAATTATTCCTTTATTTATGCCCAAAGCTACTTTTAAGGCTATTTTATCCTCTTCCACATAAAGTTTCCTACACTTTCGTTCTGCTTGTTTACAGCCTTTCTTTAGTATTTTTAGCTCCTCATTATACCAAGGGGCTGATGATTTATAACTATTTTTTTGATTTTTCACTGGGGCCAGCTGGTCGAGAGTATGGTTTATCTGATCACAGAATCTAAGATAGTTTTCCTCCATCGATTTACTAGCATCAAAAGAGTTATTCTCCTGTAAATACCGGGGAGGGTTTTATTTTCAATAGTTTGTCCCATTCCCTTCCACATCGATTGTTTTCCGTGGGAACAGTTTTAATATTTGTTCTGGGAATCAATATTAAGTATTGGATAAGGAAATGATCAATCCAACATTGAGGCAGTCTATCTTCTACCTCTATAGCCTTATTATCTGCAAAATATTAAGTCCAATGCATGGCCTCCCTGGTGTGTTGGATGCAGCACCAGCTGTTGCAGGTTTAAGTTCTCGCAGGCTTGAAGTAAATCTTTCAGGGCTGGGCCTAGATTCCCATTTTCCCAAAGATTAAAATCTCCCAGAATGATCATTCTGGAATGAGTGAGTGACATATTGTAGAAAATGTCGATTAGCGCTTGATGCTGAGGGCTCATTAATCCAGGGGGTCTATAACAGACTTTGCCGGTAAGCAATTATCCTTTAACATACTTGAGGGAAAACCCTAAGAGTTCAGTGCCCTCCACTTCATCGACATCCATAGGAGCGAAATTCCATTTGTCTTTGTAGATAACTCCCAGCCCCCCTCCTCTTCCAGTGGGCCGTGGTTTATGAAAAGCTTTATAGCCTGGAGGGCAAGCTAACCCCAGGTCAGCCTCTGAGTTAGGTCGTGTCCAAGTTTTGGTTAGGAATAATGCGTCCAGATTGTGACATTCTAATATGATATATATCTCCTGGTGATGTTTCACCAGGGATCTGACATTGGCTAGGCCACTATTGAGGTTTTCTGCTATATTCTTCACAGGGGTTGCACTCTATTGACAGAAGTTGTTCCTTTGAATAATGGTAGCTGACATTCCTGGTCGGATGGTGTTCCAAACCGGCAGCATGCTGGAGCTGTGTGTGGCCGGTGCGGGGACGTGCACAGACGGGCTTGCCTTCGGTGCGCCAGCAGGGCGTCGGTGGCGTGCCCGCAGAAAGTGCCCGCTGCAAGGCCAGCTGCTCTCTCGTTTCCATCTCCTTAAGTAGGGAGGGAAACCTCTTCACTAAAACAACTAGAGTGCTGACCAAGAATGCGTGTGCTGCGGCGTGCACCAGCTCATCTTGGTCAGATTAAGTGCAAGTGCAAGTTTTGGGGAGGATTAAAACCTATTACAATTATTTCCCACAATTTTAAAACAAATACAATTTTAAAACAGTTCGCTTTCAGAACGCGCTGATTCCAGTCAGAATGTCAGTTACAATACATGCAGAGGGGTAATCTTACTGTCCTTGTGCTCGCGTTACCATCTAATTAAGAAGAGAGGGAAACCTCTTCACTGAAACAACTAGAACGCTGACCGAGATGGCGTGTGCTCAGTGATCTGCTCTTACAAGCGACATACACCAGCTCACCTTGGCCAGATTAAGTGGAAGTGCAAGTTTTGGGAGGATCAAAACCTATTACAATTATTTTCCACAATTTTAAAACAAATACAATTTTAAAACAGTTCACTTTCAGATCGCGCTAATTCCAGTCAGATTGCAGTTACAATACGTGCAGTGGGGTAATCTGGGGAGTGAAAGTGTCTGTATAGGTGTGTGAGTTGGTGTGAGAGTGTATGTATGGGTATGTGAGTGAGTGTGCTAGTAGGTGTGAGTGTCTATATAGATATGTGAGTGGGTGAGACAGTGTTTATATTCTTTTAAGGGTGGGTGTGAGAGTGTATCTATAAATATAAGAGTGAGTGTACAAATATATATATATTTTTTTATATATTTATTTTTTGAGTCTCACAAGATCTGCAAATCTCTTGCATAGCTACATGAGGGGCTGCGCTGAGCCCTACAATGGATTCACGGATCTCGTGTATAGCAAAAAACCTTTTGTGGGCATTTCCAATCTCAGTACACATGCTTTATCTTCTTTTTTAATACACAAGGGGTCAGGAAAACTCTGACCTGACCCCTTCAATTAGTATTCAAGCAAGATCTCAGCCCGTGGACTATTTCCACAATATATAAAATGGCAGCCACAACGTTTCCATCAGGTTTTGGCCAGCCAATGACAGCCCTGCTTTGCTGCGTGAAGCTGTGGATCTACCGTGGGTCCTCACCCCTAGATATGCAAATTTGGATTTTGGTTAATATCTCGAAAACTATAGAATGAATTTGCACCAAATCACAAAAAGTGTGCTTTCTGGACCAAGATCTACATTTATGCCAACTTGCAGTTCAGACTGTAGTTGTTTTCAAAATCCCTATGTTAATTACACATAAGGAAAACAAGTTTTGGCACCTCCCTTTTCTCAACCCCGACTTCACAAATCACCCTGAAACTTTCCAGAAAGGAGCTGAAGTGAGCCTCACATTTTTTTGATTTTTTTTTTTTAAGATTCATCAACCGGTACCAAAGATATAGCAAAGTCAAAAATGCTTTTCCTACGGAATCATGGTCCTCACTATAAGTATCTACTGGCAACCGTCAGTAGAATATATATATTAATATATATATATATATATATATATATATATATATATACATATATATATATATATAGATATATATATAGATATATATATATATATATATATATATATCTACACATATATATTTGCAATCTCTTCTGGTATTGCCCACAGTAACACTCGGGTGTGCACTCGTCTTTCACATCAACCAAGAAAGCTTGTTATTCCGTATGATATTACATATTCATTTTTTATTCCATACAGCCGAACAAACCCAACATGTTTTGGCATAGAACACACCTTGTTAATGGGTAGGGCAGGTTTGATAAACAAACATTATGAGGATGTTTCACAACACATATATGAAGGATACCATCTTCAGGACGTCCACAGGGTTACAGAAAGTGGGCGGCCATCTTAGCATATGTTTGTTAACAGGAGTTGCTATCTGAACCATAGTATGGCTGCATACACAATGTGAACGACAATTACCAACTGAGGTAATAATCCAACAGAACATGAAGTATAACTGAGTATAAATCCAAAGCTTAGCAAAATTGCGTATCTATTATCAAAATCATGGCGCAGGGGTTAAATGCCCTAAAAAATAAATAATAATTAAATGAGGAGAAAGACAATGGGCATATGCTCATGTTCACTGTGCATTACCATTATGCACAAATACTCAGGAGTTTAATATTGCATTGATACAAGTGAATGCATACAAAATAGTTCATTCTAGCCCAGGTGGACTATGTTTACATACCGCATAGTCAAAATCTCTCAAACCCTGGTTAAATGGTAGACGGTGCCAACAATTAAAAGTGCATAACAATCCCAGTGGATAGATATATCAAAACACAATTTGCCCCAGTGGGCAAACGTACCTGCATGAATGCATCCTAGTAAGAAAGGGAACCCAAAATCTATCAGTCCCAATTTGTCAATACTGGTTAACTTGCAGTAAATAATATAATAATGATGACATGCTTAAACTCAAACTAAACCAGAGATCTCAAATGATAATATACTATCCTAGTAATAAGCTAAATGAGGTAACATTCTGCAGCCTTCCAAGGCATGGGTGAAAAAGATTAGCAGCCCCAATATTTGGGTGCAGTGATCTCTATTTGTACCGCATGATGTCAACCATCTGACGGCATGTCCTATATGAAACAAACAAAACAAAAATAAACCAGTTAAAAACAAAATTTACAATCTGAGTTGGAAACGATTCCTCAGAGAAAATGAATACATTGCTATCTCCCAGGATAACTTCCCTTAGACAATGCAAAGGAGGTCCAATTACTGAGAGGGCAGTAGGATTAAAAAAGAAGAAGAAATAACCTTAAACTGCAAATGAGAGAGAAGAAAGAAAACAGAAAAGAGGAATAGAAGTAAAAAACTAAAAGAAAGAAGGGAAAAGAGGGAGAGAGGAGAGAGAGGAACGAAGAAGAGAGAAGAAAGGAAATATGGGATGATAAGAAAAGGATGGACACACAACAAGGGAGAATTGAAAAGGGAGGAGAATGGGAAGAGAAGAGGGATAACCTTGCATATATCAAAAAACACTCTACTGGTCATACATTAAGATCATAGAGGAGCAAAATAGAAAAAATAAACAAAATATTAAAATTACACAATGGGAAGCAGTACAGGAGAGGTAAACAAGATCAATCTCATTTACCTAGGTGTATTGACAATTCTTCGCCTGAGTTCAAACCATTGAATGCCTTGCTATCAAGTTCTAATATGTACATAGAGTCTTATTGGCATATGTGCGTTGCCCTATCCCCACCTCTACTGAGTTTAGGTATATGGTCTGTGGCAAAGAAACATAGGAGATTTCTGTTACTGTTGTGTTTCTCTTCAAAGTGGTGTGCTACCAGGTATAGGTTATCGTTTTATTGGATAGCTCTCATGTGTTCTAGCACTCTCTTCTTCACTGGAAACATGGTGCTCCCCACATAGGATTATTCACAAGGACATGTGAGAATATATACAAAATAGTCTGAAAGGCAGAACAGATGTTTGTCTAAAATTCAGTGTGTACTTGTTACAGGTGAGAACACTTTTTTGACATTCTTACTGTACCTACAGGCTTTGCAGGATGTACACATGAAAAAACATTCACATTGCTCAATGCAGGCTTGCATTCAGTGATTTCACTCTTACACAATTTATCACTGAGAGAAGTACTTTTCCTGAAATTTGTATTTGGGCTCTCCCCTATCACATCTTTCAATTTTGCTTCAGTTTTAAGGATATCCCAGTGTTTGCTTAGAATCCTCCTTACATCCACTGACTTGTTATATGGGGTAATGAATCTCATGGTTGGAGTTTTTGTGGTATCAGGCTAATACGCACAAACACGCCTGATACCTCTCTACTTACCTTCCTCGCTTTTGCTAGGGCCAAATTGAAGATAAAGTCCCTGTAACCTCTCTCCCTAAAACGTGCTGTCATCACTTTACATTCATCCTGAAAACTGTCTTCGAGTTGCAACTACTCCAAGCTTGTAAAAATTCTCCGTTGGGGATGCTGTTAATTAAGTTCGTAGGATGGCTACTTTCAGCATGAAGTAGGGTGTTGCCTGCTGTACTTTTATGATGTAATGTAGATCTGAGTTTGCTGCAAACCACCGAGATTTGAGTACCCAGGAATTCCACCTGGATACTGCTGATGTGACCCTAAATTTTAGATTGTATGTGTTGTTATTCAAATCTGAGATAGATTTCAGTGCCTGGTCATGGTCTCCTTTCCAGACAATGAATAAACCATTGATGTACCAAGACCACAGTACCACATGGGAACTGTAGTCTTCAAGACCTTTGGACACTTGCTGCTCCCAACCAACCCATCATAACGTTGGCGTGACTGGGAGCAAAGCAGGTGCCCATCGCAGTGACCTGTATTTGCCTGTAGGTAAAAATCTTGAATAGAAAGAAGTTATTCTCAAGGCAGATCTTGATGACCGAGATCAACATTACAGTGTTATGGAGATAAATCAAGGGACAAGACTAATGGATGTATCTGCAAGCCTGTACGTCATCACCGTATCTAATTCTGGTGGGCAGGCTGCTCTCACACAATGTGATCAAGAGGTAATCAGACTACCAATTCATGTCTTGTATCTTAAAGAAAAAGTCCTTACTGACACCTGTGTATGATGGGAGAGAAATTAGGATGTAGGAAGAAATCAACATATTTAGAAGTATGTTCTAATGAAGAACCTATTGATGACACAATTGATCTCCCTGGTGGTTTGTCCCGATTCTTATGCTACTTGGGTAATAGATAGAATACACCTATCTTAGGAAATCCATTAAGTAGGAAAATGTACTTCTCCCACTCAATGAGTCCTTGCTTTTTCCATTTGTTCAACATTTCATGGTAACAATCATTAGATTTATCAATTGTTTCTCTAGGTACCTTTTCATAGCACTCTTTAAAATTCAATTGTTGCATACCCTCAGTTATGTAGTCTTTAACCGAAAATGAGAGAGAAAACAAACAACAGAAAAGAGGAAGAGAAGGAAAAAAAGTGAAAGAAAGAAGGAAAAAGAGGGGAGAGAGAGAAAGGAAAAAGAGAGAAGAAAGGAAATATGGGACGATAAGAAAAAGATGGACCAAACTGTTTACTCTATAAAGGGAATTATTATATCACTGTACAAATAGGGAAATAAGGGTGAAGCTTTGTCTGGCAAAATCAGTAAAGGGGAAATGTGCAATAAAATAATCCACCCTAACTAGGCTTGGTTTACCAGACACCGTTGTTGCTTGACTTTACAAATAACGGTTCAGTAATATGGTCTATTGCTTTGCTTGATACTGCGCAGGCTTTTGGTTTGGAAACAAGACCCTGCTTTGGGTATATCAGCCAAAATGGGTGAGATATGAGGGATTTTGGTTCTAATTCAACTACTGCATGCAGACACAGCAAGCAGTGTGCAGCTAGCTTTATGTGACACAAAAATGCTGATACATTCCAGGGTCCCGTCCCAGAATTGTAGAAGTTGATTTTATAGCTGCCTGGCAAAAGAAATTAGCCAAAGCACCAATACGAATTAGAAACCCAGCTGGACTGCAACCCATACACCACCCACTAAACAATATTGTGCAGGAGGTGTTTTCTGGTACCAATCAATCCCACAAGATGAGTTCAATGACATGAGGGAACTCCATACCCTCTTTCATAGATGAATAATGCACTGAAATAACACTAGTAAACAGGCCACCTATTTTAAACTGTTTATCGTAAAGTCCTAATCCAGTGCTTAAAATATGAATGTTAGCTTCACAGAATACAAAAATGAATGTAGTGACCAACAAAATCTGCAGGAACATTTCTCACATGCTTACTGAGTTCTCAGCATTATAGCACCCTATCCCGGGGGTATCCAGTGTCTGGTGACTTGCATGGCTTCCACCACAGTTTCTCACCCAGAAGTCCACGCAAAATGTGCCTAAAATACACATTTTCCTCACATTTCTATGATGGAAAGTTCTGGAATCAATGGGGATCCACAATGTTCCTACCAAGTGGTTTTTGCCCAGGTCTCCCAAAAAATATTATGCCTCTTGTGTGAGTAGGCCTAGTACTCATGGCAGGAAAGGCCCAAAACCTAACATCAGCCTCTAAATGAGGCACTTCATCAACGCCTATATTGGATTCCTCTCAGACAGAAAATGTATTACCAGAATCTTGCACTTGGACCTCTACCTTAGATGCAGAGACAGTCTCAGAGCCTCGTTTGTAGACAAATTCAAAAAGCAAACAAAAAATCTGCTGGGTTCTCAGCAGCTATAATGCTTACTAATAAACAAAAAGAAAACTATAAATAACACAGTGTAAAATTAGAACTCAACAAACTGCTGCTGTATCAAACAGTAAACACAACTATTGAAACATAACAATATAGAAAGAAAATTTTCAAATTGTTGGGTCTATGGCAGCAGTGCTAGGGGGGCACAAATGCATCAGTAAGCACTTTTAAATAAAGATGGCTTGGTAGCGCAATTTTCATGAAGCGAATGAAGTTAGGGTTGCCACCTTTCACAGAGAAAAATGCCAAATATCTGTTCATGTTTTATGAATTGGCAAAGGCCCAGACATGGTTAAGTTGATCTTTATATGAACTGCTCTGTATTGAATCTTAACATGGCTTTTCTGAGTTTGTTTACTTTAAATATCAGTCAGTGATCATAGGTGCAGCTGTAGAACACATTTTAAAGTGTTTTCTACTAACATTTTCTATTTAAAGTATGTACTCATAGCTGAAAAAAACACCAAATTTAGATGATTTTCCGAATTTTTGTACTGGACATTAGAATTTTAGCAAGTGTGATACTGAAATAATGCACACACCTTAAATGAAAAATACATGCAAATTAAAGTATGTGTTGGGAAATGCCCTTGTTTACATTATGAAACATCAATTGGTCAATGTGATCACTGCAGATGTATTTTTGTAGAGGCAAAGAGTCACAGATTTGAATCCTGCTTTTAATCCTGCTTGGTACACTGCAGCAAAGTGACTTGTGTTGCTATAGTGCTATGAGGTCCCAGCAAGTAACAGCAAGCATTGCGACTATGTAAGTAATGATTTTAAAATGGTATTACACATAGTATAAGATAGGCTGCCGCACGATGATTTAGTGTATATGATACAAGAATACATTTTAGTAATAGCTAACTGGTTTGTACCTAGTGCAGATTTTTTTATACGTCCATTAAAAGGACACTTTCCCGAATTCAGCATCCTACATTGTCTCTAAGAAATATTATATGTTTTTCATCATAATACTTCAAGTGACTCCTTAAATTAAAACACTTTAGAGACCATCCGTCCCCCATCAGCATGCTCCACGGATTCCAGCTCTGCAGTAAAAATTCAGAGATCGTTGTTTTTATCAAAATGTATGAGACCTGTTTTTGTCAAATTAAACACACCTTGGGCACTATACACTAGCCAACTTTGACCTCTGTTTACATCCAGGTCTTCTCTCAGAAGAGTTGAGGGGGTGGCAGGGAGGAGGCCGAAAGGGTCCGATTCAGATCCCGGATTACCCTGACACATGGAGCCACAGAGTAAGGGCCCAGGTGAAAGTGGAACAGACAAAAATCCATGGATAACGTCAAAGAGATTTTCCAGTGAAAAGGGGCGTTATGTGGGGACTGTTTTATTTACAAATGGACAGAGACAGCTTCCCTAGTTCCTCAAAGAGATTCTCTGAAGAAGGTATTGTGAAATACGGACTCAGGGCCCTAGTTATCAAGGGGTTGCATCACTTTTGCACTACACAACGTGGTGCGTAAGTGATGCAACCCCAACAATGCGATTTATCAAGCCACACAAGACCCCCATGAGTGGCCCTAAGTGGCTTGATAAATTCAGAGTAATGCAAGGCTGCGCAAATCACTGCATTGCATTACTCGGCCACAGGCAGGCATTCCATGGGCGGTGCGTGGGTGCTCCCATGAAACACCCATGAATTTTGGCACATATCCAGATTTACCATTACTGGTAGACCTGGAAATGCCCCAAAATGCTACGCCTTACCAGGAGGTGCGTAATGAGGAGAAATATCACAAAGAAAGACGAAAATGCCTAAGGCAAATGTTTTTGTGCAGGAAGGTGCCCCTCCTACACAAAAACAATCCTGCTTGCAAAGCAGGCAACCTTGCACCATTGCTGGAATGTGCTGTGTAATGTTAAATATGGTGCATTCCTTCCCTTTCTCTGTCATGCAGTGCAGTAAGGTCACTCTTGATAAACAGGACCCTCAATTTTGTTAAAGTGCCATCACTACCATTAGTGCAGTAGGTGTATTGGCACTTGGACACTGGTGTGAGGGACCTCAAGCAAAAAAGGGAGTGGAGAGCCAGTTGCTATGTTAGTTTTGGTGCCCAAGTCCCCCTTGTTGCACAGGGAACAGGTCCCAAGCAACGGGGATGAGATGTGGGGCTTTTTCCCGTTTTATGACACAAAAAGGCAGACAGCCTGCTTTGGTCCTCAGGCCTAGGAGTGATGGCCAAGTGATGTAGGCAGAGGAGTAGGTATTATAGATGCTGTAGGTGCAGTGGCAGGGGTGTGAGGGCTAAACTAAACCCTTATTATGGTTGTTTTACTATCATTCATTGCTTGTATTATGGTTCAGTTCTCCAAATGCTGTGTCAGTGTTGCTTTGGACATTGAAACAATGAACACTGAGGATGAGGAGGTACTTTAGCTTGAGCCTCAGGGAGGTGGCAGAAAGTAGGATGGGATGGTTAATAAAGGGCAGATGAGACTGCCTCCTTCACAAGGCATTAGCTCTCATAAAAAGGAAGGTGAGACAGTGCAAATCACTGCATTGCCTTACTCTGAGCAGGGCAGGCATTCCATGGGCCAGTGGTTGATTTGCAAAACAATAAGAGCCGGAGCTCTTGCTGGAGTGAGGTTTTCCCTAAGAATCGTATACCTCCGCCATTTTATTATTTTGAATTAAAAAGAATAATTGACTATTATTAATAGTATTATTGGTTTGCTGTGCTTGATTTAATCAACATTACTAATTTGAAAATACACATGGGAAGCGCATTTGCATGGCCTGATTAATATGTAAACTAATTTTGTATGCATACTAATGTCAGATATTTAGAATTTGCATGTTATATGTTGCTTTTGTGATGTGATTTGTGAATCGTGCTTTAAATTGTGAGTATAAACCGCAATGCGTGTTGCTTTTGCTAGATAAATACATACACATAGAGGGTTTAGTGAGGGAATAACATTTTAATAGTCATTTCCAATTACGTTTGTGTCTCTTTGCTTAAGTTGACCTTTCTGGAGTGGCCACAAAATGGCTGCCATCCCTATTTTGACGGACAGACGAGATACAGAAGTCACTGAGTGAAGTGCACCTGCGCTAAAAGATGAGCAACAATAACCTCGTCCTGACCCCAGGCAGACTGTACTCGTGAAGGTCGCACCGGGAGGAGTGCCAACCCTCAAACAATGGACATCCTTAAATTAAGAACTGTTATAATTGATGACACCATGGACACAAACCCGTATGGGAATGAACATGCCCTGAATGGACTAGAAACTGTTGCAATTTATTAATAAATTGAGAATTACATCTAATGTAACATTGAATGCATGGTAATCAGGAAGAATGATCCTGGTTCCACCAATCGGATTTGTTCTAAAACATATATTGTAACATTTGTTGATGAATTTATTATAAAAGAAGTAGACTAGAGAAGGTCCATAGGCTTTTAGGCGAGTCGCTTACTTGATTTCCTGACGTTATGCTGACGGAGAGGACAGTGACACTGCTGGACAGCTGCTTGCCAGAGACTCTGACGGACTGATCAGATGCCAATTAATTTACGAACTGGTTAATCGATTAATGGGCATAAGGGACAAAAGATCTGAATTTGACATAGAGGACGCCATTTAGCCAGATTAGGTAAATATGCAAACCAAAATATTGAATGCTTCATGATTTTCTTATGCTTAATTAGATAAACATATTAATTCATTTAAGAACTGTGTCGGGTTATTATTTGAAGTGTTTTGATGTATATTGTTTAGAAGAATAAGATGTCGCTTTACCCAGCAACTGGCTGATCCATAGCCTATAGTATGGGAGGAACTGCTAGATTATAAAAGTATGAGGCCCTGGTGAGGTAGGGAGGAATAGGTGAACGTGTTACTCATCAGGGAACTTGTATGTTGTTGCCTCCCATTTCCAGCGCATGGAATAAGTGAAAGGAATTCCCCTCTCTCTCTCTCTCTTGAGGACCATTGATCTAAAGTAGAATAAATGATTGGTGTTATGGGCCCCACCGGTGAATGAGTGAATGAATGTGGTTGTTGAAGAAGATCCGTGGTCTGTGACGTAGTGAGGGGATTCTTGGTATTCGGCGCTGGAGCAGTTTTTCTGGTAGCAGAATGATGGTTTGCTATTGTTTTGGGTTTAGTGACGATTGCTTGTAAATAGCTTATTGATTATTGATTGGTGTTGGTTTATGTACTAACACTCTATGTTGAGTTGCGTCGAGTTATATGTTGTTGCACGGCTTCTGGGATGTAGGAAGTCGGAAGTTTGTAACAGTTCTGTAGTAGAGCAGAGGTAAGCGCTGCTCTCGGGAAAGACGGGATTGTGGTTGCCCGTAGGTACACGGGAAAGAAAACGTGTAGTAATCGAAGTTGCACGGCGCATTGTCTGGGTTCGATTCGGCAGCATCATCGTGTGTTGTCATTAGTGATATTCTCCGTGTGAGAGAAGTATGAATGTTAGCAAAGGGTTATCTGTGAAATTTTGGTCTTAGGTACCAGGAAACCAATTGGCATACCGATAACGCTTATCACTGAAAAGGTAGCAGGTATATTCTGAGCTTGCTAGAAGGACAAAGTAGAGGGAAGCGCTGCTTTGTTAACTAATGGTATGTTCTCTAGTAGGGCAGAGGTAAGCGCTGCTCTCGAGAAAGACAGAAGTCTGCATGAATGATCTACATTTTCCCTGTATGGCAGAGTGTGTATGAAAAAGGAATTTTGATTAATGGCGAAACTCTAGTGTTAATTAATCCTAGAGAAGCGGTTAGTTGATGCTTGATAGAAGGGTGAAGTAGAGGGATGTGCTACTTTATCAACGAAAGTACTAATTCCGTAGTAGGACAGAGGTAAGAGCTGTTCTCGGGAAAGGCGGGATTCTCGTGAGAAAGGTCTTTTGCTGTTCTTTGGTTAGCGAATCAGGCAATGGAGATGTTTTAGTGTTGTTACTAATCGAATCGTAAAAGTTGCAGTAAGAGTTCACGGAGCGGTCTTGTAAAGGAGGGGGAGACGAGAGGAGAGCAGAAGCTGCCGCAGCGGCTGCTGATGTCAGAACAATCCCGCTGGGATTGGACAGTAGGTTGGAGGCGTAAAACGCTCCGGATTGGTGCGTTAGTGTAAAGCCGCGCTAGGAGTGGAGAAATACAGTGTGACGTAGAAACTCCCTGATTGGTGTGTTAGTAAGAGTCGCGCTGAGATTGGAGGATTGTGATAGTGACGTAGACTCTCCTGATTGGTGCGTTAGTAAGAGTCGCGCTGTGAGTGGACAGAATAGCGGTACCATTGTAAGAAGATTAAACGGTACACGGAAATCGAGAAAATGTATTACCAACCACTAGAAAAGAAGAAATCGTGGTTTGGGAAAATTAAAAGGTGGTTCAAGAAAGATAAAGTAGTTGAGACTAGGGAAGGACAATTACTTCCTCCACCGAAAACACCCGCATCTACAATGATTGCGAAATATGGGTATCATACTTGTATTTGGTTAGATAATTGGGTAAAATACACTAAGGACGACGGAGTCCTGGCGTTTCCAGAACATGGTTCCTGTAATTTGGCTGTTTTGAGGAATCTTCGAGACAAAATTATAGACTTAGAACCAAGACCTAGACCGACGCAGTTTGAGGCATTGATGGAATGGGAAGACGAAATGCATGAATGAGAAAAGCAGAGAAGTGGTAGGGGTTACCGATATATGTTCGGTAGATCATACGGACATGAGACACATGACAACAGGATGAAAAGGTGGCGGAATGCAAGTATGACTGAGGGTATGTATCCTGTGAGAATGGTAGGAGAGAATGAAGGGAGAAAAAGAACTGAGAAAAGGCGTAATGTGGATTTGAATGGGTATGAAGTGAATGAATCAGAAGATGATGTTCTTGATGAGGTGTTTTACAAAAACCCACCACCGTATAGACCTGCACCAGAAGCATTGTCACCAAGTGCCCCAACGAGAGAAACATTACGAATAATTAAAGCAGAGACTATGTCACCAGAATTAGGGAAAAGTTACTGTGCAAGAGAGATAGAGAAACAGACAGAAAGTAGGGTAAATGGTGAGAATTCAGTAGAACTGGCCAAAACTACCCTAGAATTAACCGAGAAAATAAGAGAATTGACCAAAACTCTAGAAGCCGTAACAGTTCCAGTAACGCTAGGTCCAGTAATGCCCATATTTGAGAAACAAAAAGATACTGAACATTGTTTGACAGTGCCGTACAAAAGCTAAAATCTAATTGAAAATGCTGAACGGAGTCAAATTGAGAATCCGTGGGGACCGACAATAAATATGTTTGAACCGGGCGTTTCAAATAATCCATTTGTAAACCAAATTTATGCTGAAAAGAGCAGAATGACAATGGAAACATTATTAGAACCACAAAAGGCCCCAGAACAAAATAATGTAGACAACCCAGCAGGAACTTCCGTAGAAGAATTAAGCGAATGGCTCAGAGACTTACAGAAAAAGGATCAAGAATCCCAGTCAATAGATGTGGCCAAATTACGAATGGTATTAGAAGAATTAATAGTAGGAACTATCCCGACTGAGAAATTGAAAAACTACCAGGATGAGGAATTGTTGTTTCTCTGTAAGAGTGCAACCTGGAGAGCGAAAAACTTGCATGAAAGATTAGAGGAAATTGCAAACGAAATGGGTATAGATTTTGACAAGGTAAAAGCATTGCAAAAATCCTATCGAGTTGATTTCACTGAGAAGGATATAGAGAACATGAATACCACAGGAAGGATAGGTCAAATTAAGGACATAATCGGTTTGTTGAGAAAATGGGGAGATGTGGACAGATGGAGAAGTAAGTGGTGTAGAAGACGTGATAATATTACAGAAAAGATAGTTTCAGCATTTCCCGTTAGAGAGAAAGAAAAGGTAACAACGGAATACCCCATGAGAGAGATTCCAGGAGGAGGGTATGTACATGTTCCATGGACAAGACAGGACATTTTGTCTTTCACAAATGATTTCCCTCGACTACGCGAAAAGCCCGTCGAGTGGTACCGACAGGTAGACAGATTTGTAAAATTGGCAAAGGTATTATGGATAGATTTGAATAGTCTATTCGATATAATAGTACCAGCAGATTTGTGGACAGAATGTAAGCTGATGATAAATTGGCCTACTCAGGAGTATCCTAGGGACCCTAAGACGGGAGCTCCTGATCCAGAAGTAATGAAGAAATATGATCAGGTTATGGCATTTCTGAAAAATAAGGTACCCCCTAAAGAGACCGATTGGGTAAAAATTGACAGAACCCAACAGGAAAGCAAGGAGTCAGTGCATGCATATTATGAGAGGCTAATTCAGGCTTTTAAACAGTTCAGTGGAGATGAGAACCTGAGTGATAAAGATTTGAGTCACTTCGTATACAGATTTGTATATGGTTTACGCCCAGAAATCGGTGATATGATAAAGCAGCATACAGTTGATTGGCAAAATAAGAAAATAGATGAAGTTTTGAGACATGCAAAATATTTCAGCAATGAGATTGAGGCAAAACAGCAGAAACTGAAAGAAAAGGCAATGTGGGTACAGGTAAAGGTAGCCGAACGACTGGAAGCTCAGTTGGTAGAACAAGCAAACAATCCAGGAGCAAGACAAAGATTTGGTCCAGGGAAAGGGAAAGGTAATATAGAAGAAGCTAAAAAGAAATTTCCATGTCACAATTGCGGTGAGTTAGGGCATTGGAAATCCGAGTGTAAAAACCCTCCAAATACTAATATTGAAAATCGATCGTTGAATCCACAGGTGCAGAAAGAGGTGGGTGGTCAACTGCAGCAACAGCAGCAGGTGGTTACTTCCCAGAATCAGGTGCCAAAACCACCTTTTCCACAGAACAGAAACTCACAGAAGTATAGTAAGGAATCGGGATTCTACAATGAAGAACAGGTAAATAAACCATCACGCGCTCGCACTGTTTGGCAGTATTGTCTGCAACATGATGAGAGTGATTCAGAAATGGATTATTGACGGTGCCGAAGGGAGGAAGAAGAGTGCGTACTTGGCGCAACTCTAGAAGTAGACCAGACAGGACCATTTGTAGATGGGAAGATTAATGATGATAACATTATTTTCCTAGTGGACATTGGCGCTACTCGATCTACTGTTAGATCAGCTGATGTTAAGAATCTTCCTCTTTCGGATGAAACAATCCAAGTAGTTGGTGTATCTACCCAACAGTTAAAAACATTCCTTACAGAACCCGTAAAAGTTAGTATAGGGAAATTTTCTGAAATGCACCGATTTGTGGTGTGTGACACTAGTCCTGTAAACTTGCTAGGTAGGGACCTGTTGTGCAAGATGAATTGCACTATATTTTGTACTCCGGATGGAATAGCTTTTGAAACACCAGATGAGGATGTATTGTATAAAATGACCATAGCTAACAGAGAATGTGAGAATATTGGAACATATGCAGTATTTAATCCAGATAAACTGCCTAAAGAATTGAAACTGTCTGTAAAAGCAGAGGTTTGGGATTTTACCGGAGAAGATGTAGGGCTAATGAGAAACGTAGACCCACTAAAAATTACTGTCAAAGATGTAGTTAGCTATCCAAACATTCTCCAGTATAGATTGACACCTGAAATAATTGAAGGAGTAACTCCAATAATTGAAAAAATGATCAAGCAAGGAATTCTGAGAGAGATAATGAGCAGTCCATGTAACTCACCCATAATGGGCCTGAAAAAGCCAAATGGGAAGTTCAGAATAGTGCAAGACCTGAGAAAGGTAAACAAAATCGTTGTACCATGTTGGCCCATTGTACCAAATCCATCAGTGATTTTGTATCAGATTCCCCATGATGCAGAATGGTATACAGTAATTGATTTGTGCCATGCGTTCTTTTCTATTCCATTATATCACGACAGTCAGCAAATTTTTGCGTTTCGGTTTGGAGACCGTATTTTGGCATGGTGCCGAATCCCACAGGGGTATACAGAAAGCCCCTCAATATTTAATCAGTTGTTGAAAAAGTCATTGGAAAGTCTGCAAATGCCCGAAAGTTCAGTACTAGTACAGTATATCGACGACCTCCTTGTGGCATCGAAAACTTGTGAAGCTTGTGAGGTAGACACTATAGCCTTACTAAATCACCTGGCAGATGGAGGATTAAAAGTGTCCCCAGCCAAATTGCAGTATTGTAAGAAAGAAGTACAGTATTTGGGACATAACATTGAAAAAGGACTGAGGAAAATAACAATAGACAGAATCAGAATCATAAAAGGAATGAGAGCCCCCATGACTCAAACAGAAGTGAGAAAGTTTCTGGGAATGGTAGGGTACTGCCACCAGTGGATCAGCAACTTTTTGCTGATTGCAAAACCTCTGGTACGGCTAACAAGGAGTGATGTAAAAGATCCCCTTGAATTGAACAAGGAAGAATTAGCAGCATTCAGAAAATTGAAAGAAGTATTGTGTGAAGCCCCAGCATTGAGTATGCCTGATTATGAAAAAGAATTTGAGTTATATTGAAGTGAAAGAAATGGATGTGCACTTTCTGTGTTAATCCAGAAGCATGGAAGATTGAGGAGACCGATTGCATATTATTCATCAATGCTTGATCCAGTAGCCGTAGGCTTACCTGGTTGTCTGAAAGCAGTAGCTGCAACATGTCGAAGTTTGGAGCAGAGTGAAGGAATTGTGATGGGATATCCTTTGAAAGTGTTTGTACCTCATGATGTGGCGATTCTTTTAACAAGGAGTCGTACTCAGTATATGACACATAGTCGGCTGACTAAGTATGAGAAAGTCATATTAGGTGCAACGAATGTGAGCCTTGCAAGATGTGTGAATGTGAATCCAGCAACGTTGTTACTAGATGCTGAGAATGTGGAAGTGAGAGATGAAGCAGATCATGATTGTTTGGATGTGCTTGAGTATTGTACGAAACCACAACCAGACATAAAAGATGTACCTTTGGCAGAAAATGATTATGTAATGTTTGTTGATGGGTCATGTTTGAGAACAGAAGAAGGGGTGTTGAGTGCAGCATATGCAGTGTGCACGGTTTCAGCAGTGATGGAAGCATCCTATCTAAAAGGAGTAAAGTCTGCCCAAGTAGCAGAATTAATGGCTCTGACTCGAGCATGCAAAATTGGGAAAGGTGTGAGAGTGACTGTGATAACTGACAGCCAGTACGGCTTCGGAGTTGTCCACGATTTTGGCCAGTTGTGGCTACAAAGAGGATTCCTAACGTCAAGTGGAACTCCTATAAAGAATGCTGAAGTGGTTGGAAAGTTGATTGAGGCGATACAGCTGCCTAAACAATTGGCTGTGGTAAAATGTGCTGCCCATAACCAAGGGGAAGATTACGTTACTGTCAGCAACAGATACGCCAATGACATGGTGCAGTACTGTGCCAGAAATCAGTATTCAGTCAATCGGGCAAAGGAGAAAGAAATGACTTCCTATTCCTTAATGTTTACTAACGTTGTAGGGACATGGGAAGAAGTGAGACAATTGCAGGAGGTAGCAGGAGATGAGGAAACAAGGCAGTGGGTAAAAGCTGGATGTGCACCAAGGGAAAAGGATCATGTGTGGGTCTATCGAGATGGAAGACCAGTCATGCCTGATAGCATGTTGTCTACCATGGCACGGATGTATCATGGCCAGGGACACATAGGGAGAGATGCTATGATCAGGTCGTTTAAGCAGACCTGGTACAACCCAAAATTCAGAATTATATCAGAGAGCCCATGTCAGAGATGTTTAATTTGTCAGCAATACAATCCTGGGAGAAAGACAGTGGTGAGCCTAGGAACTATAGGCCGAGAAGGAGGGCCTTTTACCAGAATGCAGATAGATTTTATTGAGATGCCAACATGTAACAGATTATGGTACGTTCTGGTCATAGTCTGCCTATTCTCCAGATGGGTAGAAGCATACCCGACAAGGAGAAATGATGGATTGACAGTAGCAAAGCTGCTTTTGAGAAAATTCATCCGCAGGTTCGGGTTCCCAGTAACCCTTGAATCAGACAGAGGAGGGCATATCTATAATGAGATTGTGAAATTGGTCAGTGAAGCATTGAATGTACAACAGAAACTGCACTGTGCCTACCAACCAGAGGCTTCTGGTGTGGTTGAGCAAATGAATGGTACAATCAAAAACAGACTTGGGAAAATGTGTTTGGCCACAGGAATGAAATGGCCTGATGCCTTGCCTCTAGTTTTGATGACCATACGTGCAACCCCAGATAGAACTACAGGGTTAAGTCCTCATGAAATAATCATGGGACGTGCAATGAGGCATGCTTATATACCAGTCAACAAACTGATGACGATTTCTGATGACTTGGTGTTGGAGTACTGTAAAGGCCTGGCTGACGCAGTTCATTCTGTGTTTCATCAGGTTGGAGCGGATGCCACCACCCTTGAAAAGAAGCCAGCCCATGATCTAAACCCAGGGGATTGGGTGAGGATAAAGGTCCACAGAAAAAGAAACTGTTTGGTTCCCAGGTGGGGAAAACCAAGACAAGTCATTCTGACCACGACAACAGCTGTGAAGTGCGCTGGACTGAAAAATTGGATTCATGCCAGCCATACCCTGAGAATACCGAATCCAGTGGATTGCAAGGAGAAAGAGTACTATGACGAATCAGAGTCAAGTACTGAATCAGACAAAGAAGAACCAAAAACACGAGAAAATCCTGAAAGGGGGGAAAATGAACCAAAACAGATTCTAGTCCCCAGACGTGTCTCTCTGGGAAGAAGACTGCAGATTTCTGACAGCTCAGACTCTGAAGACGAGCAAAGAAAGAAATGTCCTAGAAAAGAACCTAAAAAGAAGGAAGGAAAAGACAAAGAACAAGCAGTAAAAGAAAGTCAAAGAAAACGAATCCCAGATGAAAATTTGAGAGAAATTCGACCTGAAATAATAGATTTGAATGAAGAAGGGACAGATACAGTAAGAGAGGGACAGATTGCGGAAGACCCCCGAGGAGGTGTAGGGAACTGCAACATCCAGTTAGGTGAAGGGACAAGTAGTCAGCAGGAAGATTGCGTGCCGGAGACCCGAGGAGGGAAAAAAGTAGGGAAACCGGAACAAGTGGTGGATAAAGAGACTGGTGAAAAGGAGAGGCAAGTTGGGACAGAGTCAGAAGAGAGTGAGAATGAAATACCAGAAGGTCGAGTTCTGAGAAAGAGAGCTTGGAGAGAAGAAAAGAATGAAAAGAATGTCAAAGAAAGTAAATTGAAAAGAACTGTAAAACCAGAAGTTTGGCCGAACAAAATAAAGAGACTAAGATATCAATTGACTCGAGTGAAATCATTAAGAGCTGAACAGGTGAATGAAGTCACGAGTCAGGAAAAATCAAAGGAGGAAGAAGCAGTTGTAACCAAAGAGTCCGGAAGGACAAGAAAACCTAACCAGAAGTATAAGTCGCCGGAATGGACGTAAGTGGCCCTGCCTGAAGAACCTCAAGAGACAGACAGTCAAGGAAATCCAGAGGAGGATTTACTGAAAGTGGTTAAAGAAGAAGAAGAATCAGAAATCCTGAGAGTTCTCTTGTCCGACATTGGAGAAGAAGAAGCGGAGATTCAGGAAATTCTGTATCCTGACTGGGAGAAGGAGGCAAAGGACGATGAGATGCCAAACTGAATAAATAAAGAAGATGTTGATGTGGAAAACGATAATAAAAGAGAAGAAGTAGAAAACTAGTGGAACCAAGTAGAAGGTTAGAAGCTTTGGGTTAGAAACTGGTCACAAAGTAGAAGAGGCTAAGTCAAAAGACACGGTCTATTTTAGTAAAATGGCTAACACAGATGGTAGTAAAAGTAGATGTACATTCATGAAAATATGGTGTCAAACATGTTGCTGTTGTACAGGATTATTAATGCTTTTATGGAGCATCCTAACTCTTGTTATATCATTTAAAGTCACAATAGATACAATAGAAGGACATGGTCAAAACAAAAATAACATAGGTAAAAAGGTAGTATCGACTGTAGAAACAAACATTCATTTGCATAAAGATAGGTCTATTAACGATTTCTCTAATAATGTATTTTCAAAATTATTGTATGAATATGTGAAGACTATGGATGTAAGGGACTGCTACGTCTGCATGCAGTTACCTGCTTCTGTGGCCGAAGGAGTGACTTATCATCACCTTCCAGCTACTTGCGGAATAACATGTAGTGTGATAGCTAGTTTATTTTATGAGATAGGGAAATTAGAGTATTATTTTTCAGATGTAGATAACATTTTTGCATTGGTGCCTGCTAATAATAAGCTAAATAAGGTGAGACCTGCAAAAGTTTTAGGTGAATTTTTCCTAGAGACTAGTGAACTAACATTAGAAGCTGCGTTTAAATATAATCTGACATGCAGTTTACAGAAAGAAGAAAAGACATTTTTGGATATGGTTGAGGAAAGAAGGCATAAGATGCACAAAAAGGCATCAGAAGGAAAGGTTGAGAAAACAGCCTGGGACATAGAAATGGAGAAACATCTGACAAAAGGAGAGTCAACACCAACAATAGCTTTAGATAGGCCTCAGAAAGGAAAACGTTGTATAAGAAGGAATCAAACTGCATATTATAATTTTTTTGTAGGTAATAGTGAGTGCCTTGATACATACCAAATCATGGGTGGATGGGGATTCAAAGGTGGAAGAGATCCAGTATTTCCTGGAATATATTTTATCTATGGGAATAGGGCATATTATCGTTTGCCAGACCATTGGTATGGCACATGGTATGTAGGCCTGGTATTTCCAAACATCTTTCACATGGACAGAGAAGAGGGTGTAAATAGTTTAAATAGTCATTCAGTGCGAAGAAAGAGAGAATCTTGGGCAGAAATTGTGGGTGACATCTTTTGTGCATTGATACCGGCAGTGGGAATATCTCTGAATGCAAATAAAATTAGAAGATTGTCTACAGTAGTGGATCGCTTGTCAACAAGCACTACTCATGGATTCTTATTAGTTAATACTGAAATGGTTGCCATGCGTGCTATGGTAATGCAAAATCGACTTGCCCTTGACATTGTTTTGGCAAAAGAGGGTGGAGTCTGTGGAATGCTGAAAGTTCAACATTGTTGCACTTACATTCCAGACGAAAGCAAAGATCTTAAGATTTACATTAAAATTATTACTGAATTGCACGATGAACTTGTACCACCGGAGGTTGAAGATGTATGGACAAGAATGGGAAAGAAAATAGCTGCTATTAACAATTTCTTAGCTAAAATAGGTAGTACTGTTATAGGTAAAATTTTGTTTCCATTAACATGTGTGATAGTTGCATTATTAGTGATAAGATTTGGGTGTATGTGTTGCAGAAAAAAGAAATCAAATAATAAAATAAAAAGAGATAAACTTAAGAGAAAAGGAAAAGATCCAGAAAAGGATTTAGAAGAAATAGCATTAGATGAGTGGAAAGACAGTATGTATAAGAAAGCAAAAAGAGATGAATATGAAGAAACTGAATTTTGAGCTATCAGTAAGAAGTCATTTCAAATTTCCGTAAAAGGGTACTAAAATTTGGGTGTTTTGTGGTGATAAAATCACCAAAGGGGGGATTGCTGGAGTGAGGTTTTCCCTAAGAATCGTATACCTCCTCCATTTTATCATTTTGAATTAAAAAGAATAATTGACTAATATTAATAGTATTAATGGTTTGCTGTGCTTGATTTAATCAACATTACTAATTTGAAAATACACGTGGGAAACGTATTTGCATGGCCTGATTAATATGTAAACTAATTTCGTATGCATACTAATGTCAGAAGTTTAGAATTTGCATGTTATATGTTGCTTTTGTTATGTGATTTGTGAATCGTGCTTTAAATTGTGAGTATAAACCGCAATGCGTGTTGCTTTTGCTAGATAAATACATACACATAGAGGGTTTAGTGAGGGAATAACATTTTAATAGTCATTTCCATGTATTAATTACATTTGTATCTCTTTGCTTAACTTGACCTTTCTGGAGTGGCCACAAAATGGCTGCCATCCCAATTTTGACAGACAGACGAGATACAGAAGTCACTGAGTGAACTGCGCCTGCGCTAAAAGATGAGCAACAATAACCTCGTCCTGACCGCAGGCAGACTGTACTCGTGAAGGTCACACCGGGAGGAGTGCCAATCCTCAAACAATGGACATCCCTAAACTAAGAACTGTTATAATTGATGACACCATGGACACAAACCCGTATGGGAATGAACATGCCCTGAATGGACTAGAAACTGTTGCAATTTATTAATAAATTGAGAATTACATCTAATGTAACATTGAATGCATGGGAATCAGGAAGAATGATCCTGGTTCCACCAATCGGATTTGTTCTAAAACATATATTGTAACATTTGTTGATGAATTTATTATAAAAGAAGTAGACTAGAGAAGGTCCATAGGCTTTTAGGCGAGTCGCTTACTTGATTTCCTGACGTTATGCTGACGGAGAGGACGGTGACACTGCTGGACAGCTGCTTGCCAGAGACTCTGACGGACTGATCAGATGCCCAATTAATTTACGAACTGGTTAATCGATTAATGGGCATAAGAGACAAAAGATCTGAATTTGACACAGAGGACGCCATTTAGCCATATTAGTTAAATATGCGAACCAAAATATTGAATGCTTCATGATTTTCTTATGCTTAATTAGATAAACATATTAATTCATTTAAGAACTGTGTTGGGTTATTATTTGAAGTGTTTTGATGTATATTGTTTAGAAGTATAAGATGTCGCTTTACCCAGCAACTGGCTGATCCATAGCCTATAGTATGGGAGGAACTGCTAGATTATAAAAGTATGAGACCCTGGTGAGGTAGGGAGGAATAGGTGAACGTGTTACTCATCAGGGAACTTGTATGTTGTTGCCTCCCATTTCCAGCGCATGGAATAAGTGAAAGGAATTCCCCTCTCTCTCTCTCTCTCTCGAGGACCATTGATCTAAAGTAGAATGAATGATTGGTGTTATGGGCCCCACCAGTGAATGAATGAATGAATGTGGTTGTTGAAGAAGATCCATTGTCTGTGACGTAGTGAGGGCATTCTTGGTATTCGGCGCTGGAGCACTCTCGTCACAAGGCAGTTTGCACTAGTCCATTTTTCCTGTCAGTGCCGCCTAAAACAGAATCAACTACTAACCATGAAAGCAGAGAGAGGCCAGAGCTGCCGACTTTGGAGCTTCAGGACCAGGTTCAAGTCTGGGTGTCAGGTTAACATCCTGTGATTGTGTGTGAATTTCCCTGGGCCTACCATAAACAAATGTGTCATTAACGGGTGCTCATGAAAAGCGCCAGGTTTGATTATTAGGTGCCGGAGTAGAGCACCAAAAAACACAGGCTCAAATTAAGCACTGCCATATGGCGTTGTGGTGGGTGTCCCCATGCAAATATCATGGTTTTTGATGCATTCCCAGATTTACCAAGCCTGGTAACATTGGAATGTGTCAAACAGATATGCCTCCCCAGGTGAGGCATAATGAGGAGAAATATCTCTATTTCTCCTCGTTTTGCCCTCTTTCCATGTGTGCTGCATATTTTAGCACACATAGAAATAGGAAAACACCCCTATGTATTGTTTTTGTGCGAAAGGGTGCCCCTACCTACAACAGGAGCAACCTTGTGCAAGGGTACCTGCATTGCCTAAACAGCGCCAGCACAGGGGAAAAGGACAGGAATGAACCGTATTGCTTATTAAGGTTAATTCCTGCCCTTCAACAGTGAAGCAGGGCAGCACAGCCACATGACTTGCTGTAATGCTCTGCTTAACTGTTTTCATAAAGATGCTCCTAATAGCTCAGCTTCAACCTCAGATTCCTGAGACTCATTACAGCACTCTACTCAAAAGCTAATTGCGGATTACTGCACACAGAAAATCTGAACCATGTCAGTAATGAGGCCAAGGGGCACTTGGACCAATAAGGACAAAGTAGTCTGGACAGGGGGAATCACTAATAAGATTAAGGCTCCCTATTTTCCATTTTTACAGATTTTTACAGATAAATGCAGACGGAAAACATTCATTTATTTGTCTGTATATAATTTTAAATGTGGATAAAAATGGAAATTGGGTAGCTTTTTGAGTAATTCTAAATATTGTCTGCCATGACTGCCAGGACAATAGATGTGTGGATTGATAGATAAGGGGGTTAAAAAAGAAAGGAATTTTAGTAAAGAGTGAACAGCAGTAGATATGCACCAGGTTGACACTGAAATCTGCATATCTTCATATAAGTGCACGGATTTATCTTCAGTGGGTGTTCACAGCAACATTCAAGCATGAGTGCATATTTATCATTAATAATAAACGTGGAAAAATACTAATTTCAGCTTAATTTTGCCACAAAACCTAAAATATATATGGATAAATACAAATAAAATTAGCAAGAAATAAATATGGATAAATACAGAGGGAAACGGGAAAACAAAATACCATAAAACCGGGAGTCCAAATTATGATTTTCACTCGAGGGGAGAGTTTTGTAACATAATAGTCTTGTTATTCCACCATGTTAACTGTGCCAGCTACAACTTTTTGCACCTCCTAAAACACACTGATTTGGTACAGTTCATTGTTCTTTTTGATCTTCAAATCATCTCTTCCCTCCTTGCATGCCAACTCCCCTTTATCAGCTGGGGGATTTAAAAAAAGGAATTTGACACGGTTTCTTGTTCTTTTTGCTTTTCAAATCACTTCTTCCATCCTAGCACCCTGCATGGATGCCAACTCCGCTTTACCAGCGTGGGGACTTGACAAAGGATCTGTTGACCCAGCAGTCACGCAGTTTTCTGTGATTACGCCAATGTGCTAGCTTTTGTCTGAAACATCTTCTTGCGCTATGCGAAGTACTTTGGGCCTCATTTAGGAGGCCCCTTGTGCTGTTGGAACGTCACTTTTTGTAACGTTCCGTGGTGCAGTTGCCTGCTCCATCTTTACGAGGCAGCACTTAGCCACATTTTTTCAACGTAATGCTGCCTCGTAAATACTGTCCCCTTTAATGCAATTTTCTGTGTTAAAGGGGCATTCAATGGGTGTTGCAGGGGGTGGTTCCAGCAACATCCATGGCTTTTTGACACCTCCCCAGATTTATGAGAAATCGTGAATCTGAGGCAGCCCCAGAAATTTAAGCCTCCCAAGGAGGAGAAATATCTTTATTTCTCCTTGTTTTTCCTTTTTCTATGTGTACTGCATTCTGCAGCACACATAGAAAAAGGAAAAAGCCACTTGTGATTGTTTTTGTGTAGGAAGATTTTCCTTCCTGCACAAAAACAATCATCTTCTCAACGCAGGCACCCTTGCACCATGGTGCAAAGGTGTCTACCTTGGCGCACGTCAGCTCATTTTGAGCCGGCGCAGGATAAAAGGACAGGAATGCACCATATCTCATGGATACGGCCCATTCTTGCCCTTTTCTTTTGCTGTAGGGCAGCGCAGCAGCAAGGCCTGCTGCGCTGCCCTATGACAAAATCGCATAAATGAGGCACTTTGACTCTACTCCTCTTGCTGTTTACCACTTCAGCTTAAGAGGTCCCTTTGCACATGGGAGGGCTTATTTGTAAGCCCCTGCGTCACTTTTTGCACCGCCCTAGCGTCACTTTTTGAGACGCAACCGTGGCGTAAATAATGCTCCATGTTGCGTCATTTTTATGAAGTGACGCTGCGTCACTTCGTAAACCCCTGCGCTACATTAAACCTGAGCCAGGCATACTGTATGCAGGGTGGGCGTTCCCCCACAAGAAAGGGTCGTAGAAGTGGCGCTGTGAAATCTATATCATTCACTGCGCCCCTTCTAGGACGCCGATGCCTGAAAACCTTACGCCTGCCTCATGGCAGGCGTAAGGATGAAGCAGGCACTTTCACATGGGGCTTGCCCATGTGAAAGCACACATTGCTGGAGTTGATTCTGTTTTCACACACCACAGTAATGTGCCACATTTGCGCCGATAGATACGTCAGTAATACTGACGTATCTGTCATTCCTTGCAGCATGATGAGTCATACAGTAAAAATGACGCATCCATCATGTCGCAGGGAAGGCGCATTGAAAAGTGTTGCATTGCTGCTTTCACACAGAGATGCAACACTTCTCATTAATGATGCCCGGAGAGTGCAGAGAGTAGAAGGCTCCCTATCGAGATATTTAGGGCAGACAAAACATTATTTATATCTCCTTTTCTTCCCTTGTAATAGAAACTTGTTCTCTTAACAATAATTTTAATGATAGTAAAACATTGTTCCTTATTTTATCTTATGGATATATATTTTATTATTGTATTGATATATAGTGTCATGGTTTTTATTAACTAAAACAGTAAAATTGACATTGACAGACCTCAAATCAGTTGGACTTCAATCTATCATTGTCGGCTTGTGAAAGACATGTCATATGTCAGTGCTGAAGTTTAGCTACAACTATCTTTCTGGAACGGTATAAACTGAAATTATTTTGACATCCATGATTGACATAAGTCATGTCATTATCAGGACTGCCATTCTTTAAAGTGAGCATATTTATACAGAAATAAACTGTGATTATATTCGGTTCAGATTAAATAAAGTGCATTCGTGCTGGGCAGTTTTATCTGGTTCCAGACACTTTTCCGCCAGTCTTGAAATATTATTTGCACAGACGATTATGAACAATAATAGTCAGAATGGTGGAGTATGCTTTGTGGATCTGACAATACCAGCGGAGGAAGAGCAGTGTTAGCGTTTAAATGTGTGAACTGAATGTGGGTCTGCAAAACAGTTCTTTTGCTGCCTAGCTACAGAGTTCGCCTCTAAAATGTATTCTTTAAGCCGCTCAAACCCAATTTCACTGAAAATGAAATGCTATTTTCTGCAACATAAATTATTTACCATTTCGTTTACAATCATACGGACGTTTCTCTATTAAGAAAGGCCAGCGTGCAGTCTGCAACCCTCGTATACAATACGATGCCGGAATATGAAAGACGTATGGCTGCCATTAAAGGAAAGGGATTCGTTGTTGCATTGTGCTAAGAGTAGCAGGCCAAGAGAAGAGCGTGGAACAAAAGCTAGACGCTTCTTAATCAAATATGTTCAGCACTGCCTCGAGTTCGTCGTTTTTTTCTCAAATACCAGTGGTTAAAAGGAGAACTAATGACCCTGGGGGATATTCACAAGGACTTATCTCTGATTTATCTCCACCTTAGAGCATCAAAAGTGGAGATAGATTTAACACCCCATTCACAAGCTGGTGCAAACTACAGACAACGCCAGTATTCTCTTGGTAACTGCCCAAATATGTATCTCCACGGTGGACACCACCAACTAACTCTAATGAGATGTTGAGTAGGCCTTCCCGTGCAAAAACACTGGAAAAAAACCACAACACCACTTTCACAACAAACTGCCAGATCTGCAAATCGAACCAAAAACAGGCGATAAGCTGCAATAGCACCAGGGATTTAACACCTACCTTTTGCTGGTGCTAAACAGGACGACTACCCATAGCATGAAAGTGAGCCCAGCCATGAGCCACACCTGAAGACCCACAGATACCATGGAGACAATGATCATGCAGCTCCGATACCCATGAGGGTCACAACACCCACCGCCGCCACCCCAAGCTCCCGCCCACCGGACATACATATACCGTGCACGACACAAGAGCCACAAAAAGCGCAAGATGATGCACATTGCCAAAAATGCACACATGTGTGGCCAGAAGAACGAGAAACAGTCACACAGCCCTGAAGTAACAACCAAAAACTTTATTGAAATATAACACAAAACACCAATGCGGAAGACTCCTTTGGCGTCCATCTGGGAAAATCTCGACATCACAGCCTGGTAAATAAAGCACAAAATCAGGACCTGAGTCATGCGCACATCAAAGGAGCGAGACACAGAGAAACAGAGAAGGAAAGAAAGCCAGAGAGAGAAAGAGAGGGGAGGAAAGGAAGGGAGAGAGAGAGAGGGAAGGGAGAGAGAGAGAGAGAGAGAGAGAGAGAGAGAGAGAGAGGGAAGGGAAGGGAGAGAGCGAGAGAGGAAAGGGAGAGAGAGAGAGAGAGCTGCCACCGGTGTGTCCACTGTACTGTATTCTGTCTGCTTTGAAAGTTGTTTGTTCTGTTAAAAAACAGATCCCTGGGGCGTGGCTTAGGACGTGGCTTAGGACGAGCATGGTGGACGTGCCTCGATAGAGCTCTGATAGCCTGAGCCCTTTTTCCCTTGATCCACTGTAAATCCTGACCCCAGTTATTGCCTAGACTCGGAGACGCGTGGGGCAACTACCGGCAATCTCGTTGCGGCTTGAATCAGGCAGCGGAAAATTGATTTGGCCTGGGCCCGGTGCCGACGTGACTGGTGCCTAGAGGAGGCGGTGGCCCGGCACGCTGCGGACCAAGGCCGCACTTGCCCGAGATGCTGTGGTTTGGCGGAGGTGTCCCCGGGAGGCCACGGTGCGTCTGCAAAGACTGCCATCAACTGATCCTGGCCGGCGGGCCTTCCCTGGGGTGACGGCTCTTGGTCCCCCAGCCTGCGGCCCTGATACCGTTGAGGCCTGGAGCCGGGCGGGGTCTGCAGGTGGGCAGGAGTGGATTCCTGGACTAGGCCTTGCCTGGGGCGCCCCTTGAACAGACCCTTCCATCTCTCCCCTTGATTTGCTGAGGGATACCGTGGCCGCGTCCAACCCTGGTGTTTAGGGGTATCCTGTGTGGGCCCGGCGCCCTCCTGGAGCAGCGGTGAGTGGTGGGGGCTTTTGGCCCCGGCAGAGGCTCTGAGACCCCTGCTCTCTCTCCTCGCAATGGGCAAAGACAAACCTGGTGCTGCTGCCCCCAAACAAAATACGATCGACCATTATACTACCACCGCTATCACTCAATCACAGACCGCGCTCAAAGCGCAGATTGGGGCAGTTGGGTCTGAGGTGTCTTTTCTCCGCCAAGATCTTCGTAAAGCTGTAGATCAGATCACAGAAGCAAAAAAAAAGGGTCCCATATGGTGGAGGACACGGTGACCACCCTCCAGAAGAAGGTTGATAAACTCCCTGTGGTCACAAGAGCGCTGGCTTCACAGGTCGAAGACGCGGAGGGCAGGGCGCGACGCAACAACATTCACCTGGTGGGCTTTCCAGAAGAATGCAAGGGTACATCTATGGATGATTTCCTCTCTGGCTGGCTCAAATCACTGATGCCACCCGAAGCCATGCCCCCTTGTTTTGCAGTTGAGAGGGACCACCGTGCCTTGACTAAGAAGCCGCCTCCAGGTGAGCGCCCGAGGCCCATGATTTCCCGGCTTCTCAACTATGCAGACCGCGATGCCATCCTCCGATTTGCCCAGACTCACAATGACAAAATGATTTACAATTCCCACGTAATAATGGTCTTCCCCGACTATACCAGGTTGGTGCAGCAGCAGCGCCAATCCTTTGTGGCGGCTAAACGTAGGCCCCGAAAACTGAACTTAACCTTTGCGTTATTGTTCCCCGCCTGAATGAAAGTGATTTTCAACACCAAGACCCACTTCTTTGATGCTACTGAGGAAGTATTCGCTTGGACTGTCAAGAGGCGTCACCTCAAACTACACTCGCTGCCACCGTTGGACTCCGACTCCTCGCAGGGGTCCCACAGAAGTAGCCGGCAGGGCGGAGGCACATCACAGCGACAACACAGATCCCGGTCTAACTGGCCTGCTCATGATCAGTCCGAAACCACGGATTGAGGCAGATTCTGTCGAGATCTTGGCCCCATGCCGAGGTGGCTGGCCCTTCCATGTGGGTTTTGGAACTCCCTGTACTGGGGTCTTATATTAATCGGCTCTAGACGAAATCAAACAGTCCATGCCCCTGGACATATTGTGTTATGTTTTGTGATGTTGGTTGGGTGGGCTCCATTAGTGGGTCTGCTTGGGTCGTCACATTTGGGGCCTGAGACTTGATTCCACCGTGACAGGTACTCCTTGTTTTTGGAAGTATGGGGGGTGGAGGCGGGGTTGCTGGGTTTCTTGTTGTTGTTCTTTGTGTTTTACGCACTAACCACATGATCGCACATTATGCCACAGATCGTACACCAACCGACATCCACTTTGATGCTGGATGATGAAACACCATATGGGTAACTCTCCACTTGGAGAACTAAACATTCAGTCCTGGAATGTACGGGGACTGCTGAACAAGATTAAGCATGGGGCAGTGCTCCGGTTAGCGAAGCGTTATGGTGCTGATATCCTGCTGCTACAGGAGACTTATCTTCTCGGCAACCAAGCCCCGTGTCTTCATAGGTTTGGGTTTACTACTATTTATCATTCTGGATTCATGAGGGGCACACAGGGCACAGCGATTCTCATCCACCGCCGGGTACTGATCCACATCACGCAACACTGGTTAGACCTCAGTGGGCGCTTCACTGTAGTCTCTGGCACGGTGGCTGGGGAGCAAATGACTATTGGGAGTATTTATGCCCCTCCTCCGTTGGGTCAAACATTCATTGATAAACTTACGCAGCTCTGGGGAGACCTTCCTGGCGGCCTGACGATTCTAGATGGTGACTGGAACAATACCATGGCCCCCCAGAATAGATGGCGGGCGGTACCCTCCGACAGACTCCCCATTTCCAAACTGAATGTTCGAGCGCATGCACTGGGTTGGTTGGATTCCTGGCGGGTATTTCATCCCACTGAGATGGGGTTCTACTATGCATCGGCCGTGCATTCCACACTTTCGTGGCTTGACTACCTTTTTCTAATGCATAGCTATGCCCACAGAGAAGTGCACACCTCTATTTTTCCCCGAGGCCTCTTGGATCACTCGCCCGTCCAACTTAAGCTGCGCCTATGGATTTGACGGACCCCGTACAGGTGGCGCATGTCCCCATGGTTCCTCCGGGACACCAAATATCATGAGACCTTGCGCCTCACCATTGCGAAGTACCTCCAGTTCAACATAGGTACCTCTCCGTCGAATATCGCAACTTGGGAGGCTCTAAAGCCCACGATTAGGGGAACAGACATTCGTTTTCGCACGGGGGAGAAACGCGGTGCTTAGCACAGCTGCTAGAATTGGAGAAGCGCCAAGACTGACTAAAGTCCCAATTGTTAGAAAGGTCCAGCCCCAGTTCTCATCGCAACCTTTTGCATGTCCAACAGCAAATTCACCAGCTCCTTACGGATAGTGCTAAAGATGCATGGCTGGTGACTCAGCACAGGATTTATCAATGGGGGGATAAGTCCAACCTAGTGCTCCATAGGCTGTGCCAGGTCAGATCGAATCCTGTGCAAGTCCCTCTTCTGAGGGCCCTGGACGGCACTCTTTGTACATCCCCTGAGGCTGTGGTCCAAGCCTTTGCTTCCTTTTATGCCGCTCTGTATAAAAAGCGGGAAGTAATAGCAGAGCCCCTTAACGACGAATTCCTCTCGGACATTCCCCCCCGCTGATTGTCAGACCAAGTGCGTGACTTGCTGGATAGCCCCGTGATGATGGACAACCTACACGCGACGCTGGCTAACATTCACCCAGGTAGGGCTCCCGGCCCGAACGGCTTCCCCAGCAACTTTTTACATCCACATATGGCGACCTTGGGTTCCCACTTACTCAAGGCATTGCATGAAGCCTTGGAACAACGTGTCTTGCCGATGGACTGGCGGCATGCTAAAATTGTAGTTTTTCTTAAACCCGGCCGTCCCCCTGAAAATCCCGCCTCTTATCACCCTATCTCCCTGCTGAATTTTGAACCCAAGCTGCTGGGGAAAGTTCTAGCGGACCGCCTTCGCTCCTGTATCCAAGACGTCGTACACCCGGACCAGTCAGTCTCTATGCCACAGCGTTCCACTAGACATAACATAAGGAGAGCCCACAACGCCATTGCAGGTGCCTCTGGCCTGGGTCGCCCGGCAGCTGTTCTATTGGCTGATATCAACAAGGCGTTTGACTCCTTGAGTTGGATCTACCTCTTTAAGCTTCTAGAGGTCGTAAATCTGGGTCCACGGTTCATAGCTGCTCTACACAGACCTCACCACCTCAGTTCGTGCAGCAGGATGTTGCTCAGCCTCCTTTACCATCTGCAGGGGCATGTGACAGGGATGTCCCCTGTCTCCACTTCTGTTTGCCTTGGCGGTAGAGCCCTTGGCGGCATGGGTGAGCCGGGACCTCCTGGTCAAGGGGATGGACTGGTCACATTAACATTCTGATAGAATGGCGCTCTACGCGGATGATGCCCTTTTCTTTATGTCAGACCCATGGTTCTCGGGGCCCGTATCCTCCAAATCATTCGCATCATTAGTGAGACCACAGGTCTCTACACCAACCCGTCCAAATCTACACTTTTTCCCATTCGCGGGGACCAGTGGAGTCAGGCCTGGGCTTCGGAGTTGATAATTGCCGAAACAGGCATCAAATACCTGGGGGTTTATATATTGCAGTGTCCCAAGGTCTCCTGGACGCACAATATTGCTCCACTGCTCCTGGCTGTCCGAAATGAGACGACAATATGGTCCAAATTACCCCTATCTCTGTATGGAAGGTCCGCGATTTTTGAAATGGTGTCCTTACCACGCCCATTCTATTGGCTCCAGAATTATCCATACTTGATCCCTCTGTCGTTGTTCACTTAGATTAAGGCACTTTTTAATAGATTCCTCTGGCAAGGTGGTGCGATCCGAGTGGCGTTTCCACATGTACACAATCCACGTATTGGGGTATTGCGGCAGCAGATGTTCATGCATACTACTCCGCCTCGCAACTCCTAGTGTTACGGATTCCAGGTTCTCCTCAGGATCTGGGTGATGCTCAAAGGGGTCCACCTCCTGACATCCCCAAACTCTGACTAATTAAACTCCAGAGTGTTGAGGCGATCAGGCGAGGGAAAGGGTAGGGTAGGTGCAGCGTGGGAAGGGAAACCTGAAAGACAAAGAACATGCAATTAACATCCTCACACAAGCTAACTACTCTCAAATAGTCTCACTATTCCTTTCTCATACCTGCCAAGGTATCTCCCTGACGATGGCTCCTCTATCATGTACCATCCGACTCTCAATGCCAGCTGAGCAACCATCTATATAAAACTAGGCCTGGGCGAAAATCTCGTTCCGTTCGCGGAAATTGCGATAATTTGACATTTTCGCGTTCCGCGGAGAGCGCGAAAATGTCAAAAATTCCGGTTTCCGCAGCTTGGCGATAATTTGTTTCTTGCTCGCGCTGTAAAATAATACATTCTCGCGCGCGCGATCGCCTTACCTGAATCCCTGCGTTCGCCGACAAGTTTTCTTGATCCGGTCGCGTACTCCATGAGATGTTGTATTGTTTTTAGCCATTTGCTCTGTCTCGCGACAGTTCGCGCCCGCAGAGACGTCATGCGTCACGCGATCACGTCTTTCTTCTCGCGGTCATGCACCGCGAGACAACTCAAAACAAGATGGCCGCGCCCGCAAGCAACCACTTGGGTAAGTTGGCGACCCGCAACCATGCCGAAAATCTCGCGAACATGCCGGAAAAAAACTTCCGCATCTTCGCGATATTTCCGCTTGTTTGCGATAATTTCAAACATTTTCGCGATAATTTGCGAAAGTTAATTTCGCAAATTCCGCCCACCCCTATATAAAACCCAAAACACAGAAGGTTAATGTTGTATCACCTGGCCATTCAGCCCCCTCAAAATCTCACCACGTCCTTGTCCTCATACGTACCCACATCATACCCCCTTGAAATCATAAAAGGAAACTTGAAGATCAAACGTGAGCCTCCAAGTACTGATGCGAGAGAACCCTTTCAGTCAGGGCTCCCCTCTCTTTCCTTCGGAAGAAGCACTTCCTTCAAGTACTGCTTGGTCACAAATCAAAAGAAACAACAATAAAGTCTCGTAAGTGGTACGTTGGGCCAGGCTCCACCTACATGGCTGCCGGATGGCCTGAGAAGTCAATCTAGTAAAGTAAAGTAGTGGCCGGCTCCACCCACATGGCTGCCAGATGGCCGTTGTAATTAAACTAGGAAACCAAAGATAAGCAAAATAGAAGAACTCGACACCAGCCAAGTTCCAGGCCGCAGTGCAGACCACCACGGCTTACCTGCCCTAGTTCGCTGGATTCGTAGTCCCGATTTCCAGAAGCGGGGTTGCGGGGTTTGGAATCACCGTCTCCTTCACCTCGCCCACGCCTTCAAGCTCCTCCTAATCCTGGAAGAAACCGGCTCCTCTGAAATATCCATGGGAATCCTCCCGATCATCCACAGCAAAACCGGAACCGCTCAGAAGTCTCGAGGCTCACCACGAACCTCACAGTAGCGGACTCGAGCAGCCGCGCAGTTGCCCGGCGCTGCTCCCGAGTTCAAAATCACGAACAACGTCCTTGCGCGTTGTGTGCGTGCCTATAAAGACGTTAGTCCCACCCCTCGCCTGGGGTTCCTGGGACTTGTAGTTCCGCTGGGATTTCAGGCGCAACTACGTAGGCGCCCTGGCCCTCAACCCTTGACAGTACGCCCCCTTCCCATGCGCCTTCTTGACCCCGGTTTCCCCGGATTGCGTGCATGGAACAGGCGCACCGCCTGCGGGGCGTGTACATTCGAGCTCGGCTCCCACGAATCATCTTCGGACGGGTACCCCTTCCAGGAGATCAGGTACCACACACGTCCTTGTCGATATCTCGAGTCCAGGGTGCGTTTCACCTCGTACTTCAGCTGACCATCCCTAACAACTGGAGGTGTAGCTCTACTCCTGACGTTCTTTGCAGGTTTCAACAGCCCACAGTGAAATACGGGATGTATCCGCAAGGAAGCAGGCAGTTTCAGCTGATACGCCACGGGGTTGATTCTCCGTACCACGGTATAAGGCCCTATGAACCTGGGATGAAAGATACTGCTCACACAGTGAAAACACAGCTCATACACCTATTAAAGTTGTCATATATTTTTTAGACAATCTATTAAGCAAGTGGTTACACCATCTATACTGCTATAGGTATGAATCACCAATAAAGGAAAGAGAAAGAAAGATTTCATACGAATTAAAAACTATCTCTGTAACCAATAGCCTGTGTCTCTAACACCCTGATGTGGTTTAGGTTTTTTTTAGGACAACAAACTCACAACCCCGTAGATCAAAGAGGGATCAGTCACAGAGGCCGGGGAAGGGGTCGGGCCCGCCAGAATCTGAATTCAACTTGGCAGTCTTTCTCCCCCAGGATCACACGCAGCAGAGGCAGAACACCCCTATAATTGCGAATTACAACAACATAGTGGTTAATCTTTCAAAATACCAACTCACAGACATTGAACTCGAAGTGCTTAACAAAGGGCTAGGGTTTGTACCCACTCCCCGCCATGATGGGTTTCAACTTCGGGCTGAACTTTATGGCCTTATGAGGAAGATCAAACTTAAAAGTTTTTTGAAGGGAAGGAACAGGAGAATGCATCGATTTTTTCGACCAATCTGCTTTGTCCTTCCCAGTTCTGTCCTCCTAATAGTTCAGTGGGCCCTGAGACATTGGTTTTTTAACAGAAGGTCCTACAAGACATTCTTCAGTTGGAACAAAATATGCACACTGCTGTGCATAGTAATATGAGCCATAGAGATTGGCAAGCATTGAAAACCATACAAAGTAACCGAGCCATCACCATCAAGCCAGCCAATAAGGGCGGGGCGGTGGTGGTGATGGACACTCAAGATTACGACACTGAAGTTGCCAGGCTCCTGGGAAACCGCTGTAATTACAGACCCTTGGTGAGGGACCCTACAAAAGAACTACAGGCAACCATTATTAAACTGGCGACGGAGGCAAAGGAGAAGAAATGGGTGACATATAGAGAAGCCGAATTTTTGATTAATTTGAAACCGAGAATTCCGGCATTTTATATTGTACCCAAAATTCATAAAACACAATGACCCCCTCCGGGACGCCCAATTGTGTCGGGCATTCAATCTTTGTTGGAACCATTGTCACAGTTTGCGGATTTCTTTCTTAGGGAATGTGTCATCACCCAACCCTCGTACGTCCAAGACACCACAGATGTTTTGAGATTTTTGGAGGATGTATCATATGACCCTCTTAATCTATTTCTAGTCACCATAGACATAGAATCATTGTACACAAGTATCCCTCAGGAAGCAACGCTGGTGGCAGCAGCACGTGCCCTGAGGGATTGTGAGTGGTTCTATGACACTCCTCAGACTTTTGTCCTACAATGCATAGAGATCGCATTAACCCAAAATTTCTTTTCATGCAAGGAACAGATATACCTCCAGGTGTCTGGTACCTCGATGGGGGCTACTTTTGCCCCAAGTCTGGCCTGCATTTATGTAGGCCAGTTCGAGGCACACTACATTCACTCTGATATCAATCTCTTCAAGAGGAACATTGTTCTCTGGAAGAGGTACATAGACGATGTGCTATGTATATGGGCAGGCTCGGAAGAGAGACTCAATGAGTTCTTAAATTGGCTCAATGGCTTGGACGGCTGTTTGAAGTTCACGTGGTCTGTGAGAAGAACATCTGCAGTATATCTTGACCTTGAAATCCAAGCAGAGCATGACAGGCTTGTGACGAAAGTGCATCAAAAACCAACGGATAAAAACTCCTTATTGCACTATAGATCATATCATCCCAGAGCCATTCGGGATAATTTGCCCGTGGGACAGTTTTTAAGATACCGCCGCAACTGCTCTACTCTACAACAATACTCTGAACAGTCCAATGTATTGGCCAGTAAGTTAGAGAACCGAGCATACCCCAAGAAGGTTATAAAACAGGCGAGAAATCGAGCATACAACACGCCACGCGCTGCTCTTTTGGAAAAGACTCCTAAGAAGAACAGTGATTGCATTCCAGTGGTTACCACTTTTGGTCCACTTTCCACGAAAATCAGACAGATCATCTGCAGGCACTGGCACTTGTTAAACACCACGAATATGCAAATGCCTCCAACACGGTTTGCATTCAAACGATCAGCTAATATCCGCGATCGTTTGTTACATACTAGACCCAAACAAGATCTACGGGAGACCAATGTCCCGCAGGGACACTACCCATGCGGGAGTTGCTCAGTCTGTGTGTTCACATCTTCAACGAAAAGTGTTACTCTTGCTAATAACAAAATTTGTTTTTTAAATAAATTCAGCAACTGCAATACAATAAATGTCATTTACAGATTGACGTGCCCCTGTGATCTACACTATATTGGCCTAACCACCAGGAAGGTCAAAATAAGGATACAAGAACACCTCAGTACATTACGTGCAGGTAAACTGAGCACCAGATTGGTGCAACATTTCCAATCTCATAAACATACCCTTAAAGATGTTCGCTGGGTGGTTCTAGAGAGGGTGATGGGGGACCAATTTAACATGGAAACAAGATTGAGTACCAGGGAAGCACGCTGGATTTACCAAGAAGGTGTAGATCAAATCGGATTGAATGATCTCATTGAATGGAATATGGTAAATATATAATCCATTCATTTTTGATACCTTTTCAGGATGATGTACACACACTCTTCCATTGTATGTGATGAAATCACCAACTGACATGATCTGCCAGATTCTCTGTGCTTTATCTGTGGGGATTACATTACTTCATCTTCCACAGTAACAGCAAAAAGGGCCCCCTGTTAAAAACCCTATCACTTATATAGGCTTTCCCAATAATGCACAGTCATTGCCAATAAAGTTATTAGGTATTGAACATGTTATCCTGGCCTGGAACAAGGGTTGTTGAGCGACCCTACTACAGGTGTTTCTGTACATCAAGCTACAGGTAGTGCAGATGGGGCAGCATATGTTTATGTATAGCGGATGCAGCACTTCAAACATCGTGTTTTCATTGTTTCAATGGGTCAATAAAGTTGATAGGTATTGTATACATATTCAACCTTATAGCAGGGGCCCGTATGGGTGTCGAGTTAAGTTGACCAAAATATGATTTTTTGGATCGAGCCACAGTAACTGCATGTAGGATTACATGTGGATATATATGTGGCTCTGTAACATTTCTAAAGTTCTTTTGAAGGTTTTTCAAAATATCGTAAATGATAATGCCCATATAATCGACACGAACAGATGATACATTCACTGTTGTCAAAATCGCAATGCATTCCTCTCTGAGCGTGGGAATTTGCAAAAAAATGAAGACCTTATTGTTGATTTCGCCATTCAATCATGGCGGCGACGGTAATAGCGCAAAAAACTTTGATCCCCTAAGGAAGGGCGGGAACGATTGAGTGCGATCACGTGTTGAGCGTGATTACGTTTATATTCATGATACACAACAGCCGGGTAGACGCGGTGCCGAGTTGATGCCGTATACGTACTCGGTCACGGTGAGTCTTGCCTGGTTGGTGTGTTTGGAAGGTTTTTAAAGAGGAATGGCAACATCTGTCATGCGATTTGCCACAGCTATAATGGGAGTATATGCCATAGGGTTAACAAACTGGTCGGGGACGAGGTTCAGGAGTAACAGTCACCACATAGCATAGGGACTTCTTCGATCATACGATGAGTGAAAGTTACAATTAAAAGGTACACTACAGAAGGGTAGATACACGCAAAAAATGGGGAAAAGGAGCATTATCATTGAAGAACAAACATTTTACGGCAAAGACAGCGGTGGTCATACGGGGAAGTAATATCTCCCATGGCCTCATGATTTTTGTTATGTATTACAGACCCACGTTAGGAGGTGACCGGAAGAGCCTTGAAGGAGTGATCGCAGTCACACACATAAGTGCTCGAGGGTAAAGGTATGCCCATGTTGGGCAATATCCCGGTAAATGTTTTGGAGGATATGCAGTCAGGGAAACAGTACATACTGCATAACGTTCTTTATAATCAGATGCCAACTAATTTTGCTATGTGTTGTTTGTCTATCTTTTGTTTCCCTGTGTCTCTAATAGAATTGTTTTTAATAGACAAGCGGTGGTGCAGGGTGGAGCGATAATACCCCACGCCCTGAAGAAATTGCCGTGAGTTTATCCTAAGGCAATGAAACATGTCGGCATTTTAATATGAGCAGACACACAGCACAGAATAAAAATCGAAAGCCAGTGTGATCTAGCTCAAGTTTGTATATAGTGACACGGGGAGCGATTTCTTGATCCCCAGGTCCCTACTGTGGGGTCGCATTTGCACGAATTATTGCACAGCTATTCCTTATCATACACCCTAGCACTTTGTCTTTTGGGTCTCAACTCACCTATATTCTTTTGCACACTTCTTTCCTTGGAGTGGTGGTAGCTGATGATGAGATCTTGTGGTAGCAGGCGAGTACCTTCCTGCTTTATCCTCCCTGGTGTTGCTACCGTGAGGCACCATCACTCCACTTTCACAATTTTTTCACCACATCAGGGTGTTAGAGACACAGGCTATTGGTTACAGAGATAGTTTTTAATTTGTATGAAATCTTTCTTTCTCTTTCCTTTATTGGTGATTCATACCTATAGCAGTATAGATGGTGTAACCACTTGCTTAATAGATTGTCTAAAAAATATATGACAACTTTAATAGGTGTATGAGCTGTGTTTTCACCGTGTGAACAGGTCATTTATTGTATACAAGTCTTTAGAGTGGGGGACGACCTGTTCTTTGCCCCTATAGCTCCTTACTGTGTTTTGATGAAAGATACTGCGCCAACGAAAGCGTATGTTCTTTGTGGAGAGCCATACTCGATCCCCCACCTGGTAGAGAGGCCCATCCTGCCTGTGTCGATCGGCCCATTTCTTATATTGTCTTTTGGCTTGCATCAGGTTGGCCCGTAGTTTTTTGTGTATTTGTACGAGGCGTTCGACTTGTGCCATCACTGTCGGTTGGTTTTGTACTTCTCTCGGAATGACCAGAGGCAGGGTGGTGGCATGAAAGCCATGACTGGCTCTGAACGGAGTTTCATTAATAGAGCTATGCCAGGTGTTATTGTACGACAGCTCTGCCAACCATAACAAGGAAACCCAGGATTCCGTGGGTCCGCAGAAAAACATCGCAAGTACTTCTTCAGCGTTTGGTTTAAACGCTCGGTCTGCCCATCAGTCTGCGGGTGAAAACTGGTGGACAGAGCGGCGCTCACTTTGAGGGCCTTGCACCACATGCGCCAGAAGTGGGCCACGAATTGAGGGGCCCTGTCGGAAACAATAACCCTCGGAAGGCCATGTAAACGCACCACCTGCGCCAAGAGCATCTGAGCGGTTTGCCCTGCCGTGGGTAGGTTCTTGCAGGGGATGAAATGTCCCATTTTCGTCAGGCTGTCTACCACCACGAGGATAGCCGTATTCCCCTGGTCCGGGGGTAGGCCTAAGACGAAATTCAAACTGATCGTGTGCCAGGGTTGTGACGGCGTGGGCAATGGCTGCAATTTCCCTCTAGCCTTGCTGTGTTCTCCCTTTGCCCGAGCACAGGTCTCGAATTGGGAAACCCAGCGTTCTACCTCGGAGACCAGGCCGTCCCATCAGAAATGTCGTTGCACCAAATGGAGCGTCTTCTTATTCCCTGGGTGCCCAGCCAGCACCGTATTATGACACCAATTGAATGCCTGTACTCGTAGCTCCTGCGTGGACAGATACAGCTTGTTCTGGTGTATTCCGTGTTTCAAGACCCGACAGGGGTCTTGCTTCGCCCAGCTCTGCCACCGCGTAGGGGAGCGGCTGTCTTTTACCTGGTCCACGAACTTCTCCGCCGAGATCACACACAGGACCTTTTCAGGATTCACTATTGCTTCCTGGGGTTTTTGTTGCGTTGCTTCACTCTCTCCGAGTCTCGACAACGAGTTCGCTTTCCGATTGTCTGACCCTGGCCGAAATGTAACCACAAACTCGTACTCCGCGAAAAATAACATCCATCCCATCTGTCTCTGCGAGAGAAGCCGAGCTGCCTTCATATATTGAAGGTTCTTTTGGTCGGTGTACACGGTGATAGGATGATGGGCCCCTCACAAGTAGTGTCTCCACTCCTGGAAGGCTTTCTTGATGGCCAATAGTTCTTTTTCCGCTATCGAGTAATTGAGTTCAGCAGAGTTCAGCTTTTTCGACAGGAAAGCCACCGGATGTAACTGTCCGTTTGTTTGTCTCGTTGCGACAACACTGCCCCAACCGCGATATTGGAGGCATCAGCCTCCACGATGAATGGGATTTCGGTTTGTGGGTGTCGTAGGTTGGGGGCTGTACAGAAGGCTTTTTTCAGAAGGAGGAACGCCTCCATTGCTTCGGGCGTCCACAGGAAGACAGTCCCCTTTCTCAACAACCTAGTGATGGGAGAAGCTAGTTGTGAAAAATGAGAGATGAATCTCCGATAGTAGTTGGAGAACCCAAGAAAGCACTGTACATCTCTCACACTGCGGGGCACCGTCCATTCCTTTACTGCCTCCACCTTTCTCTCAGCCATCCTAAAACCCCACGGACTCAAGATCACCCCTAAGAACTCAACCTCCTTTACCCCAAACTCGCACTTGCTTATCTTGCAATATAAGCGCTGTTCTTGCAATCTCTTTAGAATCATTAAGACATGGCTCACGTGTTGTTCTGGAGAATCCGAGAAAACCAAAATGTCATCAATGTATACGATGACAAATTTGTCAATGTATTCTTTCAACACATCGTTCAAGAAATATTGTAACGCTGCCGGGGCGTTACAGAGCCCGAACGGCATGACTAAGTATTCGAAGAGGCCGTATCGGGTCTTGAACGCGGTCTTCCACTCATCCCCCTTGCGGACTCGGACCAGATGATAAACCCATCGTAGATCGAGTCGGGTGTAAATGGTGGCCTCCTTCACCTGCTCCAGTATCACAGGGATGAGCGGCAGTGGGTATCGATTTCTTACTGTGTTCTTATTCAGCATGCGATAATCGATACACGTTCGGAGATCGCCGTTCGCCTTTGTGATAAAAAAAAGAGGAGAAGCAGCGGGGGAGCGGGACGGGCGAATAAACCCCAATGCACAATACTTGTCCAAATACTCCCTCAAGTGTTTGGTCTCGGGCTCGGATAACACATACACTCGACAGGAGGGCATAACCGCCCCATCCACCAAGTCAATGCGACAATCGTATTCGCGATGGGGCGGCAGGGTCTCTGCCTCTCTCTCACAAAATACTCCCCGATACGATGCGTATTCCGGAGGTAGCTCGGTCTCTTTTTCGACTGCCGTGGCCACCTGATATATCTGTGCCAGGGCGAGAGTGTGGGAGACTGCCACCCTGTCTTTCATGCACAGCTCTCTGCAGTCTGTGGAGTTGAAACATATAGTTTTGTTTCTCCAATCCATGGTAGGATTATGTCGCCATAACCATGGCATCCCCAAGATAATCTCGTATTGAGGTGCTTCAATTATATTCAGAGCGATGTTTTCCACGTGATCTTGGGAATCGCCTTGGAGAACCAATTCCACAGCTTCCGTGTGTTCGGTGATGGGACCGGAGGTCAAAGGCGTCCGATCCACAGCTAACACTGTTTCAGGCTTGTTAACAGGTACCCGAACCAATCCTAAACGTTGAACCAGACCGTCATCCATAAAATTGCCTGTGGCGATCATCGCGAGTACCTGATGAGTTACTGGACCGTTCTTAAGGAGCATGGGGAGGACATTATGGGTTTCGGTCGTTTTTCATTCGCCCACTGCCAACGATGGTAACCTCCACTCTTTCTCGGGTTCCTCTATTTCTTTTGTTTCTGTCAGTGGTGAGCCTCCGTTAGCAGCGGTTTCCACTGACGTGATTGCCACTCGTTTCCCCGAAAAACCGGTAGTTGTTTTCTTGGGCTTCAGAGGACACTCCCTCACGTAGTGTTCCTTCTTCCCACAGTACATACAGAGTCCCTGGACTCTGCAACTCTCCCTCTCGGTCTTAGATAATGGGGGTCGAATTGCTCCCACTTCCATAGGTTCAGGACCAGAATCCCTTAAGGCTTTCTGATTCCCCTCCGGCCACGGACCTTTCTCCTTTTCTTCGATCCCCACCCCTCTCCGAAAGCCTGTGATCCAAGCGTAACGTTAAATTGATTAGGTCAGTGCAGGTCGTGGGTTGGGGGGTCTATCTGTGCCAACACATCCTTGAGTTCATCCTTCAATCCTTGGTAGTACAAGGACATTCTTTTTTCTTCGGGCCACGCTGTCTCGACCACCAGACGGTTAAACGCCGTCATATACGTGACCAAGTCTTTCTTGCCCTGGCGTAACTCCAGCAGCTCTCTATCTGCGCTGAGCGTTGTGGCCCTGCGGTCGAACACCCTTTCGAATTCTTTTTGAAAGGCGTTCCAGTCGGTCAGTAGCAGATCGTCATTTCTAACCAAAGGAACTGCCCAATTGGCGGCATCCCCGGTTAGATAAGAAATAGCAAAAGCCACCCTAGACAGATTAGTAGGGAACGACGACGGACGACATGAGAAGTGAAGCGTGATCTGGGTAAGGAATGACTGGATCTTTAAATGATCGCCCGCATACCTCTCGGGACTAGCCAAAGGAATGGGCGGGGGAACTGATGCAAATAGGCCCCAGCTAGGCCCGCAGGACACAAGGGTTCGCTCTCCTGCAAATGGAATCTACAAGGAAGTTGGCACGGAAACTGCAAAGTACAAAGACAAAGTTTATTAACCCTTAAGGGTGGTCCTACAATCCATACAACACTCTTCAGTATTGCATAGAGTAGCACAAAGAACTTGCGTACACGGTCCCCTTTTATACACAACAGAGGGGCTCATAAGTGGGTGGATACAACATGAGACGAAGAACATTACCTTTTATGGACATTTTCGATACAGAATCAATATGTGGGCGGAGTTAACACATCTCTAAGCCCGCGAAAACATGGTCAAGCGAGGATTAACTGATAACAGATGTGGTCAAGTCTGGGCATGCGCCAGACGGACAAAGGAGCTATTTATAGACTGTTACTAGGCAGATTACAAGAGCAACTAACACGAAGATAGGACTCTTCTCGTGCTAAGCACGTGGAGACATGACAATACAAAATGGAGTCCTAGCTTTAGTCAACATAAAGGAAGAAACTCGGTCTTGAAGGAAATTCATGTCTTTAGTGAATGCTTACTCATATCGTTATTTCAATTTTCAACAGACGACCCTTTCAGCATTTACTGAAGACATCCGGTTTATTAGGATAATCATCGTATATATCAATTTTCATCATTTCTTCTATTTCTTTAGTCAGATGTTTCTGGTAAGTGACATTGGCAATAGCTTTCTTATCAGGAATGCAGAGTGACACACATAGGGAACAGAGTAAGGGACCACATTGGATACAAATGCAACAGGAAAACAAAATTGCTACGATAATACAGAGACCAGTTAAAACCTTCCATCCCCATGTGGTGATCAATGCCCAAAACCATCCAGAAAAGGTCCAAGTACCATTCTCTGTATGGATTTCAGCTGCAATTTTATGTAATTTATTAATGGCATTATAAACTGATGGCGTGTGGTCAGGAATAAACACACAACAACTACTTCCGATAATTTTACAAGCTCCACCTCGGTCAGCTAACATAACATCTAACACCATACGATTCTGCAATGCAACAATTCTAGTAATCTGCAATTCTTCCGTAAGATTCCCAAGAGCAGCAGCGGTTTGATTTGTCACAGCCTCTACCACTCTTGTTAACCTTCGAACTTTCCTACTATTTAGAGCAGCTCCAACAAAGAAAAACAATCCTAAATTAAAATCAATATACTGCTGCAGACTAGTGTCAGTTTGGTCCACGTTATCAATCGATAGGGTACGTTTATACCTATTTACAGTCACATTATTCAACAACTTCAAATCCTTATGATAAGATGCAGGTGCCAAGAATACAGGAGGTAATAGCTACATAACATACTCCAGACCAACCGGCTGGCAAGCGGTAATAACCTTTATTTCCACATACGAAGTATGTATTATGGGATGCTAAGAAGGTACTGTTATTCAACCCGTCGATATTTAAAATAGTGATGCAATCACTAATACCAACAGGAATATAACCCACACTCTGGACACACAGGTCCGCTTGAGCTTGTGCCACTTGAATCACAAATCGGTCTTTCCCCACAGTGTCTCTGGTGTTCGTAAAAATATAGGGAATCGATTCATTGTCCGGTCGATACTCTTCCCATTCCCAAATTGTCCCATTCGCTTGCGGATATCCATCTTTATCCTGATTACATTCCCTATTAAGTCTGAAGAGTAGCCGTCCCACTGTAGGTTTCCGGGTGGCAAAAAGCAAAGTGTACCATGCTCTACAGGAGCCATTATGAGAGAAAGGAAGGGGTATGAACGGAGTTCCTCCTTTCTTCTGGTGAGCTGGCATCATACCACATATCCAACAGTTTGTAGCATTGGTGGCAACATGGGTATGATGCAACATCTGGATGAAAGTGTTATTCAAATAAGACTGACGATGCTTCAACTCTTGATACGGTAGTGTATAAAAGTAGTGCTCCTCAGGCACTGGAGTAGTCAAAACAAGTAACTTTCGAGCAGGAGTCACATCCTCCACAAACCATGTGGTTATCCCAACAATAGCTACTGTAAACATAAAACCTGTTGCACAAAGGATTTTCTTTTTCTCCATGTCAGAATAAAAAATCAATATCTTCCTGAAACTAAAAGGTTGTCAGAACTCTTCCCCTTAGGCAGCGGTTGATTTCTTCACCAGCGGGCCAAGACGGGTGTCGCTACACTAATGCAGGGCTGATCCCCCCCCTTGCCTCATTGGCTCTCCGTTTCACTAACCCAAGGGCCGTTCTGACAACATGTCCTGATACTGAAGAATTCACTTTCTTGGTCTGAGATGATATCGCTTTCCTCCAGGAATCACGTGGTCCGGAAAGAGCTCCTCAGTGTCGTTCGGTTCCACAGCACGGCCTTTCTCTGCAGTCAGAATTTCTCGATGGTCGGTCAATACAGCGGGCTCCAACAATCCGGGCGGCACTTTACGACAGTGCAGGGAATGGATCCAATTCTTTCGGTTGGAAACCCGCACAGCCGTCCTCGTTGCAAGTAGGACTTGTTCAGGACCAACCCATCTCGGCTCCAAACTGTTCGTCCTTTCGAAAATCTTCACCATAACATAGTCTCCAGGTCGGAGACTGTGACCTTCGCCGGTGGACCGATCAGGGAGCGCCTCCCGGACCTGTTGATGAATAGAAACCAAGTTATCCGTTAACTGCGCCAGATAATCATTCATCATTACACAAGGTACATCATACAAAGCCTTAGGTCGTGGTGGACCCCAAATATTCATTGGGCGTCCAAAAACAATCTCGTACGGTGTAAGACCGGTTCGAGAGTGCGGTATCGATCTAATTGACAATAATGCCAGCGGTAAAGCATCTGGCCAAGTCAAAGACGTCGAAGCTTGGATTTTAGCGATCTTGAGCTTCAGTGTACCATTATACTTCTCGACCAGTCCTGCAGACTGAGGGTGAAACACTGCGTGGAACTTCTGGGTGATGCCCAGACCCTTCAGAACATACTTTATAACATCCGCTATAAAGTGGGGTCCGTTATCACTCCACAGCAGTCTACAAACGCCATATCGAGGGAAGAACTCCTTCAATAGCATCTTGGCGGTAGTCATTGCAGTATTATCTTTCGTAGGGTATGCCTCAACCCATTTACTAAAGGCACATACCACTACTAGAACATACTTCAAATTGTTACAGCGCTCAAGCTGGATGTAATCCATCTGCAAAACCTCAAAGGGTGCAGTAGGTGTCGCAAATCCTCCTGCTGGAGTTCGAGTACCCTTTCCTGGGTTGTACCTCAGGCAAATCATGCAGGTCTGCACTACCCTCTTTGCCGTGCTAGCAATCTCTGGATGCTCCCAGACTTGAGTAAGCAATTTTACAATTGCGGAAGCTCCAACATGTGCTAGCCCATGTGCCATCTGAACCATAGGTTGTACAAAAGCTGTGGGTAACTTCCATCTATTCATCTGCTTATTTCTCCAACAACCCTCATCATCCAATTCTCCATCACTGGACCATTGCTCCCGTTCTTTATCAGAAGTGGTCCTCTGTATTTCCCGCACTTCTCCCTTCGCATCGTGCCATCTTTCTACCTGCGACTTCACTACATACATGGCAGTAGCACCGGGCTGCATCGCAGTCTCCCGTGCCACCCGGTCTGCCAACGCATTCCCTTCTCCAACTTTATCAACCACTTTCTTATGGGCACTACATTTAATGATAGCAATTTTCCTCGGATATGTCAATGCAGTCAAAAGGTTGTGAACTAACTCTCCATGCATTATTTGTACTCCATGCGACGTTAGAAACCCTCTCTCCCTCCAGAGCAGGCCGAAATCGTGCGCTACTCCGAAGGCATAACGGCTATCTGTATAAACATTCACACACAATCCTGTACTGAGCTCACATGCTCGTGTTAATGCTATCAGTTCCGCTGCTTGAGCTGATTTCTGTGGTATGCGTGCTGTCTCCACTATTGTTTGCAGTGTGGTAATTGCATACGCTGCTGAAGTCGTACCATCTGGTAGCTTCAGGCATGATCCATCCACCCACAATTCTCCGTCTACATCTGGAAAGGGCGTATCTTGGAGATCAATACGACCCTTTGTTTGTTCCTCAGTCACAAGAATACAATCATGTGCTTTCCGTGCTTCAGACTGAGTCTCGGGGAACGGCAACAATGTGGCCGGATTTAACGTTACACACCTCTTTAACGTAATATGAGGAGCCAAAAGCGTCAGCTCATATCCCGTTAAATGGGCGCTGGTCAGATGCTGCGTCTTTGTCTGATTAAGCAGGGCATCAACAGCATGGGGGACTAATACCAACAGCTTATGAGATAACACAATTCCCTCGCTTTGGCGTATTGACACAGCTGTCTCCGCAACCGAGCGAAAACAACCAGGCAATGCGCAGGCAACAGGATCAAGTACAGCCGAAAAATATGCACAAGGGCGCTGCTTGTCGCCGTGCATCTGCACTAAAACTGATAATGCACATCCATCTTTCTCATGCACATACAGCGAAAAGGGTTTTGTATAGTCATGGGTCCCTAACACTGGTGCTGAACAAAGGGCCTGTCGCAATTGCTGGAAGGCAGCGTCACACTCATTTGACCAAGGAAGCGGAATAGTTGTGTCTTTTGTCAAGAGGGCTAATAATGGTTTGGCTATGTGCGAAAACCCTAATATCCATTGCCTACAAAAAGAAACAAGACCCAAAAATGCACGCACGTCCTTCTGCGTGGAAGGCACTGGCGTGTCCAAAATTACTTGAATACGATCTGGTGTGAGTGCACGCCCCTCCTTAGACAAAAGGTGACCCAGATAAGTCACCTTTGGTCTACAGAACTGCAATTTCTTCCGAGACACTTTGTGATTGTGAGATGCCAAAAAGGAAAGCAAGGATAACGTACTTTTCTCACACAGCTCCGGAGTGTCAGCCGCCAACAAGATGTCATCGACATATTGAATGAGGGCGACACCCTCGTGCAGAACAAAGGAGTCCAATTGTCTTTTCAAAGCTTGACTGTAAATGCTAGGGCTTTCTGTGTAGCCCTGAGGAACTCTACAAAATCGATAAGACCTGTTATTCAGAGTGAAACCAAAAAGGTATCGGCTATCGGGATGAATAGGAATCGAAAAGAAAGCATTTTTCAAATCAATAACCGAAAACGTTGTCGCCGTTGGCGGGACCAAAGTAAGCAACGTCGTGATATCAGAAACCACTGGATACTGAGGTATCACGATCTTGTTTACTTCCCTCAAATCAATTATAAACCGATAAACTTTGGCATCCGTATCCTTTTTCAAGATGGGTAGAATTGGACTGTTACAGACGTTGTAGGGAACTTCCTCCACTACTCCCACCTTAATCAAATCCTGCACAATCTGTATAAGAGCCTCCTCCCCCTCCTGGGAAATACGATACTGCGGGAGGCGTGGTAACACCGCCCCCTCCTGGACACTAATGTGAACAGGCGGAATCAACATCTGTCCCACGTCGGTATCCGAAATGGCCCACAAAGTACGAGGGAGGGTCGCTAACACAGCATCCTCTGCAACCACACACATCCGTTCAGACAGAGGGTAATTATCATTTAATATCACACGCACTCCAGCAGGGGAGCAGCGGATCGTAGCTCTGAAGTGCTTGAGCATATCAAGACCCATAATGTTGTCCGGCGTGTTCGGGGCAAGCAAAAATGGACAGGGTGCAGAAAAAGAATCAACCTGAAATGTAAGGGGTCGAGAAAGAGGGCTTCGGGAGAGTGTACCGTCAAACCCTACCGATGTAACCATTAAGCCAGATGGGGGAGCCCTCGGAACCAATTGTTTAGACAGCGCACTACGAGTCGCTCCTGTATCTACTAGGAACTGATCAGTAGAACCCAAAACCTCCGCTGATACATAAGGACCCTTCTGATCAACCGGCACCTCAACTGATTCTAACCCCCATCCAACGCATTCCTATGCATGGTGTGAATCATGGTACCCAGAGTGGTCAGTCCCTGACACTTGATACTGGTTTTGTCGATCAAAAACATTAGGTCTATCTCGTTGCTGCCCGGCAGGGTCAAAACGAGCGTGATCATTAGAATTCCCTCTAAAATTCGAGGAACCCCCTCTACCTCTCGGGCCACCCTGATTATGCCCCTGACGCGAAGCATACAACGCCGGGCAATCTCTGGCCCAGTGTCCCGATTTTTTACAATACGCACATTGATTCCTATTCAAATCAGATCGGCCCGAAGGAGGACCATAAAATCCTCCCATACCTCTATTGACACCCCGACGGGGCGGACCATACACTTGCGCTAACATCACCTTCGTTTTTAGATCTTTCGATTTCTTCTCCTCCTGCCCCTTTGCTTCTTGCTCCTGACGCTCATAATACTGAGCTATAGTCAGGAGGGCTGTCGGGGACGCGGTGGACCAAGAACTTTCACTCGCCTTTAGGTGGGCTGCTATTGCCGGTAATAAATTCGCCACATATTTATCAGCAAAGAGGTGTCGACCCGTATCATCCTTAAGTGACTGACCACTAAAATCATGAAACGTCTCCTCAAAGCGCGTAAAGAAATCTGCAACTGATTCATCAACTTTCTGTTTACACGAGGCTAACATATTCCAGTCAATCTTTTTAGGGGGAATGATTGTTTTTAACTTAGTCAAAATAGCAGCAGGGAGATCTAAGATAATCTGAGGTGGTTTCTGCGCGGGCTTCCTCTCCCTATCCTCATCCTCAAGCTCAAACCACCGAGCCTTAAAAGCGGCAACATCGTCCACCTTCCGTACGGATCGCCACATATCCGGTGGTAAAATAAGCCCAAAGAACAGATCTATATCTGCTAAGGTCATAGTACAAGAATTCAAGGCCCCCTCGACTTCTTCGTAAAAGGCCGCTGGATTCTTGCGGGGATCAGGCAATGCATTTTTTAATGCCATAACATCAGCCCTATGCCAGGGAGTATAAACCCAATTGTACACAAAATATCCCTTAGCATCGGCGGAGGTAATATCGCACTAGTTCCCGCTCCTTTAGGAGGAACATACAAGGGTGCCGCCTCTCGTATTGGTTTAGCATGCACTAGTTCGCTCTTATCTGAGTGGGAGGTAGATGATTGGCCATCACCGGTACGCAAATCCGACTGCTTTTCCTCCTCTGCTTTTAGGTGCGCCCTCTCTTTAAGGTCACTCGCCGCGTCCCGTAATGCAAACAGCCGTCGAACCGCATCAGGTGCCTTAGAGGGAGAAAAAACACCATTACGCAATGCCTTAGCATCTAATACTACATCATCAGGCTCAAAAACTTCCGAATATTTCCGGAAGACAGTAATCACTTCATCGGAAAAGTGGCCCAAAAAATACAACTTCTCCCTATCCTGCCACTTCTTCCAAGAATCCAACAACTCAGCAAGGGATAACTTGCCCTTAAGTGCACGAAAAGAAACTTGCCGAAGCTCACCCATTCGGTCAACCGATAACATGGACCGCGTGTCTACCTTATCCGAAGCCGATCCAGAATCCTGTGACCTCGGGGCAGACGCGCCAACATAAGGGGGCGGAGAGCGATCTAATAAATAAAAATCATCATCAAGATTATTAAGGACGGGATAAAGTGGCTGACGAACAGCATATTGACCCGAGACTTGCAACCTATGCTCTTTCTCTTGTCTCTCCGTCTGTTCTCTTTCCTCCCGACGCTTCGCTTCCTGTGCCCGCACATGATCATTCTTCCGTTGCTCTTTATCAAACAGCGCTTTCTCACGTTTCTCTCGCTCGCGCACTTCCTTCACCCATAACCGGACACACTCAAACATATCTTGACGAGCACGTCGTTTACACATACACTGTTCCACATACTCAATCTTACGCGTATCAAACGACCCATACAAAGGCCATCGTAACTCAGGATCCTTTTTGGTGTATTTCCTCCATACTGTGCTGTACATTATGGAAGAAAGACCATGCTTCACATACATGTCCCTATTAGGAGTCCCCTCTGGGGGGGCTGGAGCAGATTCCTCGAGGTTTAACCGGTTTCCAAAGCAGCAGCACCACTTACGGAGTGCGCTAAAAGCAGGCATGCTCAAAAATAATGCAAAATATGCAGTATTTATCAAAAATGGCACTTAAACGTTGTGCCGTTCAAAGTTACACAGCTCCGGAGAAATATCTCCACATTACCTGCCTATATGTGTTGCAACGCATATATTCTCACAATAATCAATACAAGATATGACCGGTCATCACAAATCAAACTCAAATAGCCAAACCAGGCTTCAAAAAACTCGGAGCAAGTACCGTACAGCGGTTCTTACCAATCAAGAGTGTCCAGATTCCAACTGCCAAGTTCCAAAATTCGCCCAAACGGCTGTCACGGCAGGACCGACAGAAGAGGTCTCAGTCGAGGACCGGCGCCACCCAGATGGTCAGCTCGGAAGGGAAGGAAGAAAACCTCGGGATGCCAGGACTAAAGTGCCTCTGGCAGTGATCACATCCCCGGCCAAATTCCTCACCTTCGTCACGACCAGTCCTTCGAGCATCTGAGTCGCCGATGAGCCCCACGTGACGGGCGCCAATTGATGCAAATAGGCCCCAGCTAGGCCCGCAGGACACAAGGGTTCGCTCTCCTGCAAATGGAATCTACAAGGAAGTTGGCACGGAAACTGCAAAGTACAAAGACAAAGTTTATTAACCCTTAAGGGTGGTCCTACAATCCATACAACACTCTTCAGTATTGCATAGAGTAGCACAAAGAACTTGCGTACACGGTCCCCTTTTATACACAACAGAGGGGCTCATAAGTGGGTGGATACAACATGAGACGAAGAACATTACCTTTTATGGACATTTTCGATGCAGAATCAATATGTGGGCGGAGTTAACACATCTCTAAGCCCGAGAAAACATGGTCAAGCGAGGATTAACTGATAACAGATGTGGTCAAGTCTGGGCATGCGCCAGACGGACAAAGGAGCTATTTATAGACTGTTACTAGGCAGATTACAAGAGCAACTAACACGAAGATAGGACTCTTCTCGTGCTAAGCACGTGGAGACATGACAATACAAAATGGAGTCCTAGCTTTAGTCAACATAAAGGAAGAAACTCGGTCTTGAAGGAAATTCATGTCTTTAGTGAATGCTTACTCATATCGTTATTTCAATTTTCAACAGAACCGTCACCTGTATTTGTGGAGGACCAGCAGCAGCGTCAAAAGGGTTCCTAGCCTGTCTCTCCACCCTCTCCCGTAACGCTGCCGTCTCAGCTCGAGATGCAACCAACTCTTGTTGAACTGCAGCCAAGGCTTGCAGCACATCCTCTAACGTTGCCATCTTTGCGAATGGCCCAGACCGGGAGGAGAATATATCGTGGGTTCGTGATTTGTCATCGATTCCAGGTTCTCCTCAGGATCTGGGCGATGCTCAAAGGGGTCCACCTCCTGACATCCCCAAACTCTGACTAATTAAACTCCAGAGTGTTGAGGCGATCAGGCGAGAGAAAGGGTAGGGTAGGTGCAGCGTGGGAAGGGAAACCTGAAAGACAAAGAACATGCAATTAACATCCTCACACAAGCTAACTACTCTCAAATAGTCTCACTATTCCTTTCTCATACCTGCCAAGGTATCTCTCTGACGATGGCTCCTCTATCATGTACCATCTGACTCTCAATGCCAGCTGAGCAACCATCTATATCAAACCCAAAACACAGAAGGTTAATGTTGTATCACCTGGCCATTCAGCCCCCTCAAAATCTCACCACGTCCTTGTCCTCACAGGTACCCACACCATACCCCCTTGAAATCATAAAAGGAAACTTGAAGATCAAACGTGAGCCTCCAAGTACTGATGCGAGAGAACCCTTTCAGTCAGGGCTCCCCTTTCTTTCCTTCGGAAGAAGCACTTCCTTCAAGTACTGCTTGGTCCCAAATCAAAAGAAACAACAATAAAGTCTCGTAAGTGGTACGTTGGGCCAGGCTCCACCTACATGGCTGCCGGATGGCCTGAGAAGTCAATCTAGTAAAGTAAAGTAGTGGCCGGCTCCACCCACATGGCTGCCAGATGGCCGTTGTAATTAAACTAGGAAACCAAAGATAAGCAAAATAGAAGAACTCGACACCAGCCAAGTTCCAGGCCGCAGTGCAGACCACCACAGCTTACCTGCCCTAGTTCGCTGGATTCGTAGTCCCGATTACCAGCCGCGGGGTTGCGGGGTTTGCAATCACCGTCTCCTTCACCTCACCCACGCCTTCAAGCTCCTCCTAATCCTGGAAGAAACCGGCTCCTCTGAAATATCCACGGGAATCCTCCCGATCATCCACAGCAAAACCGGAACCGCTCAGAAGTCTCGAGGATCACCACGAACCTCACAGTAGCGGACTCGAGCAGCCGCGCAGTTGCCCGGCGCTGCTCCCGAGTTCAAAATCACGAACTACGTCCTTGCGCGTTGTGCGTGCCTATAAAGACGTTAGGCCCACCCCTCGCCTGGGGTTCCTGGAACTTGTAGTTCCGCCGGGATTTCAGGCGCAACTACGTAGGCGCCCTGGCCCTCAACCCCTGACACCTAGTGATCAATGAATGGTTGTATGGGTCCCAGGCAGACCCGGCATATGCTGTTGAGTGGATCGCCATGGCCGGCACCCCCCTGCTCCATTTACTATACAGCAATGCATCATTAGACACACTTCGTCTAGCATGCCAGACAGTCATGCAGACATGGAGGCGGGTGGTTCGGTCCATGGGTTGGTGGGGTAGGCTGACAGGCTCCACTCCCCTATGGCAGGGTACCTATGTACGGACGGGACGGTTTCGATGTTTTGTGGGTTCTTCAAATTGGACCTCATTGGTATCTCTATGTTAGGAGATATTAAACAGAGGACCACTCTTAAATCCTTTCAACGGCTGCATTTGGATTATGACCTACACAAATCACAGTTCCATCGCTATTTGCAGCTTTGACATGCCATAGCCCCACAGATTCGACCCGTCTGAGGGCCGTTTGCTGATGGGAGACATGGGGGATCATAAAATTAGGCAAATTTACCAGACACTCAATACACACACTAAGACCACTATCCACAAAACTAGAGATGCGTGGGCGGCGGACCTGCCGGCTCTCACAGACGACGACTGGGCCGAGGCCTTGGCTAGCCCTCGATATGCAGCTGTGTCCGCCAGATACAGACTTATACAGTTTAAATACCTCCACAGGGTATATTACACTTGTCACAGGCTACGGAAAATGGGTGCAATCCAGTCCCCTGAGTGTCTCCGCTGTCGCGCAGACGTTGGGTCGTTTTTACACATGGTGTGGGGCTGCGTGGCAATTCAGTCATTCTGGTCCAGTGTGTCGTCTTGTTTGGGCCGCGTCCTGGAGTGGGATATTCCGTTAGACCCTAGACTGGCGCTTCGTCATAGCACAGACGACATTGGGGGGAACCGTTATAAGAGACACCTTTTGTTCTTGGGCCTTAGGTTAGCTAAGCGAGACATAGCACGGCACTGGCAGGACCCATCCCCACCCAGTGTCACTAATTGGAAAAAGGCGTTAGATAGATGCATGTCTGCCGAAATTGTGGTTTTTCAGGGGAGAGGGTGCCCACAGAAGCAGAGGAAGATTTGGTCGCGGTGAGCCACTTACAGAGGTGTAGATTTGGCCCCATTGTCTCAGGCCGCCACTTCTGATCCCAGTGACCGAGTGGTTGTGAGCAATTCACCTATATAGTGCATTGTCATTGATGATATGTGGCTGGAAATTTATAAATCATGTTCCTGAAATGTTTTTAAGTATGTTTGGTGCATCTTGGGGGGCAGGGGGTTTCTTGTTTCCTTGGTCTTTTGTTCTGCAGACTCGTTGGGATTTCTATGATGTACCTACAGCTTCTCACCTATGCAGTTCCTCTGTACATTCCCTGTTGGGTTACACCAATCTGGTATGTTGAAAAGTCAATAAAATTTGTTGTTAAACAAAACCCAGATCCCTAGTCTTTCAATATCACAACCAAAGACAATTAAAAAACTATACAAGAAAGGAGCAAGAATTAGCTACAAAAATACAGGCAAGATCCGCAAGGAGGAACCAGAAACTTAACAGCAAAGCAACATTTGAATTTTCAACATATTTAATATTCTATTGAGAGACAAAAAAGTGGAATCATTGATAGGGGTCTTTCTTTTTGCCCCTCAAGGAGATAGTAACTAGTACAACATAAAGGGACCTGTTTAAATAATTCTTAAATTCAAGTTTTACACCAATTTGAGGGACAAGCCAAGACATTCTAATACTCTGGTGACAATTAAGACCACAAGTCTGACTAATCAATGTCAAGAGGATGTTCATCTACTAGTAAACTTTGTCAAAATGGGCAGCACAGCTGAGAAAATCTTAGAAGACCTAGCCCACCCTGAAAATTGCACTCAAAAGAATCAGACCTGTGACCATATAAAAAAGTTCACTAAAGGAGGGAATATAGTTTTCTTTCATACAAAGGAATTCACAATGGAGGCATTTCGCCATCTAAATGATGGACCTATAACTCAATGAAGAGCAAAGTTTTTCTGAGGCAACCTCTTGAAACCTGGTACAAATAAGGACTTCTAACCCTACATGAGAAAAATATATATTGCGTACCTCCCCAGGACAACAATATTTTACTTACCCAAAAAACCCACAAGGAAGGCTTCACACTGTCAGATTTCCCCATCATTTTAGGGATATGCATAGTTTATTCACAAATAGGTGAATTTATAGACATGCAGCTACAACCCTTCATGAAGGACCTGCCTTCCTAACTCAGAGAAACAAAGGACGTTTTGAGTAAACTCCGAAACATTGAGGGGCAGCCAGTATTTTCTGGCACAATAAATGACTTTATGGGACATTAAAATCACTATCACTACTAAAAGTGCTCATTTCACAGCCAGCAATATTAAAGTCTTAGACATACTTGGACATGAGCTTACGCATTAACTTTTTCTTTCAGTGGTGACATTTATCAACAGTAACAAAGCACTGGTTCTTCATGGGGCAGGTACTAAAACATTGGTTCTAAAAGGGCCTTGTCCATAAGTTCTGGAACTATTCTAGAATCACAAATCAATAGTTCTGTTTAGCAGCATGTAAGCGTAGAGGGGAGAAAATCATTATTAATGACGATCAATTCAACTGGAATTTCTTTGCACATATATTAACCACAGGCAACTATGTAAGGTTACTTATTTTATTACAAAGCCAAATATAACTGGATGTAAAGACACCTCAAGACAAGAGTGTAAAAATAAATGGGAATCAGCATAAAGCCAAATCTGCGAATAAAGTTGGGACAATGCAAAATGCACAAGGCAATTAACTCAAAAAATAGGATGCAGAGGATCAAAAAGTATGAGTCTAAGTTTTCCTTCATCGAGGGTTGAATAAAGCTTCAATCTATTCCTACAATAGCACTAAAATGTCATCCCTACTTAAGCTTTCTCAGGAAAAGAAAAGAAAAGAAAAGGTGTCAGCATGTGGAGTCTTCCTAAGAAGTCTCTCCACCATTTATGCTTCAGAAGGGGAACAACCTTTACAACGCAACTTTTACAATGCACTACACTTACAACGCATTTTTTACAACGCAACATCCACTACAACGCATTCCATTACATAGCATGACACTACAACGCATTTTTAAAAACTACCTTTACAACGCATTCCATTACATCGCATACTACCTTTACAAAGCATACCATTACAACGCATAATATTACACTACACTATCCAACACTTACCCTACTGTTGCACCCCCTGGAGTTAGAATAGTAATTTTTACCCTTATACTATCCAAAACTTACCCTACTGTTGCACCCCCTGGAGTTAGAATAGTAATTTTTACCCCTATACTATCCAACACTTACCCTACTGTTGCACCCCCTGGAGTTAGAATAGTAATTTGTACCCCTATACTATCCAACACTTACCCTACTGTTGCACCCCCTGGAGTTAGAATAGTAATTTTTACCCCTATACTATCCAACACTTACCCTACTGTTGCACCCCCTGGAGTTAGAATGGTAATTTTTACCCTTATACTATCCAACACTTACCCTACTGTTGCACCCCCTGGAGTTAGAATAGCAATTTTTACCCCTATACTATCCAACACTTACCGTACTGTTGCACCCCCTGGAGTTAGAATAGTAATTTTTACCCCTATACTATCCAACACTTACCCTACTGTTGCACCCCCTGGAGTTAGAATAGTAATTTTTACCCCTATACTATCCAACACTTACCCTACTGTTGCACCCCCTGGAGTTAGAATAGTAATTTTTACCCCTATACTATCCAACACTTACCCTAATGTTGCACCCCCTGGAGTTAGAATAGCAATTTTTACCCCTATACTATCCCACACTTACCTTAAATGCAATTTAATATTATGCGTTGTAATGGTATGTGTTGTAAAGGTAGTATGCGATGTAATGGAATGCGTTGTAAAGGTAGTTTTTAAAAATGCGTTGTAGTGTCATGCTATGTAATAGAATGCGTTGTAGTGGATGTTGCGTTGTAAAAAATGCGTTGTAAGTGCATGCGTTGTAACGACATACATCCCTTCAGATAGCATAAAGCTATTGAGACAAAGCTCGTTCTGAGATGCTCTCTCTCCAAAGGCAGAGCAGACGTGGGCCCCTTTACCTATTTGCAACATTCCAATATTACAGGTGTCTTCCCAAGAGTCCTTGTGGGTAAGACCATCTGCTCCGAACATGGTCTCATAGGTAAGTTTCCACGGGATAGTGTTGTTCTTGAACTGCAACATGTAGACCTTAATTCCCAGGCCTTCTCCAATGTGAAACACAACAATTTCTCTTATCGGCTTTAGCTCGCGATGTATCTCCTTACCTGACTAATAAAACAAAGACATTATTCTAGCTAACGAGGGCACTTCTTCCATCGGTGACACAAAACGTGAGAAAGAACGAGATCCACAGCACACATGAAATTCAAACTGTTAATTCCAAAGCGAGAGCTTCCAGGGAAATTGCATTTCAGCCCTACAAGAGTAAGCTAACATAAGAAAATGGCATAAGAGCTTCACAGAATTACATAGGGAATGTGGCACCTTCAGTTAATATTCCGACCAACATGAAAAAATGACACATTAATAAACACATTTAATAAATGAATGAGTGTCTTTTGCACAAGTTACATTTACTTTCCTACGTTAATTCTACATGTTACCATTCAGTGGCCTAAACACATCACAGTTCACATTATTATATTGCAAGATCCCAGCACTTCATCTTAATACAACAAAGGATTATATGCTGGTGCGTTCTACAGGTGTGGTTATAATGCACCCCTACAAATAAAAGGCAGTTTGCGCTACATCAGTTCTGAAATGAAATAAAAATCAAACATTGCCCACCACATAATATACTGGGGCAGATATATCCACAATATTTTAATGAGAAGGCAAAGAGATATTAAACAACGTTCTGAACCCAGCCCTCTCTACAGGGTCACTCTAGATTTTTGCCTTCCCTTGCCTTCATTGACTGAACCCGCATTTGCTAGCTTTTATGATTCAGTGCACTTTTTCCTTGCTAACTAGTTGTAAAGTGCTTGTGCTCTCTCAGTTAAATCATGGTCGCATTGGTCTACATCAGATTGCTGCATTACGTTTACTTATAAGTACCTAGTAAATGGTACTACATGGGCCCAGGGCCAGTAAATTAAATGCTACTACTGGGCTGCAGCACTTAACGTGCCACCCACTAAAGTAGCCCTGTAAAATATGTCTCAGGCCTTCCATGGCAGCCTGTGTGTGAAGTAAACCATTTTCCATGCCTAAACCTTCCTTTTTAATACTTATAAGTCATGCCTAAGGTAGGTCCTAATAGCTCCTAGCAAAAAGAAGAATTGATGGACAGAATGCAGAACAATGTCATGCATTCACCCCAGTACAGAGATCTGGTCCTAAATCTATCGTTTTTTTGCTCACCATGCCACTCCAGTTTGGACCCAGCCATATGCAAATCAGTCTTGACCCTGCGCCCAATGCGAACAGTCCAGCCCGAACTGCCAGGGCAGGTCCTCCCTAAACTGGAAACAAGCATCCTAGGACCGGTGTCGGGCTTTCAGCGCTCATCAGCCAGGATAGCTTGACTCCAGTGACATGGAGAGCACGGGACCCACATCTGGGTTATAACCGTCCCACTCGGGGTGACAAATACAAAAAGAACAATTGATGAACAGAATGCAGAACAATGTCATGCATTCACCCCAGTACAGAGATCTGGGCCTAAATCCATCGTTTTTTTGCTCACCATGCCATTCCAGTTTGGACCCAGCCATATGCAAATCAGTCTTGACCCTGCGCCCAATGGGAACAGTCCATCCCAAAATGCCAGGCCATGTCCTCCCTAGACTGGAAACAAGCATCAAATCAATCAATCAATCAAGCCATTTATAAAGCGCACTACTCACCCGGAGGGTCACAAGGCGCTTGGGGGGGGGGGGGGGGGGGGGTGCCGCTACTGCTCGAACAGCCAGGTCTTGAGCTTCTTCCTGAAGGAGAGGTGGTCTTGGGTCAGGCGCAGGTCGGTCGGGAGGGAGTTCCAGGACTTGGCGGCCAGGTAGGAGAAGGACCTTCCTCCTGTTGTCGCTCTTCGGATGCAGGGGACGGCGGCGAGGGCGTGGCTGGTTGATCAGAGATGGCGTTTGGGGGCGTAGAAGTTGAGGCGGTTGTTGAGGAAGCTCGGGCCTTGGTCGTGTAGGGCTTTGTGTGCGTGGGTGAGGAGACGGAAGGTGATTCTCTTGCTGACGGGGAGCCAGTGTAGGTCTCTCAGATGTCCGGAGATGTGGCTGCTTCGGGGGATGTCAAGGATGAGTCTGGCTGAGGCGTTCTGTATCCGCTGGAGTCTCTTCTGGAGCTTGGCGGTGGTTCCGGCGTAGAGGGCGTTGCCGTAGTCCAGTCGGCTGGTGACAAGGGCCTGGGTGACCGTCTTCCTGGTCTCGGTGGGGATCCACCGGAAGATCTTCCGTAGCATACGCAGGATGTTGAAGCAGGACGAGGAGACGGCGTTGACTTGTCTGGTCATGGAGAGGGAGGAGCCCAGGATGAAGCCCAGGTTTCGTGCGTGGTCTGTCGGTTTGGGTGCGGTGCCCAGGGCGGGGGGCCACCAGGAGTCGTCCCAGGCGGAAGGCGAGGAGCCCAGGATGAGGACTTCCGTCTTGTCTGAGTTCAGTTTCAGGCGGCTGGTCATCATCCACTCGGCTACGTCTTTCATCCCTTCGTGGAGGTTGGCTCTGGCGGCGGCGGGGTCGTTGGTCAGGGAGAGGGTCAGCTGGGTGTCGGCTGCGTAGGAGATGATGTTGAGGTTGTGTTGGCGTGCGATGGCCGCAAGGGGGCTCATGTAGATGTTGAAGAGGGTGGGGCTCAGTGATGATCCTTGGGGGACGCCGCAGATGACTTTGGTGGCCTCTGACTTGTACGGTGGTAGGCGGACTCTCTGTGTTCTTCCGTCGAGGAAGGAGATGATCCATTCCAGTGCCTTCTCCTGGATTCCGACGTTGCTGAGGCGCTGCACTAGGGTGCGGTGGCAGACAGTGTCGAATGCCGCGGAGAGGTCTAGGAGGATGAGGGCCGCTGTTTCTCCTTTTTCCAGCAGGGCTCAGATGTCATCAGTGGCAGCAAAGGACCAGTTTCGGGCTTTCAGCCCTCATCAGCCAGGATAGCTGGACTCCAGCGGCATGGAGAGCACGGCACCCACGTCTGGGCATACCCATCCCATTCGGGGTGACACATGCAAAAAGAATAATTGATGGACAGAACGCAGAACAATGTCATGCATTCACCCATGTACAGAGATATGGGCCTAAATCCATTGTTTTTTTGCTCACTATGCCATTCCAGTTTGGACTCAGCCATATGCAAATCAGTCTTGACCCTGTGCCCAATGGGAACAGTCCAGCCCGAACTGCCAGGCCAGGTCCTTCCTAGACTGGAAACAAGCATAATAGGACCGGTTTCGGGCTTTCAGCCCTCATCAGCCAGGATAGCTTGACTCCAGTGGCATGGAGAGTACGGGACCCACATCTGGGCATACCCGTCCCACTTGGGGTGACAAATGCAAAAAGAACAATTGATGGACAGAATACAGAACAATGTCATGATTTCACCCCAGTACAGCGATCTGGGCCTATATCCATTGTTTTTTTGCTTACCATGCCATTGCAGTTTGGACCCAGCCATATGCAAATCAGTCTTGACCCTGCGCCCAATGGGAACAGTCCAGCCCGACCTGCCAGGCCAGGTCCTCCCTAGACTGGAAACAAGCATCCTAGGACCTCATCAGCCACCCCAGTTTGAGCCCACCCATATGCAAATAGGTCTTGACCCTTCTCTCCCTTAGTGGGAATGGTATGCCCAGACGTGGGTCCCGTGCTTACTATGCCCCTGGATTCAAGCAAACCTGGCTGATGATGGGTTATTTCCAGACACTGGTCCCACAATGCTTGTTTTCCAGTCCAGTGAGGACCTGGCCTGGCAGTTCAGGCTTGACTGTTCCCATGGGGAGCAGGGTCAAGACTAATTAGCATATGGTTGGGTCCAAAAAGGGGTGCCATGGTGAGCACAACAACAATGGATTTAACCTAGATCTGTGAATGTTTGACAATGTTCAGCATCTGTCCATCATCGTTTTATGGCACTTTAAGGATGCTGGCATTTTTCTGCCTAAACCATATGTGCCTTTCTGCTAGTGACCAGGGTCAAATGACTGGGAATGGCTCTCCTGTGGTATGGTATGTATTCCTTCCAGACATGGGGGCAAACGGACCTTGGGGGGTCTAAGGAAGAGTGCCTTGATGGGATTGTACTAAGCCTTTCCTGAGCTTCAAAGGATAGCCTCAGGGCTTGCCCACCACTGTCCTGATTTTTGAGGGCTGTGAATTCTACCACTGACAAATACAGCTCACACCTTGGTTATCTGATGTTTATGCTTTGGGTCGATTTTAGCAATTAGGGTTATCTGGATGGTTCATGTGCAATAAGGAAATCATGCAATAAGGGAACTGTGCAATTGTAATGTTATGTTTTGGTAGATCCTGGACTGCAAGGGGAATTACGTGTAACAAGAGAAATTCTCGATTAGATTTCTGATTATGACAGATCTACTACATACACTAAAGTACTAAGGACTCTTATGTTATCTGTTGGCCAGATATGGAGTCACAAATGTCATAAGAATGAGTTTGGGAGCCAATTGGGGGAGAGGGTTTGAAGGTGTTTGTTTTATTACATGTAATGATTTTAATTAATCAAACAGTAATCAACACTCAATTCATTTAAATTCAGCTCACATCTAGGCCTGCCTGTCATATATTTACCAAGAAAGTTAGGAGCCAAACCCAGAAAAGGGAAAAGACTAGACCAAGTGGGAATCCCTCACCCACATGCTGACACTGGGGATAAAAGTGACACCTTCAGAACCCTCTCATCTGAACACTCCTGGATGTGTTCTAGATTCAAATAATGATTGCCCTGCTGTCTGAAGAAGGAAGATTGAATCCGAATGTCTTGAACCCAGGCTCCCAGAAGTGACTCCAAAGGTCATTTGGCTGACCTCTTGTTTGAGCTACAGAGAAACAACAAGCTTTTGGAGGCCTCTCAGTAACTACCCAGCTGATCACCACCAACTGGATATGCCTGAACCTGCAACTGCACCTGCCTGATGCCTGCTGGTCTCTGTTGGAGTGAGTCTTGATTTCCATGAGGTGCTCCTAGGTGGCATCAGAGCATACTCCTTCTGACTCAAAACTGAACTCCATTTGAAAATCCAGAAGTTTGGGGTAATTTCTGTTCAAAAGTGTTCTCCTCGCTTCAACAATGTTCGAGAAGAGATGGGACTATTATTAACACAAAAGGAAAGTGCTTTTAGAATCTTTAGAACTTAACCTTTCATAAGATATTTTAGATGTAAATTTCCAATTAATGGCAATCTGTTGACATGCAATGGCAATTTAGAGGTCAAGCAGTTTATTGCTAGACAAATTAGACTGCCAGCTGTTGTGTAAGCTACCAAGACAAAGACAGGCAAAATCTAAAGCAATCAATCAATCAATCAATCATCACATTTATATAGCGCGCTACTCACCCAGAGGGTCTGAAGGCGCTGGGGGAGGGGGGTCCGCTACTGCTCGAACAGCTAGGTCTTGAGTTGCTTCCTGAAGGCGAGGTGGTCCTGGGTCAGGCGGAGGTGGGTGGGGAGGGAGTTCCATGTCTTGGCGGCGAGGTAGGAGAAGGACCGTCTCCCTGTGGTGGCTCTTCGGATGCAGGGGACGGCGGCGAGGGCGTGGCTGGTCGATTGAAGCTGGCGTTTGGGAGCGTAGAAGTTGAGGCGGCTGTTGAGGTATCCTGGGCCTTGGTTGTGTAGGGCTTTGTGTCCGTGGGTGAGGAGGCGGAAGGTGATTCTCTTGTTGACCGGGAGCCAGTGCAGGTCTCTCAGGTGTCCAGAGATGTGGCTGCGACAGGGGATGTCCAGGATGAGTCGTGCTGAGACGTTCTGGATCCGTTGGAGTCTCTTCTGGAGTTTGGCGGTGGTTCCGGCGTAGAGGGAGTTGCCGTAGTCCAGACGGCTGGTGACGAGGGCCTGGGTGACCGTCTTCCTGGTCTCGGTGGGGATCCACCGGAAGATCTTACGTAGCATGCGCAGGATGTTGAAGCACGACGAGGAGACGGCGTTGACTTGTCGGGTCATGGAGAGGGAGGAGTCCAGGATGAAGCCCAGGTTGCGTGCGTGGTCTGTTGGTTTGGGTGCGCTGCCTAGGGCGGGGGGCCACCAGGAGTCGTCCCAAGTGGCGGGTGAGGATCCCAGGATGAGGACTTCCGTCTTGTCTGAGTTCAGTTTCAGGCGGCTGTTCTTCATCCATTCGGCTACCTCTTTCATCCCTTCATGAAGGTTGGCTCTGGCGGTGTCGTTGGTGAGGGAGAGGATCAGCTGGGTGTCGTCGGCGTATGAGATGATGTTGAGGTTGTGCTGGCGTGCGATGTCTGCGAGGGGGCTCATGTAGACGTTGAAGAGGGTTGGACTGAGCGAGGAGCCTTGAGGGAAGCCGCAGATGACTTCAGTGGCTTCAGATCTGAACGGAGGGAGACGGACTCTCTGTGTCCTTCCGGCGAGGAAGGAGATGATCCACTCCAGTGCCTTCTCCTGGACTCCGACGTTGCTGAGGCGGTGTACTAGGGTACGGTGGCAGACAGTGTCGAAGGCCGCGGAGAGGTCGAGGAGGATGAGGGCCGCTGTTTCTCCGTTGTCGAGCAGCGCTCGGATGTCATCGGTGGCTGCGATCAGGGCAGTCTCGGTGCTGTGGTTGGCCCGGAAGCCAGACTGCGAGGGGTCGAGGTATCCGTTCGTCTCGAGGAAGGCGGCCAGCTGCTTGTTGACGGTCTGCTCGATGACTTTTGCAGGAAACGGGAGCAGCGAGATGGGGCGGTAGTTCTTGAGGTCGGTCGGGTCGGCCGATGGCTTCTGGAGTAGGGTGCTGAGTTCGGCGTGCTTCCAGCTCTCCGGGAAGGTGGCGGTGTCGAAGGAGGTGTTGATGATGTCCCGCAGGTGGGGTGCGATGACAGCGTCGGCCTTGTTGAAGACGTGGTGAGGGCAGGGGTCGGTCGGAGATCCGGAGTGGATGGAGTTCATCGTGTGATCGGAGTCCAGGCGCGGAGGGTGGTGGTGGGGGGCGGTGGTTCGGTCGTGGCGTTAGTCGGTTGAGTGCTGAAGCTGTTGTGTATGTCCGCGATCTTGTTGTGGAAGTAGGAGGCGAGGGAGTTGCAGAGGTCTTGCGAAGGGGTGATGTCGTTGTTTCCGGAGTTGGGGTTGGAGAGCTCTTTAACGATGTTGAAGAGTTCCTTGCTGTTGTCGGCTTTGTTGTCCAGTCGTTCCTTGAAGGCAGTTTTCTTGGTGGTGTGGATCAGTTGGTGGTGTTTTCGGGTGGCGAGCTTGAGGGCAGTCATGTTGTCCGGTGTTGGGTCTCTGCGCCAGGTTCTCTCGAGGGCTCGGCAGTTCTTCTTGGAGCTCTTGAGTTCGTCGGTGAACCATGGGGCTTTCTTGCTGCCGGGTCTGCTAGGCGGGGTCCTCAGGGGGGCAAGCTCGTCTGCGCAGTTGCTGATCCACTTCGTGAGGTCGGTGACCGCCTGGCTAGGGTTCGTTGTGCTGGTGGGAGGGTTCATTCACAGGGAGGTCGTGAGCTGGTCGGCTGTGATCTTGTTCCATCTCCTGCGTGCAACCTGTTGCTGGTGGTGGTGGGTCGTGGTCCTTCCGAAGCTGAAGTGGACGCACCTGTGGTCCGTCCAGTGGAGTCCGGTGGCGTGTTTGAAGGCGATGTCCTTGCTGGATGAGAAGACGGGGTCGAGTGTGTGTCCGGCGTAGTGGGTGGGGGTGGTCACCAGCTGCTTGAGTCCCAGGTTGGCGAGGTTGTCCAGCAGGGTGGTGGTGTTGCGGTCATTGTTGTTCTCCAGGTGGAAGTTGAGGTCCCCTAGGAGGATGTAGTCAGCGGAGCAGAGGGCGTGCGGGCTGATGAAGTCGGCGATGTCTTCGCTGAATTGTGTGCGTTGTCCCGGGGGTCTGTAGATGAGGGTGCCTCTGAGGGTGGTCTTGGGGTTGATGTGGACCTGAAAGTGCAGGTGTTCGGCGGTTGCGAGGGTGTCGTCGGTGTTGGTCGTGATGCGGATGGTGTTCCTGTGGACGATGGCGATGCCTCCTCCGGTGTGGTTGATGCGGTCCTTTCGGATGATCTTGTAGCCGTCTGGGATGGCGATGTCGGGCGCTGAAGAGGCGTTCATCCAGGTTTCCGTGAGGAAGGCGACGTCTGGTGAAGTAGTGTCGAGCAGGTTCCAGAGCTCGACGGCGTGTCTGTGGACAGAGCGGGTGTTGAGCAGGATGCACTTTAGGTGGCTGCTGCTGTTGCTCGTCGAGGTCTTGAGCACTGCTGGAGTGGTGCAGGTCCGTATGCAGGTGAACTTGCAGGTGTTGCAGCAGAAGGGTCCGTGGGTGCGTCTCGGGGTGGCTCGGTAGCACCCCGGGATTCTTCCGGCATTGAGTGCGTAGAGTTCGGTGGCGTCGTAGGTCCGGCGGGTGGGCTGGGGTCTGCGGGGGCCAGGGGTCCTGGCACTGGGCGCGGTCCAGGCGCGGACGGGCGCAGACGGGCTTACCTTTGGCACACCTTCGGCGCTCAGTCGGTGCTCCCGCTGCACGAGTCCGCTCCGCGGTCGCTGAGGGGGCGACATAAGAAGGGATCCGGGAGGGCGGGTCAGCTGGGAGGCGGGGTCGCGTCCACCAATCGTCTGGTGAGGGGGCGGGGCCGCAGGCAGGAAGCGGCGGGAAAACGAGATCAGGCTGAGCGGGCGGCCCTGCGGCGGCTGGGGCGCTGCTATCGGCGGCGGTGAAGATCACACTCAGCAAGGAGCTCTGGAGCAGGAGCGTAGAGGAGCGAGGGGGCAACCAGGCCAGAGGCGCAAAACTGAACTCCATTTGAAAATCCAGAAGTTTGGGGAAATTTCTGTTCAAAAGTGGTCTCCTCGCTTCAACAATGTTCGAGAAGAGATGGGACTATTATTAACACAAAAGGAAAGTGCTTTTAGAATCTTTAGAACTTAACCTTTCATAAGATATTTTAGATGTAAATTTCCAATTAATGGCAATCTGTTGACATGCAATGGCAATTTAGAGGTCAAGCAGTTTATTGCTAGACAAATTAGACTGCCAGCTGTTGTGTAAGCTACCAAGACAAAGACAGGCAAAATCTAAAGCAATGGTGGTTTGCAAAATATAATTCATTTGTTTCCAAAACTTCTGCCAAAAAGCAAAATATTAGGGTATGGAAATAATGTGTTTTGGGTCATTGGATGGAAAATGAACAGGACCCATATCTGGAGTCAGCAGCAATAGCGAATTTAGACATGGAAAGTGGAGTAAAATAAAGTCTAATATGAACAAAATATAGTGTCTTCATAAGATTAGTTGTTGGCTTCCCATAAGGATTCTAGTTAAGTTTTAGTCCTTAAAAATGTTACAATTTATATATAAGGGAGGCTTTGAGGTCTAATGGATAAAATGTGAAGTATAGAGTGAGGAAAAGGATCTTCAAGAGAACTATCAGGCAAACTTACCAGAATATCTAAAAGTAAATTCATTAAAATCGAAAATGAAGATTGAAAGGTTTTACAACTATTACAATTTGATTGAAACTGGGTAAAAGAGAGCATCATAGTCAAAGAGATGACCAGTGCAGCAAATTCCCTTGTGTTTCTATGCTTTCCAGAAAGATTAAATTTGAATATTATGCCAAATGAGCAGATGGAACAAGTTAGCACAATTTAATGAAATAAAAGAAAAAACGTGAAGGACAGATTGTACATAATTGTCCAAATATTTGAAAGGTTAAATGGGGAGGGTGAGTGGACTAGGTGAGATATTCCTGAAATCTTTTTTCTATTGAAAATCAAAGTGGCAAGATATGAGAAGAACTATTAAGCTACCAAAAGGAAGCCCGAAGAAGAGTAAAGGCCTAATGATACTGTTGGAAATAAGGAAAGTTCACCACACAGTTACATGTGTTGTGTCTGAGTTTGAAAAAAGAGATGCAAAACTTATTTTTATTCCATAAAACTTGGATAATGTATGTTTGAGGAATATACACCGGAAATAATGATAACGTATAAAGAAAAACAAGGACCGATCATCCTTTTAACGGAATTCAAAAGACCCCACCAAGGTAAGAAAAGAAGGTTTCATTAGAAAAGAAGAGAATCACTTTTGAGAAGCAGGTCCATAAAGTTAAGGAAAATAGAGGAAGAATTAGCTTTGGTGAAACATACTACAAACTATTTGATTTTGAAAGAAACCCAAAGCAAAACCTGAAGAGTTGAATAATTCATTAGTACAAAATGTATTTAATGGTAGAATTTCAGATTTTGGAGAATTAATTTTGAAGCCTAAGATATTTAAGAAAGAAAACTTTTCTTGAAAAAGGGCTGGTAAAGAGGTCTCAGGATTCAAGTTTAAAAAGAGAATATCATCAGCATATGTGTTACATTGAAGAACAGTACTCTGGCAGGTAAGTAATCCAGGAGCCGTAGGTGTAGTTAAGTAGATTTATTCATTGTAAGTAAGATGGTAAAGAAGGCCCCACCGGGAGCAGCATCCAGCTGCTCAGCCCATCTCACTCAAACTGACCACACTTCAAACCATGCATCCACGAACATTCCGATGACATCACACACACAGGCTGAGCAGCAGGGAGAAGAAGAAGACAAGGATATAACACATCTCCCTCCTTTAAACAATGAAAACAATAGAATACAAGAGAAAATAAACACAGTAAGCCCTGACGATGACAAGGTCAGTATTTCAAATAAGCATAAACAAGAATGTATGAATAACTATAAATAACATTTTGAAATAGCAATACAGCACAATGTAAGAACTCAAACCACGGTCAATAATTTAAAATGGTATGATTAATAGAATCACACCCACAAAGCAAAACCCACTCACACTAAATTCAAAAGAAAAATAGGACGTCACACCTCGCAAAAACATGAAAAGAGGCATAATTTCACCTATCACAAACCCAATGCAAAAACAATACATGACAATACAATCCAACACTTCAATGCAGAAACCTCACATGACAACTCATCCAACAATAACCAATGTAAAAACATCACATGACAACACAATACAACAACTCAATGCAGAAACTCCACCTGACGACTCATCCGATTTTAACTAATGCAAAAACACAATATGACCATACAATTCAACAGTTCAAGCTGACACCAAAAACATAACCATACCACCATCCCTCCTCCAAACCCCCCAAAAATACCCAAATTATCACAAATCATGCCAGTTGGCCAGACCAGCACAAAAAGCGATAAACAGGGAACCGGAACTAAAAGAAATGGCGCCCCTAAGAATACCAAAGACAGGAACGCAGCATTTCTAAACCAAGCAACACACAGCATGGGGTATACAACTCCTCAAAACACATAAGTTAAATGACTATTCAAACATATGTCAAAGCAAAACACAACTTTAAAGGGTACATGACCCCCAGCGCACAGGGTACGTGACTCCCCGAAATGCACGCCTAGGCAACACACACTTTAAGGGGTACATGACTCCCTAGTGCTCACAGGATACCTAACTCCCAGAAACGCGAGCCTAGACAACACATAACTTACTTTAAAAGGGAATTTAACCCCCAAAACCAACGCCTAGGCAACACACACTATAAGGGGTACATGACTCCCCAGCGTTCACAGGATACCTAACTCCCAGAAACGCACACCTAGCAAACACATAACATACTTTAAAAGGGAATTTAACCCCTAAAACCAACGCCTAGGCAACACACACTTTAAGGGGTACATGACTCCCCAGTGCTCACGGGATACATGACTCCCTGAAACGCACGCCTAGACTAAACATATGACACACTTTAAAGGGTATATAACTCTTGAAACCAACGCCTAGGCAAAACCACTTTAAGGGGTACATGACTCCCCAGCGCTCACAGGATACATGACTCCCTGAAACGCACGCCTAGACTAAACATATGACACGCTTTAAAAGGTATTTGACTCTTACAACCAACGCCTAGGCAAAACCACTTTAAGGGGTACATGACTCCCCAGCGCTCACGGGATACTTGACTCCCTGAACGCACGCCTAGACAAACTTTAAAAGGTAACTGACACCCAACATAAAACAAAATAAAAAGATTGTGACCCGTCAAATACAAATGCCCATGCTAACCAATTAAACCAAACGCGAACATCATGGTTCTAGGATATTAAACAATGCCAGTGTTATTACAAATCTGCACTCACGCATAACTTAGAAAATACTCAAACTGTAAATCGAAGAGGTTGCCAATGCCAATAAATATTTGGTGATTGATCAAATCCCTGCCAAAACATGAAATGATCAAATTCACATTAAATAGCTCTTGCAAGACTTTACCACTGTACATTATACACTAACAGTGCAGATTTTACTCTAAGTTTTGCACCGTAACCATAAACATAATAAACTAAAATAACAGAAAGTAGTCACCGTTGTCGTCACTGAAAAAGTTGCTCGAATTAAAATGTCACCAGAACACAAGTTGAAACCCAACTCATTAGAATGCATCAAAATCCACAAGGTGGCAGTGTTGCTAAAAAAAAATCGATACTGCATCAATTGCCAAACTTCGCAGTTCACACCGTTTAGCACACTCAGGTGGTGGTGATCATATCAACGTTTACCCGATGAAGTTCTAGTTACAAGTCTTCATGTATGAATTTGTATCAATGAAGTTTTTTTCCTTCTTTTTTTTAAATGTAGATGAAAAAAAAATTACCTGACACAGGTATGCAGCGCACATTGGAAACAAAATTATTCATTGATAATCCACACAGTGAGCAAACTTCTCGGCTCCCGTGGTGTGGTACACAACTCCGTGTTGCCCAGTGCTTCGGTGATAGAGGTTTCAAGATGGCGGCACGTTGATGGACGCCCGCCAGGTGGCTCCAGGCGCGTCTGTGAGTGACAACGTGAATCCGCAGTGTAATTACGAGTGCTTTCGGAGGTGGAATAGCTGCGACGTCAAAGAAGATGCCAGCTCGAGCGTGCCTTTGTTGTAGAACAGGTAAGGGCGCGCGGACCAAGCATAGCTCGCGCTTCCGTTTTAAAAATTGCACCATTTCCAAAGATGTCAACTGCCCACTACAGTTTTGTGGAAAACACTCAGATAAATACATCGATGGCATCGTAAAACCACTAACACCGGGTGTCAATACTTGTAAGGCATTTCTCACGCATTGACATGACATCAGCGAACCAAATGGAAAAAAAACCGGAACATAATGCCTCCATTTGTTGATGAAAAACACCAATACTCTGCCAGTTCCTGAAATCAGTCAATTCCGTGATAATTCCGTGTGGGCTTCCCTGGGTAAATGACCCAACACATCCAGAGCACACTGCAGACCGTTTGATGACAAAACACATAGATTATGCATCCTTTCTTTAACCAGTGCAAGTTCTAAACACAGGAAAACATCTTGCACAGCGCATTTTGGCAATTAGCATCGCTACAACAGTAGGCAGCAAAAAAAAGTCCAATGTTGGTGGGTTTTAGATTTTAGGCCACACTCTGTCAAACACTTATGGGATTTTTTTTGATTTTTTTTAAGTTGAGGATGAGAATAATCAAAACAGGTTACAATGCAATTGAGCCACACAACTTCCAACGCCCAAAACATACCTCTGTAGGCTGTCTGTTATAAAAGACACCGGTGGGGCATCCAAGGCGTGGATTAGCTTTGTTTTCAGGCTCAGCTTGCTTCACTTAGGCGCAGTTTCATCAGTTCCTTAGGTTTTTGCGTGGTTCTTTACTTCCAATCGATTTAAAGTACTCTAGCAGGTAAGTAATCCAGGAGCCGTAGGTGTAGTTAAGTAGATGTATTCATTGTAAGTAGGATGGTAAAGAAGGCCCCACCGGGAGCAGCATCCAGCTGCTCAGCCCATCTCACTCAAACTGACCACACTTCAAACCATGCATCCACGGACATTCCGATGACATCACAAACACAGGCTGAGCAGCAGGGAGAAGAAGAAGACAAGGATATAACAATATGCAGCCAATTTTAAGTGAAGAGAATAAAAATTGGAAAACAGAGAACAGCATGTTCTGTCAAACTTTAGACAGAAATGGGTCCAATACCAGTATAAATATGAGAGGAGACAAGGGACAGCCTTGCCACTGGTATCTTTGTAGTATGAAATATGAAAAAGTCAATCCATTACCCGTATCAGAAGCTTTTGGTGAGTTATGTAATGTGGATGTGAGGGAAAGACTTTTATGCCCAAAGCTATACCATTTTAGAACTATAAACAAAAAACACCAATTGAACCTATCAAAGGCTTTTTTTGCATCAATAGTAATGACAGTCAGAGGGAAATGAATACTAAAAGTTATAGTTAATGCATAAAACAATAGTCTAGTGGGGGCGTGGCCGACTGCTGAGAAGAATGGCAGCACGTTAACGCCACTCCGGCCTCATCTATTCCCAGGAACCAAATATCCGCCAGATTATCCAGCCGTAGGATACGTGCACAGTGTAGGAGTTGTGCGGGGAGCGGGAGCAACCGCCCTTGTGATCCAGACCGTGACCGGGTAGTGAATCGGGCACAGGCGGCGTCGCAGCCTGCAGCGTAGACCGCAGCTGTGGACTCGAGTGAACGCCGATCCTGAGGAAGAAACAGTCGGGCCTCGCGGACGCTCCTGCACCTGAGCTGCTGCTCCTGGCAATCCACGCCTCAGTGAGAAACCAACACAGCCACTCTGTCCATAACAGAGGCAGGTGTGTTGTTTTACTTACTGGCACTACCTCTGCTGGCCGCATTGAAGGGAGACTAACAGCCTGAAAACTGCGGGCCACTATAGACCGGGCTGTGACGCACTACCTGCAACAGGGAGAAAGGGTCCCAACAGACCCAGGTTTCCATCCAGAGACCCTAGCAAACATTTTCCCGTCGATTAGACACAGGGGTTATTGGCCTCCAGCTCCAAAGCACAAATACTGGGAGGGGCACACATTGGGCCCCTCAACAGCAAATATACCGCAACAACCCCCCCCATGAGAGAGAAGGCGGCACAACACACGGCAAGTGGCAAGTGCCCTGAACTGGCATAGAAAGGCTGTAGAGACCTGAAGCAGCAGGGTGGATGCCACGGGAAATACGATTTTGGGCACATTGAGGGCATCACGACTTGCCATTGGGCAAAAGCTGACAGGCCATGGGAACAACGCCCTGGTGGGTGGCGGTGAATACCCCAGACGGCAGGAAGAAACTACTTGGCCCAACCATGAAGACGATGAAGGGGGGCCGCGGCTCACATCAACCAAAAATGTATAAATTTGCCTGGCAGAAATCGCAAGAGGAGGGGGCGACAGGACATGGCGCTATGCAGGAAGCTCCACAACAACAAGTTTACCAAGATTCCCCCACATTGCGTGACGTAATGGCGGCGATCACTGGTGTGTGCACATCACTGGAGGGTCGTATTGATGCTGTCTCCTCGGACATCTCGCTACTACGGGCGGCCCTCCGGAAAATGGACTCTAGGGTCAAAGAGTTGGAGGAGGTCACTCAAGCGTTAGAGGCTGACACATCGATACCCAAGAAAGAAATCTCCGAACTACAATCTCAAACTAAGTCCCTGACCGAGAACTGGACGACAATAAGGGACGCTCGAGGCATTACAATGTCCGCATTGTGGATGTGCCGGAAAGGGACGAAGGACCAGCAATGGATCTTTTTTTGGAAGACCTCATAACTACCCACCTGCAACCCAAAAAACCTCTCCAACTACTTTTCAATCGAGCAAGCTCACCATGTGCCAGGAGGGAGAAAAGGGAGCAAAGGAGAGTCAAAAAGGCACTTAGAGAGGGGGGCATAAAATACGCAATGCTCTTTCCGGCAAAACTAAGAGTTGAGGACGGTGGGAAAAGCTGGTTCTTTTCGGATCCATGTGAGACCCGTGACTGGCTGGATGGATGGCGATGCATTGGGGTTAAGGGAAAATCAGACCGGCAGGATAGACTGCCAGGGACAATGCGAAACCGGAAGACCCCCGTGCATGGAGACAATGTTCAACATGTCAAGGGTGGCTCGTGACCTGGTACCACTAGACTCAAGGCCTCAATGTGGGGTTGTAGACATACCCTTAGAGAAATGAAAGACTGGGACTCCTACATGTAACATTTGGCTCATTGCTCAATACACATTCTCTTTCAGTGCACGCCATCTAGGGTAATCAATCTGGAATAGAGTGCGGTCCACACGATGATGAACTGGATTGTGGCGACAGACAAGAGGAGCGTATGAGTATATACTAACCTTATGCACTGTCTCCTGCGGCATACAGTATGGCTGCCTATGAGATAAGGAGGGTTGCTACAGGGACACCTCCAATATAGGGCGGGGAGGGCAACTGGCACTCTGCACTGTTGGGGAGTGGGGCCACGTGACACCGTCATGCATGAGGCCGGGAGGGGGGAGGGGAGTGTGGCGGGGAGATATGTTCACATTGCTTATGTTTTTATTTTAGGGTTCATATTAGTTTCATACTTCAATGTCATATTTCTATAATGTCACAAGTCACAATCTACGTTCATACTGGGGTGTCAGATGATCCGTTAGGGGTGCCTCTGTACACTATCTATGGGTTGTTTTCAAATTACACAATGGAGCAAACCTGTCCACAGACCCGTAGCATGAACAGGCGCATATTACACCAACAGGGTCAACCCAGTTACACAGATCCTTCGCTTCTGCGACACATCATCTTTCCCACTCCACAAAATGGGACCACATGTAGAACTTAAGTTCCTGACATGGAACTTCAAGGTCTGGGGGACAAAATTAAACGAGTGATAGTCCTCCAATACCTGAAGAGATAGGCACCGTACATTGTCCTCCTCCAGGATACGCACCTGATTGGCAATTCCTGTAAGGCCCTGAACAGGTGGGGGTATCAGTTGATCGTGCATGCAGGGTTCACCTCAGGTTCACGGGGGACTGGGGTGCTTATACGGAAGGGTTGTCCCTACATGGTTCACAAGACCTGGTCCGATGGCAAGGTAGATTTGCCGTGGTATTGGGTACCTGGGAAGGGAAGGAACTCTATGTAATTTTGACATACGTCCCCCCTGGGCTGCAGCGCTCCACGCTGCAAGACTTCAGAAACTTTCTCCTTGATCTCCCACTGGGCACGTTGGTGCTGGGGAGTGACTTCAATCTCACAGTAGGCGGTGCACTGGATCGCCTGCCTCCATTTAGAGACCCTACGGTGGGATTCCAACTTGCTCAATTCCTATACGTCATAGGCATGGTCGACATATGGCGATGACTTAACCCCACAACTTCACAATTCACCTTACATTTCGGGGCCCATACTAGCCAGTCACGTATTGAATATATGTTCACACACACTCAAGACATTTATGTATTCTCTGAGTCCCAATACCTTGCGCAGGGATTCTTAGACCACTCTCCCATTCTTACAAGGATGGCAGTTGGCTTCCAACCTCGATGCACGACCCTGACCATAAACCCTTGGGCGCTCAAGATACCACACATTAAAGCAGCATAAATTAAAAATACTGAGCTATACTTTCAGAAAAACGTTGGCTCGGTCACCTCAGTGAAAATCCTGTGGGGCGCATTCGGTGCGGTGGTGATGGGGAGAGCTCTCGCTCTGATGGTGGGCCACAAGAGGGAACTAACAAAACGCATAGCGCAACTTGAGGCAGATATCCTACAAAAGGAAATAACACTGGCAGAAACCCCTGACAATGATGTGCAACAGTCACTGGCGGTTTTGAGACTAGACTACAAACAACTCCTTATGGAGGCGGCCGAGCCGAAATACAAATCAACCCGTCTTAAATATATGAACATGGGGAGTGAACTGGCAAGCTTCTTGCCTGGCTGGAAAAAAAAGAGCAGTTATCAAGATGGGTGCACCAATTGCTTGGGCCGAACAATGAGGAAATTAATGATAGCGGACACATTTGCAACCTATTTCGATTCAGTATATACATCAACTGGGACACTCAACCCGCTGGTGGCTGGGGACCTGCTTTCGACTATCAAAGTCCCCTGCTTGTCTCCTGAAGATAGGGACTCTCTCGATGGAGAACCTACGGAGGAGGAAATCCAACGGGCAATTTGTGACATCCGATCGGGCAAAGCTATGGGACCTAATGTGTTCCCGATTGAATTCTTCAAACCAACGGCCTCCAAACTGTCCCCCTAGTTGCGCCAAATGTACCTTGAAAGTTTTGCAGAAGGGAAGCTGCCAAAATATATCAGACTGGCCTCAATTGTGGTTATCCACAAACAGGGCAAGGCACCTGGTGATTGCAAGGCATACAGACCTATTTCCCTTCTTACGGTAGAAGCAAAAATACTAGAGAAACTATTGGCCAACAGTCTCATTCCTCATATCACTGGTCTGATACACCCAGAGCAGTCAGGCTTTATGCCTGGATGGAATGCCACCCTGAATTTGCGACTATTAAATAAAGTGCTGGGCAGACACCATACGATCAGTGAGGATGCAGCCTTACTGTCCTTGGATGCCAAGATGGCATTTGATACCATCGAATGGAATTTCCTGTTAAATGGATGGAGGACCATGAAGACCGCATCTCATTGAACATGTACAACATTCTGTTATACATGGCTTCACCATCATCCACCCTCCACCGTATCCTTCACATTTTTCACATATTTGACACTCACTCAGGGTGTACATTTAATTGGTCTAAATCTCAACTATACCTACTGTGGGGGTCATCGCTGCGTAATCCAAGAGGATATGAAGTCCTTTTGCATCCGGGGGCTTTCCCTATCTGGGAAATATATATTATGACCGACCCAGCCCAATTCTATGAAGCAAACTTGCAGGAACCCCTGAGACTCTTCGGTGCTGATGTTAAACACTGGCGTTCTCTCCCCCTGACTCTTCTGGGATGTGTGGCCCTTTTTTAAATGCTGGTGCTGCTGTGCTTTCTTTACATGTTGCTGAACACCCCCGATAAAATCCATGACTCCTACTTCACTAACATTGACAATGCCGTGCAAGCTTTGCTATGGGACGGCCGGGCGCCTACGATTACCATGAAAAAGCTATTGGCAGCGTGGTATGAGGGGGCATAGCACTACCTGACATCAAATTATACTATCAAGCATCTCAGCTAGTCGCGATTAACCGATGGGCACATGGGAATCAGGAGGATCCAAACTTTCACACGGACTGGTGGCTCATGGGGTAGGGCGGGTATAATAGAGCACTATACACAAACCCCAAAAAATTAAACCTCACTGGACCTGCTGCGCAAACAATTGAAACTTAAGAAGAAACAAACAACAGGAGTGTACCCGTTATCCCAGCAGAGACCGGGCGATAATGTTTAACAAAACAACAATGTCTCAACTGGAAGTCATTCAAAGGCAAATTTCAAAACAATAATGAAATCACAAGGGAAAGGACGGGAGACCACCAAGAGAGTAGAAAAAGGTTTGTATTGCAGGTAGTTATAACAGCACTACGGTACAATAAAGGTACAGATGACCAAAAACACACAAGTGAGCACTGGGCGTGCTAGTGATAGTGAACGGCGCAGTGAGCACAATAGGTGAAGACAGCGTGAACGGCGATAAAATGATAATGACAATATGGTCAAGATATGATTATGTACAATCAAATTTGAACGAATTTATAAGTGACCACAGAAAAAAAGCCAAAGTTCTTTGCTGAGGGTTGTCGACGGCGTTTCAGCCTGATTGATTCCAGGCCATCATCAGGACAATGGTCATAAATAAACGTGTGCTGGGCGTAAATTCCGTGCAAGAATTCCAAGGGTAGAGATTGACCAAGTTGTGAAACAACGTAAAATCAATGTGTCAATGAATGTTCAGCATCAAGGAGGTATGAAGCCAGGAAACCGGAATTCGGGAGCCTGGCGTGGGCATCAAATCAAAAAAGCCTCGGGTGGAGTAACAGAGGGCTAAATCGCTGGGGATCACATGGCTCGAAGGGCAGGAACAAATCCTATGGACGGACGAGTCAAACGTCACCGGCATGGACGTTCATTGACACATTGATTTTTCTGTGGTCACTTATAAATTCGTTCAAATTTGATTGTACATAATCATATCTTGACCATATTGTCATTATCATTTTATCGCCGTTCACGCTGTCTTCACCTATTGTGCTCACTGCGCCGTTCACTATCACTAGCACGCCCAGTGCTCACTTGTGTGTTTTTGGTCATCTGTACCTTTATTGTACCGTAGTGCTGTTATAACTACCTGCAATACAAACCTTTTTCTACTCTCTTGGTGGTCTCCCGTCCTTTCCCTTGTGATTTCATTATTGTTTTGAAATTTGCCTTTGAATGACTTCCAGTTGAGACATTGTTGTTTTGTTAAACAATTGAAACTTGGCATAGGGTCAATAAACAAATGGGTTCACACAATAGAATCACATGCGCTATACCCCTCTGGGAGACCGAACTCTTGGGTCGCCTGCATGCCTGCCCCAGATTTGATAAGTGGGACCTGATCGGCATCTCAACGGTGGGGGAAATATGGAAGTCTTGGAAGCTAGCCACTTCCACAGACCTCCAGAAGAAATATGAGCTTGCACAGACCGAAACATTTAGACATTTACAGATCAGCCACTCACTCAAAGCAGTGCTGCCAAGGGGCGACCCACTTCCAGAGGCCTCTCCATTAAAGGATAGGTTGCTGTTGGATCCCATGAATAAAAAGGCCATATCCCTCACGTACAAAAAATTGATCAACAACTGCCCGGACCCTTTAATGTGTCTACGGCAACACTGGGAGTCTGACCTGGGTGTGCTCGAGGAGGTTGATTGGCGTGATGCCTTGGCCTCCCCTAGAGAGGTGACCATCCCCATGAGACTACGTCTGGTCCAACTGAAGATCCTACATCGAGCTTATTTGGATGCAGGTATTTTAGACAAAATGGGCAGATAGTTCTTGTCTCAGACGATGACGCCAAGAGGGGTCCTTTTTACACATTACCTGGAACTGCCCAATGGCTCGATCATACTGGGACGCTATTACTAAACAAATGGAGAGGGCTGGGGGTAAGATATTGATGGCCTCCCCAATTCTTTGGCTATTGAATGTGTGGGATGCCACTGCCTTTACACAGACTGAGAAAAGATGGGCCTCATTGGGATGGGCCATCGCAAAACGCATCATCCCACAGAAATGGGGTATGGGAGTGATGCCTAGTATTCGAGATTGGGCAGTTGACATGGATAGAGCCGTGAAAGATGTCTTCAAGCAGAGGGGATGCTTCAAAAAATGGGACCGTCCGTGGGGTAAGTGGAATAAATATAGGGGGGATATATGTTTGTCTCCAACAGTTGAACTACTGCACGATAGAATGAGACTTGATAATGTACTTGTTATTGATGAGTCACCCCCGAACAAAGGGTTGTGACGTTATTAATGTAATGTTGACCAGCTCATAATGTCTGTATACCTAATGCATACCAAGACCTTAATGCATTGGTGTACTGTTGTTTACGTTTCCACCAATAAAACAGTCTATAAAAAATCAAAACAAATCTAGTGTTGTCAGAACCCATGTGACCCTAATTGAAACCAGCTTGTTCTGGTCTAATTTATTTGGTTTAGAGGGTTTCTAACTGCAAAGCAACTGGACAAAATCGTATATTCCACATTGACCACAGAGATAGGGATATCATTTTTACATCTTCACAAATATTTTGAAATAAGGCAGATAAGTGTGTCTAAAAAGGTACCATTGGGAGAAGTAGGAGATGGAATAGATGAAAATAAGTGCAGCATTTTGGGTAGTAGTATAGCAGCAAAGTGGGAATAACATTCTACTGTAAAGCCATCAGGTCCAGGTGTTTTTCCTTTCTTTAAGAGATGAAGAGCAGAATTTAAGGCAGAAAAGGGAACAATATTGCTCCAAACTAGATACATCAAGCATAGAGAGAGTTTGAAGAAAAGGATCAGTATTGGGTTCTGCAGGATGATGTTCCAGAGTATAAATTATTTTATAAAAAGCTGTGAATTCTGAGTACGTCTTTTGAATTGCAGAGATTACACTATTGTCAGATATATTTGTCTTTTGAGATTATTGGCTAGATGCTTACCCACTTTTTTGTTGCTGCCAAAATATGGGGCACTACCAGAGACTTTTAAAGCATGGGCAACGTGGGGTCTGGCCCAGTGTCCCCACCTTCCAGGAGTCCCATCACTATGCTCTCAGGACAGTCCCTAACAGTGTCATTACACAAATTGATAGGGCTCTCATTAGAATATGAAAAGGGGCCCCCAGTTTCCAATATCTCATAAATATCCATAGGCTTTGTGCTGAATGGGGCCTTCTGAGGTGTTGGGGGCCCTTAAACGTTTGCCCGCCCCACACTGTAGGGGCTGTAGGGGGCTTTGTTTGGCCTTGGTTCGAAACTGTCCAGATTTTTTAAATAACCAATATGTTTACATACTTTTTTTTTAGGCAGGTTAGGCTGTCCATTAGTGAGGGATAAAGAAAAATATCTATTTGTTTCTGTATAGATTCAGCAAGCACTTTTACATTTTAGAATGCATTGGCCCAGCTCAACTGAACATGCTTTGCCTTATGCAGCATGTGCCACTTAATGTGCAGTTAAGATTGGCACTGAGGGCCACCAGTGTGACTGCATTGTCTCTGTGGAGCTGCAAATGCAAAAAGAACAGTTGATGGACAGAAAACAGAACAATGTCATACATTCACCCCAGTACAGAGATCTGGGCCTAAATCCATCGTTTTTTTGCTCACCTTGCCATTCCAGTTTGAACCCAGCCATATGAAAATCAGTCCTGACCCTGTGCCTCATGGGAACAGTCCAGCCGAACTTCCAAGCCAGGTCCTCCCTGGACTGGAAACAAGCATCTTAGGACCGGTTTCGGGGTTTCACTCCTCATCAGCCAGGATAGCTTGACTCCAGTGGCATGGAGAGCACAGGACCCACAAGTGGGACGGGTATGCCCAGACGTGGGTTCCGTGCTCTCCATGCCACTGGAGGCAAGCTATCCTGGCTGATGAGGGATGAAACCCCGAAACCAGTCCTAGGATTCTTGTTTCCAGTCCATGGAGGACCTGCCTGGCAGTTCAGGCTGGACTGTTCCCTTTGGGCGCAGGGTCAAGACTGATTTGCATATGGCTCGGTCCAAAGTGGAATGGCAAGGTGAGCAAAAAAACACATGGATTTAGGCCCAGATCTCTGTACTGGAATGAATATATGACACTGTTCTGCATTCTGTCCATCAATTGTTCTTTTTCCTTCTGTGGAGCTGCAGCCAGACCAGTGCAATATTAGCCTACTGCACCTTTCTCCAAATGCCAGCCCCATGCAGCACAGACAGTGCAATAAACAAAAGCAATCATCAGCACTCTATGACTGAATGGTGCTTACAGACTTGCTATACCACACATTTTGGATAGAAGGCTTGGTTGGACCATTAGTCTTTCTGCTTCTCTAGTGCAGTCCAGTTGGAGACCGCTTGTGTCCAGGTAGGGCCTGATAGTAGGCCACATGTCAATGTGTAGTGCAGAGAGACATTATATTCTCCCTCCAAGATTTGACTGTACAGTTGGAACTGCTGCTGGGCTGGCACAGTCACAGTCTAGTGCCACCTGCCTTAAATCTCTATTCCTCAGAGAGCAATGACAGTGTGAAGTAAACAAAACAAACATCCTCAATATGCAAAGGTTTAAAGGGCGAGGCACAAGTCCACTGCACCACATGCAGTGGGCTTTTCAGGCTGCTTGTTTTTCTTTCTCCCTGGTGCCGGCTAGACAGAGAGTCAGTTTGTTCCTGGTTGGGTCCAGTTGTAGGCTAGCCAACAAAGAGGGCTATCAATGATCGGACCGTAGTTGTTTAGGGCGTGATTGAGCTGAACATGGAAGATTAATTCAGAGTTCTGAGCAGGGTGCCCAAAATTATGTTTGACCTGGGGCCCCCAAAATCCTTAAAATGTCCCTGGGCACTGCTCCTCAGTTAATATGAGGTGGCATTATCAGAGGAAACCGAGAGCAGCAGCCTTAATTGTGCCCCACAATAGCTATGAAGAGAGAAGAGGGTCATTGTGAATAGAAAATAATTCAGAGGTAGATAAAGGAGGAAGAGAACTGTGTATCAGGCAATAAATGATTATTAAATCACCATCTATTAGATAGTTTATGAATAGGTAACAAATCAAGTTTGGCTATCATAGGAGACCATTTGAGGACATGAAAAAAAGGTCTGAATGACAAAATCTCATGGTTATAACTGATATGAGTTTATTATCACCCCTGTTTAGTGGGAGTCCACTCTCCTTTTTCAAAGACTGAATGTACCTTCCCTGGGAAGGGTATAAGGACCATGTGGAACCATTTTTCCCCCCTCTCCTGTCCAGTACACCTTTGGTGTGAAGCATAATATTATATAAAAAATAGACACTCCCAGATGCTGGGTTCCATGTATTTATCCTTAGATTTGTTCACAAAACCTTGCATTCGTGTAGGGAAGGAACTGCCAAATAGGAGACTACACCTCACATGAACCTTCGCTCTCCCGGGTTCGATCTCCTGAAAGGGATGCTCTGATTATGCTCCCCGTTGTGTATTAAAAAACCCTCCTTCAGTTAGGTGACTACATCACCCATGAGCCAGTAGCTCAGGTGGATGCCTGGGATTGGCCTGCCATAGGGGATGCATTGATGATGTCACATGATGCGTCTAAGCCACACATGGAGGACATCAAACTCAACCCAGTGCTTCCAATGTAATGCCGCTTCAGGTGACGGCACTCCCGAGGGGGTAGCGCCCTTGAGTTAAAAGGTTATAGCTGCATATGATGATGTAATTACAATAGGTCGAATTATAAATACCTGGCTATGCCCCCACTCCATTGCACGTCGGGAGGAAGGAGTGGACACAGCCAGGTTTACAGACAGGAATGCACCTTTATGAAGAAAGTGGGTGTATGTGTGTAGGGATATTGATTCCATGTTTTTATTACCGAGAATTGGGAAAAGTAATTTGATTTACTGAAAACTAAACTACTCTTCCTCCCGCATTGCTCTTTTAGAGTGTGACTACAGGGGTTCCTGAGCCCTTCTCCATTTGTGCGAATGTCCAGTAGTAGATTGTTTTAGGTAAAATCTCGAGAGATATATGATAAGCAAAATGCAATCTCAGGTGGCTTTTTTGTGTTAAAGATATTGTGTTTGGAGGACAGCTCACCCTTGAGGCCCCATGGCCTCTAGTTTCCTACCTTGGATATCCTCCAGGGATTTGTTATGGGTAGGCATGTAGATTGACATGGGAGGGTGGAGTATGGTAGGTTGGGCTGCTCTGTGTGTGATCTGGCAGGATGGGGTTATGCTAATGGGGTCTGGTTAAGGGGGTTGCTATGACTATATAAATCATTATTTTAAAATGTAATTATATGCAATATAAAATAATCTGCTGAAAAATATGTAAATATATTTAGGGGCAAATGTCCTATTTCCTGCTCAGAAATACTGGTCCTAATTTGCGATAATTACTTTTGCAAAAGTCGTTTTTCAAAACTGAGCTGTATACAAATAAGTTGGCTTGGAAAATTTAAATTCGAGTGGGTCTCAATCCAAAATACCTCATTACTATTTATGAAAAAGGTCAAAAATGTCAACTCACTTTAATTGTAGGCCATCACAGGGATGGTGGCCAATTGGGGTCAGCGGACCACGGAGTCTATTATTGCCTTTCCATAAATTAAACTTTTACTTAAATGGAAAAGGACTGCATTTAAAAAAAAAGTTTAATCTTTTGTAGACAAGTTACATTTTGTTTGTTTCCTGAGGACCACTGCCTACTCCTCAACAACACTTTTTTAATTTAAAAATGTGTCCATTTTGCAAATGGCTTTGGGTTGAGTTCTCTGCCTGCTGCATTCCTGCATAGAGATATACTCCTGGGCTTCCCTTTGTACATGTCTTACCGCATACAGAGTGGAAAATGACTGCATAAAGTTTGTGAATACCCACCTAATTTGGTTGGCATCCTGACAAGGAGCTCCCACAATTCTCGCATTTCAACAATTTTGCATTTGTCTTTTTACTTCATTCAAATAAAATATTATATATGATGTAACATATTTACCAGTGAAAAGTCATGGTTTGTGAATAAAAACGAGAATAAGTACATAAATGGAGTTATTTGCTCATCTATGTTCATCAGGTTATGGTACTGTTGTAAAGCATTCCCATTTTGAATCCTTCTTAGTGTCGTTGTCTTGTATTTTTGCAGACTGAGTTGTACCTCTAGGGATTCCCATTCCATCCTTGTCGAGTTATGTTACCTTGTTTGTGGGACTTGTCATCACGGACATATATTGTATTCAATGAGCTTAAATTCAATTGGAAACAGAGAAAAATATAAACAAAAATGAGTTAGGTGGAAAGTATTAATTAATCCTAGCCGCAGAATTACTCTAGACAGCATTGTCTATCTCAATTCTCGAAACAAATTGATGATTGCCTGGGGCTCCCTTGCAGAAGAGTCTAGGGGTTTAGGTTGATTTCCCTTTTGTGGCACAACTGAGACAAACGTGTCCATGGCTGGCACCTGTAGTGATATAGCAAAGAAAGAAACGGAGATCTATGTGACTCGGAGTGATTGCCTTTGTTGAAGATTAATCCACTCAATCCATATACCACTTTTTTTTTTAATCTAATTCAAGGGTACTGATTCTAAATGTGGTCGCAGTTTACAGACCCTGCGCAAACCCCCTGTTTGTGCAGGGTTCAGAATTCCGCGTTGGGTGGTATTTACCAGGAGTTGTAAATATCTCACTCTTTGCTACATTTTGGGAAATCAACCCCGGCAAAATTTAACAGGTGAAAACAGTATGAGTACTGTAACATCCGGATTTTGCAACAATAAACTCAAAAATCCTGATGTTATTCCCCAAAAACTTCGAATAGGTGCTGTTTATTGCTCCCAATAAACTCCTCACCCCACAGTATCGGGTGTTATTGAGTGCGATAAACAGCGCCTACACCTTGGACATACTCGATAGCGGGGCCAATGTGTCTTTGATTTTGTAATGGTACATGTTCTATGGTAATTGTCCAAAATGATAACTGTATTTGAATATACTCACTAACTGACAGAAGTAGTATCATTATAGAGTCATTCCAGGTAATGAAGTGACTGCTGAGGTGAATATGGGATGTGACTCACTGCACAAAAACCATGGCTTGACTGAGTCACCTAATGGAATAGTTCAAGCCAGGTATGGACTATTTTAAAAATATGGTTTTGGTGGGAACCTTTCCAAGTTGAACAGTAATTAGCTGAAGAAACATTCTAAGATAGTCGTAAATGTGAGGGAAGTAAGACATAATTTGGAGAAAAGAGATGAAACCTTTGTCATTTGAAACATACAAACAGAAGATCCGTAGCCAATGGGGACAACATTTTAGGGATGCACGGCACACGCATTTTCCAAGTTAAACGTTATTCTTACCACAATCACCAATTAGCACCTGTCACAGTCGTTTTCGTTTTCTCTGGCAGGTAATGAAAAGTGAGGTTTTGGCAGAGAGTAGATTTAGCTAAAAATCCTCTAGTTAATAACGGTGGTAATCAGAGCAGAACTAATAGCTCTCTCTTAGAATACATTCCATCTTTCATAAAACCTGATTCCTCAGGAACCCTTAGGATTTGATTCCTCAACATACAGGCATATTGACAAGCTATTGTTAGATGGTAATTATCCCAAGAGGCCCTCAGACTAGAAAGCAAAACAGGTTTTCACTGCCAATCTAAATGGTTCACAAAGCTATTTTCTAAATTTGTAAAAAGAAAATCAGTTGTAATCACAAACTAAAAAAGACTATCACAGAATACAAATGTGATAATTATTCTAGAAAATGTATGACCAAATTGCAAATTATGTATCTTGCAGGAAAGGTACATTAATGTTGCATTATTACATAGACCGCCACTGAATAACCTTTATTGTATATGGTTAATAAAAACAGTTACAATATACATTGTAAATAAAACTCAGTTCTATAAAATGAGTATATATGCTAAGACCTTAGTAAAACAGGTTATTAAAGGTGTAATAATGAATATGTAAAAGTCGTGGATCCCTCGGCAGCTGTCTCAATCTAGTTTGTTTTGGTTTGGGTGCTCCTTCCTTCCAGGACAATGGAAGGGGCCGTTTCTATGCAAGCTCTTTACAGTTCGTTTTCTGCCAAGGTTAGAATTTTTACTAACTAGCAGATTAGCTGCGGGTTGTCTGGTTTAAAGAATGCTATCACGGCTTGTCTCCAGGTACAGATCCCACAGAGGTTAAACTTTAGTTTAAGCAACTAAGGGGCATATTCACAAGGATTTATCTCCAAATTATCCCCACTTTAACACATCAAATGTGGTGATAGAATTAACACCCCATTAACAAGTTCGTGCAAACGGCAGACAACACCAGTATTCCCACGATAACTGTCCCCAAATTTATCTCCACGGTGGACACCACCAACTAACACTAATGAGATGCAGAGTAGGTGTTTCCATGCAAAAACACACGCGAAAACCACTACACCACATTCACAACGAACTGCCAGATCTGTGAAGCGAAGCAAAACCAGGGGACAACCCGCGTTTGCACCAGGGATTTTACACCTGCCTTTTGATGGTGTTAAGTAGGACGACTACCTGCAGCATGGAAGGGAACACAGCCAGGAGCATTTTAAGATGCAGGTATTCCAGATGGAAGGTGTCTGCCTAAATTAGCACCACAAAAATGACAGTATTTTTGGATAAACCAAATGGTCAGACTTCGAGGAAGCTGATTGCCGCGGTCCCCATATAGCCAGTCTCACAGTGACACCTGGCTTCCAGCAGGGGCAGTGTTGGGCCGGGAGCTAAAAGTAGTGATGATGGGACTTTTCCGCCAATTATCGGCCATTCACAACGTATCTCCGGTTAACGCAGGATTTTAAATCACCATCGCGATGATTAGTATGTGGGTTTTGACACCCCTTAACTGTTACTATTGCCATGTACCGCAGGCTTTAAAATACCCCGCTAACATGGCAATATTAATCAGGGTTAGGCAGCGTTAACTTTCCTAGCAATGACTGACAATGGCGATAGTTATCGCCCGTCTTTGTGAATATCCCCCTAATACCTTTACTTTTTCAAGTTAGTGCAGGTACAAATAAAATGTGCCATATCCTCGATTCCGTTGCTGCACAGGCGGCAGCTCATTGAGGTTTGCCCCCACAGCAATTGTGGGAGATACAGGATAGCTGGAAGTTTCCTCAGTTGTTGTTTCATGACTTTTTTTGTGTTCCTTGAATATCCCAGGCTGAAATATATTTGTGGGCTAAGTGTTTTATAGCCGTTGGTTGTCATCCAAGCGCGGCTTCTTCTTGCAAAGGCAACCACTTTTTTGAAGACTGCATGGGTTGTTGGAGTGTCCCCGAGTTGGGAGAGATCTGTAGTTGTCAGACTGTATTTTAAGAAGTTTTTGACTGGCGATGTCGTTTGGTGCTGTATTTCTTGCCAAAGTAGGTAATTTAAAGAATTTGGGGGGCATTTTAGATTTTGTGCTGACAGTGTATATAAACCCCAGCCTTGCTAGGTGTTGTTGGGTGAGCGCAAACTCCAGTCTGATGTGAGCCACAGAAGCGTAAATCGGTATATTGAACACAATTCTATAGGCTCTGATTACAGTGTTGTCCAGGGTTTTGTAGTCTCTTCCTCTCAGGTTTTGCTTCCCTATGAGATGGTGGGTAAGATTTTGGATTGTGCGACCTGGAGGAGAGGGGAGAGCATGGGGCCTGTCAGCTTAGATTTCAGCTGCCTCAGGGTTGTCCTTTCTTTCTGATTGTTTCGCGCTGACTGTGGAATTGACAACCAATATTGATAATTACACCTAAGTATTTCTAATTGGTCACACACTGAATTCCGATGTTCAGCAGATGCCAGTTGTGTGATCTTTTCTTGCCCCTTTTTATAGAGATAGTTTTCATTTTTTCAAAGTTTACTTCTAGGGAGTTGTCTTATGTGTAACCTTGTAGTGTGTTCTGAAGGTGTTGCTTGCCACTTGAGTATGGCTGACCAAAACCACATCTTGTGCATATAAGAAGCTGGATAAGGTCTTGCCCCTCGTTTTTGGGGCATGTGCATTGCATGAGATTAGGGTTTGCGTCATGTCTGCCATATAAAGATTGAACCCGGGTTGGGGCAAGTATGCAACCTTGTTTAAGCTCTTTAATAGTGGGGATGCACCTTGAAAGATGTGGGCTATCACCCAGTTTTGCCTGCACCCAGGTATCTGTATAGAGATGTGTTAGCATGTCCAAGAGAGCTTGCAGGATTTTCCAGCCTACTAGTTTCTTCCAGAGCCCTGCTCGATCTACGTTATCAAATGCTGCCCTGAAGTCTATGAAGCAGAGATGAAGTGTGTTTAGTTGACTTAGCCATGATCATCGGCAGGGACATGGTTAAGATGTTGATTGTTGTACCAACAGATGTACAAAACCCTGTCTGATTGAATGGTATAATATCATGGTCTATAGCCCAATTCTGAAGCTCACCTAGTAAAGTGCCAGCAATGTATTTTGCCTCGATGCCAAGCAGGGAAAGGAGGCTGTAGTTTTTTGGGGAGGTTTTGTCACCCATTTTGTGGATTGGAGAAATTACAGAGTCCTTCCAGGAGTCTGGGAGTTTACCCAGCTGCCTGATTTTGCAAAAGAGAGAGTCTAGAGTATCTGCCCAAAAGTCAGCATCTTGTTTGAAGTGGGATGGTGGAAACCAATTAGGTCTTGGTGCTCCCTCTCTCCTCCCCTTGGAGATTGGATGTTTATTTGAGGCTAAGAGAGAAGGCCTGCCTGCTTCCTGGTATTGTGCTTTTGCGTCTGGAGAATGGTTACTCTGTAGGTCTTTGATTGTGCTTGTATCTGTCATTGAGCTCTCCCGGGTTTTCCCAATTTGCTGGTGAAAGTGGGATTTCAGGAAGTGTATCCAGATTTCCTCAGAGATGTGCGATATCACTCCTCCATGTAGTGGGTGCATTACTTTGTCCACCGTTGTCCAAAAGTGCGTGCTGTTTGGGGTTTTGGAGTTGTAAAGCAGTTTAACCCAGAATTCATCTTCCCTAGATCTCTTAATGGCCCATTTTAGTTTTTGAAGTATAGTTCTTTGTTGGCGCAATGAGGAGCTGCGGGTTAGATCTCTGGGCTTGTGCCTCAGTAATCTGAGGGTTTTGTTAATTGATTTTTTCACTGTTATTAGTTTGTTTCATTGTGCATTGGGTACACATTCTACTTCCCTTGCTTTGTGGGGGGCTCTGTATTTGATTATTGGAGAAAATGTGCTTGATAGCTTGATGGTGAAAGATTCCCATTTACTGACAGGGTTGTTTACAAGCCCAATATAGTTCAGTAGCTGGTCCTTTGTCGCCTCGAGTACCTCCCCTGTGAGGACTAGCGAGGATTTAATTCTTCTGAGATTGGTTGTATAGCTGGAGTGGAGTCCCCTTGGCATATGATCAAATACTAGTGCAATAGCCTGAAGGAGTACCTTTTGTGGTTGCTGGTCACTGTACTCCTTGTCCCTGAGGAAGAATGAGAACACTCTGTTGAAAAATGAGAGGGAGACAAATATGTAATCTAATGTAGAGCATGCAGTCTCAGAATAGAAGGAAGCTACTGGTGGAGGATCATCAGGGAATCTGCCATTTAATGACTTAAAGTTGATATGCTCTAGGTCTTCCAGTAAAGCACCTGGACGTCTTGCTCAATCTGCCATGCAGGCTTCTCTTTTGTTCGGGTTGTTCCAGAGCAACGACTGAGCCAGCATCTCTTCCTCAGTTGAGGAGAGTGAATGATTTTTGGGATGTCCTGTTTGCTTATGGTGACAAGAGATGGTCCATGAGGTGCCTAGACTCTTGTGTTTTTGTTTTATGTAGGCATAAAAAATTATCATCTCATCGTTTTTCCCTCTGTCAAGGGAGGTCTTGATTGTGTTGATAGACGTTGAGGGAGAGGGAATTTCCTTTGCGGTGTGATGCTTGTTGTTGACACATAGGTTGCCAGTCCACCTGATAAATGGCCGTATTGTACTTTTCTAACTGCGGGTGTGTGAAAGCCAATAAAACCTTGTAGTTGATGTGGTTTAGCCATCCATGTTTCCTGCAGCAGAATTATATCAAATGATTTCATGTGTGATACAAACTCCGGGTCAGTTACTTTACATCTAAGACCACTAATGTTCCATGAACAGAGGTGAAAGGTCGACTTGGTCTGCTGAAACCTCCCTTCCTGTTGTAGATTTTGTCATTGCGTGCCTATGGGCACGTTGATGGTTCTGTAAATCTGCTGATTGTCTGAGTATGCAGGAGATTGCTGTGCTAGGCGCTGTGGTTGGCTAAAGTGGTCGACATGTTCCTGCTCCCTAATGGGTTATTGGCCCCACACTCCCCTTAGGACTGAGTAGGTGATTTCTCAGCTGCTTTTGTTTTTGTTCTTGCCATTGACGAGTAGTGGAAGGGGGTATCCTACATTAAGGTAAAGTGAAATGCTTATTACCCATGACTTGAATATTTTACTTTCATTTAGCACTTTGTTAGCAAGGAGGGGTGACCTCCATGTGGCTATGGTGATTTCTCTTCGCAAATGTGCTTCTGTCCTGATGAATTTTATTGAGAGCAAGTCGGTTGTTGTATGTATCTTAAGGCTGGGATTGTTGACAGTAACTGGAGAATGTTGCCTCTGTTCAGGGTGTCACAATTCCCTTTTGATTTGAAATCGGGTTTAAAGAGTAAGGTGCAAGGCTCAGACTGATGTCTAATCAGGTTTCACATTGAGTGAATTCTCCCCCTTTAATGCCCATCAGATATTTTCAGGTTTAGCGCCCTGTCGCTGCAGTTGGTCTGCGCCGTTGTTGTAAGGCAGCAATTGGCCTGTTGAGGTCTAATGCCTGCCAACCGCCAGCAAGTTGGGTCTTCTGTTTCTTCCTCTCCGGGCACTTGTCCACTTGTGGGTTCCTAGTTGGCCACAGTTGCTGTGACCCGGCTCATGTAGTTTGTCTCTGGCACTGTTCGAGCTGTGTTGTTTGTGGCTTTGTTGGTTGTGCCACTGCCAGATGTCTCTTCAGGTCTCTCTCCAGTTGTTATACTTGCACAATCAATTGTTGACTCACTCACTCACTCAGTTCTTGTTGGTCTAGGAGAGGTGTCTGGCTCCCACCTAGGGGTGATTTAAGCCTGCTCCTCGTATGCCTCCTGTAGAACTTTTTACTTTTTAATTTAAGATGCCCTGAGTGATGGTCCCACTCTGATCACTGTTGGTTGTGTCAGCCTCCTGGCTAATGGAATCTACATTACCTGATATTTGAGGAGTTAAACTGAGTTTAGTTTCCACTGGTTTCTGCTGTGTGGGGTTGAAGAGGGGATATACTGCAGTCAGAGAGGCATTTGGTCTTTTGTTGCGACCTTTCCAGTTGGACTGCATTGGTTTGAGGAGATCTGTCTGGGGCCCAGGTGGGGAGTACAATGAGTAAGATGCCATCAGGTCGGCCCTCTCCTGAGTGCCCAGGTAAGAAAAAACTTCCTGGTGGTCTGCCAAAGTCTCAAAGGCCTCTGTCCACCTGAGAGTTTTGATTTTCCTTTGACCCAGCGGCGTCAGGTGCAGCTTGGGTGATTTACGGTGGCCCTGGTGCTGACTTAGGGATGCTGTATTAGTATGTTATGTGATTGATTCACCCTGTGGTTCCTCCTTGCTTGGAGCCTGTGTTTGAGTGGGGTGGCTTTCAGAGTGGGACTCTGGATCTAATTCTGGGTTGTGCGGGTGGGGTTCGGGTTGATGGGGCCATCTGACCTGAAATGGTACCTTCTACTGGTTGGCCCTCGCAGGCAACAGTGCCTGCAGATCGATGTCTCTCCGGAAGGGAGAAATGTGGGGGTAAATAAAGGGGAGGTTGGGGCGTGTGAGCCTCTCCCTTCTGTTGGATCCCCTGAACTTGGTCTACTCCACCTACCCTTCCACTGCTTGGGGTAATTCCACAAGTAGTGTGGTTTAGGGTAGGGTATGCATAGGTCAAATGGGTTCCTGCAGAGCACATACTCTGCTACTTGAAGAAAATATAGTGGATTCTGGATCATTGAGGAAAAAGAATTTCAAGTAAATTTTGGGTTGTAAAAGGTGAGTAGAAAGGCTCTTCCATGGGGTCTCCTTGTCTCCGGTGTCCTCTTGGGGGGTGCCCAGTGTCACTGATCTGGGAGAGGCTAGCGGCATCGTCAGTTCAGTTTGGTCCCATTTGTTTGTTTGAGCCTTCCTGCTGCGTTTGGGGCCCCCTTGGATTAGAAGGGAGTGCCCCTCTATCCTCCCTTAGCTCATGTGTGCTGAAAAAGCCTTGCTGCTTTATTATACAGAGTAGGTTTCAGTCGCTCCAGACCAGAGCGCACTTCGGCGCCACCTCTCCCTTCCTGGGGGCACATGTGCTCTGGGACGTCTAGCCTCCAGATGCCTAAATCTAGGCTTGGGATGCAGGTAAGCTTGACATCCTTGTTTTTGCAGTATTTTCCTGGTCTTCTGGTGTCCGTTGTCACTTTTTCACCTTTGACCTTTTCCTTGTCTTAGACTGTAACCTCACAGCTTCTCACAGACCCACTCACAGCCTTTTCTGTAGCGAAGCGCAGAAAGTGCGGACTAGCTAGTTGGGCGCTGTCCTTTCAGGCAGAGAAGAAGATGTGAGCTGTCTTTCTGTGCTCTTCTTCTGCTGCCTTAGCAAGGCCTATGGTGTGGGGTAGTGCAGGTGGTGTGAGGGGTGTGAGGGAGGCAAGTGAGTGGAGCTCCTGGATGCCTGCAAACTGCACCCAGCCTAGCTGGGCCACTTTTGCAGGCTCCTAGGACACACTCTCGGCATTGACTGTCACTAAGGAGGTATGTAAAGGCCCCTCTGATGCTCTGCACAAGAGGGAGTCCTTTATTTATTTATTTTTGCGTCAGGCTGCTTGGCAAGGCAATCTGCGTCAGTCACCACCTTCACCGCACCCAGCTGAAGAAACCCTGGTCAAATCACCACGCAGTGATACACCGCAGCATTCCCTAGCTCGCTAGACTGCGGACAACAATTCCCCAACTGCTGACATGCTGCAGCTCACACTACGGTAGGAGCTTTCACCTGCACCGACTGCTTGTTCTCTAGCAGCCACACTTCCACACGCAAATACTAACAACACCCTCAACACCCTTCACAACACTCACCCTACACAAGCACCAACAATGCCTACATCTCACCCTATATCACACGCCACAACAAATCCACACATCAACACCCACCTGCATGAACGCTTCTCAACACATAATCACACAACATACACAAAACAGAAATAGGGGACCTGTGAGTAGTGATGCACCTGACATCCTCTTTATCACAGAGATCTGGTTCAACTGCTCATCAGCTCCCACGGCCACGGATACAAGATCGCTTGACAGGATCGTCCAGAAGGAGGACATGCTATAATCTACAGGAATTCATCAAATGTGCTACATCCACAGAGAATGCCACCCCATTCATGGAAGAACACCTGCAATTCAAGCTGCAAATCTTAGAAAATTTCACCCTCATTGGAACCCCTGTCTACCGACCACCCGAACCACGGGTCACCTTCACCATCCTCATCACCAACTTCATCGCTCTACTTACCATCGACTCCAGAGCCTACATTCTCCTCGTGACCTCAGCTTTCACCTGGAAGACCAAAATGGCCCCTGCTCCACAGCAATCCTTGAAAACGTCTGCAACATTGAACTCACCCAGCTCATTTGAGAACTAACATACACTGCAGGACACACACTTGACCCTATCTTCACCACGAGCAACTGCATCAAATACAACTCCACAACACTTCTCATATGGGTCGACCACTCCATCATCCACTTGGAAATCAACGTACCTCAAGTTAACACCCCTACCAGGATCAGCTTTCCAAGCTATAGCTGGGGAAAAATCACAGAAGCAGATTGGCTCAGTACCCTCGGCACTAATTAACCTAGCCCACAGGCAAGTTAGACAAAGACATTAACACCTTCAACAACTGCACCACAAACTGCACAGACTCCCACACACCCATCAAGCCCAGAAAGCATAGTAGATCACACAAGAAGGCCAGTTGGTACACAGAAGACCTCTGAGAAACATAACAAGACTGTAAACAGCTAGAAAGGAAATGGAAAGCAGCCACAACACCACCGACAGAACTCCCTACTAAGCTGCATTCAGACGCTATCACCAGCAAATGGGAGGCACAAAGCAAAAAGCACTAGTAGACCACAGCAAAGGAAGCTCCAACAGCTGCAAGGAGATCTTCTAAAAAATTAAGGATTTCACCTTGCCCTCAGACACTGTCACTAACATCTCTGCCTCCCAGCAACTGTGCATCAAACTATCCAACTTCTTCCACAGCAAAATCACAAATGTCTACAGCAATTTTGCACAACAACCCAATTCCAGAGGACTCATTGATAACCTACCCACCACCAAACATGACAGCCACCTGATCGAGTAGACAACCCTCAACAGAAATGGCACAGTGGCAATCATGCGGATCATCCACTCAGGAGCTCCAATGGACCAATGCCTCCACCACCTCTAAAACCTAGGAAGATCACCAATCAGCATCACTCTGACCCACATTATCAACACCTCCATCACATCTGCCATTTTATTTGATGAATGGAAACTTGCAGAAATCAGCTTGCGCCTCAAGAAGCCCACAGCCGACCTGAATCAACTGAGCAACGTCTGATCCATCTCCCTGCATCCCTATCCAGCCAAAGTTTTTGAGAAGGCCATTAACAAGCAACTCACACCCATCTCGAGCTTCAACATCTTCTAGATAACACTCAATCAGGATTCAGAAATAACCATAGCACCGAAACAGTACTCATAGCGGACACCGATGATATTGGATTCATCCCGGACTGAGGAGAAACAGTGACCCTCATCCTGCTCGAACTCTCTGAGGCCTTCAACACTGTCTCCCATAATGCCCTCATCAGAAGACTTCACAAGATTGACATACAAGGATCTGTTCTCAAATGAATCTGTTTCTTCCTCACAGGAAGAACCAAAGTGTCAGGCTGCACCATTCACATCAGAAATTGATATGCAGAATCACATGGGGATCTTCCCTCCAGTCAACCCTTTTCTACATATACATGACACCACTCACCATCATCATCCAATCACAAGCCATTACCCTCATCTCCTGAGCCAATGACACCCAACTCATCCTCTCCCTGATGGACAAAACAACTACCTCTAGAACCAACTTTACCAACTGCATGATCATGGTAGCAGACTAGATGCGATCCAACTGCCGGCAGCTAAACTCTGACAAGATGGAAGAACTAGTATTTAGCAACAAGACTACCCCTTGGAACTCCACCTGGTGGGCATCACCACTAGGAAAACACTCACATTCACAGACCACGCAAGAAATCCAGGGATCATCCTAGGCGTCAAACTCAATATGTCCGCTCACATCAACGCAGTGTGCACCTCCTGCTTCCACATCCTACAAATGCAGTGAAAAATCTTCAAATGGTTGCCTCAAGACACCAGGCAAACCGTCCTTCAAGTACTCATAACCAGGAGGCTTAACTGTGGCTAAAAACTCTCTATTGCGGAATCACAAATCAATTCCTATATAGACTCCAGACCATCCTGAACACCGCTGCAAGACACACACTTGACCTCCCACATGCACACACATCACACCGCCCCTCAGGAAGTTTCACTGGCTCCCCATTCATAAGTACAGCCAATTCAAACTTCTCATGCACACAAACAAAGTAATACATGACACAGGACCAGAATACCTGAATAGCCACATACACTTTCACTAACACCCCAGACAGCTACACTCTGCCTTACTCTCACTCACACACATTCCCCACATCTGCAAAAGCAGAACCGGAGGTCGCTCACTCTCCTATATCATATCCAAGACATCGAAGGACCTCCCTCAATACATCAAAGCCTCTTGCTCACTTCTTCAGTTCTGCAGGAAGCTGAAGACCTGGCTATTAATGCAATCTCCTTAGGGACCACACAGCTACACATCTGCTCAAGTGGCTGGAAACCCTCTCAGTTGACTAGTGTGCATACAAATCAATGTAACATAACATAACTTGGACATAAACAATTTCAGTTTCTACCAAACTAGTTTTCTTTATTTTCATTGTTCATGATTAATCAAAGAAATACAAAAGGGACATCCATCACAGAGTCCAAGGTTGAACTAGGAGAAGCCCCACGCTCTGACAGCCATAATCACAGATCCAGTGATTAACACAACATCTCAGTAGGACATTTTCTCTTTCCCCCAAATCATTCTTAATCACATTCTGTGATGAGAAACAATGGATGAAATACAAACAAGGGACACACAGCACACACATTAAGATTGACGTGGAAAATAATTCATTTTAGTGGATCATAATCACAGCGCCATACTAGGATGTACCTTTTTCAGTGTTCACTAACAATGAACGTAGTAAGCCCAAGGGACAAACAACACCACCACCACACTCCCCCCCAAGGTTGGTGTGGCCAAAGACCACTTTGCGAGATCATAATAGCAGATCTCCTGACACACAATACCTCACTTGGAAATGTGCTGTTTTTCTTTGCACCAAGAAATGGAAAAATGGATGGCATATGGTGTGAACACATAATTTTCTACTAAGGGCACCAAAAATAAAAACAAAGACACGTTTGCAGACATTGAAGCCCCCAATAGAAATTAATTTCTGAACAACGTTGGTGATCCTGAATGACTTTGGAGTGGTATGGAGTCAGGTGGAAGCTGTACTTTGAAGAGAAAACCTACCTGCAGGTAATATGTTTGGAAGCCAAAAGGGTTGATGCAGCTATTCAGCCTTACTGGGTAAGTATATTGAGTACCGGTAGTTACCAGCTCAAGGGAATTATGAAGTTTTAAAACTGACGTTTTTTGCTGCTAAAAACAGGCAAAACCCCTCTAGCTGAATGTATGCCCCAAAATGAGGCATTATAGGGGAAATGTGATGAGGACTTACTGATTCCCTTGGTAGTTAGATGACAACACTACAAAGTGCCACATGTTGAAGTAAAACCTTTTAGTTCAATTCTCGTTTAGTGTTAGCACAAGAATGGAGGTGTCAAACAATACATCTGAGCAGAAAAGGTGAGTGCAATTCTCTCGACATGCCTTGTAGTGGTCAGTTCTAAACGTTTTTTAGGTAGCAGTGATGTGGAGGCAGCTGTTTGCTGCTGTAAATTGATGGTCTGATAAATGACAATACTTTGCAATCCTGATTGCACTGTGGTATTCTGTAGGCCATTCAACGCTGCCCTAGCCTTTTGTAATAAGGTGCTACCACAAACGCACCAGCATCCTACCAGTGTAAGCCATGCCTGTGAGGGATCTGCAGCCAGAAAAGTTATATGGCATTGGCAAAGTGAGCCATTGTCCAGGGCACCCACCTTACAAGGGCCCCCTAGGAAAATGAACATTCACTCTATCAGACATCTGTCTAGTGTAATTCTCTTTCTAAATCTCTCTCCCTCTCTGCCTTTTTCTATCTCTCACTGTCTTTCTACCCAATGTCATCTTAAGAAATTTTGGGGTCCCATCACCACAAATTTTAATAGTTTGTTATGACACTGTCAAGGTTTAACAAACAATTATGTATTGTTTGGGATCATGAAGGCTCGAATTAGAAGTAAATGAGCCACAAAATGTACATTTGTTCAGTACACAGTTTCTCAAAATATTTCTTGCCCTGGGTCCCCCAATTTCTTACGGTGACACTGTCTATAGCTTCAGATCCTGTGGTGCGTGAATTATTAGATAATAGCAGGGTGCAAATGAGCAAATTAGGGACAAAGCCTTTTGGACCCTAGCACCCTCTGCTGCAAGGATGTCAGTATCCACCTCAGTGACAGAGTTGACATGGCCGGGATTTGGCAGGGCTCTACAAGGTTTGGCCTCACACCTACTTAGTTCAATGTACTTATACTTGAATGAGAAAGACAGATTTTTATAGCCAAGCACAACCCCGCCCAATACATATGTGAAGTGTTGTCAATGCTTTTGGGTTACTAATAGTCCCTACGTAGGCATCCTGAGATGTTGTGGTGATTGAAAACTAACCTATTTTACTCTTATTAATACCACACACACAAACTGCACTAAGAAAAAGGCACTTTAACTAAAAAGCATGTTTATTTCAACAGGATCGTCCTGTTGCATAGAATATCTAAAAACAAATACACAGAATATATAGAAAACAACACAAAGGCATGTTGTAAACAACAAGAATAAAATGTACATTTCTACCTTAGTTAAAAAGTCATTTAAAAATTCTAACACTCTAAAACCTACTTCTAGGCACTACGCTAGGAGAGCATCAAGTAGTGTAACTTATGTCTAGAGTTTGCTAAGGAGAAGCAGCACACACTGCATAACTGCATATACATAGAAGCTGTAATTATCAGTAGTCGAGAGGCTGTGTTCCCTGCGAAAGACAAACGTTCATTTCATCAGCTATTCTCCTTCTGGACTCGGCTCAATATAGCTTTCATTAGAAAATGTGATATGGCAGTATCTCTGGCATCAAGATCTTCTCTGGTATTAATTTGCACGATAACCTGGAGCGCAATATCTCTTCTGGTACGTGGTCAAGTGTGGGGCCTTATACTATATCTTATTTAAGATGGGAATTTTTCATATCACCCTCTGAATGTCTGGCATAACCAATGTGCATCCAGATGCTAGTCTAAGATGCAAAAAAAAAAGTTAAAATTATGGTGTAGGAAGCTGGCTCTCTATAAACTATAACAAAATAAGATATAATGTGCAGATAGTCCAGTGGGTCCCCAGAGGCTAAAATAGATAATACTAATGTTCTTTTTTGTGGTACTGTGGGTGAGCAGTTATGCTTATCAGAGGATATTGTTAAGCATTTCTTTTTACAAATAGTAGCAATAAATGAGGTACACACTCAATGAATAAATCCAAGACCAACTTATAAAAATAGTACTTGGTTGTATTTATTTTGTAGGACCACAGAACTTCGTCATAGGTAAATACGTTTCTCAATAGAAATACTTTTCAGTTTAAAAAATGGACACAGTTGAATTTTCAGACTCAGTAATTTTAACCTATGGGAAGAAGAAAATATTCAGCATACATAGGGATAACAATTACATGGTAGTGGTAGGAGAAAGGAAAATGGCGCCACTCAGGAATTTCTCATATGAGTATATGTACTATGTCAATATCGATAATGGTGCTGAAGGGTGAGGGATACCACTAAACCCCCCAGAGGATTGCCAGCCGTGGCTAGCAGCAATTTCAAAAGATTATCCCCAGCACACGTAGAACATTTTTCACAGTTGATATAATAGCATACTGTAAGCAACAATTGAAAGCAGTTGAGTACAAATCGATGACTTTTTTTTCCCTTTTTTTACATTTTTTTTTTAAATTGTAAAGTTCTTCTGACAGCCGACATGTGTTTCGTCGCAAATGGGCAATCTCCCGCGACTTTATCGAGGCTGTGTAAGATAAACAAAAACAAACAATGTACAACCTTACAAAGTAATTGGTGTACATATGACTGGTAAAGCAATGCTGTTTAAGAGGTGCTCAAGAAGCACAAATAGGAGCAAAGGCGGGGAAACATGCTTAGCCAAATTAAAATAAATCGGGCAAAGTAGCCCACACGAATATCCAAGAGATGGGAAAGAGAAACCTCAAATTTATTGTCTTAAAGTGGGTTTGTAATATCTTCAACAGCTCATTTGAGACCACCACCTTCCCGGAAAGCTGGAAACACGCAGAGATCAATGCCCTACCCAAGAAACCCAAAGCAGACCCAAAGGACCTCAAGAACTTCCGGCCCATCTCCCTGCTCCCATTCCGGGTGAAAGTCATCGAGAAGATCGTCAACAGACAACTGACCCAATTCCTCAAAGAGAACAACACCCTGGACTCGTCCCAATCCGTTTTCTGCAGCAACCACAGCACCGAAACAGCCCTCATCGCCGCCACCGACATCAGGGTGGACAATGGCAAAACCGCAGCCCTCATCCTCCTGGACCTCTCGGCCGCCTTCGACACCGTCTGCCACCATACCCGATGCACACAACGCGGAGATCCGTGACAAAGCCCTGGACTGGATCACCTCCTTCCTCACCGATAGAACCCAGAGATTCCGCCTCCCTCCATTCCTATCCGAAGCCACCAAGATCACCTGTGGTGTACCCCAAGGATCATCCCTCAGCCCAACCCTCTTCAACGTCTACATGTCACCGCTCGCCAACATCGTCGGATCACACAACCTCAACATAGCCTCATATGCCGACGACACCCAGCTGATCCTCTCCCTCACCAAAGACCCTGCCACCACCAAAACCAACTTCCACGCAGGGATGAAGGCCATCGCCGAATGCCTGAAACTGAACTTGGACAAGACGGAGGTCCTCACCCTCGGCTCCACCCCTTCCACCTGGGATGACTCCTGGTGGGCAGCCTCGCTGGGAACTGCTCCGACACCCACCGACCACGCACGCAACCTGGGGTTCATCCTGGACTCCTCTCTGTCAATGACCCAACAAGTCAACGCTGTCTCCTCCTCCTGCTTCAACACCCTCCACATGCTTTGCAAGATCTACAGATGGATCACCTTTGAAACCAGAAGGACAGTCACCCAGGCCCTCGTCACCAGCAGGATGGACTACGGCAACGCCCTCTATGCAGGAACCACTGCCAAACTCCAGAAGAGAATCCAACGCATACAAAACGCCTCCGCACGCTTCATCCTCGACATCCCCTGCAACAGCCACATCACTGTCCACCTGAAGGACTTGCGCTGGCTTCCCGTCAACAAGAGGATCACCATCAAGCTCCTCACCCACGCTCACAAAGCACTCCATGACGCAGGACCAGCATACCTCAACAAGCAACTCACCTTCCACACCCCCAACTGCCAGCTCCGCTCCACTGACCTTGCCCTCGCCACCATCCCACGCATCCACCGAACAACCACCGGCAGCAGATCCTTCTCCCACCTCACCGCCAAGACATGGAACACCCTCCCCATCCACTTTCGACAGACCCAGGACCTGCTGACCTTCAGGAGACTCCTCAAGACCTGGCTGTGTGATCAGTAGCTGCTCCCCCCCAGCGCCATGAGACCCTCGGGGGTAAGTAGCGTGCTTTACAAATGTCTGATTGATTGATTGATTGGTCCTCTTCACCAAGGCCCAAGGCGGATGGGTGCAGGGGTGCCTTTTGGTGTCAGAAATGGCTTCCTGGAGCAGGGCGAGCTTTCAGGGTCTCTGTGCAAAGGCTGCAGTTGATGTTGAGGAGTCCAGAAGAGTTCAGCTCACGGCGGACTCAGGCTCTGAAGCACTGTGGAACCTTGCTGGAACTGGTGGGCCACTTGGACTCGGGCTGGAGGTGTCAGGTGCAGAGGTGGACCAGGGGCAAAGTGTTCCTTAGGTCAGAGAGTCTTTATGTTGAAGATGGTTGCTTGGTGAACAGGTCCGCTGTTCTCAGGAGTCTTTATCTTTGTCGAAGGCAGGCAGTCATCCCAAGGCTTTGGAGGTTACTGGGCTGCAGGATGGGTTGTCTTTTGGCACAGGATCGTCAAAGGCAGCAGACAGGCCGGTAGGGCAGGGGACAAGTCAGTTGGTGTCGACAGTCTTCTCTGCTAGTGCAACTCTGTAGTGTCCGACTCGTCTTAGCTCATCAGGAAAATTACAGTCAGGGCTCAGGGGGGCCACCTAAATACTGTATTTAGGGATGTTTAAAGGGAGTGTGAGGTAGTAGCCGATGGGCTACGTGCCTTAAGGGGGACTGCACCTCTAAATGCTTGCCCCACCTGGGGAGTGGGCATATCCCTGATCCTGACTGGAGGAGTCCCACCATCATCAAGATGATGGGTGGGTACTGAAAACTGTACTTCACCTCACCTTCAGGGCACACCTCCTATTATTTATGTTTTCCAACCTGTCCTCCCAACAAAACATGGGGTAAAGAAAGTAAGGGGGCCTGCTCCCTCTAACAGGAGAGGCTGGGGTCGTATTACAAAGGGGGCAAGGCCTTTGAAGTTCTCCACCAAGAATATCTCTTCCTGACCGGGAAGGTGAGAACAACTCCACCCAGGAAAGACATTGACTCAGAGTGCTCAGGCACTTTCCCCATGAGGTTAGCACACTATCTGGTGGTAGCAGGCTGGCTCAGGCCAGTCGGTGACAACACTAAAGATTGGTAGGTTTCAGGGGACCCCTCTAAGTGTTCCTTTTTGTGTACTATTTGATCAATCTGACAGTGGAATCAGTGAAGGTTTTTTTATGCTGAGATGTTTGGTACCAAAAACACCATATTTCAGTAAAGCCATCATGGACCTGGGGAACCCGTAATGACAACTTTCTAGCCCATGTACTTACTATGGCTTCCCTAGTCACTTACAATATCCAGGAATCAACAAGGATATTGCAGTGGCATATTTGCTCATGCATAAATGCCCTCACAGGAGTTAAAGTGCACTTTGCCTTAGGGCTAAGGCCTGCTAGAGGGGTGTCTTTCCTATAGCTCATGCAGTGTCTATGGGCATGGCGCACTGGGATGTGTGCCATGTCGACTCATCAGTTTTGTCTGCACCAAGACAGGCAGGTTGCAGTGGCAGTGTGAATCTTACTGGTGAGGGGTCCCTTAGGGTAGCACAATTCGTTCTGCAGCCCTCAGAGATCGTCTTTAATCAGAAGGACCTTAGTGCCAGGGGTACCGTATACTAGGGATGTATATGAAAGGTAAAAGGGTGCCAATTGTGAACACAAAAGGTACAGTTTTAGGGAAGGATATATGTCACACATAACTGGTTGGCAGGGACCCTGTGCACTTACAGTCAAAACAACATCATTTTCAGGCAACCATGCCCAAAAGAGCCACTTTCCTAAATACAGTAATTGAGACTGCAATGTTTCATCTATTGTTTGTGCCTGCCCATAAAATAAAGATAACAGGGCACTCGCCCCAGACTGATGTCACATCAGGGATCTTATCAATGACATTTTCTGAGTGACTTGACAGTCTCACGGGTTCTTGGTAAGATAAAGTAAGACGACACCTGAGTCAAATCAAACATGTTGATGATTCTGCAAAAATACTGAAAAAGGAGTGACAGTCAGCTCAAAATGGAGTCAGGATTGAAGGTCTTTACATAATCCCCGGCTTGTATGTCTGAATTGTGACATCATATGTGGGGAGAGATATATAGGGTTTATCTAATTGATAGAGAAGTCCATTATCTCACAACATTGACATATACAACTCAATATTTAAACTAATCTAATATCTATTGTATACATATAAGGAATAGAATGAGTATCCATAAATGTAACTTCATAAAGCATGATACCATGAAGTATAGCGAAGAAATGCAATGACGTGCATGAATTATTTTCTTTAAGCCTTGCATGTTTCAATCAATAAAGTGATAATATATGAAAAGCATTATCATAAAAGCATTGTTAGTTTTAAAGCGATACTTGTTGGTGAATAAACAGATGAGGCATGATGCTCAATATGCCACTTTAAAAACTAAGCACCTTTTCAAAAAATGTAAAAGTAAAAAATAAAAATAGTCAGTTGAAAATCTTCTCTTTCACAAAATAGTCTCTGTGATATGTTGGAATTCTGTGCATGTTTTTGCTGAGTCACACGTTTTTCAATCCTCATCTGAAGATTCAAAAATGTAATCTTGTTCACATGCAGCACACATGTGGTTGTGGAGAAAACCAGCAACTGTGTGCTTGTTGTCGTGATCTCACACATTAGATGGACCAGCAAGTGGTTGCAATATCAAAGTGCTCAATGATAGTGAGACTACTTTATTTGAAGCTTAGAGCAATAACAGTGAGTCAAGTCAGTCATCAGGTAACTCATCCAAGAGTGAGGCTGGTTCAGTTGATCCATTTTAGTTAGCGTTTTGTAATAGTAACAGATGCCACGCTCAGCATTGTCTCTAATATGATTGAAATAGTTGCAGTAGCATTTCCATATCTGTGTAAGCTACTTGGTCCTGCTCCAGATTTAGATCCAAGATGATTTCAGCTGGTCAGTATATACATCAGAACACAGGTTTCCCTTTTTAGTTTTTCAAAATCACAGTATCTATTTCTTGCTAAGTTTGGTAAGACAAGCACGACCCAAAGAGCATGCTTGGATTTTTCTGCATCTTTGTTCATATGGATTCAAATACTCCTTGTTATTGATTTCCTCCTCAAATCGGGAGAAAGATGATAATACCACAGCCGATGAGCTGTACAATGATCGGAAATCCCCCAAAAACACTAGAGAATGAAGAGTGAAAAAACTAAGTTTAACTTAAGACCAAAACTTAAGTTTAACTCAGACAAATTCCTAACTTTAGTACTCCTAAATGCCTTCTGTGAATACCGAAAGTCTTAAAGTTAGGATTTTGTCTCAGATTACTTTTGTGAATCTGGCCCTGCGTCTGTAACTGGCTCTGAATCTGCCTCTGAATCTCTGAAACAGTTATGGATGTTCGCAAATTGTACGTTTTTGCTGCAGAAGTCAAAGGACTTCTTTTTGTGGGAATACTGCGACTAACTTGCTAATTTTCATCAAAAAGTATGCCTCTCATATCAATACAAGGCAAAGGGACATGTTTGATTATATTTTGAGGCAGAGGTTACAAGGTTCTTCTACAGCACTGTATTGTTTTAGAAACCATGATCAAATATAATTGGCTTTGTTTCAAACCACAACAAGTGTTGTTAGTTAACAGTCATTGTAAAGTGGTTCATGGTGCATGGGGATGGATGTAGTAGGAGTAACGGATAAAGGAAGACTCAACCCTGGCATCAAAACATTACATATTTAATGTAATGAAACTGTATCACACAGAAGGACCAAGGGGATTTATACAGCTGAGGTACTAATAAACACAGGGTCTTTATTGAAAACTATGTAGGAAAATGGAAACTTCTATGAATGGAACAGATGTGAATTGTGCAGTGTTTCATGTCAGACTAATAATTTATATTTCTGACAGTCATGAAAATGAAAAGTGGTAAGCGGTAAAGAAATAATGCCGTACATTAACCATGTAATAGGTGGATGATCACTAACTGAAAATGGTGCTTCTTCCACTTTTTCGATACTAGAAAAAAAGAAGGTATCCATCATTAAGCCACTACGTTTTAACATGAAACAAACTTTTATATTCATGTTTGATTTTTGTATTAACATTTGAAATACTTGAATTGAATTTTTATATTTGTTTGTATAATACACATATGTCTATGTTATGTTGTAAAGTATAGTATGTCCCATTTGTTTCACAATAACTTTTTATCATAAATTTACATTAATAAAATGATATTTTTTATATATATGTTGAGTACACTGAGTCAATGTTCATATCAATGTGCTTAGTATAGGTCCATATATGACCAATTATTTGCCTAGGTCTCCTTTTCTCAAATGCATTTTCCTTGCCCTAGGATTTAGTATTCTTTGCAGGGGGTCCCGTTTTTCTCAATTTATTAATTGAGCCTGGTCATGTTGTAGCAGGCCTTTTAATAACAGATCCATTGAGGAGATCTAAGGCTGAGGATAGGAAATGGTTTAATGGGTACACTCTCTTAGAATGGATAGGCATTTCATTGTCAATAACTTTAAAAACTGTCTGCAGGATTTCTTTATCTAATTGCCTAATTCTTCCTGCAGCTTCTTTTTTGAGTACTTATTCCATTCATTATAAATGGCATATATTACTGTCACTTTGAATTGTTTACTTAGAGTGAGACGGGGAACCAGACAGAACTCATAAAAGTCCATGCTTTTTTGATTGAGGATAAATGTGCTTTCACATCCGAAAGACAGGAATGTGTTACCATTGTTGGCACAACTTGTCCATACCCTATTTGGTAACCTCTATATGTGTATCTGTGCTATATCATGAATCCGGGCAAATAGCTTTAGGACCAGGGGTGTTGGAAAGAAAATGATGCATGCAGGTATTCGAAAAGAGCCATAAGTCTAGACCTACAAATGGGAACTGAGTGGAGTTATATGTTCCATTCTGGACCATATAATTTATATCAAAATCTGAAACATTTGTTTGAAATTCCCAATTATTTTTTAAAATATTTTTATTAGTTTTCTTCATGCCATAACATACATAACAAGCAATGCACTTGCAGTTCACTTTCCATATTCCCTCCATTGCCACTGTGCTAAACCCACCCCTCTTATTTCATCCCTGGATGGTCCACACTGGGATTGCGGTCACTTGTAACACCAGTTCATGTGTCACTTGTCTTGACAATCCAGCACCGGGTGGAGGGAGGAAGCTATTATGGTGCTCCATCAGTGGGGGCAGTGCCTGCCTCCCCTTGCGGTCCATTAAATGCTCTCCATGGTTCCCATATCTTGTCAATTTCTTTTGGGGGCAGCCGCAGCTCTCTTATACCAGTCTCTCCATCGCCATACTTCTGTTCATTTCCTCCCACCACATGGCTTTCTTTGGCACATGTGTACACCCCCACATCCTGACAAGGTCTATTTTTGCCATGGGAAATCCTGGTGTGCAAAACATCAATGCCTTTCGAGGGATGTCAACGTTGTTGGGTATACTCAGTATTATCAATTGGGGTATTTTAGATAGATTCACTGTCATCACTGCCTCCGTTTCAATGACTATCACCCCCCTTGGAGGCACTCACCCGTGGGCAGTTCCAAATTGTGTGCAGGAACATTCCGCTATCTGTCCGGCATTGGAGGCAGGTAGGGCAGGTGGGTCTGTCAGCTCGTTCCATCTTATACAGCCATAAACTGTTGTAGTAGGTCCTGTGTAGTATATTGAACCGGAACTACCACAATCCACCTGAATCAGCAACCTCTCTGGGAGGCATCAAGGCTGCCTCCCAGTATATGTCCTGTAGGGATCCCATATCAGCCCCGAACTTTAATCTGGGTTTCCCCAGGTTATTTGGTGTACCATTAAGTATGGATTGATATAGTTGGAATATAGCCTTGTGGGGCAGTGCATTCCCGAGAACCCAGGTCTCCAGTCTCGGGGGGTGATATTGGAGGTCTGTCCCTAGGTTTTCCTCTGCTTGCAAAGCATGCAAAATTGCATGTATTTAAATTGTTGGGTGGCTGTCAGACAGTATTCCTATTATACTTCTCAAACAGCTTACTTTCCTCCCCCATCCAGCACATCCCCTAGCTTGTCAATCCCAATATTTTCCCATCTGTGAAAGCCTATGTCCAACACATATCAGCCTATGACAGCAGCGTACCCTCCCACACTGGGGCTGCCAGGGTGGTTTTCCCCTTCCATCCCAGAACCACTGTGGCCTCGTCACAGGCCCTTAAAGTGAACTGGGCTGGTCCACACAGGTGACTCCTCCCAATCACCCCTATACATAATAAACAAATTCCCACTGTTGCATTCTCTCTCTATCCTATAGGCCCACTCATCATGCAGATTGTGTCTCCACTCATGAATAATGTGTAAATGCCTGCATATCAGGCAGTGCCAGTGCAAATCCCCCATTGAAGACTGACCTATACAGCCTCTGTAGAGCTGTACTTGGGGTGCTCCCATCCTAGAGAAATGTGTGGAGCTTGTTATCAAGTTTTTTTAAGTACTTCTCAGTTATATGGAATGGGGTGTTCTGTAGCACATATAGAGGTTTGGGCAAGGTAATCATTTTGTAGAGGGGAGTTTTGGCCATTATCGTTAGGGGGAGTTTACGTAATAGGTCCTTATCCTCTTGGAAGTCTCCAGGATCTGGGCCAAATTTAGCTCTAGGAAACGCTCTGCAGCCAACGTGACCTTCATACCCAAATAGATAAAGCTGGAGCCCATAGATTGGCAAGTACATGTCGCCCTGTCTAATCCCTCCCAGTCTCCAAGCAGGCAAATGATGAGCCTCTCCAAATTTATATGGTACCCTGAGTATGTCTTCAACAGATGAAATACCGATAGGGCCGCAGGAATAGAGCATACAGGATTATCTAGGTATACCAAAGCATCATCCACATAGAAAAATCTTTTCTTTCAGGGGCATCTGTTATCAGTACAAACTCCACTATGTCTGCTTGGCAGTGCACCAAGCACTCCGGTGACTCCAGACACATTGTTAGCAGGAGAGGAGACAGTGGACATCCCAGTCTCATGCCATGTCCGAAGGTGAAGGCAATCAAGACAACCCCATGAACCCTCACCACTGCAGTGGGCACTTTATAGAGAAGTGACAACCATTGGCAATACTTGAGCCCCCAACCAAATCTCTTTAGTATTTTCATCAGGTATCATCAATCTATGAAATCAAACGCTTAATCAGTATCCAGAGACATTATGGCTCTGGGGTCTCTGTTACCCATGATACTATCCAATGGAGCCAACTCAGATTCAAGTGCTTTGCCCTTCTAAGAATAACTCACGCCATGTGCATTGCCTGGACTATATCTGTGGTAAGTAATGAACTGGGTCTGTATGAGTAGCAGAGGTTAGCTGGTTTCCCTTTCATGGGGATGATAGAGATGATAAGGGCATGATTAAGGGCTGGAGGCAGGCCGCCTTCCTCCCTCACTGCGGTAAACAAGTTTTGGTGGGGTGGAGGAGAGAGACCAGAGGTGTATAGAGTTCCACCGGGAGGTCATTGGCCCCCCCACTGTTTTTCCTGATGGCCTAGCCTGACTGCCTGTCCTATCTCATTTGCTGTCAGGTCTGCCTCTAAATCCTCTCTATCAATTACACTTAGGACTGGGACCTGAACTTCCCCCAGGAAGGCCTTTATATCTTGCTCCATGAGGCCCCTTCAGGCTGCATAGAGACTTCCATCGTGCTCTGCAAGCACTCAGCCTATATCCCGGTCTGTGCAATCAAACACACGTGCCCCTATCGTAAGTCGTTGTAACAACTTGCGATGTAACGGTTCGTGATGTTACAATGCAGTCATTGTATTGACCTTGTTGTAATGGCATGCGATCTTTCGTATGCGTAATAAATGCTGTTTCCCCTTCTAGTCTCCTCTGTACCCCCAGGCAGCATTGTTGGGCCACCTGTGTAGTAAGGTTATGGTATTGTTCCCTTGTCACCCATAAGAGGAGGTAAGTTGTCTGGTTCCGCATCGCCACTGAGGTCCGCTCCAGATAAATGAGCCGGTGCTCCAGTTGAAGCGTTCTTTCCTCCCTATGCTTCCTTTTCAGGATCACTACATACTGTACTTTACCCCTGAGCACTGTTTTGCATGCCTCCCACAATGTGATTGGGGAGGCCACTAATCCCTCATTCTCTTTGACGTCTAATCAGGTAACTCCCCAAAGTGTTTCCACTCCGTCGAAGTCCTGCATGGCCCACACGTCAAGTCTCCAGGTACATGATCTGTCATTCTGTCGGGGACCCAGGTGGACCAACAATGGTCAATGATCAGCCATCTCCCTAGCTAGGTATTATGTCTTCCTTTCCCAAGTCATTTTTGTCAGAGGGATAAATATGTACTCTTGTCCTGTCAAAGACTTGCGTACTCCGGAAAGGAATGAGTACTGCCTATCACCAGTGTGGAGGAGTCTCCAATGCTTCCCAAGCACAGTGCAGCAATACAGCTCCCCAAGTCTGTTGATGCTGTAGCCGGGGTCAGGTGTGGGAATACCTATGCTTGTCCCAGTTCATAGCCCCATTAAAGTCCCCACCCACAATATGGAGGTTGCTAGGTGCGTCCAATACATGCTGTTGGAATTGTGAAGGTGCATAAATGTTGATAAAAATACATTTCTTGGGGTTCCACTGTCACCTCACCACCACATAGCATTCCTCTGGGTCTACCCTGCATTTTCTGATATGATCGGGATCCCCTTGAGTACCTTGAGTGGGCCAGTACAGTGCATTTACCTCACTGCAGACAGCACCAAGTGTTGCCCATCATTTGTGTGTCCTGCAGGAGGAACAATTCAGTGACCTGTTGACAAATGTATTAAATGTCCACCCCTGTTTTAATTTTCAATCAAGCCTATTGACATTCTACGATAGGACTGCCTGTAGTTCAGAACCTTGTGCAGTCATCCATGGTTTCATATCTTCCCTCGGGTGCCCGGGTGGGGGTGACAAATCGTGAGGTTTGTGGTGCTAAACTGTGTTTTGACTTGGAATAACAACTCCAATTGTTTCTCCCCCCAGACATAAGGATAGGAACTACCCATTCCCACCACTCCTATGGAACATTTAGCCAACTATTACTCTCCCGTCACAATAGACAACAATATCCCCAGTTGATGCCCACACAAACACACTCAACATTTGAACAACTCTTGATTCATCCGTGTAATACGGTTCTCTCACGTAGTGCTTAGGTTTCAGTGTTCAAGGGCCTCATGCGGGACCTCATCCACCTTTGGGAATTTGACTTACTGCCAATAGCCGTACCTGAGGAGTGATCCCCCATCTCTGTCTCCTGGGATGCCATGTCCTGCCGCCGACTCCCCGGATATTTTGTCCATGCATACCTCCGTGGGTCAGGCCACGTCTCATCTCTATGGTTCCCTTCCCTGATCATGACTGAAGGACCTCGGGAGGGATCATCTGTTCTCTCTAGGCATTGCAAAGATGCCCTCCTCAATTCATTCCCACACTTGTTCGGAGTGGTCAAAGAAGATTCAGTCCGGAAAGATCATTTTCATCTTTGCCGGGAAGACCATCATGTATTTAATATCCAACATTTATAGTTTTTTTTTCATTGCTTTATATCATTGTTGCTGCTGCTGTACCACCTTCGTACAGTCCGGGAAGATAAGGAGGGAGTTAGACTCATGCTTGAACTCTCCAAGAGTCCTCACCGTTCTTATGACCAAGTCTTGGTCCCTGTAATTCAAGAAGTGTCAATTAAGTTCCAGGAGAGGGTTTACCGGCCAGTATGTGGTGCACTCTATCTATTAGGAAGCAGGACAAAAGCTGAGCCAGGGCAGAAAGGAGCCCAGCCATTTCTCAGTGAATTATCCCTGGTAGGAGCCCTTCACCCGGTCCGGAAACCGCAGGAACAGCAGATTATTTCACCTGGAGCCCCCTTCGGCATTTTAAACTCATGCCGTCAGTTCCCCCAATTAGCTCTCCAACTTCTGTACCATCTTTAACAAGTTCATCATCGAGTCTTTCAGTGTCATTATTCGGGTTTCGGGCTCCATGACACAACCCATGGTTTTTCTCAAGTCTTGGCGGAGTAGGGCTACATCTGCTCTGACCTTGCCAAATTTTTTTTCCAAGGCTAGTCGGGAGGATTCAATAGCTCAAAGAATGGCCTCTGTGCCCTAATTCATTTCTTTACAAGCTTCTCTTGCCCCTCCCCCTCAATCCCCGTGGGTTCACCATCTTGTATTGGCTGCCCCAGGGGTTTGGTACATTTGTCCAGCTTCCCCTCTTTGGTAAGGGCTTTGTACCTGGCCATGTTTGATGCCTTTATGGAGGTTCTTCTGTCTCGGGGGTCTGGGTCCCACACCCGAGCAATCTGAGAGGGAAGGTACACTTAGCAGGCCCGCTGGTCCCCAATCCATGGGCTGGCAGTGAGAGCAGCCTTCTCCATCCAGTGTCCCAAGGGGCGGGGCTGGCTCCCCCAGCTTGGTGCCGCCACTTCCCCAGCATGATGTAGCCTCACCTCCCAGGGCAGCGCACCACACTCAGTAATCTCTGTTGCCCCAGTGTGAAGTGCTGTCACAGTCTCCACTCCTCTATCCGCTCTGGGACAACCACACCCTGCTACCTTTAATCTGGAGGGAAGGAGTAACCCACTAGGCCGCCTGTCCCTTGTCTCCACGTCCTGTTGCTATTGGCATGAGCAGCCTTCTCCTTCTAATAGCTCTGCAGTGCTCCCCTCTTAGGTCCCTGTGGCCCCCTCACTTCTCCAAGGGTCAGAAGGTGTCTAGCCCATGAACACACAGGGCAGGCACGACTATGCCCTGGCCCCCTCAGACCCTTCTCACCATCTGGAGTCTCTTTAGTCGGCATTATCGCTGCAGCCTTTTCACGGCTACAATGTTGTTAAAACCTTGCCTCAGTATAGAGATGTCACTGGCCACAGCCACTGCATCGATATCAGCCCACCGTTGCTGTCATGTAGTTCTGCACTACTAGAGGCCCACCCCTACTCTCTCAGGTCCCGTTCCCCTGCAGTGCAGCACCTGATGTAGAAGTATGGTCATATGGGTGTGGGAGCACTACAGAAAGGCAACCACCATCTAACATTGCCAGACCGTGCCCACTGCAATTGCCAACCATTTGACAGGGTCAAACTAACTGTCACTAAAGAAGGTTTTTAAGGTCTTTCTTAGTACCAAATCACAGTCACGTGGTCTTTTGGATGGTTTTGTTCAGAAAAATAATTTCTTTAGGAATAATGCATGCCCAAAAAATGGCTCCTTTGCCTTGAATCTGTCAACATTTTGTTCCCTAAATTCTTTTCTTATAAACATTTTCTTTCCAATATTTATATCCTTGGATAGCCAAATTCTGTCTAAATTTGTTTGAATAAATCAGCTTGTTAGTGGTGATTAGTTTCTTCTGAAGCTGTTGTGGAGTTTGTGCAAAATAGAAAGATGAGGGATGTGGTCTGTCCCGCCTCTGGAAGTAAGGACATTTCTTCTCAATGCTCCCCTTATGTGTAATTATATATTTTGCTAGGATAGCTAGTTCTATGTACATAATAATGTGCACAGTGATGATAACTGCATATGTCTTTATAAATGACCACATTTAAATATGGATCTTCATTATTCAAAGTGGCATATGCCTGTAAATAAGACATCATTTGTTTTACATTCTCTGGACTCGTTTCACAAAGGTACTTTCCTGTAGTAAAGTTACAAGTGTGGAGTCTCTGCACTCAGGGCAGAATCTCCACACTGAGCGCTGCAGTGGGGTGATTACGCTCTGACTGCGGGGATTACACCCAGAGTGCGGAGTTTCCACCATGACTGCTGAGACTCTGTACTTACAACTTTACTGCGCATAAGTATCTTTGTGAATCCGGCCCTGTGTCCCAGTCATCTGAAATAGAACCAGAAATATTCACATCATTCATTGAATTTTTTAAAACATGTGGTAATTGCAATGTCTCTGCAGGTCCCATAATTTGAGGAGGAACGTTTTCCCAAACTATTCCCTCGGGCGCGGGATAAGCTACGATGTTTGCAGCGTAAAGATCTCTTCGAGCTCTATGGGTTAAATGATGCAGTTGCAGTTCACGAACCACAGGTTGTTCAATTGTTATTTCAGGGACGTTGTGTCCATTAAGTAGTAATGAAATGCTAATCATTGTTGATAGCCACATAATGAAAAGAAACACTCCTAATGCGGTCCAAACATAGGACCAAGGTGGAATCAAGTATCTGGCAAGACACAACTGATAAGCAAGAAATAATACATGGGGTAGAGTGAATTTTGAGCATGATGAAAAGTCTTCTGTGCAAAAGTGACAGTCATTTTTATCAACAGTGTTTTTTCTAAATGACATCATTCCAATTAATGTAGACTTAGATGGTATCTCATAATGAATCATGGAGTTGTGTGCAACATTTGCAACTGTAGTAATGGCAAACATTTGATTCATTTATGAAATTCATTGCTCTATGTAAAGTTGGCGAAACAGTATGCTTAAATATCCCTGACTGGGAACTCAAGCTAGTGATTTTAATGTACTCATTAAGAAGTACCTCACTCAGAATAGGGAGAGGCTGAAAGGTTCAACTCCAAATCCTTCTTGCTGTTTGTGGTGGTATGCTGTACAGAATTGGCAAAACAGTGCTTTTTCTTGTGGTTGATGGACACCTTTCTGTTTCTCTTTGAACCAGACAAAGAAGGCAAGATGACAGTTTGTTTGCCTATTATCACAAGGACTGTAATGGGTGGTAATTAAGGTAGTGCAAAAGCTTGCTTGTCGTGGTTTTTCAGGAACTAGATCACCTAATTTAGGGACTCACCAGTCAGCAACGGTTACAACCTTCTGTTCGTTTGTGGTGGTTTTAGAATGGTTCTCATTATACAGCTTGTCTCTGACCCCTCATATACTCTGAAAGACATTCAGATGTTTTTTCAGGTCAAACTTTTCACATCCTCCACCTTCCTAGGATTATCTAGGCCGGGCACATATATAGGAACACTGAAGAGAACCTTGTATCGAGCGCGTCCCTCCCCAATACTTGTCTAAGCAAGTTATTTAATGTTCTCTGGACTCCATATTCATTATGGTACCAACTAAGACCTAGACTTAGTGCTCTAGTGGTCAAGGCTTGCTCAATCATGCCATTAGCAAGCTCACCTAATCCACTGGACTGAGCTTTAAACCGGTTGCTGAATAGTAGACAAACTCCCAGTACAGCCAGAGTATCCCTGAACGCATTGGAGGCAAACATAGAACAATTACATAAGTGAAATCAATGTACTGCTCCCATCACTACCAGACACTGCAAATCCTTTATGGCTGCTGAAGCATTTGCATTTCTCTGTGGCCACATGGATACAAATTGAGAACAAGAATGAATAGCCACCAAAATATAGTTATATACGTTAACATAATTTATTGGGCCGATATAGTCAAAATAAATAGCCCTGAACTGGATGTTGGAGACTGTGAGAGTAGTTGGCCAGGGCCTCTAAACAGCAGATGGTTTAATTTTTTGACAAATGTCACAATTTCTAACATAGGGGCGTATTATCAAGAAACAGAGTTAAAATTATTGCTACTTTAACAGCAGAAAACTGCCGCTAAAGCGGCGATAATGGGCTTGATAATAAGCCTTTGAGAATTCCAATAGAAGCCCATGTTTTGGTGACAATATGGGCTTCTATTGGAATTCTCAATTGCATATTATCAAGCCCATTATCGCCGCTTTAGCAGCAGTTTTCTGCCGCCAAAGCGGCGATAATTTTAACTCCATGCTTGATAATATGCCCCATTGTCACTCATGCTGCTGTAGCATTTCTACGGTTGCATTAACATCAGCATGGGCAGGTGCCAATCCCTTATTTGCTTTCCTGATTAAATCTAATCTGGACATTTTAGTAGGAATTGTCCTTTCTCCCAGTTCTGGTAGAGTGACTGCCTGTGGGAGGCTTTCTACCTTTTCTGGTTGTATGCTTTGCATGTTAAAATATCTGTGTCGATCTTCATCTGAGATCTGGTTACGGCTCCTAGTCTGACAGTCTGTAGTGCAGCTTTGGCAGCATTGGCTGCCTATATTTCCCTTTTATGTGAAATCCATCACTCTGATGGCCCAGAGTGTGCCTCACTTTGACCAATGGAATCTTATATTGTAAACCGGTATCTTTCCCCAGAGCAATTTATTTTTAAATAGCTTTTCCTTTATACCCTTGAAACCTTTCAAGCGCCAGTGTTGCAAGTCTACATTGTACCTTTGCACGTAGAAGGAGGAATCAGATGATATGAGTGTGAAAACTGATTAACCTTTTGTAATGCAAGAACCAGACCATGAAGTTTGGCATGTTGTACAGTGCTGGTATTTAAAATCTTACTCCCAGATTTACAAAGCCATTGCATTGTCATTACATCTTGCAAGGTGGTGCAAAGGCTTCAGTGAGATTTACTAAGCCACCTTGTGTGGCTCTGTATGGTGTAGTAAATCCAGAGTAGCGCAAGCCCGCGCAACTCGCTGCCTTGCGTTACTCTTTTCTGGGATGGCATTCCATGGGTGGAGTGTGGGTGTTCCCAAGCACCAACCCATGGATTTTGGCAACTTCCTAGATGAAAATGAATAATGAACCTGGGAAAGAGTCACAATGCTAGTCTTCCCAGGTAAGGTGTAAAGAGGAGAAATATGCATATTTCTCCTCGTATTTATCTCTTTCTACATGTGCTGCATTCTGGAGAATACACAGAAAGAGGAAAATGACTCAAGGAATTGCTTTTTGCTTCCTGCACAAAAACAATCCTGGCTGTAATGCAGGCACCCTTGCACCATGGCGCAAGGTTGCCTGCATTGGCACTAGGCTGCACTCAGTGGGGCAACTCAGAGAGAGAGAAGGAATGCGTCATATCTTAGTGGATATGGTGTATTCATACCTTTGCTTTTGATGCAGTGCCGTGCAAATTTTCAAAGGTTTTGCTGCGTTGTGTTGCATCAAATCTTTGGAAACTTGCCCCTTAGTGTAGGTGCACTGCGGATGGAATTCACCATCTTTCTCTACACTTTGTACAGCTGAGCTGGCTGCTGAGCACTTATATTTTGTTTGGACCGCTCGTTGAGCAGAACTATCCATATAGAACACGCTCTGATAAGACTAAATGGGTTTAGCTTTTGAAGTTGGAGGAACATTCTGTTCATATTGGAAAAAAGCTTGAGTATGAAGAGTGGGATCATACAAAAGATTCACACATTTAAAGAAGAGACTCACTGCACCCATCTCTGGTGTAGTGTGCGAGCATTAGGAATGCTTGTCTTAGTGGCAACCTCTAGTGGCGGTACTGGCGAAACCACAATTATGAGTTTTCCCTGCACCAAAAGATGCTCCTTAAATATAGCTGCCCAAACAGCTGCAAGAACCTTTTCAATGGAACCAAAACTTGCTTCGAAAGGTGAATAAAAGTGAGACTTTTATGCTATAGGAACAGTTTGTCCTTCATTGTAGGTTACAAAGGTATAACCTGATTTACTTGGTACGACTTTGAGAACTAGGTTGGTCTTATTGTCCCTAGTGTGCAAATATTATGTACCTAGCATGTCTGCTTGCACATCATGCAATATATAAGTGTATTTGTCCGTCCACTGTTTTGCTGAAAATGAAGGAGAAATCAAGTAGTAGAAGGGCTTATCTCACTCATTTTAGTGAGGCAAGTAAGTTAATCAAAAGTTAAGGAATCCCAGCAGGGATTACAATTTCTTCAGTGTATCAGGAGGATGCAGGATAAGATAATCAGTCCCACACTTGACCTTATTGGATAACTCCTATCCAAGGAAGGTCACTGTACGATTTCCTTAAAGTTAATTTTGTAACAATGTTAATATTTTTACAATTTCACCCACTCTAGTTAAGTGTACATCTATTCATTATCAGTAAGATAGATGTCATGAATATATGATAATAGCTTGGTATCTGGTTGTAAAATCTCCATGATGCATACTGGAAATAAGCTAGGAACAAGTACTGTACCCTCTCAAAACTAAAGGAGGTTAGATACTCACTTTCAGGTGCTGTGTTCTAACTATGATACTCATTGGAGATATCCAAGGTTGTTTCGTATTTATTCTGTACCAGGTTAATCATTAAGCCTGTGCTATATGCATTTTGTTCCGCATATTTTCGTATATGTGAATTTAAATTCCTATAGGTTAAAGCTATGCTATAGGATCAGTCTAGTTTGGATATGGGAATAAGGGGCATATTCATTGGTGAAAGACAAGCCGCTAATATGCCCTGATGTTGCATTTAATCTAATACTGCTTTAACACCATGCTTTGCTTCTGGTTTTTAAAGGATATTGAGCATGTGCTTGAGGCTCACTTTGTAAGGGAGCAACATGTGGAATAATGTGCTTATACCACCCCACATGGTTTCGGTTTAAGGCCGAAGCCTGGCTTACAGCCCATTCACTAGCATACATTTCCCTGATGGTTTCAGGTACTGTGTAATAAAGACTGGAGGCTAGTCTTCATCCACTAGTATAATGTCATAATTCTCAGATAAATGTGACTAGAAGACAGCTTTATTAATGCATGGTATATCAGCTTCAATTTTTATTTATAAATAATAAACCCTGTCAGCAGGATTTAAATGTTTAACACACACAGCAAAGGAGCTGAGGAGGTAAGACTTAAAATGTTATGACCCTCTCTGGAAACCCAAGTTTGGGAAGAAAGTGCCCTCACCCATTAATAGTGAGATGCTTCATCATAGGGCATGCTACAACACCCCCTATGCAGCCAACGCTAGGGGTGGAGTAATTTTACTTTTTGTTTCAAATAAACATTCAAAGGGACCCACCATGTAGTGTCTTATTAAATCTACCTTAGGAGTGTCACTATTTTTTATTCTGGGTCTAGGCAGGGTTAAAAATGTTCTATAAGATGGTATTGGGTATTATTGCTCTGTCATCTCTTGTGCTGTCAACATGTTTCGGCCAGTTATCTATTGCCACTCAAAGACATTGACTTTCATCAGGCCTAAGGTCTCTACAGTCACTGTCAGCATTACTAACTTCCGCTAGTTAGTAGGCCATCTGGTGATGTAATGTCATGCAGTGACCGTACTTGCCATTTCTGTTCATAAGACCAGGAATTTTCTGTTAAACTAATAACAGCAATATCCACCAAATGTTATGTTATGTTATGTTATTAAATCATTTGTTAAGCGCGCTAACACTGATTAGTTTCTTGGCGCTAAACTTGACAGTGACACAATCAGAGGTGGAAGAGATGGATTAAAAAGCTTGTCTAAAGAGCCATGTCTTCCTTGTTTTCCGGAAGGGTAAGAGATTTTGGCAGGACCGGATTTCCAGGGGAAAGGTGTTCCATAGGCAGGGGGCCAGTGTGGAAAATCTACGTCCACCAGAGCATTTAAGTTTAAAGGGAGGGGTCTGGAGAAGGCCTAAGTGGAGTGAGCGAAGATTACGGGAGGGAACATATTTGGAGATTAGTTGATTAATAAATTTAGGGCTTTTACCATGTAGTGACTTAAAGATCATACAGCCTGCTTTGAAGAAACAACGTTGTTTGACCGGAAGCCAGTGCAGCTTAATGAGAAGAGGAGTAGCCGCCTGCCACCTAGGCTGCTTCAGGATCAGCCTAGCAGCATAGTTCTGCACCATCTGGAGACGCTTGAGTAAATAGTTTGGGAGACCCAAGTAGATGGCAATCGCGTAATCCAGATAGGACAGAACAGTGGCGATCACAACCTGGGTAATAGCTTCTGGCGTTAATAATCGCCTGACCTTCCTGATTTTTTTTAGCTGATAAAAGCACTTGGAGACCACTTGTCCCACTTGTGCTTTTAGTGAAAGGTCACTGTCCACAATGACTCCAAGCGTTTTGGCCGATGGTGAGGGTTGCGGAGCTTGACCCAGATCTAAAGGCCAATAGTGAGGGCCCCAGTACTTAGCACTGTCCCCAGTCAGTACCAATTCGGTTTTACCTGGATTTAGTTTCAGCTGATTTTGATCCATCCAGGATTTAATAAACCTCATGGTTGACTGGAAATGACTCACAGATTTTTCAGAGTTGTCAATGGTAAAGAGTAGCTGCAGGTCGTCTGCATAATTAAAGACTCTCACCTGTTTGTCCCTCAAGGTTTGTATGAGGGGGAGTATGTATATGTTAAAAAGATGGGGTGACAGGGAAGAACCCTGTGGCACTCCACATGAGATGGACTGTTTAACACCAGTCAAGTCCCCCAGACGCACCGCTTGGGAGCGATCCTCCAAAAAGGACCTCACCCAGCAGGCCGCCACGCCCTGTCTGCCGGCCTGTCTGACACGCTCGACCAGGATATTATGGTCGACCGTGTCGAAGGCGGCCGACAAGTCCAAAAGCACCAGGGCCTGGGGAGAATGTCTATCTGCGCAGTCTCGAAGTGTGTCCAAAACTGCAGTGACCACTGCCTCCGTAGAGTGTGCAGGCCGGAATCCAGCCTGATGAGGGTCAAAGCAGGAGGACTCCTCCAAAAAATTAGAAAGAGTTTTCGCCACGTGGGCTTCCAGGATTTTTGCCAAGTAAGGCAATAGGGAGATGGGCCTGTAGTTTGCCTTACAACCAGGATCCGCCCCGGGTTTTTTTAATAGTGGTATGACCGTGGCTTCTTTGAAAGCGGACGGGACTATGCCCGACAAGAGGGAATCATTTAGAAGGGCAAGGACAGGGGTTGGATAGGTGGAAAAGCATTCTTTCAGGATACGCGGGGGACAGATATCCAGTGGGGAGCCAGATTTGACTCTCATCATTAGTTCCAAGAGCTGGTCATGAGTTAGGGGTTGAAAATTAATAAGAATGGCAGAGCCAGTCTTTATTGCCATGCCGGTTGTTATTGCGGTCTTAGATTGGGGAATGCTAGTTTTTATGTCCGTGATTTTGTCACTAAAGTAAGAATTCAGTGAGTCGCACAGACACTGAGTGGGGATTATTTTAGGACGAACATTCTCCAGGTTGGTCAGTTCATTAAAGACAGAGAAGATGTCTTTAGATTTGTTTGAGGAGTCAAGAATGCGAGAAGAGAAATACTCCACCTTAGCTGCAGAGATGGCATTCATATATTCCTTCCTCGCCCTAGTATATTTAATTTTTCCCTCAGTATCATAATCACGGCGCCACAAGCGCTCAAGCTGACGTAAAGTCAGTTTCCTACTTTTCAGGACGGCGGAAAACCATCTATTGGCATCCGTGCGCCGTGCAAGTTTGATTCTTTTGTACGGGGCATGGAGATTGCTGGCCGCTTGTAGCCAGTCAGTTAGAGAGGAAACTGACAGATTTATGTCATTGTCCAGGAAGGGGACATCATTAGCTAGTGACTGTAAAAAAGCAGTTTTATCCATAGCGTTCCAATTCCTGGCTAATCTGCCAGCAATTGGCACAATGGTGTGAGTGACACAAATTTTAAATTTAAGGATAAGATGATCTGACCATAGGCAAGGCAAAGTTAGCGGAGAGGTCACGCAAGTGGTATTAGACCACACTTGATCCAGTATGTGTCCTTTATCGTGCGTGGGGGAAAGCACCAGTTGCTTAAAATTGAGGTTAGACAGGAGGTCGGTCAGTTCCGCCGATTGAGAGCCCTCTGATGGATCTTTGTACCAGTAATTGAAATCACCTACTAACAAGACCCTGGCGTGATCCAAAGCTAGATTAGCAACTTGCTCACTAAAGGCCAAGGGAAACCATGCCATTGAGATGGGCGGTCTGTACAAAAGGACACATGTTATAGTCATGTGAGGAGTGGCAATTTTTAATACAAGATTATCTGTGTTGGCTAGTGTCAGACAAGTAAGAGTAGTGACATCCAGGCTAGAGCGAATAATCGCCGCAACTCCACCTCCTCCTTTCCCGCTAGCGCGGTCTGCCTGGATAATATAGTAGTCAGGTGGTAGAGCTGCTATGATATCGGGTGCTGAGGTGGAAGATAGCCACGTTTCTGCCAGCAGAAGGATGTCAGGTTTCTCCGTGTCAAGTAACAGAAAGATGTCCATCTGATGCTTGACAAGGGAACGAGTGTTGAGGTAAAGGATAACGAGCGAATTGAGGGGTGGGTTGGGTGGAGCCAAACGTGCTGCACGAATTGAAAGGTGACAGCCTTGTCTCAAGATACCATGCTTACAGAGCTGGAAGAGTGTGTCCTTCGGTAGCAGTAAATGATCAATGTTTTTATTGCACTCCAATAAATCGACCCTGGAGTAATGGAATGTTTGGGTATTATGAGATGCCCCTAGTCCCGGTCGGTCGCGGACGGGCGCAGACGGGCTTACCTTTGGCGCGCCTTCGGCGCGCATTCGTCGCGCCCGCTGCGCTCGTCCGCTGCGCTTCCGGGGAAAGCACATGATTTATAGAAGAATGGACTGACGATCGGTGGGCGTGGCATCTGCAGGGGGCGTGGCCTGCGGGCTGAATGAGGCGCTGGAAAGCGTTCCACAACTAATTACAGGAAGCGCTGAGTCCGCTTTTCAAGCGTGCAAAGTGAGGGTGAGTGAGTTTTTAAAACAAGAAATATAACAACAGCAATTTTTAAAATAAGCAGTCTCCCGGCTTTCCGCCTCAGGAGTGTATCACGACAAATGGGAGCGCTCGTAATCAGCGTCCCCTTCATAGTGACGATCGATGGGCGTGGCCTCTGCAGGGGGCGTGGCCTGCGGGCTGAATGAGGCGCTGGAAAGCGTTCCACAACTAATTACAGGAAGCGCTGAGTCCGCTTTTCAAGCGTGCAACGTGAGGGTGAGTGAGTTTTTAAAACAAGAAATATAACAACAGCAATTTTTAAATCCCACAAGAGGGTGAGTATATGTGGTCCTCATATTCAAATGCTACTTTAATTTGTATTATCATGCACAATAATCCCTTCTGTGAGAAATATCACAATTTTAATGTGAAGCAACAATCAGCACACTTGTATTCACATAGGTGGGGCTAAAAAGTATCATTAGAATCAAGACTATCACTCCTTACCCTGATAATTGTCTCATCTCTCTTAAACCAGTGTAGGGGCAGGAGCATCACCCTGTAGTCACACACCGTATAAAAGTAAGAGTGTGATCAGCTGTCTAAATCTGTTTATTTAAGGCATATTTTATATTTGCACAAAATGTAATTCAAACAGAAGAATAGGTCATTTTTTTTTAAAATGCCCATTGTGACGGATGTGGACAATACTGGCCAAAAATTAGTGTAACTTGTCATTAGGTTTCCTGGGATTCAGCCTTTTGAGCATGGTGCCAAGGCCCCATGTCTCAACCGCAATGCAAGTAATTCTTGTACCGCATTAGTCATTTCAGGGTAAAGTATCAAATGAACTGCCTCGAGCGGTGTGCAGCAAAGTTTTAAACCAGGCCAGTTTCCTTTAAAACAAAACTAATCCCCCTCTCAGACAAATCGCATCCGTCTGGCATTTAGTTCATCAAGGGATCATCGCCTCCAGAATTAGCCACTCTGCACCCTCTGTAGATGGTTATTGCTGCTTTGGAGTGCCCAATTTGTAGCAACTGTTTTGGGGGTCCCCTCTTATGTGGCGTGATTACGTACATGTGCTCTTCAAAAGGCTAGACCATTAGCCCGCCTGACTGACTGTCAAACACCTACTTGTGCGTCTGACCATGTTTTTTGTTATTCAGTCATTCACCTGGTCAGAAACTTGATCAGGGAACGTGCGCGTAGCTAAAGCTGAAGGATAGATGTGCAGTGTGCAGACTCTCCACGTTGTATATTTTCTGCTATCATTCTTGAAATGTTTGTAAAAAATAATGATTTGTAATATTGTATGGACTGAGGTGTGCTGTTTCTCCAACCCCCTCTGTTTATTGAGATCATTGCAAATTAAATTAATGAGGCATATCTTTATACATGATGTGGATTTATGTATGCATATGTGAAGGAAGTATGCCAGAAGAATGTATCCAACCCTAATTGGGGCTCCCTTCATTATATTCACATATTCCACACCCTTTATCACATCAACTGCTATCTTTGTGGGAACATGAGTGAGACATAATAATTATAGATATGGCTCAGAATATGGAATAATATCCCTGTAGCCACCATCGCTGTTTGTGCTCATCTAAGATCACATTGATGAAGAGTATCTTCAAACCTCTACTGGGTATAAATGTTTATGTGATGTTCAAGGAGAATGAAGACAACCCTGTAGGGGGTGTACCATAAATATTCAAGGAACGAGATGTTTTCCCACTTAAATGTCTCAGTTGCACCTAAGGTATGTGTGTAGGGTAGCACCTATAGTGTATGTCTCATATGCATTTAAAGGTGGTGCCAGGAGATGGTTCAAACCCATCTCTGTTCTTCTTTGAAAAGAAAGTTCTTAATAGCTCTTACATTATGAGGGCTATTGGGTTTGTCTAGTACTATCTACATAAGATCATTTGCAGAATGGTTCATCTCATGGACTGTGTCGTTAGCTTTGTCATGGTCTTCTTACACTTCACATTGCTCTTGTGTTCCATGATCCTTATCTTGACCTTCCATGTTGTCGTACCCACAAATAGTAGATTACAAAGGCAGGGAAATGAGGTATCTGACATTCATGGAGTTGCAAGTGGTGTATTTAGTTAAAACCAATAGGTAGTTTAAACCCACATTGTTAGACCTGGCACATTGGCGTGGGTCTCCCTTCCATTTTTGCTGTTGCCTCATGTGTTTTTGCTGATGTTAGATGCTCAGGGCACTGTGCCACTGCTGTCCAGTGCCACAGTGCAAGTGCTCCCTATTGTAAATTAATGTATGAATTTGTGATTCTATGATTGGTTGGTTTGGTTTACCTGTCAGACCCTAGTACAGTGCACCAGGAGTGCCCAGGGCTTGTATATCCAAATGCTGCTGGTGGGCTTGCTGCACTGGTTTTGCCACCCACAGAAGCAGCCTGTAAAAGTGTGTCTCAGGTCTGCCATTGCAGAGCATGCATGCAGTCTGGTACCGTCATGCTGACTGAGCAAGTGCACCCACTTGCCAGTCCCTAAACCTTCCCTTTTCTTCATATCAGACACCCCTATGGTAGGCCCAAGGGCAGGGTGCATTGTATGGATAAGGTAGGGCATCCCCTGGTGTGTGAGGCATGTTCTAATAGTGAATTACAGCCATTTTCGTTTTTCACTATTGCAAGGCTACCTGTTCTCAATAGGCCAGAAGGGGCAGTTTGATTATTACATCTTATACTCCTAACTGACTCAGGGAACATGGTAGAAATTCAAATTTAGTATGCCTGAACTCAGAATGATACAATACATCTTTTAGTGCAGTTGGTTTTAAAATTCTGTTTGAAAACACCACTTTTAGGAAGTAGGTATATTCTTGTCTAACCATTCCAACCTGCCTCTGCTAGGTTGTGTATTCCTTGTCTGGAGTTTGAGTGATAGGGCTGGGGAATTCCAGGAGACAGGGTGAGGTGGCCCAGTGGTGAAGAGAGAGATCTGCATCTAGATGGGTGGGAGGAGTTGCACCTGGGACCTGAATAGGGCTGTGCCTTCCCTCCACAATGCTGGCTCCACCTCCTGTGGTGCGTCTGATGTCTCTGCCCTGGACTCTGAAAGGAAAGAAGGAGTCAGGTAAACATAGTGCTCCAGGACTGACTAGAACCGGTTTGAGCAAGGCAAAGGCCCCTCTGCCTTCAGAGGACATAGGATTTTTGGGTATAAGTATTGGGACCCTGATCCCAAGAATTAAGATCACTTTGGGAAAACAAGAAGAAAACTCTGCTGAGGAGAGGAACCAAGAAGAAACTGAGGAGAGACTATACCTGAAACTGGGGATTGGCCTGCAGGGGTTGCCTACTGCCAAAGAGAGGAGAAAGGAACTTTGTGTGTACTTTTGCTCAACTTTTGAAGGATCTCCAAGGGCTTGGAAAAGAGCTTGCCTCCTGCTGAAGTCTCAGGAACAACAGACTTCAACCCCCAGCTCCCCAGAGTTCTTTGGAAGTGCCTGCTGCTGTTTTGTGCCTTCTGAGGGACTGCGTGTTGCAAGGAGCTGGAAGCGTGACTCAAGAAGGAGAAGCGTGCCGCCGTCAGAGCTGTTGTCGCCGCATCGCGTAAAGGGGTGTTGCCGCTGCAGTTGTTGCATCGAGCGGAAGCGTCTCGCATCATCACAGAAGTGTCTCACAACACTGAAGAAGCGTGTCGCCATCGCAGCCATCGTAGCTGACGCATTGCACCGCATCAAGAGATGAGTCTCGCATCGAGGAAGAAGCGTGTCGCCGTTGCAGCCGCTGCCATCGCGTCTTGGATGACGCCGCCCTAGCTGTCGCATTTCCCCGCATCAAGGAAAGCGCCTCGCACGGGGAAGCGTGCCGCCGTCTGAGCTGTTGTCGTCGCATCGCGTAAAGGGGTGTCGCCGCTGCAGCATCGCATCAAGCGAAAGCGTCTCGCAACGTCAGAGAAGAGTGTCGCCGGCAAGGCCGCTGTCGTTGCATCGCATAAAGGGATGTCGTCGCTGTAGTTGACGCATCGAGCTGAGTCTTCTCGCAACATCGGAGAAGCGTGCCACATCTGGAAGATCTTCTCGTCTTTATTTCTTTGCACCAAAATCTTCATCGCATCAACATCATTGCAACTCTTTCGATGCCCTGCGTGTCGCATCTAAAGGTAAATTGACTTAAAGTGTTGCATATAAGAACTAAAGAGAACTAAGCTAAATTCTACCATCTTAAAGTAACAGTATTGTGGATTTTTGTCGTTTAATGGTCTTGTGGTAAATCTATATAAAGAATACTTATTTTTTATATAAAACCTGTGTGGTGTCCATCTGTAGTGTTGTCACTTGATTACTGTATGTGTTCACAAATGCTTTACACACTGCCTCTGAGATAAGCCTGTCTGCTCGTGCCAAGCTACCAAAGGGGTGAGCAGGGGTTATTTTAGGAGTGTACCCCTTTACCCTGACTAGAGGAGGAGGTCCCTATTTGTCACAAGTGCAGACCTGTGCCAACTAGAGACCCCCAAGTCTAACACACATCAACAGTTTTCCTTGTCCTTGTGAGGTGGCATACTTTTCGAGAGCCACTCGCATTATGGGCCACAACCAAGGGAAGATCCCAGACTCTTGGCTCCACCCTAGACCTATCCTACTGTGGATAGACATGTTCCTGATACTGGTGTTCTAGGATTTGAACATAGGTGGTTGTAGTGATAACCCATTAGAAATTCAAAGATGGATCAATTTTTAGTAACAATCCTTTTGATTTGATTTGGCTGTGCTAAAAATAGCTACCCAGATACTTCTATTTGTCGTCAATCATTGGTCTCTAGTAGAGCATCTCTACTGTTGTCTCTCGCTCTCTTACATGCTTTTGAAACCACCTGATGAGGATAGTGTCTGTCCTGTAGTTTGTTGCTGAGTTTTTCTTCCCCCTGGCTAAATTGTTGATATTTGAACAATTTCTGCAGGGACATAGAAACTGGCCATAAGGCAGATTTTGTCTCAAGGATCTTGGGTGGAAACTTTGATCTGACAGTAGATTATTTATTATTTCTGTCAGTAGGCTTATGGAACACTTGTGTGATCAATTTCCCATCTTGGTCTTTTGATGAAGTATGTACCGGAGGGAGAGCTGAGATTTGTCTGAGGGGGACTGAGATTTCTTTTAAGGGAAACTGCCCTACTTTAAAGCTGATCTCTTGACTGGGGGAGAATGTATGCATTGTCAGCATTCCGTCCATCATTTGTTTGTTGTAACGCTTTTCGCCCTAAGTGGGATGGGTATTCCCAGACGTGGGACCCGTGCTCACTACGCCACTGGAGTCAAGCTATCCTGGCTGATGACGGCTGATAGCCAGAAACCGGTCCTAGGATGCTTGATTCCGGTCCAGGGAAGACATGGCTTGGCAGTTCGGGCTGGACTGTTCCCATGAGGCACAGGGTCAAGACTGATTTGCATATGGCCATGTCTGAACTGGGGTGGTGTAGTGGGCAAAAGAACGATGGATTTAACCCAGATCTCTTGACTGGGGGAGAATGTATGCATTGTCAGCATTCCGTCCATCATTTGTTTGTTGTAACGCTTTTCGCCCTAAGTGGGATGGGTATTCCCAGACGTGGGACCCGTGCTCACTACGCCACTGGAGTCAAGCTATCCTGGCTGATGACGGCTGATAGCCAGAAACCGGTCCTAGGATGCTTGATTCCGGTCCAGGGAAGACATGGCTTGGCAGTTCGGGCTGGACTGTTCCCATGAGGCACAGGGTCAAGACTGATTTGCATATGGCCATGTCTGAACTGGGGTGGTGTAGTGGGCAAAAGAACGATGGATTTAACCCAGATCTCTTGACTGGGGGAGAATGTATGCATTGTCAGCATTCCGTCCATCATTTGTTTGTTGTAACGCTTTTCGCCCTAAGTGGGATGGGTATTCCCAGACGTGGGACCCGTGCTCACTACGCCACTGGAGTCAAGCTATCCTGGCTGATGACGGCTGATAGCCAGAAACCGGTCCTAGGATGCTTGATTCCGGTCCAGGGAAGACATGGCTTGGCAGTTCGGGCTGGACTGTTCCCATGAGGCACAGGGTCAAGACTGATTTGCATATGGCCATGTCTGAACTGGGGTGGTGTAGTGGGCAAAAGAACGATGGATTTAACCCAGATCTCTTGACTGGGGGAGAATGTATGCATTGTCAGCATTCCGTCCATCATTTGTTTGTTGTAACGCTTTTCGCCCTAAGTGGGATGGGTATTCCCAGACGTGGGACCCGTGCTCACTACGCCACTGGAGTCAAGCTATCCTGGCTGATGACGGCTGATAGCCAGAAACCGGTCCTAGGATGCTTGATTCCGGTCCAGGGAAGACATGGCTTGGCAGTTCGGGCTGGACTGTTCCCATGAGGCACAGGGTCAAGACTGATTTGCATATGGCCATGTCTGAACTGGGGTGGTGTAGTGGGCAAAAGAACGATGGATTTAACCCAGATCTCTTGACTGGGGGAGAATGTATGCATTGTCAGCATTCCGTCCATCATTTGTTTGTTGTAACGCTTTTCGCCCTAAGTGGGATGGGTATTCCCAGACGTGGGACCCGTGCTCACTACGCCACTGGAGTCAAGCTATCCTGGCTGATGACGGCTGATAGCCAGAAACCGGTCCTAGGATGCTTGATTCCGGTCCAGGGAAGACATGGCTTGGCAGTTCGGGCTGGACTGTTCCCATGAGGCACAGGGTCAAGACTGATTTGCATATGGCCATGTCTGAACTGGGGTGGTGTAGTGGGCAAAAGAACGATGGATTTAACCCAGATCTCTTGACTGGGGGAGAATGTATGCATTGTCAGCATTCCGTCCATCATTTGTTTGTTGTAACTACTTTAAAGCTGTGTCATGCACCATTCTTGGCAGTTAAATTGATACTTTAGCTTGAAGTGACCACGGCTGTACAAAAATTACTTGCAATGCGGTGAGGCATAGAAGCTTGGGACTATGCTCGAAGGGCTAAATCCCAGGAAACCTAAAGACAAGTTATACTAATAATATCCATTATTGTCCGCACCAGCCACAATGGGAATTTTTTTTAATAACGGGCTATTATTTTGTTTAAATGCCAATTTACGCAATGAGAAAATATGCCGTACATAAGCAGATGTAGACTGCATTAATCACAACTACTGACAGTGCAGCTGATAATAGATAGTCTTACCTTTATACAGTGTGTGACTACAGGGTGATGCACCCACCCCTACCAGGGGAAGGAGTGTGGTGGAAAATGCCCTCTCTGAAGGGTCACCCCAAACTTTTTGCCTTCCTCCTCCTCATTTTCTGGCCTTCTTTTTTGTTTGGTTTTGGACTCTGAGCACATTACCACTGCCATACAGTGCTAAAATACATGTGCACTCTATTCTAAACATGGTAAAATTGGTGTATTGACATATTTAGTTTACGTTGAAGGCCCTTGTAAAGTGGTATTCCATATACCCATGACCTGTAAATAAAAAGCTACTAGTGGACCTGCAGCACTGACTATGCCACCCACACAAGTAGGCTTTCAAACCTCTCTGAGGCATGCAATTGCAAGGCCTGTGTGTGCAGTTTATTGCCACACCAATTTGCCATTTCAAATCTTTTGCCAAGCCTTAAACTCCCCTTTTATTATACATACGTCACCCATAAGGTAGGCTCAAGGTAGCGGATAAGGCAGGATGCTGTGTAAGTAAAAGGTAGGACATGTGCATTTAAGTTTTGCAATACCTGCTAGTGACAAGCAGCTACAATCATGTTTCCCCACCTTGAGGCCTACTCCTCTCTTAGGCTAACATTGGGAATTCTTTAATACCCTTTTAAGCTGTAATTCCTGATCAGAAAGGAGTGCGCCATCATGTTATATGTCTTTGGAAGGGTAGTGATAAATCTTCTTTAATGGCAAATTATGATTTACCATCACTATTATAGAAATGCTAGTTTTAGAAAGTGGGCATTTCTCTGCCCTTACTGCTCAGTGTGCCTGCAGCCTGTCTCCAATACACATCTGGGGTAGGTGAAAGCAATCCTTTGTGCATTACCCATAGATAGCCACAAACACAGAAAGAGTGGGTGTGAGGGAACTCATCCGCAATCACCTGAATTCTGACAGCTCTTCCTCAGCAAGAAGAGAGGGAGGGAACTGACACTTAAACGTGAATAGGCAGTGTCCTTTTTTGAACACAAATAGCCTATTATCCATTACAGATGGTCTGAAGCCAGGTCTGGGAAGAAAGGATGAGTCTGCACTTCAAAAACCGTCATTTGAAGTCACCCCCACTTCAAAGGCCCACTGGATATAAGTGCTGGGTCTCTAACCCTACCAAGAGAGTACACTACTGGACATGTGAAGAACTCTGCCAGGAGTAAAGACTGTTGTGCTCCAAGGATTGCCACTTTGCTTGACTGCTGCTCTGGACAAACTGCTTTTCCGCTTTGCTGTGTGCCCTGCTGCCTGCAGATCTCTTCCCTGCAGAGGACAAGGACTGCACTCATCTCACTTGATCCCGGAGTGACTCAAGGACCCCCTGGCCTGCACCCTATTCTGAAGTTTCAGGGCCATGAAAGACTTTCTTTAACCCTGCAACAGCTCCAGGACTCTGCAATCTGTGAGTTCTGCCCTGCCAAGTGGTACCAATCCGGTCCTAGGTCTTTGAAAGTAAATATTCCCTGTGCAGAACCATCAAAATCAAGGCAGTGACGACTTTGCGCCAATCCGAACCAACACAATTGCCATTCGACGCAGGAGATGATCGACGACATCGCTTCGACAGACTGCAAAGTTCTTTAATGACAGACAGTGTGGCTTGACAGTGATGCATTGCCTGCATCCTTAAGGGGTTGATATCTAATTTGGAATTTATGCATCAAGTCTTCAACATCTGCACTTCCTTCATCAAAGGTACTTGTTCAGTGGGACCTGCGTGATTCCTGTAGGCAGCCTGCCTTTCTTCACGGTTGGCCTGAACTTTGCATTTACCGTGAACCAGTACAACCTCAAGTAACCTCTAAGCGCTATTTGCTTCTTAGCACTGAATTTTGATGTATTCTTCAAAAGTTCATAACTCCGATTCAACTTATTGGATTTTTGCCGTCTCCATCTTGTTTAACTCATAGAAATCTAAACTATTGATCTAATCATATGCAGAGTATTTTAGGGGTGTTTTCATTGTGATACTGTGTGTGTTGCACAAATACTTTACATATATGCCTATTTAGATAAGCCTGACTTCTATGTGCCAAGCTACCACAGGATGAGCAAATGTTATCTTTTAGTGTGTATCTAGCTTACCCTGACTACAACAGTGGTTCCTGCTTTAACAGAGTGCATACTCTGACAACCAGAAACCCAATTTTTAACAGAGGGATAGGTGTGATTCTAATGATACTTTTTAAGCACACCTATATAAAGTGTACTGATTGGTGCTTCACATTAAAATGCTGATATTGGTCACAGAAGGGATTATTGTGCGTGACATGATTAATTACTGTAACATTTGTCCACAATTGACACAGTTTTATTGTGAGAACCACATATACTCACCCTCTTGGCGGCTTTGATTGATATTACTGTTATTTGTCTTACAGAAAATTCCTGATCTTATGAACAGAAGTGCCAAGAAAGATCACTGCATGACATTACATCACCACATGTCTTACTAATGAGTGGAAGCGAGTAATGGTGATAGGGACTGTAGGGATGTTAGTAGTGATGAAAGCCAATGACCCTGAGTGGTGATAGATGACTACCCGAAACATGTTGATAGCACAAGAGATGAAAAGGCAATAATACCCAATATCATCTCATGGAACATTTTTAACCCTGCCTAGGAGGTCCAGAATAAATTGATAGGGACGGTACTAAGGTAGTTTTAATAAGACATTACACAGTGTATCCCTTTTAATATTTATTTGAAAATGAAAGAAATGTTGGCTGTGCAGAGTGTGTTGTAGCACACCCTAAAATGAAGTATGAAACTTTTTAGTTGCTGAAGGCACGTTGTATCTATATATGGGTTTCCAGAGAGGGTGATAACATTTTTAGTCTTAGCTCCTCATCTCCTTTGTTGTGTGTGTTAGCCTTACAGTTTTGGGAGGGCGGTTGAGGAGTTGTGCCTCTCATCTCATCTCTTTGTTTGTGTGCACAGATTTAAATGCTTATCTGGAGTCATCAGTTAATGTCATGCAATCACCTGTTCCCAACTGCAGAGACGATACTGGAGCCGATGCTGGACCTCCTACTCCTTCCAGCGTCACGCAAGATCAAGGGACCTAATTCCTCAGTCCATGCCCGGCCCCCAGCGGCTGGGGGTTCAGGAAATTATAAGAAGAGAGAGACTTGCGGTATTGGATCTGCTCAGCTGCTATGCGATATTGCATAAAAGGATCTGTCACTTCTGAAACCTTCTACGTTTGCAAGGTAGATGTGCACTGGACCAGAACCTCTGGTTTTGTGATGATGCAATGCACTGGAAAAACAGTAGGCAGTTACCATCAGTACTCTAAAAGTTCTCTACATACAATGAACATGCATTAACATACATGACATATACTTAAAAGCTTCATCAGCAGCAAGACATGAGAGCATAATAACCAAAATCACAGATTGAAGTGTGTCACTCCCTGGGATAAACTCAGAACAATAGTTAGAGTAACTTGACCTCCCAAGGATACATTCAGAATGAAGGATGGACTTATTTGGACTCCCAAGGTTAAACTTGGAACACAGGTTGGGGTACAAAGTTCATGCGTATATCAAAGAATCTGAACTGCTTTCTCTTGGCACAACAATTCATCAAAGAAATTTGAAGCTCAAGAGTTTAATCCTTGTGGACTAAAATTTCTAGCGCCAAATTTGCAGGAAGGGTGCAGAGTATAAACACCCAAGAAGTACTGGAGTAATCACAGAGAGAGCATGGATGAAAAGTCTGTAGTCTGTAGTTTTTAAAGACGTGAATACTTGGTCCTACTTACTTCTATAGGAGGATTAATGTGCCCTAACCATATATCAAGTACTTTGCCTAGTTCTTCCACTTGACTGAAGTTTGAATATCTCAAAGCTTTGACTCAGTGAGTAGTGGAGGGTCCGGAGTAGCTGTGCAGGAGGAAAATATCAAGAGAGCTGGAGCCATGGGAACCACAGGCTCAGATAGGCTTGAAGGATACTGGAGCGCCTCTCAGTTCTGGCAGAATTCTTCAGGTTGTTAGGTTTGAAAATCCCATTTCTACAATGCACCTGTTTCATGCTATATTAGGTTAGCAGTGTGTGGCTAAATAGACGAAATTTGTATTCACGTTATGCAACCCACCGAGTTATCCCCGTAATGTACAGGCTTCAGTTAGCGAGTGTGACTCTATTTTGTATTTCGTAATCCCTATTAGGCTACTTAGACTGTGCCTGAACTAGGCCTCATTACTCATATTGCTTGTCTCAGCAGAACACTGTATTTTGTTATTATTTTCTCTTCTGTTCAAGGATGTTTCTCGACTTACTAATGAATAAGTCATTCTACCCTTACATACCTATCCGAGTGTGTAGTTCTGCTCCCACTTTAGGAGATGCTGAGGCTCAGCACGGTATCCTTGGGTTGCAGATAGTATGTACCCATCTGGCAGGTGGTAGCTCTTCCCTCTGTGTATTCTTTGTTCATGTTCGGCCCAGTCCGGTAACTTTCCACTGTGGGCGTGGTTGGGGGCGCTCGGGAAGAATCATTACGTGTTGTAAGCTGTTGGGGGGTCAGTCCCTCGGCAGACATCTTAGGGTGCAGGTCAGATTGGACTCCTCTGCAGAGTATTACTAATAAATGTGTGTTTGTATTCTCTACTGTCTGACTGACTCCTAATTACTTGGGAAGGCATTACAACCGTAGGTAACCAAGGTGGCCCCGAAGGGCCACTTCCTTCAGTTGGCGCCCAAACAGGGACCCTGCAAGGTGACCCGACTCACCCGCAAATGGGTTGCAGGGTCAGGGATGCGTCTGGTCAGTCGGGCAGATCGGGGTACCCCACACGATCGCGTTTGTTTCTCGCAGCTGTCCCGCCCATCTGATCAGGCAATTCCTCATCTAGTGGTCACCGGCTGGGGTCCTGACAGGCGAAATCTTGGAGTTGACCATTTGGTCTGAAGAGTCGGCAGTGGAGAATAATTAGACTCGACCTGAGTGCACCAAGTGAGTGATTTGATTCTTGAAAATATGGCACCATTCTTGAAAGGCATGAGCCTGCGGGCTGTGTCTTGATACAGTCTCTTGACTGGCTTGGTGCTGTTTCTGAACTGCCTTGCTTGAATGGCACGAGCCAATGGGCTGCGTCTCGGTACGGTCTTTGGGCTGTCTCGGTTTGAACTTGGTGGATTTGCGGACCCTTTTAAAATACACAGAGTGTTTGCGAATAACCTGCCAGGCCAACTGGTAATTTGGTCTGCTCTCAAAAAGGTCTGGTGCTAGAGCCTGTCTTCTTGAACATGGTACAGTCTCCGGACTGCAGTGAGCATTTTTTGGACCATTTTGGTTTGGTTCTTGAACAAATTTCTCTATTTTCCCTTTTAATATTTTTGGTGGTGTTATACTTGTCCGTTGGGGACAGCGTATGTGTCTTATATTAAGATGCCTTGCTTAAGTAAGTTAGGGTGTTTTGGATATCGATGTTGTTCCACTGATGCTCAATTGGAAAAGAGCCAGCCTGCGCCTCCGGAGGGTTCCCCAAAAGTTGACGTATACATCAAGCATGGTATTTGTTAGACCTGGCACCTCTGGCATGGGTCTCCCTTCCAATTTTTGCTGTTGCCTCCTGTTATATTGCTATGTTTTTGCTGATCCAGATGCTTTGGGCACGTTGTCACTGCTATTCAGTGCCAAAGTGCAAGTGCTCCCTATGGTTAATTGTTGTAATAGATTAGTGACTCCATAATTGGCTATTTGATTTACTTGTCAGACCCTAGTACAGTGCGCCATGTGTGCCAAGGGCCTGTAAATCAAATGCTGCTGGTGGGCTTGCAGCACTGGTTGTGCTACCCACAGAAGCAGCAAGAAAAATATTGCTCAGGCCTGCCATTGAAGAGTCTGTGTGCAGTCTGGGACTGCAATGTCGACTTGGCCAGTGCACACACTTGCCAGTCCCTAAACCTTCCCTTTTCTACAAATTAGTCAACCCTAAGGTAGGCCTCAGTGCATTGTATGTACAAGGTAGGACATGCCCTGATATGTGTGGCATGTCCTGATAATGAATTACAGCCAATTTTATTTTTCACTATTGCAAGGCTATCTGTTGCCATAGGCCAAAATGGGCAGTTCGATTATAACATCTTATAATCCTAACTGACCCTAGGAAACAAGATAGGAAAATTAAGTTTAGTATGCCTGAACTCAGAATGTTAAAATACATCTTTTAGTGTGGGTGATTTTTACATCCTGTGTTTGAAAATACCTCTATTAGAAAGTAGGTATTTTCTTGCCTAACCATCCAGCATGCCTCTGCTAGGTTTGTGTATTCCATGTCTGGCTTGTGAATGACAGTGGGCTGGAGAGAGTCTTGGCTCCAGCAGTCTGATGGGTCAGGGCTGGGCTGAATAGGACCTGCATTGAATAGAGAGTAGAGGGAGGAGATTTCCTTTAACTGACCTGAGCCTTCATAGAATAGAGAGTAGGGGGGGAGTTTTCCTTTCAGCTACCTGGCCCAGGTCTGCTTTCACCAATACTGTCTCCACCTCCTGCCAGGAAGCTGCACCAGGGAGGACAGAACTGGTTTTGGCTGGGCACAGACACTTTCTGCCTTCAGAGGACAAAGGATTTTGCAGTATAAATATTGGGGCCCAGACCCCAGAACTTTAGATCACTTCTGGAATCAAGACGAACCCTTTGCCAAGGAGAAGAACCGGAGAAGCTGAAAGAAGATTACTGCCCCAGAGCTATTGCTGCTTGGGGTTGGCCTGCAGTGGTTACTTCATTGCCAAGGAAAGGAGAAAAGGAACTTTGTGTGAACGTTTATTATCTTGAGGAAGATCTTCAAGGGCTTGAAGTTGAGCTTGCCTCCTGTTCTGAAGTCTCTGGGACATAAAGACTTCACCACCAGCTACCCCTGAATTTCCTTGCTGGGAATTCTACCTGCAGTGAGGTGCCTGCTATTGTTTTGGGCTCTCTGGAGACTGTGGTGCCGATCACAATCCGGTAAAAACCGGGTACGAACCGTCGGACGGAGCATATTCTCCGTCCGACGCGTACCCGGTCGTCAAAATATACAAACATGGAATTACGATTCGCACGGGTACACCATTACCGTACGAATCGTAAAAAAGACCGACCGAACAAAAAACACCTACCAATGCGATCCGGGAAAGCGCCGACCTGACGTCGGGACGCACGCAGCCAGCCATTCACGACCCAGGAATCACGATTCGCACCGACGTCACCCCGCACGGTGAATATTTTGCGGCAGCCAAAAACTGCCGGGAAATCAGGACGACGCGAACAAGGAGCACCAGTACGCGACGGACAGACGACGACGCGAACAAGGAGGACCAGTACGTGACGGACAGACATGGACCCGAACCTACGAGTCATCCCTGCCCTCATAACAGTCCACCTCCTCTACAGGTTACGACGCAGATGCCGCAGAAGGTCAGAATAACTAAGGGAGGGGGGAAAGTGGGGTGGGGTGGGGGTGGCACTACCAGGGCAGGCCACAAAACAACCACATGAGTGACACACTACACATGGCCTGGACATACCTGACTCCCATGCCCTGGTCACCACGAGGGGGTGGGGGCGTGTCCTGATAATCCAGCGACCGCCACAACGGAAGTCCGTCACCACGCGAACCGGCAACACAACCAGACAGGTACGTCCCGTACCCACGCGTGAAGAGCGTGGGTACGAGTCGGACCACGCCCACACACGTCACCCCAACAATGGCGGGACGGATCGCACCCACGTGGCAAAGGCCTGGGTACGGGCCGCACAAACATCACATAGCGTGGGGACGGATATGTACGGACCCTACCCCCACCCCGTATGCAAGGAGCGTACCCCCCACCCCAACAGTGAAAGTACGACCCGTACCCCCACCCGCGTATGCAAGGAGCGTACCCCCCTGCCCAACAGTGTAAGTACGACCCGTACCCCCACCCACGAATGCATGGAGCGTACCCCCCATGCCAACAGTGTAAGTACGACTCGAACCCCCACCCACGAATGCAAGGAGCGTACCCCCCAGCCCAACAGTGTAAGTACGACCCGTACCCCCACCCACGAATGCAAGGAGCGTACCCCCACCCCAACAGTGTAAGTACGACCCGTACCCCCACCCGCGAATGCAAGGAGCGTACCCCCCTGCCCAACAGTGTAAGTACGACCCGTACCCACACCCGCGGACGTACGGAGCGTACCCCCAGCCCAACAGTGTAAGTATGACCCGTACCCACACCCGCGGACGTACGGAGCGTACCCCCAGCCCAACAGTGTAAGTACGACCCGTACCCCCACCCGCGGACGTACGGAGCGTACCCCCAGCCCAACAGTGTAAGTACGACCCGTACCCCCACCCGCGAATGCAAGGAGCGTACCCCCCTGCCCAACAGTGTAAGTACGACCCGTACCCCCACCCGCGAATGCAAGGAGCGTACCCCCCTGCCCAACAGTGTAAGTACGACCCGTACCCACACCCGCGGACGTACGGAGCGTACCCCCAGCCCAACAGTGTAAGTACGACCCGTACCCCCACCCGTGGACGTACGGAGCTTACCCCCAGCCCAACAGTGTAAGTACGACCCGTACCCCCACCCGCGGACGTACGGAGCGTACCCCCAGCCCAACAGTGTAAGTACGACCCGTACCCCCACCCGCGGACGTACGGAGCGTACCCCCAGCCCAACAGTGTAAGTACGACCCGTACCCCCACCCGCGGACGTACGGAGCGTACCCCCAGCCCAACAGTGTAAGTACGACCCGTACCCCCACCCGCGGACGTACGGAGCGTACCCCCAGCCCAACAGAGTAAGTACGACCCGTACCCCCACCCGCGGACGTACGGAGCGTACCCCCAGCCCAACAGTGTAAGTACGACCCGTACCCCCACCCGCGGACATACGGAGCGTACCCCCAGCCCAACAGTGTAAGTACGACCCGTACCCCCACCCGCGGATGTACGGAGCGTACCCCCAGCCCAACAGTGTAAGTACGACCCGTACCCCCACCCGCGAATGCAAGGAGCGTACCCCCCTGCCCAACAGTGTAAGTACGACCCGTACCCCCACCCGCGTATGCATGGAGCGTACCCCCCATGCCAACAGTGTAAGTACGACTCGAACCCCCACCCACGAATGCAAGGAGCGTACCCCCCTGCCCAACAGTGTAAGTACGACCCGTACCCACACCCGCGGACGTACGGAGCGTACCCCCACCACACCAGTGTCAGTAGACTCGTACCCTCACCTCTAATGCAGTGTGCGTAACCCCACCGTGTATGTGCCAAGCGCACATATCCAGAAATCGGAGGTGTGTGTGCAGAGTCCACCCAGCAGTGCCCTGAGACAGGAGTGGTGGGTGTGGAGTCCTCCCAGCAGTGCCCTGAGACAGGAGGGGTGGGTGCCCATCACTCCCAGCAGTGCCCAGAGACAGGAGGGGTGTGTGCAGAGTCCTCCCAGCAGTGCCCTGAGACAGGAGGGGTGGGTGCAGAGTCCTCCCAGCAGTGCCCTGAGACAGGAGGGGTGGGTGCCCATCACTCCCAGCAGTGCCCAGAGACAGGAGGGGTGTGTGCAGAGTCCTCCCAGCAGTGCCCTGAGACAGGAGGGGTGGGTGCAGAGTCCTCCCAGCAGTGCCCAGACACAGGAGGGGTGGGTGTGGAGTCCTCCCAGCAGTGCCCTGAGACAGGAGGGGTGGGTGCAGAGTCCTCCCAGCAGTGCCCTGACACAGGAGGGGTGGGTGCAGAGTCCTCCCAGCAGTGCCCAGACACAGGAGGGGTGGGTGTGGAGTCCTCCCAGCAGTGCCCTGAGACAGGAGGGGTGGGTGTGGAGTCCTCCCAGCAGTGCCCTGACACAGGAGGGGTGGGTGCAGAGTCCTCCCAGCAGTGCCCTGACACAGGAGGGGTGGGTGCAGAGTCCTCCCAGCAGTGCCCTGACACAGGAGGGGTGGGTGCAGAGTCCTCCCAGCAGTGCCCTGAGACTGGAGGGGTGTAACACATGTGTGTGAGGCCAGAATTATCCACATGCATACTGGCTACAAGGGAACATGTCCCCATGAACTCATGTCAACAGACTCCACACACAAGTACAGTGATCACCAAGGATGCCACGATTGTCGCAGGTGGAGACATGGCCCTGCATGCATGGCCAAAGTAGAAGGGCTCCGTCACACACACAGCTCATGTAGACACAGCTCTGCGCTAAACATTGGGAACACCCTGCAGGGAAGAAAGCTGGGTACACAGAGGAAGGAATACACCCTTGGACAAGTGCACCATGCAGTAACTGCCTACATGAACAAAGAAAGTTAGCCAACACCTTGTGATGGCACACAGATCCCAGGGTCCCACCAATGAGCAGTACACTACTACATATCCCACACACCCAAACCCTTACACACCACCCAAAACCATGTAGCAGCCCCACCAACACCAATACCAGCATAGCAGTAGTGTGATAATGAAAACAAAATTAAGCTTTATTCTGCAGGAGCACAATGTCCGTGGATCGCAGGCAGTTCAATCTTCACAAAGCCCATAGGGCAGTCAATGATTCTCAGCTGGATGGGGGACACAGTGGGATGCGTGTCCCCTACCTTGCCTGCACAGTCAAATGGCATCGTCTTCCACACTGGTGAGGGCATCAGGGGGGGGGGAGCAACAGGCACCGCAGGGACATCAGGGCAAAGGGGCGGCGTTGTGGGTGCAGGGATGGAGGAGTCCACCACAGGGGGTGGGTCAGTGCCAAAGGCGGAGGCCAGGATGGCACTACACACCTTTGCAAGGTCATCCAGGGAGTCCCCTGCACCCGAAGGGACCTCAGGCCCCAAGGAGGGGGGGGGGTCAGAGGGATGGGTCGCAGCGCCACCGGGGGAGGGTGGAGACAGGGGGGGAGACTCAACCACCCTGACCGGGGACCTCCGTGACCGCTTGCGTGGTGGTGTAACTGTGGGGCTCAGGGACAGAGCGGCCATGAAGGAGTCCTTGGGGGAGATGTGGCCAGGAGAGCTGAGGGGAGGGGATTTGGAGGGAGTGGACTGGGTGGAATGCGGACTCCCACTATGGCTGCGTGTCACACGTTTGCCCCCCGACCCAGTGGGTGTGCCTACCTCACCCTGTGTGTGCGTGTCAGGAGGAGTGCGGTGGACCTTCCCTGCTGGTGTGGTGCCCGTGTCCGTTGATGTGGGTGCATGCCGACGTCTGGGTGTACGTGTGACAGGCATGGGAGTGGGAAGTGTGGATGGGGCAGGGGTAGGTGGGGGGAGGTCGCGCTGCAGGAGACCCACTGCTGCAGTCAGTGTGGAGTCGATGGACCTCAGCAAGTTGCGTTGGTCAGCCTGCGATGAATGAATGCCCTCCAAGAAAGCCTCGATGTTGGTGAGGGTTTTGCCGTGGGCATGGAGGACATTAAGGATCGCAGCCTGACCAACCTGCAGTTGCCGCTGGATGTCCACAGACTCTGCATTGGCGGCAGCAGTGGAGACAGGGGCAGGGGGCGCGGTGCCTGGCAGGAAGGAGACATGCTGTGACCGGGCACGCTGGGAAGGGACACGAGCAAGTGGGAGGCGGCTGGTGGAAACTGAGGGGGCGGTGCGAGGTGTTGTTCCGCTGTCAGCTGCTGGTGCAGCCTCCGCCCACTCGGAGACATCGTCCCCGGACCTGTCAGCTTCGTAGTCTGATGTGCCAGTCGACAGGTCCTCGGCCACACTCTCCTCCGCCTCTGTCCCACTCGATGTGCCAGCCCCGATGTCACGGCTGGCACTGGTGCTCGGTCCCTCCGCCTGGTCTGTGTCCATGTCTCCCTCTGTGTCCCCCGACGATGCTGTGGGCAGGGTGGAGAGACAGAAATTATTCAGACACCTGTACACATCTGTCACATGAGTCCAATCTACATAGGTAACATTGCATGGCCTGAAAAGGAAGATCCCTAACATCTACTGAACAGGGTACCGATGTAGGGCATGCAACACACAGTTGGTTGAGCCACCATGCCACTGAAATACCATGGAGAGCATGAGACAATAGCTAAACACAGGAAAAGGAGTCTGACATAGCACCCAGGTCCTGGGGACAATCCAGCACTGCATCTGCACCACACAGCGTTTGCGAAAATACCGATGACCAGGGACCATATCCATGAACTTGAGACACATGCTGCATAGGTAATGCTGAAAACATGCACAACATGACTCGGTCACTGCACATTGCGTGTGTGTCCAGGCACATCACACACTGCCCAGACCCAGCAAGTGGTAATCAGGATTTAACACATAGGCATTGCCCGCCCCAACAAGACCCTACACGAGGCAAATTGTGGAGACACAGGTGGCACCAACATCTCATGGTCTGGGTGATACACACAGGGGCAGGCAAAAAGCAAGATTGGACGCCAAACAGCCAAGGTGCGCCTGTACAAATAATGAGGTACCAGTGCCCATCCTCAGATGAGTATAACAAGACACACAGGCACTGGCAACTGTGAGTATGAAGAAGGACAATCAGGTCAGGCTGCACAGTGGACACCTGTACAAATTAGCACGTCTATATACATGGTGACAGGGGACAATGGCACAGAGCACAACTTACGCTGTAGACACTGACAGTGGCCACGTTCATGATGACACATACACCACTGAGGAAAAGGTGCCCCAGGGGACAGTAGTGGGCACGCAACTACATGCTACTGAATGGTAATGACAGCAACACACGTCACCATCCCTGCACTATGTGTATCGCACAGTCATGCACATCATGTCACAGGCCACTACATAGGACATGCGCGCTGTAAGGCATGACACATGAGAGACCAACTCCCATGTCTGGAGTCAGCATCAGTGCCAACTGACATGGAACCCACATGCAGTGAACTTCACAGTGCACAGGCAAGGTCCCACAACCTGTTACACACCACCCCCACACATGATGCTACAGACATTGTTCCCGTGGACAAAGCGCCAGCCTACATTACCCTGGGAAGGAGTGACTACACACAGACCAGGGAACACATTGCAAGGAGGGGAAGGGTGGCAGGGGCACAGCGCTATACTGGGCCAAACAGGATCTGCACAGCACCTTTAAACCCTGCCAGTGGATTCATGCTACTGTGCCCTTACAAATGCCGGTGACACACAACAAACACACATGTACCTACCCCCTTCCGGCTGCTGCATCGCCTGTAAGCGCCTCTCCAGGTCTGGAAAGACCACCGGCAGCACACGCCTGTGGAGGTGGCTCAGACGGCGGCGGCCGCGGTTCTTGTGGCTCTCAGGTGAGTCCCCCAGCAGGAGCCGTGCAATCCTCCGCGTCCAGCACCGGATATCCTGCCAGCGTTTCCTCACCTGGGCCAGGCGCCGCCTCCGACCATCCACACCCCTCACGGCACTGACGGCGGTCAGCCAGATCTGCTCCTTGGCAGTGGCGCCTACCTGTGAGGAGGAACAAGTGACACCACATCAATACACCAGCCACATGTCACAGAGAGACATATGGGTACAAATTAGCTGGTAACAACAAGGCATGTCATGCAGCCAACGCATTGCACCTTTGTCATAGGGACATCATCCCCTGGTGAGGGAAAAAGCAGTACGTGCCACAGTGGGTACACAGGTGGAATGATGGCAATGTCACAATCAATGATCTAGGCTCACACTGTGCATCACACCCACCCCTCCTGGCTCAGGGCACTGCTGTGAGGACTCCACACCCACCCCTCCTGTCTCAGGGCACTGCTGGGAGGACTCTGCACCCACCCCTCCTGTCTCAGGGCACTGCTGGGAGACATCAGGCACCCCCCCCCCTGGGACCCCCCCGACAGTACATGGCATGTGTGTTACACCTGGACGCAATGGCAGAAGTCACAGTCACCACATAGGGACAGTCTGTGGCAGTGGCCTATGCACTCACCTGATAACCTGGTCGCCCATACAGCATGGAGTACTGTGGGAGGATGACATCCAGCAGAGCCATGTTCTCCTCCAGGGTGAATGGCTGTGTCCTCTCCACAGCCCTTGACATGGTTCCAGGGAATCAGTAGCAGCAGCTGGGTCGACGAATGCAAAGATGTGCAGGCAAGTGCTCCCTCATGGGACCTGGCTGCCTTATATGTGCCCTTCTGCCCAGTCTCATGCACAGGAGTACAGAGAGATTGGTCACTCACATTTGCATCCTATGTTTCCACCAATCCCTTCAAACCTAGCAGTCTGTGGGTTCTCTATCGGTTTCATTCTCCTGCATGATGTCAGCCCCACAAACACATTGCAACAAAGTAGACAAATCCCAACTGACTTCTGCTGTGCACCTTCCAGAACAATTTCCAATTTTGAACTTGGTCTCCATGACAACCAGCATGCATGTAGGCCTTAATACTTGTCCCCCATGTAATTTGGAGCATCACACACAGGTACGGTGCGTGTGGGGGCCCTAGGGCACCCCAAATGCATGGCAACGGCCCGTACATGCATGCCTACGCTCTCCATCACTTTTGGTCTGCACGCGTATGCGTACTCGTAGTGGTACGGACCGAACACTCGCATCTACGCTCACTATCACTACGGGTACGCATACGCGTGCAGACCCATAGTGATAGTGAGCGTAGATGCGAGTGTACGGTCCGTACCACTACGGGTACGCATACGCGTGCAGACCCATAGTGATAGTGAGCGTAGATGCGAGTGTACGGTCCGTACCACTACGGGTACGCATACGCGTGCAGACCCATAGTGATAGTGAGCGTAGATGCGAGTGTACGGTCCGTACCACTACGGGTACGCATACGCGTGCAGACCCATAGTGATAGTGAGCGTAGATGCGAGTGTACGGTCCGTACCACTACGGGTACGCATACGCGTGCAGACCCATAGTGGTACGGACCGTACACTCGCATCTACGCTCACTATCACTATGGGTCTGCACGCGTATGCGTACCCGTAGTGGTACGGACCGTACACTCGCATCTACGCTCACTATCACTATGGGTCTGCACGCGTATGCGTACCCGTAGTGGTACGGACCGTACACTCGCATCTACGCTCACTATCACTATGGGTCTGCACGCGTATGCGTACCCGTAGTGGTACGGACCGTACACTCGCATCTACGCTCGCCATCACGATGGGTACACATACGGCAGCACTCCCACAGTGATTTGGGAACATGCACAGGCCCTCTCAGCAGCAGTACGGCGGATTTTACACATCACTGTGGTGATAGGCGACACACATGTCGGAATAGGGCGGACATACTTGTCCATGGATGGACATACTTGTCCAGGAATGGACACCAAGGCATCGTCTGTGCATTACCACATGTGTTGGGCACAGGTGTCACAGGCTGTGATGTGGAACATGCCTCCTGAGTGGAGAAGGCACCAGATGTATGATGAGATGTGTACATGTGTACTGTGTGAGGGTGCAATGTGTGCCAGGCATGCCCTTGACTCCTTTGACATGTGTGCATGTGGGACTGCGCACTCGGGGTGAGCGTCACTGGCATGGCACGGACACCAACACACGGAAGTGTCCCATGATGCCCGGTACAGGGGTCATGACACATGACTCATCACTACCCACAGTGCACAATGTGACTATGCCATATATGTGTCCGGGATTTACATCGGGTTGATGTTGTTGCACCCTCAAAAGCTGCAGCCGTTGCAGCAACCAACATGTGGCTGTGTGTAGATTGTCATTGCACACTGTTCCCAACACCATGCCACATGTGTTACCGGATGTGAGGTGCACATGTATGCAAGGGACACGGAGTAGCGTGACAAGGCCATGTCAGCAAACTCACAAGGAATGTGTGGGGAGTCATGACATGTGCACCTTCATGGCAAGGTGTGTGGGCTGGACTAGTGTAATGTCATGTGACCTGTGGCTCAAGTGTTCCGCTGCCAGTCTCTGCAATCAGCATCACACTTCTGCTGATGTGTGGGTGTATGTCACTCCTGTCTTGCGTCGGGCAGTGCACTTGCACTGGGACACAGCTATTCCCATGGCGTGGCATGGGGAGGTTCTCAATCACCGTGTGTAGCTGGGTCTTGGAAGGAGTGTCACCTTGCATCCATACGTGTCCTGGGCATGTAGCACATGCCTGACTCCCTATGTGGCATGTGTGTATTGGCAGATTTACATGTGCTCAGTAGACATGAGTTGTTCTCGTAGTGCACTCACTCTTCCTTGTCACTTCCAAATTACTGCAGAGCGCCTCCTGTTGCCCGAAGAATTCCAGACTTGGCCACCATGCAGGAGAATGACAGGATCCGGCTCTACCGCTTCACCCAACCGTTGATTCTGGAGCTGACGGCGAGACTGGCACCACACCTGCAACCGCAGCACAGGTATCCTACGGCACTGACACCCCAGCTGAAGGTAATGGCTGCCCTACATTTCCTTGCCACGGGTACCTTCCAATATACCATAGCTCATGTTGGTGGCATGTCCCAGAGCATGTTCAGCGGTGTGCTGCATGATTTCTTGGAGGCCATGTTGATTCACCTGGATGACTTCATCAAGTTCCCAACCCCTGAACAGATGACTGAGGTCAAGCGTGGTTTCTATGCCCTGGGAGGGATGCCCCATGTCATTGGGTCCATAGATGGGACACATGTAGGTTTGGTACCACCACACGCACGGGAGGTGGCGTACCGCAATCGGAAGCACTACCACTCCATCAATGCCCTTGTGGTGTGTCTGTCCAACATGGTGATTTCACATGTCTGTGCTCGTTTTCCAGGATCAGCACACGATGCCTACATCATGAGGCGTAGCGGGATGCCTGATATGATGATGCAGCTGCGCAACGAACGTGCATGTGTTGTTGGTGGGTACAGTCTGTCTGTCCTGTATTCTGTTTGGCCGAGCAGCACTACCGCTTCGCCAGTTCTAACGATATCCATGTGCTTTCCATTTAGGGGACGCTGGCTATCCCAACATGCCTTGGCTGCTGACACCTCTCCGCAACCCCATCACGCCGGCCCAGCTCCGCTACAACACCGCCCATGGCCGGACAAGGCGAGTGATAGAGAGGACGTTTGGCATGCTGAAGAGCCGATTCCGGTGCCTCCACAAGACCGGCGGCGCACTCCCATATGCCCCGGCGAAGGTCTGCAAGATCTCCATGGTCTGCTGCATGCTGCACAACATGGCAGTTGAAAGAGCTGTGCCCCTCATCCTGGATCAAGATGACGAGGACCATCCACCCGTGGAGGACGAAGGGCTTGGCAATGGGGCTAGTGATGTGGAGGATGTGGAGCCGCAAGAGGACATCCGGACTCGGCTCATACGCGACTTCTTTGCTTAGTGGTGAGTACCAGGGTCTGAGTGTGCACGCATTGGTCCCCGTGTGGCATGCGTTGTGATGTGTGTCTCCACCTGCATGTATGGCACGTGGGTCAGAGGTGTGTGTGGGTGTGTCACTGGAGTGATGGTGGCAGTGATGGTAGTATTTCCCCAGGCATAATTGTGACCTAGCATGTTGTCATACATACATGTGTCGAGTAAATGCACATGCAAGTGGCTGTGCTTCTTGTGGCTGACTTCTTGTGTGTCTCTCTTCCCCAGGTACCTGCGCATGCCGTTTGCTGGTTGCATTGTTGTGGCACTGCTATTCCTCATGGACATGGCATCGTGGGCTGACTCAGCGTTACAGGCACGGACACGTTTGGAAGTCTCCATGGGGTAAGGGATGCATCTGGGGTGTATTGGGTGTGGCAGTTGTTCACGATGTGTGCACACTGCCCCGGTCGGGGTTTGGGTCCTCTGCAGACATGTGGCATCCCCATGGGACACGACATGCAGCTGGGTACACCTGAATAGATGGGCTGCCTGGTTGTCAGTCATCAGTGATGGGATGGTGGATTGTGATGAAGGCATCAATGTGTGTGACACTGCCCTCGGACACATACGGTTAACATTGTCTTGACATGGCGTGGGACTTCCACATCAGCGGATGTATGGTGTATGGCAGGCTCTCCGTGAGCAGCTGTGGGTATTTAGCTATTATCCGACACTTGTGTGCCAGTTCCATGGCTATCACGCATTTGTGCTGCAGAAGGGGGGTGCCAGTGTTGGAGCCACATGTTACTCCACATGATGTGTTCATGTGTACTTCAAGTTGCCTCTGCAATCCCAAACACATGACTATTAAAGGTGTCCCTATGCCTCCAAGGTGCCTCTTCTCAGTCAATGCTGGTGTGTTGGCACGGTGCATCCTGCATGTCTGGCATGGTATTCCCTGATTGTGGCTATGTGTCAATGTGTCGAGTGGCAAGATGCAAGCTGTGTGTGTGTGCTGAGACTGTGTAATGGGCATGATGTCCATGACTGTGTGGGTATTGTGACATGTGCCATCCCCATGCATCCAACGTTGTCCATGACCCCATTCTCTGCATCCACCGGACTCAAGCTTGCAGGACATGGTTCTGCCACCTGTCTACACGTACCTGGGTGCCCCCCAGGACACGGGCCAGGATCCCTGACCTCTGCGCATGAGTGTTGCTGTACTCAATGTGTCTGTCAGCACGGTTGTTCGGCCACCCCCTCAGCTGGTTCTGACCATCACGGGTGTGTATGGTGCTCCATGTCTGTCTTGCCTAGAAAACTGTGACCCATGTGTCCTGTGCCAGACTCAGGCCCCAGGGTGTGGATGGTTGAAGTGAACAGATGACTCAGGCATGTTTAGACTGTACAAGACACATGTTAGGTAATAATGCTACCAGCAGGCATCTACTCTTAATAGTGTGATTTATTATTGGGGGGGGGGGCCAAGTGAGGGCCTTTCCGGGATTAGGGAATCCAAAGTTCAGTAGGGGAGTTGGTGTCCTTGCCATTGGAAATCCTCAGAGTCCATGCCACAGTCTTTGTCAACATTGGTCAGCCAGTGACCAGCAGGGCCATGTGGCAGAGAATGTCTCTTGATGCTGTGATGCTGTTGCTCCAGTGGGCCAGGTGCCAGGCCAGGTGTCCTGGGAGATGGTGATGTAGCAGCCACCCTCACGGTCCTTTCCGTGGACGACCCGGCTTCCTGCGGGGAACCTCAGCAGCAGGCCGTGACGACGTCTGGGATGCTCCGTCGGATGTTTCCTCCTCCTCCTCATGATCCCTCCCTGTGGGTGGTGATGTTCTCCGCCTTCTGGCACAGGGAGGGTCGGCCATGGTGTCGGCCATCCGACGGAGTTCAGCGTGAATCCCCTGGGACGCCGTCACTTGCTGAGCCTGTCTGTCCTCCATCCTCCGTTGGTGTAGCTGTAGACAGGCTATTAGCTCCGCATGTTGCTGGGCCTGCTGGACCTTGATCCCCTCGAGGACGGACACAACCTGGGCCATGCCCGTGGTGTCCTGCCGGTATGAGTCCAGGATGTTACGGACATGGGAAAATACCGGATCCCCAGCCAACTGGTCAGGCTCGCGCCTCCGCCGCTCTCCACTCCCACCACCCCTGCCCACTTGCGTCTGGCCTGCACTTGTGGGCACATGGGGTCTCCGGGACCCCTGAGGGGTGGCATTGGCGTTGTCGCCTGCCTCCTCCTGGGTGCCCGGGACACCGTGTCCCTCCTGGCGAGCCTGGCTGCATTGTGGTGTTGGGGCAGGGATCCTGGGTGTCTCCTGGGATGTGGCAGGAGTGGGGGTGGTGGTTGGCACGGTTGTACCTGACGCAGGTGCTGCAGGTGGTTGGACACCAGAGGGGCCAGGTCGGTCGGGGTCGTCCGCAGAGTGGTGAGAGTGGTCGCTGCCGGTGGGATCGGTCTCCTGCAGATCCGGGTCCTGTGAGTGTTCCCCCCCAGTGTTGGGGGGTGCAGCACGACGTTGACCTGTGTGTGAGAGAGACAATGTTAATTTTGATCCATGCAACATCCATGTTTCATCCGTTACAAAGTTGGCACATTTCCTCTTGGAATTAGGATCTGTCTTGCATTCCACTCACAGTGCACTTGTGCATGTGTGTGTCCCTTGGGCACCAATTTGGCCCCTTTAACTATGTGTGGCACAGTCTTACTTGCTGCGTCAAGTGTGACTGCAGTCAGCAGTGGAGTGTGCATGTGTGCCGAGCTATGCGTTTGCGCCTTCCTTGTAGCACTGTACATGTGCACATGGAGTGGATCCACACACTCATATGATGCAGGTGGCTGTCCTTGTGCTCGTGTACAGGTTGTAACATGGCCCTGCGTTTTGCCATGATGAAGAGGGGGGGTTCTGGCACTGGGCACCCTTGTCTACATGCACGCAGTCCACCTGCTGACGAGCAGACATTCCCACACACCAAAGGACTGATTTGCTCTCCCTGTGTCTCCCTCCTTCTCTGTCCCCCTCTCCCTCCCTCTCTGTCCCCCTCTCCCTCCCTCCGTGTGTCAGCCTCCTCCCTCTGTCCGTCTCCCTCCCTCTCTGTCCCCCTCTCCCTCCCTCTCTGTCCCCCTCTCCCTCCCTCTCTGTCCCCCTCTCCCTCCCTCTGTGTCCCCCTCTCCCTCCCTCCGTGTGTCAGCCTCCTCCCTCTGTCCGTCTCCCTCCCTCTCAGTCCCCCTCTCCCTCCCTCTCTGTCCCCCTCTCCCTCCCTCTGTGTCCCCCTCTCCCTCCCTCCGTGTGTCAGCCTCCTCCCTCTGTCCGTCTCCCTCCCTCTCAGTCCCCCTCTCCCTCCCTCCCTGTCCCCCTCTCCCACCCTCTGTGTCCCCCTCTCCCTCCCTCCGTGTGTCAGCCTCCTCCCTCTGTCCGTCTCCCTCCCTCTCAGTCCCCCTCTCTCTCCCTCTCTGTCCCCCTCTCCCTCCCTCTGTGTCCCCCTCTCCCTCCCTCCGTGTGTCACCCTCTGTCACCTTGGCCCAGCTTCCTGGGCACACACTGTTAGCAGATCTTTGAGTGGCCCTTGGCCTGTTGATGTGAGTTTGTTTCTGATCTCCAGGCACCCATTTTGTCTGCTGTGTGTCTGTGCGCTGCTGCTGTGGTGGTGTGTGCTGCCACTCTTTCACACTGTTGGCTGTTCATTAGCTGCTGGCATGTGCAAAACAGTGCCTTCACCCCCATGTGTTGATGCAAGGCGTCCGCCATTTGCTGGCAAGTCATTCCTGTGTTGGGACACAGTGTTTGTCTGGCTGTGACCTAGGCCATATGGGCAGAGGGCATTGTTGTCTGCTTTGGAGTCGCACTATGTGATTCTTGGTGCCCAGCCTCCCGCCATCCGGGTTACCGTGTCATGTGTTGTTGTCTTCTGTGGCCTGTGACTTGACATTGTCCAGCTGGGTGCATGGGGCATGGTGGCAGCAGTGGCATGTGCCTGCTCATGGAGTGTGGTTGAGTAATGCGATGGCTTGTGGTGGTTGCGTGCCTGTTATTGATTTTGGTTTTGGTTGCAGTTCCCCCCATGTGAGGTGCGTTGTTTGTGTACTCACCCGGGTCTCGGAGTCCTTCTACTCCTTCAACTGCCTCCACCGGCAGTATGGCCATCACCCTCTCCTCCCAGGGATGGTACTGTACGGCTCTGCGGGAGGGCCCTCCTCCGGTGGCGTTGGCCTGGTCGTGTTCCTCCTGCCTCTTGGCTCTGACCCTCCTCCGCAGATCGTACCACCTGTTCTGGCAATCCTGCTTGGTCCTCCTGGTGTCCGCAACAGCATTCACAGCATCGACGATGGTCTGCCACATGGCTGTTTTGGCTGCCTGGCTGGTGCTTCTGACCAATGTTCCAAAGATCTGTGGCTCGACTCTGAGGATTTGATCAACAAGGACCTCCAACTCTCGGTGACTGAACTTTGGATTCTTGGTAGTGGGCATGGTGAGGGGTGTGGGTGGGGATGGTGTGGGTGTGGGGGGGGGGTGTGGATGTTGGGGGGGGGTGTGGATGGTTGTGTGTGTGTGTGAATGTGATGAGAGGGTGTTTGTGAGGGTGGTCGTTTGAAGGTGTGCAAGTGTAAGGTGTGGTGTAGCTTGTAGTCTGGTTCTGTGGTGTCTGGCAGCAGTGAGTCTGTTGGAAAGGCTCATGGTTTGTGTGTGTGGGCCCTTTTTATTGGTCCATGGGTGGGTGTGGCAGTTTTTGAATTTTTGGTGGGTGTGTTATAAGGAGTGGTGGTGTATTGGGCCTCTGTTTGTTTTTGGCAGTTGCAGGTCAGTGATTGTGTTATTTAAGTGGTTGTTGGCCATGTTTAGTGGCTGTGTGCCTTTCGACTGGTGTATTCTTGTGTTGTTTTATTTTGTCCTGGTTGTGTACGTGCGTTTTGAGCGTGTGTACGGTGTGTACATGGGCCATTTGTTTGTACGATTTTGTCCTTGTGTGTGGCTTTGTAAGACTCGTACATGCGGTTGTGATGTTGGGGCATGGGGTGCGCTCCGTACTTAGGAGGTTGTGTTGGGGGTGCGCCAGGAACGTACTGGGGTGGGGGTACGACTGGAACGTACTGGGGTGTAGGTACACGGGGGGTACGACACGTACAGGGGTGGGGGGTGTACATTGACGGTGGTACGACACGTACTGGGGTGGGGGTACGACTGGAACGTACTGGGGTGTCGGTACACGGGGGGTACGACACGTCCAGGGGTGGGGGTACGACTGGAACGTACTGGGGTGTAGGTACACGGGGGGTACGACACGTACAGGGGTGGGGGTACGACTCGAACGTACTTGGGTGTAGGTACACGGGGGGTACGACACGTCCAGGGGTGGGGGTACGACTGGAACGTACTTGGGTGTAGGTACACGGGGGGGTACGACACGTCCTGGGGTGGGGGTACGACTCGAACGTACTTGGGTGTAGGTACACGGGGGGTACGACACGTACTGGGGTGGGGGGGTGTACATTGACGGTGGTACGACACGTACTGGGGTGGGGGTACGACTGGAACGTACTGGGGTGGGGGTACACGGGGGTACGACACGTACAGGGGTGGGGGGGTGTACATTGACGGGGGTATGACACGTACTGGGGTGGGGGTTCGACTGGAACGTACTGGGGTGTACCTAGACGGGTGGGGGTATACATACACGGGGGGTACGTGTCGGACGTACGGGGGCTGGGGGGAGTGTTGGGCGCGTATGCGGGCACATGTCTCCATGGTTGCTATGGGTGTTCGGTGCGGACGGTGTTTTTTCCATACGGTTGTACGGTCGGACGCACGGGATGGATCGTGATTCCTCGGTCGGACTTGGCTTTTCACGTTTGTAAGGTAAATCGTCCGAGGACGTGTCGGACACATTTTCCGACCCGAGGACGTGTGGGGAATGATTCCCAGTGCGGTTCGTATGGACTTTTTACCATGCGAATCGTGATTGCCAGTTCGTACGGCACTTGTACGATTCGTACGGTAAAAAGACCCGATACGAGTCGCACGGGGGAATTTTTTACCGGATTGTGATCGGCACCTGTGTGTTGCTGGGAGCTGGAAGCGCGACTCAAAGAGGAAGAAGTGTGTCGCTGCCACAGCAGTTGTGTCGCATCACCGTGGAAGCGTGGCGCCGCCACAGAGGTTGCTGTCGCATCACCAGAAAAACGTGTCGCAGGGCTTGTCGTGGCTCTAAAGTTCATTGATTCTGCCGCACGGCTGTCAGGCGTGCATGCATCGCATCCACGTTGCCCCACTGCATCGCAGACGCTATTTTGTCGTATCGCACTAGATCGCCGCATCGCATCGAGGCGCCATCTTGTCGCATCGTAACCAGAACGCAGTAAGAAACTGACACATCACCTCTTCTCCGGTAAGGAACCGACGCATCACCTCCCCCGAAGCAAGGAACCGACGCATCACCTTCCCTGCGACCCTTTTGTTTGTACTGCGTGACGCATCCAAGGTACTTTGAGAGTAAAGTGTCACTTTTACCATCTACATTGAACTAAGCTATTTCTACCATCTGAAAGTCATATTTTTATTACTGTATTGTAGATTTGTGTTGTTTGGTCTTGTGTTAAGTCTAGTAATGATTACTTATTTTTCTAAACTGGTGTGGTGTCCATTTGTAGTGTTTTCACTGTATTACTGTATGTGTTCACAAATGCTTTACACACTGCCTCTGAGATAAGCCTGCCTGCTCATGCCAAGCTACCAAGGGGGTGACCAGGGGTTATTTTAGGAGTGTAGCCCCCTTAGCCTGACTAGAAGCAAGGGCCCCTACTTGGTCCCAGGTACCTACCTATGCCAAGTAGAGACCCCCATGTATAACAGTATTGGCCCTATTGTGTTTAGCATGTTGTGGCATAAATATACGAGGAACAATGCTGAGCTACAATGGCCACTTACTGGTTCATTTGATGAACATAAATTGAATTTCTTGCAGGACAAATTGTTCACTAGAAAGAGCAGGCAGTCGATGTTTGATTCTCTAAGAGTATGGGAGAACGAAGCAAAGCAATTCCATATGAGAGCAGAGAAAGAGGTCCGGAAGAGACAGATGTAAAATATAACGCAGAAAGCAGTAGCCTATGAAAGAGAAAAGATAGAGAAAGGCATAGACTGCACAGATAGAAAGTTCTGATTAGAGACTGATAAAGGTTATGTTACTAGAGAGGAAGGCGATGATTTTGTCGAAGAGCTATTAGATTCTCGCCCCCACCTCCTTATGCTCCTGAACGGATATACCCGACAGTTCGGACGTCCCAGTCTTTGGCCCCTAGTGCCGCCCTCTCCAGTGTTTCTGTTTCTAGTGCTACTACTTCAGCCCCAGCCCCACTTGCTTCTCCTCTACCTTCCCCAACCACAGGAGCGGGAGCCGTTGGCTCTCCTGTCCTGTCTATTGGTTCAGTTTCTACTGCTATGCCCCCTTTCACCCCTACAACACAGTCCCCCTACATGATGGTACATGCTACAGGTATGGCTCCCAATTAGGTTTTTAGCAATGTAACAACACTGGTGGGTTACCGAGGTAGATTGCTCCAAAAGGTTCCGATGATAGGGACACAGCACCCTATGAGGAAAGTCCATCCCATTAACCATCCCGAAAAAACAGAATTGCGCAACTCCACAGACACTGTAATTAGACCACGAGTCGACACTCGGTTTCAGGAACAGTGGATCTATACTCCTTGGAAGAGGAGGAATGTCCTATCACTAAAGAGCCAGCTTCTGGACCCTCAGAAATATGATACTGCATATTATAAAGAATTGACGGAGGCAGCCTCCTCCACAGTGATGACATTAGCTGATATTGAGTTTTTCTTTGGTCTGCTGGTACCGGTCGATATATGGAGGCAGGTTCATACACAGGATCATGCACTGGATTTGGGTGGCACATGAGATGAGATCAAGGTATGGGATAAGGAGTGTAAGCCCGGCGACAAGCTGAATGCAGAGCCCCTAGCTTTGCCGGGGCATATTATCACCTACATGCACTCCCTTATCCCGCCAGAGCAAGTGGATTGGGATAAGTTGACATGTTGTCAGAAGAAGGATGAAAGCATGTTGGATTTCTTTACCAGATTTGAAGGGGTGTTTCTAGACTTTAGTGGTCAGGACTTGTCACAGGAGGGTGGTGTTTGTTTGTTTGTTAACAGATTTGTCACCAACTTGCTTCCCGAGACTGCAACTAGGTTGCAGGCTTCAGAAATTACTTGGACTACCTCATCCTCATCAGTGATTTGAATATGGCACAGTACTACAAACATAGAGAGAATGAGGACAAAGAAAAGGTGGAGAAAAAGTCAAAGGATTTGAGGACGAGGGTGTTGATGCAGCAAGTTGCGACGGAAAGAGGAAGAGGTTTCGGGTTCGGCCCAGCAGCTTTCCCGGTCTAATAGGGGTGGTGCTTCGAGTGCGCCCATTGGGCTTAAACAATGTGCGTATTGTAAGCAGGAGGGACATTGGTGGAATGAGTGTCCGGAGGTGTTGCAGAAAGGTGAGGCCCGAGAGGTCGAGGTTTTAGAGGACGTGGAAGAGGAGGAGGAGGCTGAGGGGAGATGCAGTCAGAGAATACATCACACAACTGACATAGCGGGAACCATTTTGATGACCCTCGAGGCTGACAGTACTTTCACGATGACTATGACATGGATGAGGTAATGGGGTTGTCCCATAGCTAGGACAGCCAGGGACAGTGTGAGGGACCAGTTCTGGTGTAGGCCTGGGCTAAATTTTTGTTCCGCTCACGGAAATTGCGATAATTTGACAGTTTCGCGTTCCGCGGAGAGCGCGAAAATGTCCACATTTCCGCATTCCGCAGCTTAGCGATAATTTGTTTCTTACTCGCGCTGTAAAATAATACATTCTTGCGCGCGCGCGCGCGCGCGATCGCCTTACCTGAGTCTCCGCATTCGCCGTCAAGTTTTCCCGATCCGGTCGCGTTCTCCACGAGATGTTGGATTGTTGGTAGCCATTTGCGCTGTCTCGCGACAGTTCGCGCCCACAGTAATGTCATTGGTCCCGCGATCACGTCTTTCTTCTCGCGATCATGCACCGCAAGAAGAGTGAAAACAAGATGGCCGCGCCCGCGAGCAACCGCATGGGTAAGTTGGCGAGCCGCGACCACGCAGAAAATACCACGAACGGGCGGGAAAAAAACTTCCGCATCTTCGCGATATTTCCGCGTGTTTGCGGAGATTTTTAAAATTTTCCCGATAATTTGCGAAAGTCACTTTCGCAAATTCCGCCCACCCCTATTCTGGTGCCTGTAGATCAGTGCGGACCCTATGTCACAGCGGATTTGCAAGGTACGACCAAGAATTTTTTAGTTGATACAGGGGCTATGAATAGCTCTGTTTCCCGTTCACTGGTCCCGGGGGCAGCTCTGTCCATCCAAAATGATGTGTCGGTGGGCTTTTCAGGCATGCCGGTTGTCATCCCCATTTCCAAACCTCTTGCTTTGACTATTAGCCCCTTCACGGTTGATTTTCCATTTATATTAATGTCAAATCGCGGGGAAAATTTGTTGGGATTTGATTTGTTAAAAAGGTTACATGCGACAATATTTTGTTCTCCTGATGGTGTATACATGACTATTGGACCTCAGGTGGCCTGTGCAAAACAATGCTTCGCAAAAGATGCCCCCCTCCCTGCTGAGTTTAAGAATGTGCCAATTACATTGTGTGCTACAGGGGACACGGAAGTGGGGTTGCTCCAGATCCCACTGTTCTCCATCCGGATAAAGGGCAATGCCAAATTGCCACGCATTCCCCAGTACAAGAGCTCACAGGCAGGAGAAAAGGCTTTATTGCAAATAATACAGGATTTGATTAAGTGTGGTGTGGTTGAAGAGACAGTGGCGAATGTGTGTAATAGCCCTATTCTTCCTATTCTTAAAAAGACAACCTTGGATTCTTCGGATGCCCACCCTGATGCGTACCACTTTGTTATTGGCCATAGAGAAGTAAACAAACCAGACATTACCACGATCTTGACAATGATTCCCCCATCAGCAAAATTATTTTCCGTGATCCATTTGAAGAATGCTTTCTTCAGCATATCAATCCATACAGACAGCAGATATCTGTTTGGATTTGCAATAGCCGGTCGGAGCTTTAGATTCTGCCGTGCTCCACAAGGCTATACAGAAAGCCCTAGTATTTATAGCCAAGCTTTGAAAGTTCAATTGGATTCTTTGGAGCTTCCCCCGGTAATGTGCTTTTGCAGTACGTTGATGAACTCCTTGTGACTTCGAACACTGAGGATGGTTGCAAAGAAGCCACAGTTAACTTACTGATACATTTGGCACACCATGGAGACAAGGTGTCATTTTCGAAATTTAAATATTGTCAACAGGAGGTCACCTATTTAGGTCACCTACTGTCAAAGGAGGGTCGCAGACTAACACCTGAACGCATAGCTGCCATTACTAATATGCCTGTTCCTAAGACCCAACGCGAGGTGCGTGCTTTCATTGGCATAACTTCGTATTGTCGTCACTGGATCCCTAACTATTCCTTACTAACGAAACCCCTTCTTTACCTGACCACCAAAGAAGTGCATGAACATTTGCCTTGGACATCTGCATGCCAGCAAGCTTTTCAGCAATTAAAGGTTGCACTTTGTTCTGCTCCTGTGCTTGGCACTCCTGATTACCAGAAGCCTTTTGTGCTCTACGTACATGAGGTGGATGGTTGAGCGCTTTCTGTTCTAACACAGGGTTTCGGTGGTAAGCAGAGACCCTGTGCTTATTTCTCTGCTATTCTTGATAATGTCACCAGAGCTCTCCCGAGCTGCCTGAAAGCTGCCGCGGTGGTGGCAGTTTCTATCATACAATCGGCAGGGCTCGCACTTGATACTGTTCTCACAGTAATGGTACCTCATGCTGTGGATACGCTATTGAATAAGACAAAGATGCAGCACCTTACTAGTGCACGTCTAACTGGATATGAACTAAACTTGTTTGCTCCGCACATTACCATCAAACGATGTGCCACTTTAAACCCAGCCACGTTACTACCCCTCCCTTCAGAAGAAAAGGACAATGATGTCCATGATTGTTTATTTCAGACTGAGGACGAAACAAAAGGACAGGTAGACCTGACTGATGTTCCCTTATCTGACCCCCAAGGGGAACTATATGTCGATGGCTCTTGCTTCAAACTACCAGATGGCACTACCACTGCAGCCTATGCAATCACAACGTTACACACTGTAGTTGAGACATCCCGTATACCATACCAATCGGCTCAAGCTGCAGAGTTGGTTGCCCTCCTTAGGGTTTGTGAGTTGAGTGAGGGACTGGCTGTTAATGTCTACACCGACAGCCAGTACGCCTTTGGGGTGGCCCATATTTTCGGGCATCTCTGGGCGAAGAGAGGGTTCTTGACCTTGCATGGACTGCGAATACGACATGTTCCATTGATACTTAGACTGTTATCATCATTGACACTTCCTGATAAGTTGGCAATAATAAAATGTAGTGCTCATAAAGCCATCACAGATGATGTTGGGAGGGGAAATGCTTTCACAGACCAGACAGCTAAGGAGACAGCTTGATCAAAGATGAAAAAGATGTTTGTGGCAGGTCCTGCTAGGTGGGTCCCAGACAATGGCATGTTCGAAGACACATTGGAAAATGTCAGGGAAATTCAGGGTGAGGTGACCCTAGAAGAATTGGCAATATGGGAGGAGAGTACAGGGCGTTTGGACGAGGATGGGTGCTGGACTGACCTGTCTGGGAAAAACAGAGATGGTTGCTTCCTAATGCCACCGTGCTCCCTGTTGTTACCATGGCGCACGGCCCAGCACACATTAGTGCCAAAGGAATATGTAAGCTACTGGACCCAGTATGGTAGAACGATAATATCTCTAGCAGTTAGTTGTGCTGGAGCGCGCAACACATAGAGCCTGGGGTGTTAGCACAGATTATGGAAAAGTTGAATGAATACAACAAACTGGCGCAGATAACACCATGCTTTGTTTATCCTGTGCCTATGCTCCGCTCAATCTCCCTCCCTGTCGCCCTTTTTTAGATTATCCCCTTACCCTCTACACCGGAGGCAATTGGTGCATGGGACTCACATCAACAGAATACTTCTTCCACTTCCTTATGATCGGTGGGCCTTCATCGGCATTGCTGACCAGGAAGAAGAGCGGGTGCCACCCTTCGTTCCCTTCTCTGATGCCCGATTGAGGTGTGCACAGACGGACGAAGAAAGTAACGCAGCCTTGTTGGAGGCGGGCCCACCAGAGATAAGGGCCGCCCCGGATGACCCCGCTTTCAATACCCAAGAATCTGTGCCTCAATGCCCATCTGACCCTGAGTTTCGCCTCCTTTTTGTTGATGAGACAGTGCCTGGAGTCACCAGGTACAAGCTGCAGCCCCGAAAGAAGGACGGTGCACCAGCAGAACAGTCCAGGAGTTAGAGAAGGACTTGAGCTTAGGGCATGGGTGTTGTGCCCAAGGTGCCTGCATTAGATTAGAGTGATCTGCACTGGTGCACTGCCCAGGACACTGGAGGGAGGGTGCCCTATCCTGAAAGAAGAGGATTTGTTTTTCAGCAAGGGCTGCGATCCTGCAGCTTCACCATGGGAGTGCTTCATAGTACCGTCGTTGATAAACAATAGGAGCCTACCAGCAAGGCTCTAAACGGACGCTGGGTCACTTGTGCCCCTCTGGTTGGTTGTATTTTTGTGGCTCCAATTCCTAAGGTTTCTTTCTATGTACCCATTTGGCCGTGCAGTCATGAAGGAGGAACAGCCCCTGGTGGCCCCTCCATTATAGCAGAATGGTCCTGTGTGGACTAGTTGGTCTACTGGGAGAAGGGTCGCCCAGCTCCCATAATGAAGCGTCCTTGGCACAAACTAGATCTTGGCCAACTGTCGGCCTGTTTGGCAGAGAGTAGGCCTCCAATGCCATGTGATGTGGAGGCCTCAATATCTTGCTTCCACGAATGGGTTGGCATTGGCTTAGGCATTTGTATCCCAGCTCGTCTGGGAGTAAAAAGCAGAGGGTCCTCAAATTCTTGGTTTGACGCCTCTCTTGTTTCAGCCAAAAAGGGCTGTAAGCATTTGGAACGCGTCTGGAGACGTTCCTATGACGTCTCAGCTAAGCGGGAATACCGGGCCGCTATAAAACAATATCATCATCTTATTAGAAAGGCTCGGACTGAATATGTGGCAAAGGAAATTGTGGCCAGTACTAACCCTTCTAAGTCGGTATTCGCTCTACTTAAGAGCATGAGAAGTGCTGGATCTGAGGGTACTTCTCCGATTGCTTCTAACCAGCAGTGTAGTGAGTTGGCCGACCACTTCTTGGTTAAGGTCAAGCAGATCTACTTGAACCTGCCTCCGGTGGATCAAGGCGTGGGGAGTGAGGTTTTCATCTCCTCTGGCCCATTGGTGGGTAGTAGCTTAACTTCTTTTCCATCTTTATCTTCCGATGAGTTCCTTGCTCTCTGTCGGAAGATTAAGTCTGGATCCCCAGCCGACCCTCTCACTCCTGCTTTATTTTGCCAACTTCACTCTGTGATTTCTCCCTGGGCTCGGGGATTGGTAAACTTATGTCTTTCCTCTGCAATGGTTCCCAGAGCGTGGAAACATGCAAAAGTTCTGCCACTGCTTAAGAAGCCTTCCCTGGACCCCCGGGAACCGGCTAACTACAGGCCTATTTCCCTTCTTCCCTTCCTGGCCAAGGTGACTGAGTCTCACGTTAATGCTGTTCTTTCAGAGTACATAGCGCATAATGCTATCCTTGACCCTTCGCAACATGGGTTCCGTGAACATCATGGGACTGAGTCTGCCCTATTAACAGTGTCAGAGGCTATCAAGGACAGTCTGGATAGGGGTGATTCCGTGGCTTTGGTCCTATTGGACCTTAGTGCCGCCTTCAACACCATTTCTCATGCGATTTTACTAACTCGCTTGGGGGAAATTGGTGTCGAAGGTGTGGCTTTAGACTGGTTTTGCTCCTTTCTGAATGATAGGTCGTTTCAAGTGTCTATGCCTCTGTTTTCTTCCCAGGAGCATGCCCTGCCGCAGAGTGTTCCACAGGGCTCTGTTCTTAGTCCTCTCCTGTTCAATCTTTATGTTCGCCCCCTGGCTGCGGTAGCTAAGAGCAAAGGCCTTGCATTGGTGTCATATGCTGATGACACCCAGCTGCTGATCTCCTTTTCTAAGAATTGCAATGATAACGTAAAGAAATTTAAGGAGGATCTTTTAGCAGTTGCCGACTGGATGGCGAGTAACTTAACGCCAGCAAGTCCGAGATATTACTGCTCGGGAGATGTATGGTCCGATGAATGCTGGCCGGAACGCCTTAAACCTGCACCCTCTCCTAAGAAAGTTGTAAAAAACTTTGGGATATGGTTCGACCAAGATTTGACTTTTGATGCGCAGACCAAGTCTGTTGCTGGGGTGTGTTTTGGGCTCCTTCGTGGCCTGAGACCCGTGATTGGTTTTTTTCCTCCTGAGGTACGTCAGACCATAGTCCAGGCCTTAATCTTGTCTAGACTGGACTATGGGAACGTACTTATTTGGGCGCCAACAGAACCAGCATCCAACGATTGCAGCGGGTTCAGAACACCGCTGCGCGCTTGCTGGTAGGGCTTCCTAGGTCTAGCTCAGTGACGGCTTTGCTCCCTAAACTGGACTGGTTTTCCGATGGAAAAGCGTGTTCAATTTAAAGCTCTCTGTATGGCCCACAAAATCTTAGCGGGGCAGGCCCCTTTGAGCCTGGCCAATCTTTTAACAACCTACACTCCCAGCCGCCCCCTGAGATCGGCGGGCTGTGCGCTGGTCTGTGTCCCTCGTATCCACAAGGCCAGAGCTGGAGGTCGCTCCTTTCGGAACCTTGCCGCCAAACTCAGGAACTCCTTACCGCTTTCTATTAGATCTATTCAACAGCACTTTCCTTTTCGTAAAGCGATAAAGACTTGGTTGTTCTCTGGTCCTGCTAAGTCTTTATAGATTGTGTAGCCTGCTGTGTCTGTCGTTGGTGTTTGGTCTGGGTCAGGGCTGCGCTGGGACGCCCCGTTGCTGGGGCAGCCATGCGCGCTACAAATTGAACTAATAATAATAATAGTGGTAGTAGTCATCTTCATAGTAACGCTGACACTATTTGCGTGGTCTTTTATTTAGAAGAACAGCATCCTGTGCACACTCTGGTAGGGACTACCCCAGTTCCACCTGAGTACCTGTTCATTACACTGGCCCTGCATAAAGAGAGACATAGACAGACTTATACTGACTTATACTGAGAACTCTTTCATGCAGATGCTTCATCAGGTACACAATACCACTAATGCCACACATTGTTGGGTGTATGGGTTACTCCCCTCATTTAAGCACAAGAATGATCTGCTGGTGTCATTGCCCCAGTCATACTTGGGCAGCTGTGAGGCATGGTTCCAGTTGCTTTCTATGGTATACATCACTGTCATGCTGATGCTATGAAAATGGTAAAGTCTGATTACGAAGCAGTGTTGGAGTACATAGTTGTACATCAGGGATATACACCGGGGGCAGATGGCAAGGAGGGTACCCTACGTCCAGAATCTTGCATGAACCTTTTCGAGGCTAATGAGAATGTCACTTGGTTACAGAATGAAATGCTGGATTTTCAAGGATTTAATGTTACTGAATACTACAAAAGTTTCCAGGAACGAAATATCACTGAAGACAAAGCTGTGCCTGTCTCTGTGATCAATGCAAAGCTAGTTTCTGTGTTGAAGGCTCAGGCAACGTTCCTGTAGGACAGAGCAGTTGTAACTACACATACAGATTGAACACTCCTAGTAGGCCACCTTTGCTTACACCTCCGAATGTATACTTCATCTGTGGGGAACAGGCTTATATATGGCATTCCAGGGGATGGTCTGGCGGGTGCTATGTCTCTTTCCTCTTACCTCCAGTTTACATTGCAGCGTCTAATTATCATAAGGATCATAGTCTACAGTGTAGGGATCTCCATTTGTATCGAGTTAAGAGAGTTGTCAATCCAGACGATATTGATCAGACAGATACCTTCCCACAGCAATTTACTGACATAATGAATGGCATTCTGCCGTTCTGGGGTCCCGTGTTCAAAAGTAGTAGTTGAGGGAGTTATTAAAACTACTGCAGGTATACTGACAAATATTACAGTTGAGCTTCAGGCTACGAGGCTTGTTTCTCTTCAAAATCGGATGTTTTTAGATGTCATTCTGGCTGATAGGGGTGGATCTTGCCACGTCATCGGCAGCAGCTGCTGTGTGTACATTCCTGATAGCGCCCCTATTGTATACTCCGCCATACAGAAATTACACAGACTTGCTTCAGATATCCATCAGGATAATGGTTCATTGTCCCTCACAGGGTGGCTCTGGGGTCTGTTGACATCATGGGGTTGGAATATTCTACTTGTCTAATAACAATCACAGGTGTCATCTTTACATGTTGCCTATGTATTAATTGCCTTCCAGCATGTTGCACTTATTGTGTGAGCAAGCTCACCCCTACCCCTAACATGTCAGGACGCGATAACAAGGTCTCTACTATGATGATGCAGGATATCCACGATATGATGCTCATCGACGAGGGCATTTTTTAATACTAAGTGTGTTGCTTTATTCTCCCTTGTAACTTGAGTGACTGTGCATTTACTTTCTCTCCACTTAGAATTGTAAAGACCCTACCGGATAGCCTCAATAAAGCATGTAGCCACCCATGCTAAAAGGAGGGTCTGTTAGGTTTGAAAATCCCATTCCTGCAATGCACTCGTTTCATGCTATATTAGGTTAGCAGTGTGTGGCTAAATAGACGCCATTTGTATTCTTGTTATGCAACCCACTGAGTTATCCCCGTAATGTACAGGCTTCAGTTAGCGAGTGTGAATCCATTTTGTATTTTGTAATCCCTATTAGGCTGCTTAGACTGTGCCTGAACTAGGCCGCATTACTCATATTGCTTGCCTCAGCAGAACACTGTATTTTGTTATTATTTTTAGGCCTGGGCGGTAAATTCTGTTCCGCTTGCGGAATTTGGGTAATTTGGGTAATTTCGCGTTCGTGGAGAACGCGAAATTGCCAAAAATTCCACGATCTGCGGCTTCGCCTAATGTTTTGCTTGTTTGCGCTTCCAAAATGCGTGTTTGCAAGATATTTCCCCCCGAGCACACAAACAGCGTTTGCAAACAGGAAAAAAGCATTGTGAACAAGCAATTCCGCGTGTTCGCAGAATTTTTGCGTGCTCGCGGAGATTTTTTACCGTTTCAGTGAGCTTTGCGTAGCGCGGGGGCACAGGAATGTATCGTGACAGAGAGGGCACAGGAAGGGGTTGTGACAGCTAGACTCGCTACCAGAAACCTCTGAAGTGTCTGATGTACTATTGTGACTTCTTCTGCACTGTCTGGCATTGCTCTCACCCAAGTCTTGTTTTGCAGGAGAATCCATAGCTGTATCGGTATGTTTTTTTTTAGAAAGCCTGCTACTTTCTTCTTAATAAATGTTGTTATAGGGTTCAATCCTTTCTCTTCTCTCTTCATGCTGTCTTCAGCCCCAGTTTCACCTCTTCTATACCAGGTGTTCTCAGACTTGGTTCCGCTGCACCACTGGGTGCCGTCAAAACTAGCTTGGGGCGCCACGACTTCCTACTGCAAACATGGAGATAGATGACTGCAGAGAGAGGGGGTTAAAGCTGAACTTGAAAGCTACAGCCATCCCTTTTCCAGATGTATATTTTAAAAATTGTACTTGAAAAGTGATGAAACAGCTCTTTAGAGGTTTCTTAAAAAGAACACTGAAAGCATTTTAATGCAAACAGGCAAATCAATGTATTGGGTGAGGGAGGGGCCATGGACCCATTCACAGAGCTTTGCAACATATTTTTCTTAATTAACCTTGAATTCCCCCTCTGCAATTTCCTCCATGAAGGGGTGGAATCAAACAGGCAAGTGAAAGATTTGCTGCATCTTGGTGAGAGGCCGTTAATGGCTTCATTCGTACTTCAGCATGCCCCCGAGCAAGCCCCAGATCTGCAGCAGGTTTTGAGGAGGGGTTTTGTTGCCAACCTGTGTGAAGCTTTGCACAGCTGTGAGTGTGCTGGGAACTTTACCCTTCCTGCACAAAAGATTTTGTGCATGCAATACAGACACCCTTGCACCATGTTGCAAGGGTGTCTGCATTGTTGCCAGGCAGCAAATTGTGCCCCAGGACAGGGTGAAAGGACAGGAATCCACAATATTTCATAAATACAGTGCATTACTGCCCTTTCACATTGGCATAAGGCAGTGCAGAAAGAAGACTTGTGGCACTGCCCTATGCCAATTTCCCATACATATGGCCAGAGTCTTCGGTTCAGCTCTACAAGGTTTGTTTTGACACCCAAGGGTGACACGAGTGAACTTAGGTCAATGCACAAATGCTTGAATGTGAAAGAAAGGCTTTTTCAACCCTGCAGAACACCACCCACTGCATAGCTGATGTGTTGTCAATGCCTTTGGGTTACCAAAAATCCCTAAATAGGGATCCTGGAATGACATGGTAATTGAAAAAAAAACTATGTTTTTTATGCTGAATACCAAACACATAAACTGCACTACGAAAAATACAAATGTATGACGTTATTACGCCATCCATTACCCCGCAGTAGGTTACAAATCGGACTTTACATCGTGTTGTTACCACGCATGGCTTTACATCGCAAGTCGTTTCTACGACTTGCCCTAGATGGCCTGCTGGACTTAGGGATAGTATAAATTACTATTCCTACTCCATTTAGCGCAACAGCAGGTAAGGTTGGATTTAAAATTCAACACATTCCCTGGTGTTGCGCGCCATCTAGCGCAAGTCATTGAAACGACTTGTAATGTATTGCCATGCCTGGTAACACCGCGGACGTTGTAACATCCGCGTTGTAACATACCCGCGTGGTATTACCAGCGTTGTAAACACTGTTTCTCGAAAATTACACTTTAACTATAAAACATATTTTTTTCAACAGGCTCACCCTCTTGCTTAGCACATCTGAAACAACTACACAGAATATAATTAAAACAGCACAAATGCATGTTGCGAACAACAAGAATAAAATGAAAATTTCTACCGTAGTTAAAATGTCATCTAAAAACCTAACACCTAAAATCTACTTAGATGCGCTATGTTATGTTATGTTACGATATGTTATGTTATGATATGTTACGAGCATTTGTAGAGCACACGTTTGCTAGATGGTTTCATGGTACTTAGGTAGCTGAAACATAGCACACAACTGATAATTGCCCATATGATAGCCTGAAAAGGAGTATCCTGAACACAGGGAGTGGTCATGATTTCAGGTGGGAAGGTGTTCCAGATGAGGGGAGCAAATACCAAGAATCTGGAACCGGCAAGAGTGCATTTTTTTAAAGTAGGGATGATAAGAATGTTCGAGTGCAAAGACTTCAGATTGTGAGTAAGAATGTATTTTTGTGTGCAAGCAGAGATAAAGACAGGACTTCCACCCTGTAGAGATGTGAAAATAAGTCAACCGGTCTTAAAGACAGAGCGCTGTTCTATGGGCAGACAGTGCAGATTTCTAAGCAGGGTTTTACTATAACAGTTCTGGGATTGTTGGAGCAGTAGCCTGGCTTCTTGATTCAGAACCAGTTGGAGTCTACAGATGAAGCATTTAGGAAGGCCCAAGGAGAGGGCAATAGCATAATCTAACCTTCAGATGAACAAATCAATAATTGCCTGAGTGAGGGTTTCGCAGGAAAGATTTAGTGATCTTTCTGATTTTAAGGAGTTGCAAGAAACACGGAGAGATTACAGCCTGTAATTGATGTTTCATAGACAAGTTAGCATCGACCAGTACTCCGAGACTCTTAACTGATTTCTTTGGCAGAGGAGGGGAGGCCATTGTGGCAAGCCAATATGTGGACCTTCATGGGTCATGTTTGTTTCTAGTGATGGCAATCGCCGTCTTACTGGAATTCAGTGTAAATTGACTATCATTCATCCAATCATAGATAAATAACAGTGTTTGGAAATACATTTTGCAATCTGGAGAGTTGTCTATAGTAAAGATCAATTGCAATTCATCCACATAGTTGTAAACGTTGGCCTTCATTTGGTTCAAGGAACGCACCAGCAGAAGAACATATAGATTAAAAAAGTAGGGAGACAGGGAAGACCCCTGAGGGACATTGGAAGTCAGCCTGACCTTAGGGGAGCAGAATGCAGCGAGCCTGACAGCATGGGATAGGTCCTTCAGGAGCAAAATAATCCAGTCCCACTTGGAGCCCTGAAGGCCAATGCTTCAACATCGAATTTATCCACACTCAGTGTGGGAGGGTATGCTCAGACGTGAGTCCCTTGCTCATTGCACCATCAGGATTCAGGCAAGCCGGGCCGATGAAGGCTGTGATGCCAGAAACCGGTCCCCGGAAGCTTGTTTCCTTCCCAGTATAAGAATTGGCTTGGTAGTTTGGTTTGCCCTGTTCCCATCATGCACTGGGACAGGTACAGACTAATTTGCATGTAGCCAGGTTCTGAGCTGGGATGGTGCAGTGAGCTAAAAAACGGTGATGGATTAAAACCATGATCTCTTGACTTGGTAAGAGTATTCTGCATCATTCAGAAACTCTGTCCATCACCACCCCCTTATTCCCAAATCGAATTTATCCACACTCAGTGTGGGAGGGTATGCTCAGACGTGAGTCCATTGCTCATTGCACCATCAGGATTCAGGCAAGCCGGGCCGATGAAGGCTGTGATGCCAGAAACCGGTCCCCGGAAGCTTGTTTCCTTCCCAGTATAAGAATTGGCTTGGTAGTTTGGTTTGCCCTGTTCCCATCATGCACTGGGAAAGGTACAGACTAATTTGCATGTAGCCAGGTTCTGAGCTGGGATGGTGCAGTGAGCTAAAAAACGGTGATGGATTAAAACCATGATCTCTTGACTTGGTAAGAGTATTCTGCATCATTCAGAAACTCTGTCCATCACCACCCCCTTTTTCCCAATTCGAATTTATCCACACTCAGTGTGGGAGGGTATGCTCAGACGTGAGTGCCTTGCTCATTGCACCATCAGGATTCAGGCAAGCCGGGCCGATGAAGGCTGTGATGCCAGAAACCGGTCCCCGGAAGCTTGTTTCCTTCCCAGTATAAGAATTGGCTTGGTAGTTTGGTTTGCCCTGTTCCCATCATGCACTGGGACAGGTACAGACTAATTTGCATGTAGCCAGGTTCTGAGCTGGGATGGTGCAGTGAGCTAAAAAACGGTGATGGATTAAAACCATGATCTCTTGACTTGGTAAGAGTATTCTGCATCATTCAGAAACTCTGTCCATCACCACCCCCTTTTTCCCAATGCTTCAACATGGTCCGCCAGAATATTGTGGACAACTTGTTAAAAGCCGCCAAGAGATCAAGAAGCACGAATGTTTGGGTGGTATCCTATGCAAGTATACTAGGAGAGAAGGGAGTAGCATTACTTGTCCCTATAGTTTCTTATGGGGAATCAGTGCACTGCATACCTGTTTATGGCTAGAAGATAAAATTATCAGTAGTCATGGAGGCCATGCCTGATGAAAGGCAAACACACATTGCATCAGCTCCTCTCCTCCCAGACTTGGCTCGATGGTGATGGAGCAGGAATCTCAATTAATTGTAGGGGTGCATTATAGTCACTTGTAGAATGCATCAAATATAATCTTGCTAATTTTTTTTACTTGAAGTGTTAGAATTTTTTATCGTATTATTGCAATTACGTGATGTGCTTTAGTTCATGGATAAGCATCATGGAGATTTAACGTAGGTAATAAATGTAACCAGCAGAAACCTCAATTTGTGAAACTCATGCTGTGAAGCTGACACTACTCACTTATTGAATGTGCTTGACAAATGATATTTTCTATTAGAAGGTAGATGTATTAATTGAAATGTTAATAATGATTATGCACATTGTAATGCTGAAAGTGGCACCTTCTTATATTAGCCGCAGTTATAGGCCTGAAATGCATGTCCCTGAAAACTCTTGGGTTCGAATTATAAGTTGAAGTTCATGTACACTGCAGAGTCTCTTTTCTCGCGTTTTCATTTCAGGTGGAGAGGCATTCTGTAGAATAGTAATATCTTTGTTTTAGAAGCTAGACAAGGAGAGAAGAAGTTACAATCGTGTGACTTAAGTCAATGAAAGAAGGCCATTCTAATTATAGTGGCTTTATGCTACTTGATCCATTGATGGTGGAGCAACTTTTTAGGAAGATTACACACACTGACACCTTTTTCCTATTTCCATTGAAAATGCTTATGTAGAGATGTCACCTTAGCACTAAAGTAGGGATAGATTAATGCTTTTTACTCATCAAAACTCGATGCAGGGAAACTTGGACTCATGCTACCTGATTTTCTGTATCCTACTTCTTGAATTAATTGTCTTGCTTATGCTGCACCATCTAAATTGGATGCACCGATTTGGATTCATGCTAATTCCGTTATATCTCTATACCCTTGTGTTAAGGTGCCTCTAAGTCCAGTTATTTTTGGCTTTGTAATAAATTAACTAACCTTACCTAGTTTTCCTTGGATTATTAGAAGGACAAGAAGAAATATTGATTAATTGCCGGCAAATTACGATTTTCTCCCCTTTATGCTTGCATGCTGTGAAAAAGAACCATTGGATTTGTGTTTCTAGAACAGGTCTGGAACTAATAGGCCCAGCCCTTTCATTAGCTTGCAGTACAAAATGTGATACAGCAGCATTTCTTGCAGGCAAGGTCTTCTCTGCATGATAATCAGGGGTGGAGGACCTCTCCAGACAAGTGATGAAGTATCAGTCCTTTTACACTATAGCTTAACTAAGATGTAAATTTCCCATATCACCTTAGGAATTTCTGGAACAACTAATATGCATCAAGATGCTAGTTTAACTTGCATTCTCTTCTACATATGAGGTAACAATATACACTGTTTTGGCTATTGTTCTTGTCTGACCTTGAAATTGAGATAACAAGGCACTTGTCCAGGTATCTTATCAATGTCATTGTCTGAGTGACTTGACACGTTCCCAGGTTCTTGGACAGATATGGACAGAAGGTGCCTGCATCAAAGCAGACATTGATGTTTCTGCAAAAATACAGAAAATTGAGTCTCAGCCTGCTCAAGATGAAGTCGGGCTTTATGGACTTTACGTTGGATTAGCCAAGAGCAAGGCACTGCACCTGCTCAGGCATAGCCAATGCCTGATGGTGAACGAATTTGCAACTGCATCAATGGCCTACATGCTCTGTTTATCAGGCCAGTTCACTGGTGCATCCCTGTTATGGGGCATGTGCAAACTGCCATTTAGCAGAAACCATTCTGCCACCAAAGAAGACCTTTGTGTGATCTGGTGCACTGATGGGACCTCCAGTAAGCTTGTTTCTGTAGGGTTTTCCAGGATGGGCAGCTTGATTGGTTATTTTATGCTATTTTTCTTTGTGTCCTGTTTGGTGTTCGGGACATTGATGGTCCCCATTGGTTTGGGGCTTGTTTTCCCTCGGACTATTCCTGGGACTGGTGCTTTGATTGGGTGCACTTGTTCTTCAGACATTGGTCACAAGCGGTTGTTTAACCTAAAATATGTGGTGTCCTCCACCTAATCCACGGCGTATGGTCTCCTGTGTCCCAGAAAAGGCCTTGTGTACGGAGTCCTGCTGGGGATGAGATGCCTCTCATGTCCAGGGTGGAAGTTCAGGCCATGATTGAGGCTACTGTATCCAAGGTTCTACATGCGCATCCTGGAATGCCTGTTGGACCTTCCCATCCTCAGATTGTGGATCCTGGGGCTGAGTTGTCTCTTTCGGATGGGGAGGGCCCTTCCACCTCCTCTGGCGGAAAGTATGTCTCCAGGGTGGAGATGTGGTACATTTTGGCACATGTCCAGGACAACTTGGGGTTTCCTCCCTTCCAGCATAGAGAGAAAGGGGGGGGGGGTTCCCAGTATGTAACACCCATTCGGTTGGGCATGCCTTTTCAGGGCCCGGTATGGGAGATGGTGATGCACGAGTGGAGAGGGGTGGACAAGGTCCAGGTCTTGCACTTTCCCCAGAAACTGTACTTGGTGGCAGGTTATGACCCCATGCCGCACTCAGTGCGGTTGGATTAGATTCTGATTGAGAAAACTGCCATTCAGCTGGAGGACTGAACCCCGGCCGATGCCTCTGACAAGCATGTGGATTCGGGCCTCCTCTTAATGGGACTGCCAAGAAGGGCCCCTGACAATCACAGTCTGGAGGGCCAATCCTGTGGGCAGCAGGATCAGGCATTTTCTTACAGTTTAGCGTCTGGATGTCTCAGATATTTGGGTTCTAGACACAGTGGAAAATGGTTACAGTATCGACTTTTGGCAGATTCCTCCAGATATGAGTGTTTGTATGACTCCTGTGCGGGCCACCAGACTGAGAAGGTTGGCACTATTGGAGGGTGTCAAACATATCTTCCAGAAGGAAGGAGGGTCTAAGGGAACAGTTTACCGACCAACATGCAGTTCAAATCCCCTGTACAGTTGAAATGAAAAATCATGAATGAACTGGTGGTCAAGAGAGAGAAGCTAAAATGGGAGGACAAGAACTGATGCCACGCAACAAACAGAGAGTTTGCTAATTCTGAAACCTACAGACAGAAGTAAGCGTGTAGATAGTGAGAACAGAGACAGTTCAGTTGGATTTCCATCAACTGCCAAGAGAGGCCAGTGTCATCACTTGGTCATCCTTAGGTCTTGCTACTACTCCTCTAAGCCTAGAGGCAGACGTAATAGCCAAGATCAGAAGAAGGCGATAGATATAAAGACAGAAAGAGAGATCGACCAAGGTCGGCCATTCATATCTCATGTGATGGAAATAGTATTGCAGTGCATGTGAAAATTAAAAAGGGAGTTGGGAGGGAGAAATGAAAATTTTAATGTACATCTCTCTGCCAATCCAATTAAAAACGTGTAGCGGCAACTTTAAACAAATAGGTTGCGTCTCAAATAGGTCGGCTAGTTTCAGCCTGAAGGGATTACGTTCCCGGGTTTCTTCAGGACCAGAGGTTGTAATAGCTACTGCAAAATAGTGAAAAGGAAAAGCATAAAGCATTAAACAAGTTGTCCAACAATACAACCTGATGTGGTAAAATCTCTGGACAAGTAGGGTGTATTTCACTCCTTACTTGTGTGAGAATCTGACCTCACCTCACCCGGTAGCCAACTCAGGTAAAGGAGACCCCGCCCTCTCCGTTGGTGTCTCGGTCCCTCCTAAGTTTGTGGTCCTGGAAGGGGGTAGTCTTTATCTCACATTCGTCGATTTAAAATCTGCTTTTGATATGGTGGATAGGAAACAACTATGGACCATCCTACTAACTATGGGGGTCCCACCATATTTATGCCACCAGCTTAAAATCTTACACGAAGGCACTTTTGCGAGAGTACGCTTTGGTAAACAAGGCCAGTTAACTGGAGCCTTCCCGATCGAGAAAGGTGTCAGGCAGGGCTGTGTCCTTGCCCCGACTCTATTCTCTCTTTTTCTCAACGGGCTTATCGAAGATCTCCTAGCCAAAAATGATATCGACTCCCCCAAATTGGGCGCCCGAAGATTTCCCGCCTTAATGTTTGCGGATGACACGCTTCTGCTTTCAAAATCGCCAATGGGGATGCAGCGCGTGTTAGATCAATTCTCCAAATTTTGTACCAAAAGGAATCTGGTGGTTAACATAAATAAGACTAAGTACATGGTTTTTAACGCAAATACTGTTAACTGCCCCCATCCAATGATGGATGGCAGACCCCTTGAAAGGGTCCCAACCTTTGAATATTTGGGTCTGACCCTGAATGACAAAATGGGATGGGGTCCACAAGTGGCTAAGGCCAACTTAAGACTAACTCAAGCAGCAGGGGGAATCCTAAAAGTTCAGAAGAGCTGCACTCTCAAAATAATTAGTGCCCCACTTGAAATCTTTAAAGTTCATCATCCCTGTATGGGGCAGAACTATGGGGACACACACTAATTAGCAACCTATCAATAACTGAAAACAATTTTATAAAACAACTACTGGATCTGCCAAAAAGCACTCCTTTAGTCCCGCTAAGAATCGATTTAAATATTTGCCCAATTGCAGACGCTATTGCTGTTCGACCTATAATTTATTGGAAGCGTCTGTGGAGCATTCCTGAGCTGGTGAACTATAAGGAGGAGCTCAAAGTTGTCATGGCTTCAATTGGTTCTGGTAGGATTCCTTGGTTAGCATTCGTCAAACAGTCACTTACATTGACTGGATTTGAGGAACTCTGGCTAAACCCTGAAGTCTCCTGTCCAGCTATCTCTAAGAAAACCTTGACAAGTGTTGTTAAAGAAACCAACTTAAGGAATCTCTTTCGCTCAGTAAAAACCTCAAGCTTAACCGACATTTTTTTGGATGTTAAGTCCTTTTATAGCTTTGAGCCCGCGATTGATTTAATACAACCAACCCTAGCAAAGAAGCTTTATTTACAATTTTGATATGGCACACTGCCACTTTTTCATAACATTGATAGGTGGAAAGGGGGAGTAGTACGCCCCTGCCCTGGTTGCCGCATAGAGGATGAAACCCCTGTTCATGTTATCCTTTTCTACCCAGCTTATGCTCACATTAGGAAGAATTGGATAATCCAACTGTGCAAAAACATGGGCATAAAGCAGTATCTGGCCTTTTTTAGGATACTAAAAACAGACACCGACCCAGTGATTGTCTTTGCAGTAGCTAAATATCTACATTTAATGTGGATATCACGAAGGAACCTGATTAACAATGCTGCCTTAATCTAAGATCAAACAAAATGAACTTTGAGAGAGCAGAAATATTTTTATCTTTTTTTTAGAATACTATTGTTATATAATTTTAGAATGCTGGAAATATTTAAAACTTTTAAAGGAACAAATGTCTAACAATTAAGTAATAATCTGAGATTATAAGTATGAAATGGATTGCTTGATCTGTTGTTTTGTGTATTTTTATGTGCTTTTATGGTAAATATAACCGCAATAAAGCTTGAAAATGAAATGAATATCTGCTAGGCGGTTGGAGGAGTTGTGGGCCTTGTCCTCTAGGCATCCTTTTTGCTGGATCTTTTCGGACCGGGTGTTGCTGGTGCCAGTTCTGTCTTATGTCCCTAAACTGAATTCTGCTTTTCATCTCAGTCAGAAGGTGATTTTGCCTGAGTTTTGTCCTGATCCTTCCCCGGCTGAGGACTGTTGGTTGCACTCTTTTGATGTACGGCGGACTTTGTTGTGGTATTTACAGGTGATGGAGTCCTTCCGGAAGGGGGGCGCTTTGTTTGTGAATTTGGTCCTGCTAAGAAAGGGGAAAAACCATCCACGGCTCCTTTGAGTCGTTGGATTCATCTCTGGTCCTTTTGGCTTAAGAGGTGAAAGGGGTGGATCCTCCAGTGGGGTTGCAGGGGCACTCTGCGCGCAGTTTGGCTGCTACTGTGGTGGCTGAGTAGCAGGGTACCTCTGTGGTGGAAATTTGTAGGGCGTCGACTTGGTCTTCCCCTTCCACTTTTGTCCGCCACTATGGGATTGCTGGTCTGGACGTTTGTATAATGTCCTGGGCCACAAAGTCTTGTCCTCTATGAAGGAATAGGTGGATTGTGTTGTGTTGTGGCACATTACTAAATTGTGTTCTTCTTCACTCAGTTGTCTGTCTCTTTTTTTGCTTGCTATTTCCTCATTGGTTAAAAAGGAAGGCAAAGGAGGGATGTGAGCTAATGCAGCTATTACTTACATATATTGGTATTATTCCTAGTGCTACTCCCTTGCCTTCCTTCAGGGTCCCTCCCACCCTCCCGGTGCGGTCCATCTGAGTTCTAGGCTCAGCTTGTTTACGTGCAGGAGGTGGTGGGGGCAGGTTTGTTTTTATAGGCTGAGTTGGGTCTTGTGAAGGCAGAGGGCCTCATTGGTTAAGAAAGAGGTGAGGGAGTAGGACTAGAAGTAATGCCATTATCATTCAGTAATGGATGCATGATGCTACTGTAAAGGCAGCAGTCAAGACTTTCAGGTTATTGCAATGAAAGAAATGTTTCTTCACTGGTTCTGCAATCGGAATATAAACCTAACTTCACAGATGCTGAACAATACAATGATGTTTCTAGGTAGGTCCAAATGTGTTTTTTCAAAGGGCAAATTAACCATATTGACAAATATGCCAATTTAAAATCCCGTTGTCCAAGACTGGGGATCATCATCAGTGCTTAATTTTTGAAAGTATGAGTGCTGGTGCCTGAAACTCTGCTCAGAAGACCGCGGGCAGCGCTATCAAATGTCTGTGCACCGAATACCAAGGCTGCATAGTCTTCAAGCCAACTCGTTCGTCTTTAATCTAAACCAGGCCCTCCCTGTCCGTTTATCTCAAACTTCCAGGCTCCTGCTTTCTCTGTATGTGACCTTTTTCCTTCTTTCTCATCCTAATGAAGAAAAGTCAGTGCCGGTCCCTAAAAATGTGTTCTGATGGCCTGGCCCCCACAAGCAACCACCGGCTCAGGTTGAGTTTTGATCATCATACAATCACAATATAAAATGCAGTGCCATCCGATGGCTCTCAAGTGGCACTGCCTTCTGTGCGTGACTTCACCTGGCAGTCCTGGCTTTCAAGTCTATAATGTATTTACGCTTTTGCCATTGGTGGACTGTTTGTCAACCACATCAGAGTAATGCCGCTTTGGCCATCTACATTAGGTGGTTTACATTCAGCCTCCTGGTGGCTTGGAACAACTGCATGTGATCACATTCCTTATTAGCATCAATAAAGATAAATCTGTTTTTTAAGTAGCGTTTTAGATTCTATTTTTTAGATATATATTCTGTCCCTAACAATAAATAGACAAAGGTTAGCTCTCATAGCCACGTCTGCATGGCTCGTGTTTAGCGTGTTTGCATGGCGTGTAAGGAATAACTGAGTGGTTCTGGTTCTTCTCACTATTAGTGTCACACTATCACACCTGTGTCAATACAATTTCACACACAAGTACGCACATATTTCATGAGGTGGCCTCCATTTTATTACTTTTTAAAATGTATCATTTCAATATGGTGTAAGCCAATCTTGGAGCAGGAAATTACATATTAATTGAATGTTTATGAATGTACATTTCAAGATAGGAGCAGAACGACAGCAAACTGCAGTTGCAAGGCCTTTTATTATTAATAATAAAAATAATAATAATAATAATAATATTCATCATCATAATCATAAGACTATGTAACAGGCGGGGGCAGAGGAGCAACAGTAGTGCAGGTGAGGTGGGGGACAGTAAACACCGCTGAGTGATGAGTGTGATGGAGGATAGATAATAAGAAGAAAAGTGAGAAAAAAAGTCGGTGTGAGGGAAAGCCACATAGAGAGTAGGGCGAGGTTAGAATTAGATGGAAAGCAGCAAAACACATGCAGCCCTGTGCAGTGCTTAAAGGACACTAAAATAGTAGATTCCTGAATGTAAGCAACCTGAGCAGTGGGAGAATACAAGACTACCAATAGGAACACTGTGAGACCCTAATGTTCCTAGGTGGGACAAACCCAGGAACAGGGAGGAGGGCGACAGTTGAACTTAGGCAACAAAGCTTGAGCAAGAGACTGATCCAAAGCCGTCTCTATGTGTTGGAAAAACAAATCAAGCCAACAGACAGCGTTAATTGTCTGTAACCAATCAATCAATTGTCTTTATTCGATCTTCCGAAGACAGATCATAAAAGTGACAAACAACATTATAATCAAAACTCATTAAGGAAATTGCAATCACATTTTCCATTAAAATAAGTAAAACCGCAGGTAAAGACAATAATTTGGCCACAGCTAAAGTGGCAGTGCAACTAAACTGGATCCATTGATAACAGCAAGTATTAGACATTTAGGGGCAGATTTACAAGAAAGTGACTCAGTGCGTACTGCAAGCCATTTGGCTGCACCGCACTGAGTCACTTTCAAAGCACAGGGATTCGGCATATTTACAACAATATGTTACATCTCTGTGCTTCCCCCTGCACTGGCACACAAACTGCCGCCATGCACCGGCGCAGGCACCCTTGCTCCATGGTGCAAGGATGCCTGCATTGTGGGGAGATTGTTTTTGTTCAGGAAGGGGCACCTTCCTGCACAAAAACAATCTGAAATGCCGTTTTTCAACTTCTATGTGTGCTGCATTAGCGCACACAGAAGTTGAAAAACGTCATTGTTTCAATGATTGTTTAAGTGCAGGAAGGGAAACCTTCCTGTACACAAACAATCATTAGAGGTGATTTCCTCTTTCTATATGTGCTGAAGAATTCAGCACGCATAGAAAGAGAAAAATAAAGGAGGAGAAATGAATACATTTCTCCTCGTTGCACCTCCCTACTCCTCCTCTGGAGAGGTGTAACATTCACATGCATTTCCAGATGGAAATGTGTCTGGTGCCATGGGTGTTGTGTAGGAATATGCACAGCAACACCCTTGGAAGCCCGCTTTCACGCAAAGGAGCCATATTTACAAGGACAGGACAAGTCATGCAGGGTGGCTTGTCCTGCCCTTGTAAATATGGAGCAGTAAAATGCGCCACCGATACGTCACGAAAAGTGACGCACCGGTGGAGCAAGGGGCTTGTAAATCTGTCCCCTAGCATTGATAATAAATATTAAAATCAGTCTTATAAAAAGATAATACAATTAGCAGCAGCAATAGACATTTAAGCAGCAATACAAATACAATAAATACTGGGGCTACTAATGTGCTTTTGTATTAAAACAACATGCTCCTTCTCTTTGTCTGTAACCAAAACGTAGATGCAGATCACGCTAAGACTTGAAACAGATATTTCAGCTGGTAGTTTTCCAATTTTCTCGAAGTTCTGAATGCTATCTTGTGAAATCCACCCAGCTGTCGTGATGTGTCACCGGAATTACATATTTGCAAACATACATGCATTTCTAGTTGATCTCCATTCAAGTCCAGAGTTCAAAAGAAATGACTTGTCGCCTTTGATCGAGCGCGATATCAGAGCAGAAACCCTGCACTCGGCTTTGGGGAACAAGGAAAATTGCGTTGTTTGTGAAATCACTTTTGCCATCAATGGTAATTTCAATGCAAACCCGATTCACTGTCAAAGCAGACACTTCTAAGGCCAGTAACGAGCATTCAAAATGAAAGCTGAAGACATAATTCCAAAAAGTGTCGCCTTCGTTCGGTACATCAAAGAAGCGATATTTCACGTTATTTGTGCGAAAAATATGAAAACGACTGACTAAGCACAAACACTTCAGATGCTGGCATTTCGTAATCACCGATATGTTTGTGCTATTGGCGCTAGAGTTCCATAGGTGGCAGAGTTCTTACAAGTCCTCAGAGAATTGAAAATGACTAGACTTGCAATTTCTTTGAGATAAAGAATTGTACTAGAGACAATTATTCCAAAGCAACATAGACACAGCTTAGGCCTATCATGACACGGCTCCTGGTTGCTACAATATGAACGTGGGCCTGACAGACATACATGGAATGAAAAAAAAAATGAAAATCACTAATGGAGCTGAAAAATGTTCAGTCACATACAGTTAAATTTGCTGTTTTTTTTTCTTTTGGGAGTTTTATATAGTGTAAACTAGATCTGAAGATATCGCGTATCAGAGCGCTTTACATAGCACCAATTTCGTTACAAAAGGACACATTAATTTTTTGTTAGGCACGGGGAGATTAAGTGATTTGCCCAGAATCACAGGATGTTGAGCGTCGTTGCCGAGACACGAACCCGGTTCCCCAGTTTTAAGGTCGACAGCTCTAGCCGTAAGGATACATCCTCTCTGGTTGATTCGTGAATGATTTAACCATTTGTCGGTCAAAGAATCTTTGGGGCATATCAACAACAACCGGCGATAATTATCTCTAAGCGCACTTAGCGCTAGGATATTTATCGCCGGCTAGCGTGAATTTTTATCGCTGAGATAGCGTGCTATTAGCAACGCTTATCTCAATAGCGATAAAAATCCTCACGCTAACAGGCTAACGTGAGTTTATCGCTGGAAACCCAGCGATAATCTCACGTTACCTTGTTGATGGGGACAGGCAAACTTAGCCATGATATCCTCCTTCCATAGGATATCATGGCTAAGTCAGAAAAATACCAGACGTAAAAAAGCAGCGTTAACCGCGGTTAGTGCTGCTTTTTTTGTCTCTAACAGGGTTAGCGACATTCTTGATAATAGGAGAAATGTCGCTTAGCGACATTTCTCCTATTATTTTACTCTGGAACGCCCCCTTTGCATCTCATTAGAGATGCAAGGGGAAGCGTAGAGTAAAAGGGTGCTAACATGCACATTTGCATGTTAGCACCCTGTTGTTGATAGGGCGCTAGTTTTATCTCTCCTTTTTTGGCTTTTAAAGCCAAAAAAGCAGAGATAAAGCCCTTGTTGATATGCCCCTTTATTCGGCCAACAAAGGCCATAAAACACTTAAAAAACCAGTAAATACTAAAACCACAATTAGTGCGTGTGTTATGTTGTGTGAACCACCCCATATTGGTTCCGTTACGAAGGGGTGTCCTACACACTAGCCCTGTGTTTCTATACCAAATGGTACTTCCCCCAGTTGATGTATGTTAGTGAATAAAGGAGGTTGTGACCCGACATCCGGGTCAGACCGAGGCTAATCACACAATCGACTGGGTTTCATTTATCTGCTCCGGCCCGCCTTGCACTGTGACACAGCCTCATACCTTTTACCTGTCCTTATTCCCTCAGGACAGAACAGCGTGATGGTTAAATAGAACAAACCAGCATTCCTTCTACAAATTCCAGATTAAGAGTATATAAAACCATCTAAAACTTTAAGTAATAGCGATCGAACAGAGCATCAATTATAATGCACTAAGAATGCAAATTCTGAGCTATAAAAGAAGCATGTAAAGTGCAAGAAGTTATGAACAGAGCCATTAAATACAAATACACATGAACAACCCATGATTAAAACATATATAGTTACTCTCACCATAAAAACAGAAGGGGCACATTAATCCTTAAACAGCTTCTTCCTCTGTCTAAGTGCTCCAGTAAAGAAGTTGGCAACTCCGAAACAGATCAAGGACCAAAACAGAATTTGTAGGTATTTAGGGCGGGCCTCACTTGTGAAAAATTGCAATTCTTTAGCAGGGGGAGAATATCTTTTTTTGTCGAATAACGGTAAAAATCACAGAAGAAAATAAAATGTAAAACATCTTGTTCTAAAAAATTATCACAGGACTGTAGGGCACCTGGCCGTGCAAAACCTCTGCGGACAGCTCAGCACCAATGAATAAAGATAAATCTAAATCTAGTTAGGAGGAAATGGTGGTGGGGATTATTAATATAAGACCAATAGGGTTAGCCTGAGGGCCATGCACTCAGTATTATATATTGTCTTATTGTAGGCTTGGTAAATTCCTTATCTCCCCTTGCTCCCACCCTCCGAGCCAAGAACATACGTTTAACATCACACATCTCTCTACTGCAAAGCTGCCTATGGTGCTTGAACAGCTCAAGGCACCCTAAATTCTTTAGCTGTTTCAGGATGTAACCCAGCCAAGGAATATTCAAGGCCCCCTCAATCCCCATTCAGTCCTCCAAAACACACTTATTTAGGGCAAGAACGGGCTTGACCAGATTTTAAGCAACCACATTAAAGGGGCCATTGCAATTAAGTAAGAAATGTAAGCCTGTCCTACCTCCTCATGTATCATAAGAGAGGGGGTGCAAGTGGGGACAGCGAGAAGTCTGAGGAGAAATTTATTCTCAGCCACCTACAGTTTGATGACATCTTTATAACCCCACACATCGCAACCATAGGTGGCCATAGGTATGCATTTTTCGTTGTAAATCTTAAGTAGGGTAGGAATAGGTTTGGCCCCTAATCTTTTAGGGACGTCCAGAGTAGCTCCTGCCGCTCTAGCCCAAGTATTCTTTGTAACAGCTCTTTGTGCCACCTATGACCCTCTTTTATCAAACACCACCCCCAAATATGGGAAAGAAGGAACTTTCGTCAGTTCCGCCCCTCTGCAAAAAACTTGCATCTAGGAAGTTCAGTGCTGTCTGTCGTCAATATGTGATTTAGAGAAATTAATTGTCAGGTCAACAGAGACCATAAAATCAGTAAAAATGTTTAAGAGGCTTTGTAGACCCACAGCCGTCCAGGCAAGTAACAGCGCATTGTCTGCACAAAGCAGAGCAGGTATAAATGTAGTGCCGACCCTAGGGATGTCTTTGCAAGCAGCTGACAAAACGTCCCCCAACTTGTTAATAATTTGGGCTTCCTTGTTTTTATGATGAACCACTTCTTCACTCTAGACATGATGTAAATCTCGGGGCTCTTAATGTTATTGTTGTTTATTGTTGCTGTTGGACTTGGCCCTTTCTGCAGTATCATCCCAAAATGTTTTGTCTTCACCCTCCTGTTTTCTGTAACAGTTTTTCAGGTTTCGCCTGCTCAGTGCTTGAACTGTGCTTGAAAAATATATTGTATTCAATATAAATCTTAAAAAGGGATTAAATCCCGCTCTCACTTTTCATTGGTTGGTTTGCTTGCCACCAAATTTTCCTTCGTTTCTATTGATTGTACCATACCATTTTCTGTTGCTCTTCATGTGTTATTCAGATCAATGTCCCATCGACGAAGTACTCTATTTCATCCACTTCGAACTTCTTTTGTTATCTATCACTGGCACTATCAGCAACCCTGCCAACCCATTCCCTCTCCCCTCCTCCTCCCCCAGACCTGGCCCGCCACTTATCTAGTTTCACTGCAGTCAGAATCAAAGTAACTTCTTTGTTATCAATAAATTACATTAAAAAAAATCCTCTGACCCCCTTCTCTCTCTCCCCCTCCTCTCCCAGACTCACCCACCACTTATCTAGAGGCTTCACTGCAGTCAGAATCAAGGTATGATTAGAACTTAGCCATGGGTATGTTGTCAGAGACTTCCAGTTTCCAGAGCTGCAAATCTCTCTGTCAGGGTAAAAGTCTATTAAAGTATGGGGGGGGGGGTCTCAGCATTGGGTCAATACCCTGTAATTCTGGTTTGATAAATGTGCCCCTTGATTTTTAGCTGAGTGCGTAAAGTCGGAAGTCTTGAAACACCATGCTCCACAGATCACCCAAAAAATATAAGACTGCCAGAAAATCACTGATATTCGTAACGCTATAACAGCACGATTTATTTCACGTCAGGAACATATGAGAAATAAATGACTGTGCAGGAAACACAGTTCACAGATGTCGCGAGTGCTCAGTGGATCTCTACACGTTTCTTTCTTTTCTCAAATTTAAGAATTCCATCAGACATTACTTTCACTACTTGAATGTACAAGTTAAACTATTTAAATGAACCAGCAAAAAGTATGGGACCGTCTGTAAAGCTGTGCTGATGATGTCGCAGTCCAATTCATTTAAAATAACTTTCTCCATTTGCACATTATCTGCTAAGTTTTCTATTTCTGTTATGATACCATAGTAATTGCTTGTTATGCGAAAGGTTTATTTAAACGAAATCTTTGTTATTAGGTTTTTTACTAAGCTCTGTTTATCCACATTTATTTTTATGGTATGAATTGCACGATGGGAGTAGATTATTTAATTCTGTTCCACTGAGCCTGCCTACTGCCAGTGGCACAGATGAATCATTCATTATCATTTAAAAGCACCTGATACTCTCGTGTTAGCTATCAGTGTAGTCACTAATGGATTGACTAGTCTCTGTTTCACTGACTATTGCAGTTCAATTAGGTTATTAACGGTGCATTTTTTGTATATCAGTTTAAATGTTTTTAGTTTTTGTTCGGTACACTGGTTTTAGAGCAGGCACGTTTCGGGCATGATTTAGACTTGGGGTTTCTAGCACATAGCTCGTTTTTAGCATATGGATAAACATGAGGGCACCTCATCTATTTGGTCATGAATTTACGTTTTGTCACAATTAATTAACGATAAGGTATTCAGTGTAATGTTCCTTGACACTTGTTTGAAATTTGTATATTATTTATTTCATACTCGCAGTTGTTTCACTTGTTATGACGTCATCCACTGGATGTGCATGCCAGAGGGTTCATCCTATAACAGTGACTTGTCTTGCAAATGGTAATAATAATTTGCACAATAGAACATATAATGATTTGTTGGTTACTGTTGGTTCTGATGTGGTATTTCTTGAACCACAGTTACCCCTGACGAAGGGCAGTTTTGCCTCAAATACATTGGGTTTATACCATCCACGTTGACTCATGAGGAATAGAAAACCTCTATGTGCTGTAGGGAAAAGCCTGGATTGGCATCTTTTTAACTTGTTTGCATAAAATATTGAAGCATGAAAAGTTATAGAGTAAAAAAGAAGAAACTGTTTCAACTAGTTTAAGACTGGGTGTTTTACAATACCCTATGTTCGATAGTTGTGCATTTTGTGTCCGGGTTACCTGACGAGGTCCCAGCTTCCTGGTTCATGAAAGGGAAGAAATACTGTGCGTCAGAAAGACTCCCTTGTCAAAGAGCAGATCTTATTTTCACAATCACTAAAATGAATAATTTCCTGATTCTTTTGAGAAAATGCAGGGTTCTGTAAACTGTTAAAGAGGTACAGAGACGGGGGCGTGGCCGAGCCAAGCCGCAAGATGGCCGCCGTGTAACGGGGCTCTGCCGGCCGAACACAACATCCGAAGGCCCATCCGAGCATGCCTCCTGGTCTGGGCAGATAAAGTTGAGGCGGGAGGTGTTGGCGATCCGGGGACCCGGTGGCAACTTTTGCGGCTGAGATCGGCGGCGTACTTCCGGAGATTTGGCCCTGCGCTACACCGGCGGCCCGCCCACATCGCGCCGGACGGCCTTCGCCGCTACGCGAGTCCCCGGTCGCGGGCCTCCAGCCAGGCGCGTGGGGCAGAACCGCCGTAGGAACCTGCGGCGGTGCAGCTGAAATATCCTGGGCGGCCTGATCGCGACTGCGAGACACCAGAAAGGCGGTGAGCTGACTGTCCCCTGCAAGCGGCGCTGAACGGGGGGGAACTGCGGGGCGCACTGGAGGAGCCTGAACGATGAGGAGGCGCCCGTGACGGTTGCTTATGCTGGCGCTCCCGCCGGTGTGCGGAGAATTGACGGCGGCGCCCGCGGTGGTGGAGGCTACCTGGCTGATGCGGATCTGTGAGGCCTAGCTGCCTGCCCTTTGGCATACCCGTCCTGTACAGAGTGCGCTGCCGGTTGCGGAGAACGGAGAGACAGATGCCCGGAGGGGGCGAAAAGACGTACCTGGGGTAGCTGATTATATACATTGCGGACAAAGTGCACATATTCTGGGCCGAGGAACCAACATAAACCAGCAGATGTGATACGCTGGTGGCCTGCTGAGCCCGGCCATTTGGCTAACACTGCGACCACGGCGGGGGCTGCCGGGGCAGCCGGTGGAGGCGAAACTCAGGCGCCTGCGGGGCCTACCTGTGTGGACGTGAACCAATACCTGTGGTGACTTGCTGGGGCTCCCCCCCCCTGGACCCCTCCTGAAGAGTCTCCCCTGCAGGAAAATGGAGAAGCCGGATGCTAAGCAGCCGAAGCTGCATTTCGAAAGGAATTCTACCCGGAATGTTGAAGTGGGACCGGCATCGCAAACGGTGGTCCCTGAGACACAGATGGAACCCCCGCAAGAGGACGACATAAAAAGTATGTTTCGCGATCTCAAGGGCTGCCTGAGGGAGATTGACAACAAATTAGACTCCATGGCACAGCGAGTGGAAGGCATATCGCGCACAGTCGATCAGCACGAGGAGAGACTTACGGCGGCGAAGACGCAGATTGCGGAATGCGAGGAGAGCCACAGCGACACCCGGGAAAAACTGCTCCGCATGGACAAGGTCCTGGAGGTGATACGTGGGCGCAACGAGGATTTGGAAGCCCGCTCCCGTAGAAACAACATACGTATTATTGGGATTGCGGAATTCACAAACATTGGTAATATGGAACAGTTCGTGGAGGGTATGTTCCGCGACTTGTTTGGGGCAGAGCTGTCGACAATGTTCCTGGTCGAGCGTGCACACCGAACGCTGGGCCCGCGCCCGGTACCGGGGGCGCCGCAGCGACCGATCCTTGCCCGAGTTCTAAATTACCGAGACCGAGACACCATACTGCAGCTATCCTGAGAAAAAGGCGAGCTCACTTTTCAGAACATGGCTATTTCCCTATACCCTGACTTTACGCAGGCTGTGCAGGCTGCACGGCGCAAATTCATACCGGCCAAAAAGATTTTCCAAAAAGTGGGGACCAGGTACGCCATGCTGTACCCTGCCAAGTTGAAAATTCAGCACAAAGGGAAGCCACTGATCTTCACGGAGGCAAAGGAGGCGTTGAAATTTGCAAGAAAAGCAGAACGGTTGCACGGGGAGCTGCGCGATGACCGTGTGGCCCCCCCGGCGGACCGGCTGAGCGATGTTGAATGAAACAACAAACATTTCTGGGGACCATGAACTCCTGCAACACTGTGAGACGCCCTGAGACTCTGCTGATAAGTATACGCTACTCTCCTTACTGACCATGTCCTGATCACTGAGGTGGGTGGGGGGTGGTGGGGGCGGCCGACAGGGCCAGTGCAACATGGGACAAGGATATTTTTGACCCGAGGATAAGCACCACTGCTGTACTGGGCGATGCGCAAGTAACAGCCTGCTATATTTGGTCTGCTTACGACTATGGAAGGCGGGAAATGTTCGGCCACCCTATCGATTTCAGATGGGGTAGTGTGCCGGTAACCCCACGCCCTTAAAGGGATGATTCCCGTGCAAATGTTACAGGAGAACTGTTTTTGGGTTAGTTTTGGGAGGGGTACTACATCTCAACCTGATTGGGGGGTTGGAGTAGGAGGAGGGGGGGTGGGGTTTGTATTGGTTTGTATTATTGAACTGCAGCATTTTAATGTACAACTAAATGATGACACAGTATTATCCCTGGCCACGCACACATTGCTGTTAAGTGCGAGACATGCTACGCTAGGCCTCTTGCCATATGCCCCGCCCCTTACACCGCAGATAGACACACTGCTGCGTAAGACACATCACCAAATGCATCACTGACCGCACTGCGCTGCCTGACATGGAATATTCGCGGTCTTGATGACCACCTCAAGATCCAATTGACTCACGCGCACTTGACCAGACACCACATCGACATTTGTCTCTTGCAGGAGACCCACCTACTGCAGAAAGCTGGGGAAAGACTACGACATGCCAGATGGGTGAGGTCCAGCTATTCCCGGGGGGTGGCCATATTGATTCGTAGGGGCCTGCCCTGGCAAACATTTAAAGTGCATGCCGATTCGGAGGGACGGTATCTAATATTGCTGGGGAAACTGTTTCACAAGCAGATAATACTCATTAACACTTATGGCCCTAACACGGATGACCCAAGTTTCTTCAGGACCGTTTGGCTCAAGGCACAATCACTGGGCGAGGGAGAGTACATATGGGGAGGAGATTTTAATGCGGTGCTTTCGCTGGAACACGACAGGGAGGGGGCCGCGCGCACACATCACCCGCGCATGGCGGATCTTCTCCAAGGCCTAATGGAGGAACACAATCTGCGAGACTCGTGGCGGATACTACACCCCGAAGGGAGGGAAGGCACCTGCTTCACCCCACACAGGAAAGCATGGTCCAGGTTACATTTTTGGCTCCTAACCCCGCATATACATGCTTGGACATCCGAGGTTCACCACAGAGCGCGCACACTATCCGACCACTCCCCGGTTGAACTGGTGCTACAGATCCCCAAACCGTACATCACACCATTCACGTGGAAGCTGCCGGCGCAGGCCTTGCTGGATCAGGTATTTCGCGAGGAGGTGCACCAACACATACTCGACTATTTCGAACTAAACACGAACTCGGTGGCGTCTGTGGGCACCCTATGGGATGCGTTCAAGGTGGTTATCAGGGGCCACTGCATTGCGGGGCAGGCCAGAGTGTTGAAGGACATCAGAAATACACTCAAGAGGTTGGAAGGCCGCCTACATGCCCTAGAAATACAGTACTGCTCTGACCCCTCGGCGACAACACTAGCGGAAACGCGCACCACACTAACAGAGTACCAAACTGAGGCGGATAGAGAGCTTACATTTTTACATAAACATGCGACGGCGCGCCGTTATGGAGAGGGGGATCGCTCGGGCAAAATGCTTGCCCATTTGTTGCGATCGCAGAGAACTTCCTCATACATCCCCTCAGTCGAAACACCGCGGGGAGACCACGCGTGCACACCTCCGGAGATCCTGGATACATTTTGGTCTTTTTATAAAGACTTATACCGTTCCCGGGGAGTGCCTACATCGGGAGACCTCTCCGGTTACCTAGACACGGTTCAGCTGATATGGTTCAATGCGCACCAAAAAGGGTACTTCGATCGCCCCTTCACATTAGAGGATGTCAAGGAAGCATTGGGGTCCTTGGCAGCCGGCAAAGCGCCAGGGCCGGATGGCCTGCCAGCGCAGTTTTACAAGGAATACGCTGACCTCCTGGCTCCCCGGCGGCTGGCTGTGTACGCTGAGGCAGTTGAGGCGGGTATACTCCCAGCGACAATGAGAGAGGCTCTCATTTTTGCCCTCTTAAAACCGGATAAGAATGCCCAGAAGTGCGATTCATATCGGCCACTGTCCTTAATTAACACGGATGTGAAAATATTCGCTAAAATGCTCGCATTGCGGCTACAGCCGGTGTAGCCCCTCACGTCAAGGCCGCGGTGGTGCTATTGGACGCCACGAAAGCGTTTGATTCCCTGGAATGGGGGTTCCTATTTCTTTTGCTACAGCGAATGGGGATAAGTGAAGCTTTTATCCGATATATTAGACTGCTCTACACCACCATCACTGCCCGAGTGCGGGTGAACGGGCTTGTCTCTGAACCCTTTGCTATTAGCAGAGGCACGCGGCAAGGTCGCCCCCTGTCACCCCTACTATTCGCGATTGCCACCGAGCCTTTGGCGGCCCGGATTAGACAGTACCATGCGGACAGGGGCATCGGGTTTTCATCCCGGGCATTGACCGTTTCGATGTACGCTGATGATATTACACTCTATGTAATTGACCCACAAGATAACCTCTCCCCCATGACGAGAGAATTGATAAATTATGGCCTGCTTTTGGGAGTGACCATAAATTGGGAGAAGTCGGTCATCCTGCCTCTGACGGCTGGGACACCCCGCTTCACTCCAGACTGCCCGCTGGAGTGGGCGACTGGTCCGGTACGCTACCTGGGGGTATGGATCAGCACGGACATGCAAACATTGTGGATAGAGAACTATGGGCGGGCGCAGCGGTGGATAGAGGAAAGGGTCAGCCGCTGGAAACACTTGCCCCTGTCATTGGCGGGTAGGATAGCTGTGGCCAAAATGGTCATCCTGCCCAAACTACTATACTTATTTGTTAACGTCCCACTCCCCCTGACTACGCGTTTTCTGAACCAGGTACGCTCGCTGATGATCGAACTGGCGTGGGGGGGAAAGCAGCCGAGGGTGGCCTGGGAGACCCTTACTCTTCCGCAGAGACAAGGAGGTATGGCGGCACCAGATTTTACGCTGTATGCTTACTGCGCAAGGACGCAATTCTTGCACTATTGGGCACATCCCACGCCGTTTCAGCCGCATGTGGCGATAGAGGCGGATAAGGTAGCCCCGTTACCGCTCAACACTGCCCTATATGCGCCGCACAAGAGGAGGTGCAATGAAATTGACACGGTGCACGCACTTAAATGGGCCTGGGACGGGTTGCGCCGCCGGGCCAAGTTGGACCTCCTCTACACTACATCGGTACCTCTGCGCGGGAACCCCATGTGGCCCCCGCTGCAACACATGAAAACTGGAGAACGCGCGACGTCGCGCGGCCTTCACACGGCGGGGGACATTTTTCCTGACGATATTTTCATCACGCTGGAGCAAATGTGCGATGCGGAGGCCCCGACGATGCTTGATACCCTGCTCTATTATAAGCTTCGGCATACATGTCAAAAACTATTTCCTACATTTCCGGTGCCGCCGCCGAGCTTGCTGGCCCTGGAGAATGTACTGAAGGTGGAATCGGGGCGCAAACTAATTTCCCGCTTATATGGGCGCATGCAAAGTGATCATCCAATAGTGGTCCCAGCGGCGCGCTGTATGTGGATTGCTGAACTGGGTACTGACATCACTGACGCTCACTGGGATCTCTGCTGTAAAATGCTCGAGACCCTGTCCCCTAACTATAGACTCCGGCTGATACATTTCAAATACATACATATGACATATCGCACCCCTAGCCGGCTTCATCGTATTGGCTTGAGAGGCACGGACAACTGCTGGAAATGTGATGCACGCGGAGCTGCTTTCTTGCATATGGCATGGGAATGTCCCATGCTGGCCTCCTTTTGGGCCGAGGTAATGGAGCTGGTGTGTACCATCACTGGACTACAGATTCCATGCACTCCGCAGACTGCACTACTGGGGATCTTGCACATGGTGAAGCCTAAACACCGTAGGCTGCTGGCCATGCTCATTTTGCTTGCCAAAAGACAAGTCGCGATGCACTGGGGGGCTACTACATCACCCACCATTAGGGAATGGATTAAAAGTGTCGTATACTGCCAGACGCAACTCACCTTATACTGTGAGCTCCTGCCGGCACGTTCACGACCAAAGGACATATGGGAGCCATTCACACATTGGTTGGCTCACACAATGCTTCAAGCACTGTAAAATAATGGTCTTCACTGCAGATGGCTGGGAAGGGACGGACACCAGGTGGAACATGGGGCGCTGCAATTGATGCTTGGGGTATGGGAGATGTTCGGGGTGTGAGGGGGGCTGAGACGGAGGAAGCGTGTGACTATTACCGAGCACTGACGGGTAGGCACCTGTCGGTCCTCTGGATAACATTGAGATGGTGGGGAACTGTATCGTCAATACTATATCCTATGCAAGCTGCAGTTAATTGTAGTTGTTTTGTTGTTGAAAATGCAAATAAAAAGACTTTCAAAAAAAAAAAAGAGGTACAGAGACAATGGCAAGAATATTCTCTGGTTTAATATGCTCCTGGTGCACCAATAGATGCTACACTCCTGCCTAGTGTTTCTTCCACTGTAAACACCGCATTTGTTGTCTTGCTTAATTCTACTGCCACCTCCCAATTATTTTCTCTTTACACTGACATTTGTACTACCTCGTCTGGTTTCAACATCACATCTATGTTGCTGACAAAGACCACTATTCTAGTTCTCTTGTGTGCACCTCGGCTGCACAGCACTTCCTGTTTGTTCAGTCCTCAGTTTGTAATGCAGCAAATTCACACATATGGGGGGTACTTTTTTTTCACTATTTCCGAACACTTTTTCAACTGCTCACCAAATTACAACTTACGACAAAGAACTGCTTATTATTAATTACGTAGGTGAAAAGTAATGCATTTACCAATGCTTATTTCTGACTTTTAGGACTCTCCGCATTTTACCACTGCTAGTCAAAGCTGTAGTGCTGGTGCTCTCTCCCTATAAATGTAGTGGAATTGGCCTATACACAATTGGCACAATTAATTTACTTGTACGTCCTTGCATGTATCCAGGGCCTGTAACCTAAATGCTAGTGGGCCTGCGGTACTTTTAGTGCCACCCACTTACATAGCCCTTTAAACATGTCACAGTTTTGACCTGAGATTTTGACCAGGCAAGATAAAACTCTTTCCGGGCTAAGACCTTCCATTTTAATACATATAATTCACCCCTAAGTTAGGCCGTAGCCAGTCCACAGGGCTGGGTGCAATGAATTAAAAAAAAGTAGGACATGTACTTTGAAGTTTTATAAGTACTGGTAGTGAAAAACTCTTAAATCCATTTTTCACTAGTGTCTACCTCTCCCATAGGATAACAATTGAGTTACCATATGAAATGTAATAAGCTGTAACTTCCAAATGGGAACACGTGACTGGTTTATGTTTAGTGTCTTTGGAATTGTCATGGAAACTATTCTCTTAAGGTAAAGTCATATTTTAAATTACGATTTTGAAAATGCCACTTTTAGAAAGTTTGTATTTTCCTGCCTTAGCCAGTTAGTGCCTATAGCCTGGCTCAGGTTCATATGACTGGGAATACCTAACAATTTGGTTTGTGTATTCTGCCTGGGCAGCCACACACAATAAAGGTCTTAGATGTGCCTTGATAGTCCATCACAGGCAGGATGGGAGGGCAGAGCTGGGGAGAGCCCTACTTACACTTGATTGGACTGTCTCCTGCCCCTCTACTTAGTCTCAAATGAGGGCAAAAGAGGCAGAAATCCTGTGCACTCAAAACGGAAACCCCCTAGAAGCTTCTCCCACTCCAAAAGAGGCACCCGGTTTACTTATTAGACCTCAGACTCTTCAGAACACTTCTGAACCTGTAGAGAATCTGCCAGAAAGAAGGACTGCTTTGCTGCTAAAAGCACTGCCACTCTGCCTACTGGACTGCTGCCTTGCTAGACTACTGCCTTGCTGAACTGAAGCCTTTCTGGACTGCTGCCCTGCTAACTGTTGTCCTACTGCCTGAGTCAGAGAGATTTAGACCTGCACCTGAACCCAGGATTCACAGAGTGACTCCAAGGGCTACTCTGTTGACCTCCTCTTCAGAGCCATAGGGACATAACAGGCTCTGAACCACTGGAACCAGCACCCATACCCTGTTGGAGCAAGCCCAAGTGGCTATAGAGAGGTTGAATTCATGTTTTTTCAGCTTTTATTGATTGTGAATGGGCCAGTTGGCGCTCAAATCTTGTCACTCACCCAGCTTGCCAACGCAAAGTTCTGTCAGTCCAACCCTTTGCGATACGGTATCGACTGACAATAACTTGATCTTCAAACTACAGCAATGTCCCTCCGCAACACCAATTCTGCTCTTCATGCTACATCGAAGACTGTCCACAACACTCATTGCGGCCCCCTCCTCCACAAATGGGACTCTTTGGACTGGACTGAGGAGGTAACTTTTCAGCTGAAATAAACTGGTCCCTGAATCCGACCCGTGGTACATCGCAGTTGACATGAACTTTTGACTTTCTACCAATCATGATTGACCAGATAGCCGCAAGTGACACTTTGTGCTTTTTGGCGTTATTTTCACTTAAATCTTTAAAATTGCATATCTCCAGATCTACTGATCATTCTTATGCTGTGTTTTCACTTTTTTAGAGTTTGATATGTTGCACAAATACTTAATACATTGCCTCTGAGTAAAGTTTGACTGCTCTGTGCCAAGCCACCAGAGAGTTGAGCCCAGATTCATTTTGGGTTTGCTTGTAGCTACACCCTGAAAATGATTGCGGTTCCCACTCAGCCGCGGTCGGTAGTAGGAGTATCTGCAGGGCGGTGACGTGGGG